>NC_087264.1:52633956-53249615 GCF_015220805.1 Pogoniulus pusillus
ATCCTGTGCTCTGGGACGGACTGTTTGGCCCCTGGGACTTTCTGCTCCTCTGGAGGACTCCATCGCTACGACAGGACCATGAGAGCCTCCCCCTGGCTCCTGCAGTGGTGCTCTCACAGGCAGTGCCTCGCTGGGCAGCAGCACTTAGGAGTCGCTTCTGGCTCGGCTGCAGCAGCCTGGCGCAGGAACGTCAGGCTCCAAATCTGCTGATGGCTTGACGTGTCTGGCCTACCTGTCAGCTTCTTGCACTCTGCTTTTGATATGCCACTGGAATTTACCAAACGAAGCAGAGATGAACATTAATGGGAAAGCAGAATTACCATACATTTGTTCTGTGCTCTCATCAAGTGTCAGACACTGCAGTGACAGACGCCAGCGTAAGAATCTAGGCAGATTTAGATCATTTCCTCGGTGCTCGATGGCTGTAATTAAGTTAATTCTGGGAATCTTCACTGACATTTCTACCATACTGTGACTGTGGCCACCTAGCTCCTAATTATAGAGGTTTTCATCTTTTCTCTGCCACCTAGAGTCGTGTGGGGACCAAAACCATGCTAATTTTGTGGCTGCGGTGCTGGAGAAGGACACGCAGAGGGAAAGGTCTGCCTGGCTATGAAAGCCACCTGTAATCCTCTCTGTGCTGAACCACATGTAAGTGCCAATAAGCATATTTGGGAGCATGGGGACAGCATAGCTGGACAGGCAGGGCAGTAAACCCAAGGAGCCACCACCCTGTGTGGCACTGTGCCTTTGAAAATAGCACACTACTAAATGATGCATGCTGGTGTGCTGGCCAAGTTAGCCTCACCTTGCCCAGACCTGTTGGTACAGTGCACTTTTTTGTCTGTCTGGAAGTATTCTGGGTCTTAGCAACCAGAGCTGTCTCTGCCCTAGGGAGCTGAGACAGAGCAGGCTTACAGCCACACAGACAGACGGCGACACAGCAGCCTAAGAACCCTAGCTGAACCAAATTCCTGCTGCTTTTCCTGGTGCCCTTTCTAGCAGCAGGAGAACTATCATTTCCCTCAGCTGTGTTGAGATCCAGTAGAGCTTCTGCAGCTCATGAATGAGATCTTCCAGTGTGACTCTTTGACTTCCCATGTTTAGCTCAGTGGGATGAAGTAAGAGCTGGGTTCCTTGGTAAAGATGCTCTTCCTGGGAAAGGAGGCATTCTTCATTGCTTTCTCATTCTTTGCTTACTTCTTAGCGTTTTCCTGTTCTCCTACTCCGCTGATATGATGATAAGACATGATTTTGATGATGAAAGCCTTGGTATAAATGCTCACCAAGGCAGGAACTGGAATGCAAATACTCAGACTCCGTGACATGAGCACCATGAGAAATTTTACAGGTCCCTGTAGGCCAGCTTATGAAAACTCCAAACGGATGCATAGCTGTTTTCAGTGACAAACCTCAACCTCTGCTGTTGAAACTACAAGGCACTACTGCTTTCCAGGCAGACACTTACACCCTTTCTTCTTCCTGAGGGAAAATTTTCTTTGCTAGGTAAGAATTAAGGTGAACTCAACTATAGCCTGAGTGAAAAATGATGGGATCTTCCCAAGCAACACTTGCACACAGGTGCACCCCATCTGTGTGAAGAAAACAACTCAGGCTTCAGTGCAGTTGGTGTCAGTGTGGATGATAGGAGCAAGAGTGCCATTCCTTGAGCCTGAGATCCACTATTTACCTTGAAATCAGGTTCAGTATAAATAACATGGATGAAATGTTTTGCCTACAGTGACAATGAGCTCTGATTAATAATTAATAGCAGCTGTGGGTGTTAAAGGGCAGTTGATTCTCTGTGCTGGGTAAATCTAGCACTAAGAATGCTTGTCAGCATCTGTTGGGATGGAGATTTGTGATGAGACCTGGAAGCAAAACCGAACAAAGACTGGAAACTGAACCTCTGAACAGTCACTGCGTAGTAACATTCAGCACTCCTTGTGGTTTACGCATAAAAATGAACCAAACCTCAGAACCTCCCCACACTGCTACCTTTCTAGCTGGTGTTATGTGAGATGCTGCTTCCGGCTGGTGAAATAATATTAGACAGATGAGGGATCATAGTTTCATTTAGGCACCTCATTTCCTGCTCAGGGTCATGGCTGCAAGCTGGTAGGGTAACTCGCACATAGGCAAGGAGAGCTCTGCACTCAGAGCACTTCAAGCTCTCCCGTGAGCATGGAACTTCCATAAGGAAATAGCATTTCCCTGCTCTTCACCCCTGTTGAGAGCTGATCTGATGGCTTAAGTAGTGAAAGACCTCTAATGCAATGCCCAGGCTGTAGCTGAGAGGAACACGCATAAAGATTTTGCCTGACTTCCATGGGCTGTAAAGCAGGTGCCTTAAGGAAAGCCTCAGCTTTCCTTTGCTGAGCTTACCCTTCAGGGTTAGGAAGGTCGAAAGCAGAGAAATGTAGAACTAAACACTCACAGAGTTGCAGAATGTCAGGGGTTGGAAGGCACCTCCAGAGATCATCCAGTGAAACCCCCCTGCTAGAGCAGGAGCACTCAGGGTGGGTCACACAGGAACATATCCAGGTGGGTTTGCAAAGTCTCCCAAGGAGATTCCACAGCCCCTCTGGGCAGCCTGCTCCAGGGCTCCTGCAGCCTCACCATATGAAAGTTTCTCCTCACATTGAGGTGGAACCTTCTGGGTTCCAGCTTGAACCTGTTGTTCCTTGTCCTAGCACTGGGCATCACCAAACAGAGCCTGGCACCTTTATCTTGACACCCACCCCTCAGATATTCACAGACATTGATAATGTCCCCTCTCAGCCTTCTCCTCTCGAGACTAAGCAGCCCCAGATCTTTCAGTTCTCAGCCTGGAGCTCATCTGCTGATTCTCTGCCCAGCTAATGTGCATGGAGCTGAGCTTTCATACTCAAGCCCAAATACACATCAGAGGCTGATTTTTATCCCTTGTTTTGTCTTTTACTTTCTCCCAGACACCCAGAAGAACAAAAGACCTCTTTCTGTAGACTTGTGCATTTCACAGGATGTTCAAGATATGAAAAGGAAGACTTGAGCCCATGGCATTGACTTACCCAGGCCACCTCCTGGCCAGCACTGGGTTATTCCAAACTGTGTATCTCCTAATGTTATATCCAGACTGATTTTGACTCAGGCCATTCCCACTTTTCAGTTCTACTCATTCTAATGATGATCTCCTTATCTACCCGAAGTAACCTGCATTAAACAAAAAAACCAAAACAAACCCAAACCAAACAAAAAAGAAAAGGGATGGTCTTAAAAAAACAACTACAAAGAAATCAATCCCTCATCCATTACGGGGTTTTTCTTTTGTTCTGGAGCCACGCGTGTAACCCGGTTAGACCTGTTCTCTTTGAGTGCTGAGAACTGAGCTGGCCTTATGCAAATGCTCCCAGCCTCTTCTTGCTTGTTGTCGTTACAGACCCAATCAAATGAACAGGAAGTGACCTAAGGAATTTGCCTATTGGCTGCCTGGCTGCTCAGCAAAATGTTTTAAAATTAATATCACATCCATTTATCTTCACTCCTGGGAGTCTTTAGGAGGCATAACTTAGTACCTGTGTTTACCCAACCTCCTGTTCTGGAGACAGTTCTCCCATTGCCTCAGTTAAGGATTGCACTCCAGAACCTGCAACTAAATGAGGTAAGGTGTTTGGTTTGGGGTTTTTAGCTTTGGTTTGGTTTTTTTTTTTAAATAGACTTCCTTTAAATTGGTACCAGTGAAAATAAAGAGAAGTGTCTACGGAATTCACTGCCACTCTGCTGAGCCTTTCCCTTCCCACTTTGGAACAGCTGCTAAGCTCATTTGATCAGAAGGCTTTTCAATGTCAGCAAAAAGTGCCATTTTGGACTTGTGTCTTGCTTCTGCTGTGTTTGTTTGACGGGAGGCAGGTCTTTCCTTACTCAGAACTGTCACTGACTTTGAATAGTCAGTGGCTTCAACAGGATGGGTAAAGGTTTCCCAAGGATCCATTTTACTCTGAGGTATCTAACTATATTCTAGACCCTAGTTCTGCTGCTCTGGTCCACAGAGGGTTCATCTGTTCAGTAAGGCAAGGGGTGAAAGAGTGGAACTCCTCAACACCATGGAGAGTGCTGCTGTTGTAGAGCCGTGAGACACTTCAGAGTGACGGCGTTTCTGTGGCTTTTGGTGATGAGGATCTTGGTGGTGATTGCGTTGTTAACAAACCCCCCTAAAGGGCATTTCTAACTTGGTTTGTTTTTATCCTCAAAGTAATTCCTCGGCAGTGCCTGTGGTGATGGTGGTTCTGCCCATCTTAGCCCCTTCTAGGATAGAGCACTGCACGGAACCCAGCTCAGGCACTGGGTAGGTAAACACAGTGTAAGCAGAGGCCTGCAGTGTCTTTGTCTGTTTAATTTGTTTCTCTTCCAAGGGTAATTTTACTTGAATAGAACCAGAAATGGCCCCTTAAGGTATATGCACAGCTGTTAAAGGACTGGCAGATGTGAATGTAAAGAAAAAAAACCCAATTCAGAATCTCTGTTGACGCTGTAAAATGCGCGCCTGTGGGTTGAGTGATAGATGTTTGCCGCTCACCACAGCAGCCATTGGAGACACAAACCCTTGTGTACGTGGTTACCAAGGTGTTGAATTTTACCAGTGATGTGCTGTTGGATTACTTCATCTGAAAACTATCACTTGTCACCTTAACTCCTAAAAGTGCATCCAGACGTCCTCCTTTTTTCCCCCGCTCTGTTCTTTAGATGATGCCAAAATGCCAATTCATAGAGCCAAAAAGAAAAAAAAAAGACCCTTGAGGTAAAAGCATCACTAAGTGATTTCATTTGTACTTGTGTCACACAGAACTGTGTTAAATGTGTGAGTCTTGAACCAGTGTTTCCTGGAATTTTGGGAAACTTCGGTTGGGGAGGGAGGTGGAAATGCACTCCTTTAAGTTCTGGCTCGATAGCAGATTTGCAAGTAGCAGCTGAAGCCAGCTTTGTGACATCTGTTTTGCACTGCAGAAAGCAGCAGAGCTGAAAAATGTAGCAGTTTGATATCTAATGCAAATGCAGAAAGCAAAGCCAAAAAGAGCTGCAATTCACACTAGAAAAAACATCAGGATTAAGATGTTTCCCCAGGAGCTATTACAATTAATGACAGCTTCATTCCTGGCCAAAACCAGAAGTGACTTCCCAGAACTTTTCAGAATTTAGTGAGATGACCTGAAGCAGAAATTACCTCCTGGTTTTTTCCTATCTTGTAAAAAAAACCACCAAAACCCATAAATCCAATAATGGAGAATTCACCAGAACCTTTTTAACTGCTCCAGCAATCAGATACTATTCCCCCTAAAAATATTTTATCTCGGTTTGAGTCTGATGTGGTCTAGCTTCAACACTCACCCACCTCATTTTGTTTCCTTGTGATGGTTAGTGTGAAATTCCCCTGGCTGGCAAATTTCTCTTTCTTCTGTAGATATCTGGGGAAAAGTCCTTCCTCAGCCTGGGTTTTGATAACTGTTGCAGTTTGAGCTCCACAGGCTTTTATTTTAGGGGGGAGAACAACTTCCACTCTATGGACCTCACTGTAAGCTTTCTCATCCTCTAATTACTTTAGTGGTCCCATCTAAGTTTTCAACATCTACTATGAAATTTGGATGTCAGGACTGGGCACTGGCTGTAGGGACAGTACTGCCAAGCATAAAGGTAACATGAGTGAGTATGCTGGGAGCTCAGGCTTTATAAAGCGTGTCCAGGGCTTTCTTAGAGCCCTCTGGACCCCATTCTCACCTTCAAGCATTGGTCCTACAAGTGGAGATGAGGTTGTCATTAGTAGAAGCAGTGTTTATTTGCACATTTTTCTTTCCAGTCCTAGCACTGTTTGTAAAGCCTACAGGGATGGCAACAAAGGATAATTTTCCCGCATCATAGTGATAAAGGTTTTTGTTATCAGACTAGAAATATGCTTGGTTTTCCCCAGCACAAATTATAGGTAGCCTTTCACAGCAATTTGTAGGATGACAACAATGTTGTGGTGAGATCAGGTAGTAGAATGTGGTCTAAGGTGGGACATTGCCATCTGAGCGAATGCGCTGCGCTGTCACCGTGGGAATTTCAGGCTGACTTGCTTATCCTCTGAGTGCTCTGTGTTTTCAGCAGTTCTTCACTACTTGTTCTCTCTGGGAGGTGCCAGATGACAAATTGTAATGGAGAGACATCAAAACTGAAAAGGGAAAATCATCCAGAGACACAGGCGAAGAGAGACTAGAGAGGGAAAAGGGTGCGTCTGTCTGAACGGCACTGATGTGTTAGCCTGTCCCCTAGCAATTTGCACCAAATAAAAGCCTTGGAAGGATGAAATTCTACACCTGCTGGAGAAGTGAACATTTATGTACAATTCTCACAGGAGAGAGCCAATGATTTTACTCCCTCAGTGAACTCAGCTGCCCATGAGCTGTGATACCTTTGTGGAATCGCCGCTTACCTTCTCTCCCTTGTTTACTCCTTGGCCACATCTAACAATGTCAGGACCAAACCATTCTGTCTTCTGCCACCGGCTGTAGTGCAGTGTGGCTCTCTCCTGTGCAGCCTACACTTATGTGCATTCCTTGCTTAGATTCAGTCCCAAGAGAAGAAGCCTCTTTTGGCAACGCAACGAATGCCGTTGCTGTGCCATGACCACTAGGAGAAATGGGTGGGAAAGTGGATGCTACAGGGCAGGCTTGTCTAGCTTAAAAACTGGTCAGTGTGCTGAGACCAAGCTACAGGCAGAGATGAAGGACTTGTTATTCTGATGGTAATATGAAAACCCTTTGTAGGATTTTCTGTTGTCTCCCTCTCATCAACCTTCCTACAGCTGTAGAGCAGGTGTCCTTTCTGAAGACTCGGCGTTCCTGTGGCAAGCAGCACCTAAAAAGAAAAGGGTCACAAACTTAATTGTCAGTTGTCATTGCTAATGACACATGATGTTAGGATGTGGTGGAACCCAACACAAAGGCTCTGCTGTCCATGAGGAAATGAACAGAAATGCTAACGATTTTTGTCACTTGAGCAGTTTGTGGCACTCAGTGAAGTCAGTCCCAGGTCCCTGCCCAGTCTCTCAGCTTAGTTACTCGGGGGCTTTCAGATGTGAACTCCTGGAGGAGTTCACTAACACTGAGTGCCTTGTGAGCACCAGTGAAGGCTAGCACCATCCTCAGCAAAGCGTCCTGGCTTCAGCTGCTCGGCCAGCCTAATGCTCAAGGCTGCTTCCAGATCTCTAACCACAAATGTCTGCTTCTCTTTTCTCCCTCTCTGCCTCCATCACACTCTGACAGTTACAGATATTTTGGCCCTTGATGAAACCAGGATTTATTCCTGCAAGTTTTCAGGCAAAGGGCATGTTGTGAATTTAGTAAGGGCGAAATTCACCTCTGATAGAGGAGTTAAGTGAAGAAGAGTTTGTTCACACAGCTGGTGTACGGAAAAATAAAGATTAGTTTGGTTTCTGCAGGAGTTGTCAGGAGTCCTTTTTAGTATGAGGGCTGTTTTGGACTGTACTGGGGATGCAGCTTGCACCAAATCCATCACCGAATGCCTGTAATTCCTGGGACATTTGTTGGTCATTGATCAAGGGAGATGGTCATTGGGTGAGAATGAGTAAACAAGGAGTCATGTAGCCAGTGGAGCAATCAAGGGACATTTTCGGGTGTCTCCCTTTGAGAAAGAACACTCAAAGGTTCCATTTCCAGAAGGTGACATCTCACATGGCTACGGTTACCTGTTCCTCTACTAATCTGGTGAAGTATGCTTCATGGGAAAGAGCACGAGAACTAATGGACAAAACAGCTTGCTGGGGCAAGATAAACACTGGCTATAAACCAGTAAGTTGGGGCAATAAAAGAGAATTGCTTTATAGTAGTAAAAAAAAAAAAAAAAAAAAAAAAGGTAGTTCTTCTTAAAGGATCTGCAAACAGAAAGAATAAAAGTTCCTGCCTGTTACAGGGGAAGGATACAGACATACGCACTTGAGCTATTTCCTCAGCTTCCAGTTAGATGTAGCCAGAATAGTCTCCTGAGTCCCTGCAGATCGGTAAAGACTGAGCAACTATATGTGAAAATATACTTTACTGTCCAAACTGTTAGTGTCAGCATCATCAGACTTTGTGTGTGTGTGTGTGTTAGAACTGTGGTGGGTATTCCTTGAGCTAGTAGTGAGCAGGTAAGTGGTTTCTGTTGCTATATAATCAACAAACCCATGTAAAACTGCTCAAGATGCTAGTCAAGAATCAGGCTAAGACCATGGTACTGTGATTACCCCTAAACTTTCTTAATGATTCTTACTGAAACATATAATTGTTATTACACAACAGATTAGAAGCATTATGATGAGGCACTTTCAAAGTATGCCTGCTTAAGCAATTGTCTCATAGATTGGCAGAGTTGTGAGGGGCTTTATCAGGGAGTCAGATTCTGACGCATTCAAGGAGGCTGTTCCCACCTCTTTTGCAGTGACACCTAATAGACTGCCGACATAAAACAGACTTGCAGTGTTCCCAGACAGCTGCCCTGACAGGGGACGATGGCAATGTTCTAGGAGTCAGAATGAACAGATGATGAGATGAATAAGATACCCTCAGAGACTTCTCAAAAGCGCCACGTACAAAATGCAACAGAAATGAGATTGTTTAGCAAATTACCTTCCCTTTTTGGTGGAGCTGTAGTACTTTGTAAGAACAGGCAGAAACTTCTCTTCCTCCTTTAAATCTTAAATGATTAAATGTTTTTGGATGCTAGTCAAATTGCAGTCAGTCCAGTAAATCTTTCTTAGGCTGCCCGTGGCCACTCCCCATGTGCATACACTCACACAAGCATACGTGCACATGCACATCCCTTATCTCCCTCACAGCCTTTCTCCACGTACTTTTTAATGTGGTGATTCAAATATTTACCCCCATTTCAACCAATTTTCTTCCCCCCCCCCCCCCAATCTGAGTAATGTCTTTATGTCATCCTTCGAGTGATGAAACTGTTTGTTCTTGGTGTTTATGTGCATTTTGTCAGCAGGTGTGAATGAGTGACTGGCACTGTCCCGCAGTGAGCGGGAGGCTGCCTATGCCAAGAGCCCTGGCTTGAGCTGTCTGTGGCGTCCACACCTGCTGGTTTTGCCCTGAGCTGCAGTAGTTTCCCTTAGTGGTACATGTGCGTGGCCTGAGAGCTGCTGTGCCCAGGGCTGCCTTTCCTCAAACCCTGGAATCTGCAGCTCTAGCAGCAGCTAGGCTCTTCTGTGCTAGCATTGAGATAAAGGAGTGATGCACAGACTCAAAGCTGTGAACATCATCAGTACTACCATGCATGCGAAGAGCTGTGAGAGCTTTGGCTTAGTTAGAGACAAGGCAGCAGCTATGACACATCTTCTATATTAAAAATCTTATGGAGATTTAATCATTAAAGATAAAAAGAGAAGAAAAAACTCCCCAGCACTTGAAAATAGCTGTTCTAAGGGTCTCTTCTAACACAATGTTAAAGTTGGTATCACTCAGATGTTAATTCACCTCCTTTTACATAAAGTAATTGTTTGAAATTGATTTGCTTAGTGGAACCCGTTCCAATTACCTTGAGGAGTAAGTGAGCTACATACCTGTGAAGTGGATCAAAACCATCTGAGGGAAGATAGCTTCTTCCCCCCTCTTTCTGAGTCCTCCAGCTTCAAACTCCTCAATTGCTTGAGAGCTGGCAAGCTTGTGCCACAGATAGAGAACTGAAGATGGTGCTTGAAACTGTTTTACTGGTTATAGGCCTTTGGCAGTGGTTGAAGGGAGCTTCCCTGGCCAGGTTAAGCTGAGAGAGGAAAAAAGGAAACCCAAAAATTGCAAAAAAAAATCCAACAGAGAAATAAAATAAACAGGAGGAGAAGGAATAGCAATGCTGAGTGAAAGAGGAAGAATAAGATCACACCCTTCACATCCTGGGTAGCATTTGAGACGGCCACATCTGGTAGCCTTTAGAGGCCACGTTTCAGGATTACCGTGGTGAGGCTCTGCAGAAGGTTCCTTGGTGACCATGTACACAACAGCCACGTTAGCCAACTTTATTGCTTCCAGCACAGCTGCTCTATGGTGACATTATTGCCTGTTTGCAGTAATATCTCAGTTTGGTATTTGATGTTTTCTGTCTTGCATAAACAACTCTACACAACAGTCTGTTACTTGCACAACTCAAATATAGGTTTTTGCATCTCAGTTGCTGGGGGTCCTCCCTCTCTCTCTTACCAGGGAACTTGCTTTCAAAAATTCCTTTCTTACAACACCACCCAAACAAACACAATGACCAGGAAAACTCCTCAAAACCTTAAAATAGCCACGGGTCCACAGAACAGACATTTTGAATTTCAGCCAGCTCCCCTTAGCTATTTCTAACTCATTTTCAGAATCATGCCTAGGTCAAAGGCAGATTTTTGATCAAATACTTCATGTATTAATTTAATTGTTTGGCTCTCCTAGGCCCACAATAGCCATGATGGATTGAAGAACCTTGGGTTCAGTCTGAATAAGTCTCTCTTTTTTTTTTTTTTTTTTTTTGGTCGAACATTCCTTCTCCTATTATGTTGGTTTGAGCTGGAAACAGCTCTGGACCAAGGACAGAAGGAATTTACCCCCAAGGAGTAAATAAAAGCGCTTGCACAGAATTGGAAGTTAAATGGAAATACTATTGACAGAAACAAACAGACTACAACAGGTACCAAGGTACAAGCATTTATATGCATTCAGAATCAATCCTGGCTGCCTCTCCCACCAGCTAGGGAATAGCTTTCCAGCCAGGCCTAATCCCACACAGCCAAAGTGATAGAGACAACAGCACGCTTGGAGCAAGAGGAGAGAGAGGGACTGGACAGCCTGCTGCTTCCATAGGGAGATGCAGGAACAATTTACAGTATCCTGTGTCCTCCCTCTGGGATGGACTATTTGGCCCTCTGGGACTTTCTGGTCCTCTGGAGGACTTTATGATAGGACAGTTAGTCCTAAATCTACAACACCTATGTAATGCTTCTTCTTCACCCTCAAAACCCCAGGATCAGCCTAACTGCTGCACGCTGACATATTTTGCTCGAGACATGACGTGACCTATAGCCGCAGAGCAGAGGCTGGCAGGAGAGAGTGGAAGGGACTCGTCTATTGCCTTTTCCTCTCTGTAATGAGGCAATTCTGCTTCCTCCCCCCATTTCTGAGCTCTGTGCTATCTACTTTCCTTTGGTCTCTCGTGTGGACTCTTCCTTTTCTGCTCTGTGGTTGTCTGTTTCAGGAGTTCTTCCACCACCACAGATGCTTTCGCAGTAGGTGAGCCCTGGAAGGTTAGTTTTTCAGAAGAGCTTAAAAGCAGCCCAGTTCTCACCTGAGTACCTTCTTCTCACAGACTTAGCATGGTTTTTTTTCTCTTTTTTCCTTTTAGTAGGTGAAGGTCTGGAGAGTGTGTTGGTTCATACTGGAAAACAAACACTCCCAGTGCTTCAGCTTGCCATGCTCTCTCAAGAAAGTTCCCTCCCTTACGCTTCATGTACTGCTTCTTCCTGCTGCCTTTTGCACCACTGCGTCTCACCTGCTTTTTGTTTTCTGTTCTTTGCCTGACATCTCGTCTGACACGAGCCTTGGAACGTTGTGTTACTTTGACCCGTGGAGATTTCAGGGATGGAAAAGTACAGTATTTAGCTCTGCTGCGACACCAGACCCTTCTGTGGCACAGGAAATAGTTCACCTTCGGAATCGAGTGAGCGCATTTGTGCAAAAGGCAGTGGGAAAAGCTCTATTGTCAAACCGGCCCAGGCTGTTGAGGCAGATGCCTGGCCCTGCTCTTTTGTTTATATTCCAGCAAATCAAAGCTGACCTGTGTTGTTATCGGAGCAGAGCAGCAGGTGCAAAAAAATAACTCTGCTGCCAACTCAAACGAAAGGGTAAGGCTAATACCCTCTGGGAGGTATTGAGAAGATAAGAGAGAGCCATGCCAGCAACTGAATTAACGGCTCTATTTACGGTGGGTTTTGCTCAATAACCTGCTCCCAACACTGACACATAAATACTCCATTGTGTCGCTTAACGCAACTGCTGGGGAAATCAATGGAAACAGGATGGGCAGCTCTCCATGTGCCAGCTGAGGAGGAGAAACGCCGTGGAAATGTTGCTCCCCTAACCGCAGGCAGGGGAGAGGGGAAAACTGTTCTTGTAGGGAAGTGGGGTAGATACTGTTTCCCACAGCATCCTCCCTTTCCTGCAGAAGCTGGTTGCGGAGCAAGGAAACTTCATTCTTCTCATTTTATGGTTGCTTTTAGCGAAGGCAGGTAGCATTTGTGGGCCCCAGCATATACACCAGCTACCATCCCAGTGCCATGTGGCTCCAGGGGGCTCAGGGCTTCCTCAAAGTCTTGGCTGTGTGAGATAAATGAGCCTGTTGCTACAGCCAGAGGTGAAGCAGACAGCTCTTGGAGTGGGATGCCAGGGTAATGGTCTTACAATCTCTTATTCTTTACACAACAAATCCCATGCGAAGAAATCACATGGATAGAGCTGAGCTCCAAATCAATGTTCACTAACACACAAACATGCAAGCCCAAAGGATGTTTCTCAGTAATGGTCTGGCAGCAGGTTTCTGAAACAAGGTCAGTGAGCTCCACTGAACTATTTCACTTGTAGCCACCTTCCTGGGGACACTTTGCTTTGGACACTTTGGTGTTCTAGAGAGGAACACAAGGGGAACAGGCATCCTGGCTAGAGCTATCATGCCGGCAGGACTGGCAAATCTCTTCTTGGCACTAGTGAAACATGGCTGGTGCAGGCAGAGGAATTAACAGGTACACAAACCCTCCCTGTTGGCTGCTCAGAGTGAGCCTTCCCACCATAAGTCCTCCACTGCCTCTGCTATGTCTTGTCCTTGAAATGCCCTTTTGCTACTATGCCAGCCAAAGCCTGTGATCAGATTGTGGTGAGTCAGGCACTGGGCTGCAATAAGACATATTCTGACTAGGGCAGTCCTTCTCTGGAAAGCTTCCCAGTTCAGCACAAAATGCTTTACGCTCAACTTGCAGCGTTCTTGTCTAGATAGTTTGTGCCGTGCCCCACATGTATTTAATGGAGAAGCACAATTAATTTTGTGATTGAACTAATCAATTCATGTAAAAGTAGTCATCTCAGTGGGAAAATCTACACATTCCTCAAGACACTTCCCTGGTTTTCGCTTGTGTTCCTTATTCTGCTCAGTCCTCACTCAGAAGCCAGCTCCAAAGACCTGCAGTTTTCAAACCCTTCATAAAAATAAAATGCACGAAACAGGGTTTAGAGAAAGGAAATGATGAAAGGGGGAAGAGGGAGAAAGGGAGAGAAGTGTTTTTATTGTTGGAAGCAGCTATTACTGTTGAAAAGCAGACTGGTTCCATAACAAAAGAGAAGTGGTGGTTACAACAAACTCCACGGAATACTGACTGCTGCCCCAGACTGTATCAGAGTCTGTATCTGAGCAACTGCTATGACAGAAGCACTTCACACCTCATGAGAGCCAAAAGTAACACAAACATTCGTGGTTGTTAATATTGTCATCATCCACTAATAACTGAACAGTCAGACAGGCTACATGTATGTCACACAGCTGGAAGCTCCTCTCCTCGGTGGGTTCTTAGTCTTCAATGCAATGCAGAGAGAAGCTGTCGTGGAAGGTAGAGGGAAGCGACCGAGGAAGTGCAGACAAGAGAAAAGGAGAGGGTATCAGAACGTGATGGCAATATTTTGTTAGCTGATGAGGTTCTCACCTAATTAATGCCAGGTGGCTTGCCAAGCTGCAGGGGCATCCCAAACGCTTTCTGGCCATTTGTATATTAAGTGTATGGTAAGCAAAAGAAAGGTGTTTAGCAAAAGATTAGGGAGATGAGATGGCTCCTGGTTAGAGGAAGGATGTACCAGAGAGATAGGAAGGACATGAAAGGAGGTGTGAAGCTGTTCCATGAGGTGTGGTATTAAGTGCTGAAAGAAGAATAAAGAGCAAAGGCATTTTTTCCCATTATTGTGTATCCCAAGAGGGTATCCCTGAGGCTAGACTGATGAATCTCTGGCAAATTACTTCTAAATATTCAGGAAATGTAGCTGACCCAAATTATCATGAAGGTGCTGAGGTGGTGCCGACAGTGATGCAAGGAGTGCCACAGAACAGGCAAGGCTGTGTTTTGCAGTACCAATTCTGCGGGGGGGGGGGGGGGGGGGGGGGGGGGGGGGGAAGCCTGCTGCTCTTTTTCCAGTTTTCAGCAAATACATTTATTCGTTCCAAACATTCTAAGGCTGTGGCAAGGGAGGTTGAAACTAGATGATCTTTAAGGTCCATTCTAAGCCAAACCGTGATTCTGTGAGTCTGTGAATCTGTCATCCCGTGATTCTCTGATTCTGTGACGCTATGATTCTGTGATTCCATGATGCTGTGATTCTGCGATGCTGTGATTCTGTGGTTCTGTGATTCTATGATGCTGTGATTCTATGATGCTGTGATTCTGTGATGCTGTGGTTCTGTGATTCTACGATGCTGTGACTCTATGTTAATGCAAAAGTGACACAAAGAATGAAGCAATCCTTTTCTTGACTCTCTGTCATCTTAGCTCTACACCTAGCAGTTCCACTGCTAATACACGGAAGTGTGCACCAATCTTCTACAAGAGGATAATGATGTTTTGAGAATAAAACAAATCATAGAATCATAGACTCAACCAGGTTGGAAGAGACCTCCAAGATCATCCTTGGTTCATATTCAAAAACTAGTGGCATTGCAAGAAGGGGCACATCTAGCCCTGTGATATGGCAAGGGAACATGGATCCCAGACACT
The DNA here is from genome assembly GCF_015220805.1 of Pogoniulus pusillus. Lineage (NCBI taxonomy): Eukaryota > Metazoa > Chordata > Aves > Piciformes > Lybiidae > Pogoniulus > Pogoniulus pusillus. The sequence continues at coordinate 52,648,748 of NC_087264.1, forward strand.
GGGTGCTGGGTGAGGGCTAGGTTCCAGTTCAGTGTCTCCTCTGCTAAGGCAAAACCTGCAGAAGTATCAACCTTTTCGCAGCACTGTCAGACATATCTATGCCTTGAGGACTTTCTGTTCACAATTGGCCTTCTGTTTACTACTCATTTAGAAAAACAAACAAACAAACAAGCAAAAGCTCTTTTAAAGTCTCTCCCTTTATTTTCATTATACTAATAAGTGTCTTGAAAATGGAAGTCAGTTCATACAATTGTGAAAAAAAAAAAAACAAACCCACAGTGGAGGCAGGGAAAAAAAAAAAAACAACCTGTACTTATCATCTTTTTGGCATTCATAAAGTGAACTTTGCTCTCCCTCTCTCAAAAAAGGAAACTGAACTATGGTTTTGTCTTCAAATTACATCTTTAAAAGTGAGATAAGGACCAAACCCAAACCCTGGAGCAGAGGGCTAGCTCAGATACAGATCTAGAGCTTAACTTTTCCACCCAAGCTTCTCTTTAGTTAAAATATATATGCATGATTTTGAAGCACCTCTATGAACATGTTAAAACAGCCACCACCTATCTCTTGCCTTGTAGTGCATCATGAAAATCAGATCCTTAGTAATAAAAGATTCCAATCGAGCTTTATTTGATTTTGTTTATCATGATTCTATCTGTAATGTAGGTAAAGATTAAGTGTTCCTTTTTTTGTTCACCTTCCTTTCTCTGGTCTTTCAGTTTACCTTAGTGCATACTTTTCATATGGAAGGTTCAAAGGAAACAAAGGAGTAAACCCGACTCTTCCTTTCCAAAAACCGACAGCAGTAAATGATGGAGGTCTCAATGCAGTCTCTGCAAGCTCATCAAGAGTCCGTTTTGCACATGCAAAGCTGGGTTTATGCATATGAACCACAGCTGTATACACCAAAAATAGAGAAGCAGAGGAATGTGCAGTTCAGAGAGGCACGAGAGGGGAAAAGATTACCCTGGAAGCCTCAAACTAGAACCCTGAATGCAGTGAGTTTGGGAGCTTATTTTTGGGAGTTTCTTGTAAAAATGCTTCCTTGAACTTGACCCTCAGAGCCTGACCTCCTTTTGTCCCCCTGGGGGGACAGACTCAGAATGCAACGCGGCAGCCCCTCCGTGTGTTGCACCACGAATGCTGAGTGTGACCGCAGTTCTTTACCGACCTGCCATCAGAGCTCTCCAGCCTTTATGAAGTGTGTTTGCAGTGATGTTAGTGGTTAGCCTTGCTCGAGATTATCATCGCTCAAGCCAAGCTGCGTCCGAATGGTTCCTTGCAGGTCATAGCAAAGGGATGGATCCAAAGCTGAGCTTTGTCTTGTGAAGTGTATCCCTGCTGGGAATCGGCTTGTGGATGAGCTGTTTCATTTGAGGCTTCTCCTCTTTGCCTTTCAAGCACTAGAGTAAAAAGATGGAAACAAAGAAGTGTGCGATGGCTCCATGTGGATCTACGTGGCCAGAAGAGATCCTAACAAGCTGTGGAGCAGGTAGTATCTGAAAGTGAGCGGTGGCAGGGATGATATCTTATCTGGGAGTTTGGCACAGACACCTAGGGTGAACCTGAGACAACTGCAAAACAGACAGGTAGAGATCAGAGAGGAATCACAGGGTCAGAAGGAGCCCCTGGAGCCCTGGTAGTGGTACACATTGAATGGGGGGGGCGGGGGGGAAGAAACTCCAAGCAACAGAGGACCCACAGCTATAGCATGCAAATAGGCTCTCAACATTCATATATTCATCTTGTACCTGCCCTTACCCCCAGTGGAGATGTAAAACAGGTGCTTGGAATGCAAAGAAGCTAATTGATCATATACATGACAAGTACAGACCGCCTGTGTAAAGCAGCTCCACATGCTTGGGGATAAGAGTCCTTTGTTTCTGCTGTCTTGGAAACTTGTCCCATTTGGTTGTCTTTTAATTTTTCAAGACAGTGATTCAAATCCAGAAGCTGTTCTTCTGCAGCTGCTTTTATTAACCAGCACCATTTGTTTTAGATTGGTCTTCAGGAGTTTGACTGCAACCCAAGGTGCAGTAATGACCTAAAATATTTAACATAGGCTGTAAATACTTGTTCCAGAAACCCTAAGCCCTGAAAAGCAGAGGTTCTGTTTTCACTGTGTACATAACATACTTCAAAGAAAACAGGCCCAGGTGAAATCTACATTTGAAGTTCAGCCATGATGGTAAAAGGGGAAAATTGGGGAAGAATCCCATAGGTAAATACAGCAAAAGAGATCCACCCTTTTGCACACGCCAGGAGGAGCTGCACTGAGCTTGTCTCAGCTAGAAGTCACCCTGAGACTTTGCATAGCTCACGGGTGGAGTCATAGCTTAATACTTTCACTCAGTTTTGCCTTAGACACCTTTTTGTGTGTGTGTGAGTTTTGCATCTATCACGGATCTTGACAAACCAGAGGGCTGTAGGCCCCCTTCCCCTATGGGCTCCACACCCCCTCATATCTGCATTCAATAAGACCCTCAGTTCAGTTTGGTGTGATCTTAGCAAGTGCAGAAATCAGTGTTAGAAAAATGACTTTGGCACTTAAGGTTTCACTCATTTGCTCTCTACTGATCCCCGTTCGTACTGTCTTAAGCATTTTCTTGCCATATAAGAGAAGCAGTTCTTGAAAGATTCTGGTTCAAAGAATTGAGAAACTCATTATCTGGATGTGAAGACTCCTGGGGTTGCATGTGGAAACGAGGATCAGAGTCATTTCTTTTCAGAGCACACCTGGAGTGCAATAAAAGAATTTGCATAGACTACTCAATGTTCAAGGTTCAAGGATGTGCAAAGATATTTGTCTGCAGTGCTGGATTTCTTCCATGGGTAGGCCACAGATCCTTGTTCTTTCCATTACTGCCATTTTCTCCAAAGAGTCAGGTGGTAAAGGAGGACAAGAATGACCTAGTACTGCCAAGTTACTCTGGACTGTAGCTTGGGTAAGTTTTTCCTGATTCCAGAGAGAGGGCTTTGGGATTTAGTCTTCAAACACCACCTGCTATATTGGGTGCAGATGGAAGACTTTGGTTTGTTTTTTTTACTTCACATCCCCTCCTTCTTACAGGACCTTCCTCAGAATGCTGCTCAATAATAGTGCACAGTTAAATGGAACCTTCTTGACCGAGCAAAGTCTGATTTGCTTTCTCTCATAACTGTGCAATGTTCCTACTAGTGTTACAAGATCATATGCCAGAGAATGGCTCAGGCTGGAAGGGACCTCAGAGCTCATCTCCGCCAACCTCTTGCTATGGGCAGGGACATCTCTCAACTAGACTCCGCTGCTCAAAGCCTCATCCAGCCTGGCCATCAACACCCCCCCCAGGCAGAAGGCATCTACAAGCCTCCCTTGTCAGCCTATTCCAGAGTCTCACCACTTCTTCCTCAGCTCCAGTCTAACCCTGCTCTGCCTCAGATTCAAACCATTCCCCCTTGTGCTGTCTCTAGACACCCTCAGGAAAAGTCCCTTTGCAGCCTTCCTCTACTGTAGGCTGTCTGTATGTGTTCCTGTCTGTCTGTACTTCTCTCTGTCTGTATAAATTCCAATGCCTTCAGCTATTGGAAGGCAGCTATAAGGTCCCCTTGGAGTCTTCTCCTCTGCAGGCTGCACCCCCCCAGCTCCCTCAGCCTGTCCTCACAGCAGAGCTGCTCCACCCCTTAGGTCATTTTTGTGGCCTCCTCTGTACTCCCTCCAGCAACTCTGTGTTCTCCTTCTGCTGGGAACACCATACCTGGAGACAGGATTGGAGGTGAGGTCTGAGCAGAACAGAGCCAAAGGTCAGAATCACCTCTCTTGCCCTGCTGCCCACACTTCTTGGGCTGTGGCTTTCTGCAGCTGCATCAGGCTGCCTTCTGAGCTGCATGAGCACACCACTGGCTCATGGAGAGCTTTTAATTCTCAGGTGATTCCTCTTCCATGGCAAAGAGTGGAAATGTGTGCAAAGAAAGCAGCCATGCACCCCCAGTGAGGCCCGTGCCTGCCTGTGCGCTGATACGAGTTGATGTCTGCGTGCGCACAGGATGCTTCCTGCCTGCTTTTGTTCATAATGCGCTGTGTCTTAGCAGATCTCAACACCTTTGCCTTGTCTTCCAGAACCTAGGCTCAGCTAGAATCCCTTTTTAAGGTGGTTTCCTGAGGAAATGAGCCCTTTGTGGTTGTTCTGTCTGCGTGTCGGCATTTGCATTTGGCCTGTAACAATCTTTGAGTCCCATCGCTAGTGTTAATTAAATTTGATCCGGGGTAGAAGTCTCAAAGATATGAAGTTCCTACAAGATGAATGAAAGGAGGCTGCCAAGCACAGGGGGGAGATCCATTAAGGCTCCATTTGAAAGGCAGAGAGCAGCTTGTGCGCGCTCCTCTGAGACAATGAGGTATTATGAATGCCCCAACCGTGGGAAAAACTTCAATCAGTGCTCACATCTTACGAGACAGCAGAGAATCAACCACAAGATCCACATGCATAGGAAACCAGGCTTCATTAGCTCCACTGTTCACTTTGATATGTGCTGTGTGATTAAAAGCAAACCCAACACGTTATGTGTCCTTCCCTTTGAGGCTTCACACCCCTTAGCCAGCTTTGTCTGTACACAAGGGAGATTTGGCCCTACGTGAAGGAAGATCATACCCCTTCCAATAGTCCAACTGCAAATCTTTCCAAGACTCTGCTGTAAGCACATATCTGCCAGCAGCTGCCTGATGAGGAGAGGCTGAGAGCCCTGGGCTGCTCAGTCTGAAGAGGAGAAGGCTGAGAGGGAATCTGGGCAGTGGCTATCAAGAGCTGAGGGCTGGGGGTCAGGAAGGAAGGCACAGGGACAGCCTCTGCTCACTTGTGCCCTGCCATAGGCCAAGGGGCAAGGGATGGAAACTGCAGCACAGGAAATTGCAATTCAGCATGAGGAAGAACTTCTTTACTGTAAGAGTGAGAGAGCAGTGGCACAGGCTGCCCAGAGAGGTTGTGGAGTCTCCTTGTCTGGAGCCTTTCCAGCCCTGTCTGGATGTGTTCCTGTGCCACCTGTGCTGGATTCTCGGTTTCTGCTTTGGCAGGGGGGTTGGATCTGAAGTTCTCCAGAGGTCACTTCCAACCCCTAACATCCTCTGATCCTGTGAACTGGCATCAAAGACAGGTGTAGAGAGGAGAAGGTGAAGGAAATCAGTTTAGTTTTCATGGGAAGAACACTCTTGAGCATGGTAAGGTACAGTTCCAGGCACAGGCATGGAAGCAACATTAGCAGGACTTTACACTGGCTCTGGACAAAGTGCTGCAGTGATTTCCAAACACGGAACAGCCTCATGCTGAGATAAAGGAGATGACTCAGCAACCTTCAAGTCACCAAAAAGCCAACATGTTGAACGATACCCAGGCCTTTGGGGAAATTTGTGTTAAAGCTAAATGCAGTGCTGCTCCTCTGACCAGTGCCATACAATCATAGAATCAAGCAGGTTGGAAGAGACCTCCAAGCTCATCCAGTCCAACCTAGCACCCAGCCCTGTCCAATCAACCAGACCATGGCACTAAGTGCCTCATCCAGTCTTTTCTTGAACTCTCTCTTGCACATTTGTTCCACAGGGAATACTGCAAATTTATTAAATTGTCCTGATTGAGAGAATGTTTTTACCTTTCAAACCTGGCATGTTTTGATTCACTAATTTACAATGCTGAGGCAACTGCTGGAGCAGCTTGGAGAGAGATGGGGGTGTTCAGCCTGCAGAAGAGAAGGCTCCAGAGGGACCTCAGAGCTGCCTTCCAGTACCTGAAGGGATCCTCCAGGAAGGCTGCAGAAGGACTTTTCATAAGGGTGTCTTCCAGAGGCAGGACAAGGAGGAATGGTTTGAAGCTGAGGCAGAGCAGGGTTAGACTGGAGCTGAGGAAGAAGTTCTTCAGTAGGAGAGTGCTGAGACTCTGGAACAGGCTGCCCAGGGAGGCTGTGGATGCCTTCTGCATGAGTGTGCTGAAGGCCAGGCTGGATGAGGCCTTGAACAGCTGAGTCCAGTTGAGAGATGTCCCTGTCCATGGCAAGTGGCTTGGAAGGAATAATCTCTGAGGTCCCTTCCACCTGAGCCATTCATGGACACTCTATGATAAAGCACATTCCAGGCACATTCCCTAAGAACAGCATTAATGTTGCTTAGGGATGCTGTGGAAAGCAAACAAATGTCTGTTAAATGACCATGGTAGAGGAAGAAGGTTTTAAAGCAGAACTGAAATCCAAATCTGGTCTGCCAGGCTGCTGCTGCTCAGGTCTCTAACACACATCGCTGAGGTGAAGAAACTGTGAAACAGATGTTTGATTAATTTGGCTATCAAAAGCTTCATCTGCTGAATCAAAGTGCCATGGAATTGTTTGAGGTGGAAATCCACCTGATTAGTTATGAAGGAGGAAAAATTAATTTACTTGAATTAAACTTCCATAGAATCACAGACTTGTCAGGGTTGGCCTCAAGGATCATCCAGTTCCAACTCCCCTGCCATGGGCAGGGGTGCTTTCCACTAGGTCAAATTGTCCAGAGCTACATCCAGTCTGGCCTTAAAAACTTCCAGGGATGGAGCTTCCAGCACCAGGATAAAATGAGAAGGAGCTGAAAGACAGAAACAATTTCAGCTCATACGCACACATTTTTTCAGACATGCTTTTCTTATTTGCATGAGTATCAGGCATGAAAATCATGCAGAGTTCCAGAAACTGCAGAGTGTGCAGGTGACACAAGCCACATAATGCAGTGCCTTGGAATTCTGACTTGTAACGTCAGATCAGGAAGCTGAAATCCAGTATTGAGTGCAGGATGTTGTGGTTGTGTTGTTTGTTTGTTGTGAGTGCGTGTGGGTTCTTCATTTCTTTGTTTGGTTTGGTTTGGTTTGTGTTTGTTTGTTTTTTAAAGCCATTTCACCAAACTAAATTCCTGAGAATTTGCTAATCTCCAATTCTTTATAGTTTTCCCAGAGTAAATGGCATTCTGTCTTGCCATGGGCTTCAATGCCATGGGCGTCAGAAGAATAAGAGATGGGGCAGTGCTTATTGTGAGCAAGTTGTGGTTCATTGTACCCCAAGCATGGGTTTGTACACTTTCCATCAGAAGGCTACAAATTGTATTCAACTATAATTGGTTACATGTACTTGTGTTAGAAATTACATAGAATCATGGAATCAACCAGCTTGAAAGAGACCTCCAAGCTCATCCAGTCCAACCTAGCACCCAGCCCTAGCCAGTCAACCAGACCATAGCACTAAGTGCCTCATCCAGGCTTTTGCTTGAACACCTCCAGGGACGGTGACTCCACCACCTCCCTGGGCAGCCCATTCCAATGGCAAATCACTCTCTCTGTGAAGAACACACTAATTAGCATAGACATTCATCATATTCTCTCAGCAATGCATACCTTGTGTCTAAGTAATCTAAGTCAGCAGAGATAGGTGAAAACCACAGACTCCAGCCTTACATTGGTTTGTGTTTGTTACACCATTCTCTAAGGTCATTCCAACCTTCCACTTTGTCTCAGCTCAGCACTTCCTGAGCTCGTGCACTCTCGCCTGTCCGTGGCTTATGTTCCAGTGTATAACACTCAGACATTTCCATCGAATCACTACATTTAATATTACTATTCCAAACACTGTCTCACCTCTCTTTGGTACTGCAACAAGGTTTTTTTATCATTAATACCTCATTCATACTTAATACTTTATTGCGGATGGATTTCACGCTGACAGAGGACATGGTTTGATAAACATGAGCAACCCGTGCTGAGAAGTGTCCTTGAGCCCGTCTCGGAGGCAGGAACTCAGGCAATGAAACAACCTCCACACCCAGCTGCAAGGGGGCAGGATCTGCTGTCTGCAGGAGGCTGGCCCTACAAATTGGTTATATAAGCCTTACCCTATCTGTACCTCACACCTAGCCTTAGCCTATCTGTGCCTTACGTGTGTACCACTCTTGAAGTAAGTTGGCTGTGCATGCCTCTTCCAAGTTAGCATATAAGTCACTGTATTGCTGCAATCAACGGGAGCACGACTTTAACCACATTGGTAGTCATAGAATCATAGAATCAGCTAGGTTGGAAGAAACCTCCAAGCTCATCCAGCCCAACCTAGCACCCAGCCCTGTCCAGTCAACTAGACCATGGCATTGAATGTCTCACCTAGGCTTTTCTTGAACAACTCCAGGGATGGTGACTCCATCACCTTGCTGGGTAGCCCATTCCAATGGCAAATCACTCTCTCTGTGAAGAACTTCATGCTAATGGAGTTCTGGGCCCCTCAATTTAAGAGGGACATTGAGATGAATGAACGTGTCCAGAGAAGGGTGACGAGGCTGGGGAGAGGCCTTGAGCACAGCCCTACGAGGAGAGGCTGAGGGAGCTGGGATTGGTTAGCCTGGAGAAGAGGAGGCTCAGGGCAGACCTTATTGCTGTCTACAACTACCTGAGGGGTGGTTGTGGCCAGGAGGAGGTTGCTCTCTTCTCTCAGGTGGCCAGCACCAGAACAAGAGGACACAGCCTCAGGCTGTGCCAGGGGAAATTTAGGCTGGAGGTGAGGAGAAAGTTCTTCCCTGAGAGAGTCATTGGACACTGGAATGGGCTGCCCGGGGAGGTGGTGGAGTCGCCATCCCTGGAGCTGTTCAAGGCAGGACTGGACGTGGCACTTGGTGCCATGGTCTGGCCTTGAGCTCTGTGCTAAAGGGTTGGACTTGATGATCTGTGAGGTCTCTTCCAACCTTGGTGATACTGTGATGCTGTGAAATGCTTCTGTACACTTACTCCTTCATGACACTAAGAGGCTTGGCATCAACGCAGGGCTACCACATGTCTTCTCTTCTAACTTGCACACACTTGCTGACTGCTAGGACAATCTGCTTTCACTTGGTGAGCATGGGACAGGAGGTAGCTCTCTTAATTTTAAATGTCTGCTGCATTCACAGGCTTACTATGACAAGTTGGATTCTCCTTGTTGGTAGTCCCTGAGTGATGTATTGGTCAGAATTAAGTGTGGCAAGGAACTGTTAAAACTTTGAGAAGTTGAATTCTCCTTTCTGGTAGTCCCTGCGTGGCAGATTAGTTGGAATTAAGTATGGTGAGCAACCACTGTAGCATCCCTGCTTTGGCTTGGCTGTTCTGCATGGCTCAAGCAATGGCTCTGGACTGGGTTATGCTGTGCAACACCATCCTGTGAGAGAAATCAAAGAATCACAGAATGTCAATGGTTAGAAGGGACCTCCAAAGCTCACACAGTTCAACCTTCTGCCAGAGCAGGAGCATCTAGAGCAGGTCACACATGAACACATCCAGGCAAGTTTTGAATATATCTAGAGAAGGAGACTCCACAACTTCCCTGGGCAGCCTGTTCCAGTGTTATGTCACCCTTACAGGTAAAACATTCTTCCTCCTGTTTCCATGGCACTTCCTATGCCTCAGCTTCCACCACTGCCCCTTGTGCTGTCATTGGGCATCACCCAGCAGAGCCTGGCTCCAGCCTCTGGACACTCAACCCTGCACATCTTTGTCAATGTGAATGAGATCACCCCTCAGGCTCCTCTTCTCCCAGCAGCACAGCCCCAGCTCCCTCAGGCTCTCTTCTTAAGAGGTGTGTTCCATTCTCTTAACCATCTTTGTGGCTCTGCACTGGACTCCCTCAAGCACTTCTTTGTCTTTCAAAGCAATCCACAGGAAATTCTTTCCTTTGAGCTCCCTAAGTCTGGAGAGAAGGCTTTGAGGTGACCTTATTGTGGCCCTTCAGTATCTTAAGGGGGCCTGCAAGAAAGCTGGGGAGGGACTTTATAGGATGTCAGGTAGTGATAGGGTTGGGGGAAATGGAACAAAGCTGGAAATGGGTAGATTCAGACTGCATGTTAGGAGAAGAAATTCTTCACCATGAGGGTGGTGAAACCCTAGAATGAATTGCCCAGGGAGGTGGTCAAAGCCCCATCCTTGGAGGTGTTTAAGGCCAGGCTGGATGAGGCTGTAGACAGCCTGATCTAGTGTGAGGTGTTCCTGCCCATGACAGGGGGGGTTGGAACTGGATGATCCTTGAGGTCTCTTCCAACCCTGAGTGATTCTATGACTCTGTGATTCTATGAAATTGTGAGGGGTGAGGGAGAAGGAGAGAGACAGAGGTGGACCTTATTTTAAAAGGAGGAGAGAGACAGAGGTATAACTTAGTTTAAAAGGAAGAGACAGAGCTGGAACCTTATTTTAAAAGGAGTAGAGAGGCAGAGGTACAACTTAGTTTAAAAGGAGGAGAGAGACAGAGCTGGAACCTTATTTTAAAAGGAGTAGAGAGGCAGAGGTACAACTTAGTTTAAAAGGAGGAGAGTTTAAAAGGAGGAGAGAGACAGAGCTGGAACCTTATTTTAAAAGGAGTAGAGAGACAGAGGTATAACTTAGTTTAAAAGGAGGAGAGAGACAGAGCTGGAACCTTATTTTAAAAGGAGTAGAGAGACAGAGGTATAACTTAGTTTAAAAGGAGGAGAGAGACAGAGCTGGAACCTTATTTTAAAAGGAGAGAGAGAGAAGTTAATTATTTTTAAATGCCATCATTTATTTGAAATGACAGAGGAAAATTCCAACCTTGCTCATTCTCAGGCTGTTCTGTAAAACCGAGGCTGTAAGAGTCTGACTCCTTTTCCTCTCCCAGACGGGTCGGTGGTAGGAGCTTGTAGGGCTCAGGTTGTGCTCTCAATGGAAGCTTTCTCACTGGCCCGGGTGAGCAAACAGCAAATTTTACCTTCCACAGATCCATGTTGTGTTTCATCCTCTTCCTCACACCAAGGTGAGGCCTGTCTGGAGGCACGTGGCAGCCTGAGGTTTCAGCAGACTTTGTGGCCTGAAATGTAGAATATTTTCCAACAACCACTTGAATCATTTCTCTTTTCTGGGGGGAGGTGAGGGGTATTTATATAAGAAAAACAATCTGAAACCTGTCTAGTATTTAACAAATGACCTTCCCAAATCCTTGAGGCACATCTGTGGCTATAATGTATATTTTGAAGCTTTGTGCATTCAAAGCTTATCTGATTTTCTATGTCAGACTTTGCTGCTATTTCTGATGTTAATTACCCTGTGTAATTCCCATGGCAATCTGTTCCCTGGAACATTCACCGGCAAGAGGATGAGCTTTAGAGAGAGAAATTCCTCCACCTTTATCTTTCACTGGCATCTGCTGAAGCAGTGTCCAAAGAAGGGCAGCAAAGCTGGTGAAGGGCCTAGAGAATAATTCCTCTGGGGAACTGCTGAGGGAAGTGTGGTTGTTTGGTCTGTGGAAGAGGAGGCTAAGGGGAAACCTCCTTGCTCTCTACAACTCCCTGAAAGGAGGTTGGAATGAGGCAGGAGTTGGTCTCTTCTTTCTGGTATCAGGTGGCAGAATGAGAGGAAATGTCCTGAAGTTGTGCCAGGGGAGGCTTTAGGTTGGAGATGAGGAATATTTTCTTTCCCGCAAGAGTGGTCAGGGATTGGAATGGGCTGCCCAGGGAGGTGGTGGAGTCACCATCCCTGGAGGTGTTCACAAAAAGCCTGGATGGGGCACTTAGTGCCATGGTCTGGTTGACTGGACAGGGCTGGGTGCTAGGTTGGACTGGATGAGCTTGGAGATCTCTTCCAACCTGGTTGATTCTATGATTCTATGATAAGAAAGAGGTGCCCATGGCACTTGGGGACATGGTTTGATGGCTATGGTGGTTCTTTACTGTGAGAGTGCTGGAGTCCTAGAGCAGGCTGCCCAGAGAGATTGTGGAGCCTCCTGCTCTGGAGAATTTCCAAACCTGCCTGGATGCCCTCCTGTGAGGCCTGCCCTGGGTGATCCTGCTCTGGCAGGAGGGTTGGACTGGATGATCTCTGGAGGGCTTTTCCAACTGAAAAAGAATCTCTGATTCTCTGATGCGAAATCCCAAGAATGCCTGGAAGTGGGGAAATTTCTACAGCTTCACTGGAATGGTTGAGCAGGTGACAAAGAGGTGACATTTTCCTGAAGTCTCACGTAAGCAGTGGGTATAAATAAGATAATGGACAGCTTAACTCATGGTGCTAGGTCTGAGATAAGCTGAAAGGAAAGTCTGTGTCCCTTGGAAGAGGGAGCGCTGCCTTGGGAGTAGTATCACTCCAAAATCTTGTCTCTGTTCCACCGACTGCCTCACCGCAAGATCCTTGACCGTCTGCTGCTTTCAGCGGCGTGGAAGCTGTGATCTGTGATATTTTTGCTGAGGAGTGTCACAGACACTGCTGACACAGATCAGATAAGAAACTGGGTCAGCTGACAAGATATTCCCTGTAACACTACCTCTGCGCAGCCTCAGTGCCTGCGTCCTTCTGTGCGAGGGAGTTTCAGCTTTGTTGTCAGCTGCTTTGTTTCGTTTGCAGTTATAGAGAACTCTTCTGTCTCATTAAAAAGAACAAAAGCAAAAAAGCACAGAAAGCAAAACATGTCCCAGCCACACTTCACAGTAGAACGAAAGAGTCAGAGCCTGTAGCAGTCTTTCTCAGAGCCTGGCACTTTTCCTGCGTAGCTCTGTCAGGAGCCTTGTCTTTTCCTCCCCGCTCATTTCTGATTACAGATTATTCATTTATGGATGGGCAGCTGTAGAAACTTGCTTCTTGCATATGCAAATCAACTGTGGTAACGTTTATCATAAGGAGACTTCGTGGCAGCGGAAACGGGGTTGCGGCAACACGTTCTTGATTTCAGTTGTACCTTCTACAAATGGAATTGGCTCCTCACTTCACGGATTTGGCTTGGGAGTTCTCTGCCATTTACCTCTTGGACTAGGCAGTGCTCACTAAGCAAGCTGTCTGATTCACTTACAGATCATGATTTTGGAAGGAGCTGGCAGAATGAGTATCAATTCCAGCAGCAATCTACTCCACCAGCAGCCTTCCTGGACAGACGGATATTCCGCATGCAATGGTAGGAGGAATTAAAGGGCTGTGAGCCATGTGTTTTGGAGGGGGGCAGGGAGGAAGGGGCTCCCACACTATTAAGCACACATGGGCATTATTTTTCAGTCATACTAAGTAAGTGGAGTTTCACTTTGGGGAAGAAAAATTTTCTATTTGCTATTTTATTTGTAAGAGAAAAGCACAACCTGCACACTGAGTTTCAGAAGGTGACCAGCTCCTGGCTCATTTCTTTCCTGGTTCTTTTCCTTGAAAGCAATTTGGTGGAGTTGAATGTGAAAAAGTTCCTTATCCTCAGTTCAGAACCCTCTACCCCTCATGCCTTCTCTGCACCAACATTACTCTTCAATACTAATCACCCCTATGGCTTTCCAGAGATCTTTCTGCTCCTGTGCTGCTTTTACCTTTCCATTTCAAATTGCTGGCAGCTTCCTGGTGAGCTTGGCATCAGAGCACAGAGAGCTTATGCTTTGAGAACTCTTTTCTTTGCTCCCTGATTCCTGATGATATGGCTGGCTGTATAAAAATGTCTTCACATACCTTCTCTCTGTCCACATGAAATAAAGTGGCTTTTGATTCTTTTCACCACTCTGCTGGCAGGTAAACCTTAACATCGAGGCAGACAAGCAGCTACTGTAGCTGTCCTTCTAGTTCCAGTAATGCTGCAATGACTGATAACATAAGTTCCCCTTCACTCAGGGAGACTTTTGGGCTGCTTTATGTGCAGTTTCTAAATGCACAGGGGTATCTAAGGGTGCACTTAATAAATGTGCCAGCCCGTCCAGAACAGACTCACGCGTTAAAAGATCCTGCCTGACTTTCACTTTCAAGAGCTCAAGAGGGGAAACCATGGGATCTCTTTTCACGTTTCCAGTGTGGAAGTCCTCAAGACTCACTGATGTTTTAGAGGCACAGGGAACTGGAAGCTCAGAGCAGCCTCTGCAATCCCTCACTGCTTCACTTCCTCTTACCTAGCTATGCTTTCCTCTCACCAAAGCCTCTCTGTCTGCTTTAGGAGCTGAGTCACAGCTGAAGCTCCTCTACCCTTCTGAAGGGAGAACACAGACCAACCTCCTTTTCAGAAGCCTTGCTGGCTCCATCAGAACATACCACACTCTTAATCATTCCACAGGAGGGTGAGACACAGTCCTGCAGCCTCCCTTAGTTACTGGCACAGATCTTGTTGGCCAATGTTGATGAAGTAACAGTGAGGCTTTTTATGTTTACCTGGGAACTGTCATTGAGCAGAGAATCTCAGCTGAAGAGACCTGAGGTGGTTTCTTGAAATGTGCCAGCTGTGCTGCTTGTGTTCCTCTAGCAATATCCACTGTGTTTCTCACAGCTGTACGAGCCATATCTTTCTTGGGTGGACTGAGAATGGACTGGTGCCACATCCTGGAGTGGGGCTGCTATAGAGTCACCTCCCATCATCCAGCCACCTCTGCAATTCCTCATTCATTGTGACCATTTTATCACACCACTGCCTCTGCTTGTCATTTCCATTGGCCTCCTTTCCCGAGGGTTAAATGGCACTGAACTCCTTTTTCCAGCCCTTCTGTGAGGGCAGACCAAAGCAGCCCTGCCTTTCCTCTTATCTCAACAGAACTGCCCTGTCCTCACCTGCACTTTCTTTCATTTGCACACAGAAGTTAGTGTCGTGCAGTGACAGACCACTGAGAGCAGCTTAAAAGATTGCCAGGCAGAGATTCAGACACCCTAATAAGAAAGTGACACAGCTTCCCTAACTAAATATGAGTTTCCCAGCTGCATTCACAGGTCATCTGCCCTGACTACAAAACAGCACAGCTCCAGCTCTGCCATGAAGCTGTGAGCCCTCCTGGCAGGCTTTTATTGTGGTCCAGTATGGGAGTGCCTTGGCTCTCACCATTCTTTGATTGAATCCCACAGTTCATACTCAGTCCTTATCAAATCCTCACGTAAAGAGAACTCCCTCCTCACCTTCTAGTCGGTTTTGAGGCTTTGCTACCATTTTCTTGAGCAATACAAGTATGTTCCTGTATGAAGATCACCATACTTCTTGAACAGTACTTTTGTAAGGCATCTCCCACTGAAGAATTTTAGTGTGTTTAGCCAACATGGATGAATTCCTGTGCTAGTTTGAAGCAAGCTGGAATGTTTTGGTGAAAAGAACTAGATAATAGGCTGTGAAAAGGAAAACAGTGGTTGTGTCTCCTTCCCTCATCAGTCTCGCTGAGAAGTCTGGGAAGAAGTAAACAATAGATAATATTCTCCATTTTGTTCTCATTTCTGCCTTTGCCTTCAGACCAAGCCACATCTCCTTAACCTCACTGCCACTAACCTTCCTTTTTAACCTTTTGGCTGCACCTCTCTTCTTTCTGAGAACTGGGGTAAGGTTGAGAGGGGCAGGGGGAGGTGTTGGGGTGGTTTGAGAGCCCCTCCTGGGGACTCAGGTTTCTGGGAGGGGAGTTGTGCTTCTGTATTGTTTATCCTTTGTATATTTCTGTATATAACGTGGGGTGCCAAATAAAAATGTGATGGTTTTGGGCTCTTATCCGCCCCCCACACACACACTTTTGGAATTGCCCCAGCTAACTCAGTAGGCCTCTGGGAATATAAATGAAGCTATTTATTTTACAGCAGCAAATATACAAGCAGCTATTTACAATATATACAGTTAGATACAGAAATATACAAGTTAAAGGAAATACAGAAGCACAACTCCCCTCCCAGAAACCTGAGTCCCCAGGAGGGGCTCTCAAACCACCCCAGCACCTCCCTACCCCTCTCAACCTTACCCCAATCCTCAGAAAGAAGAGAGGTGCAGCCAAAAGGATAAGAGGGGAGGTTAGTGGCAGTGAGTTTAAGGAGATGTGGCTTGGTCTGAAGGTAAAGGCAGAATGAAAGACAAAATGGAGAATGTTATCTAGTGTTTACTTCTTCTTCCCAGAGTTCTCAGCTAGACTATGAGAGAAGAGACACAACCATGTTTACCTTTTCACTGCCTATTATCTAGTTCTTTTCACCAAAACATTCCAGCTTGCTTCAAACTAGCACAATTCCTTCTTGCTCAATGTGCCAAGAGAGGTGCATTGTAATTCTGACTTTTTAATGGACAGACTGAGGCAAAACCCAAACCCCACAGTAATGCTATTTCCAGTAATAGCTACTGAGTTAGTGCTACTAACTAAGAAAGAGTCTAGATTCTGTAGGCTTCCAGGGCATGCAATTTAGCTATAGACCTTTCTTGTCCCTGGCAGAGTGCCACGGTGCCAACAGAGACAATAAATACCTGTTTTCTTTCCCAGTGTCCAGCAACTTCTATGGAACCCAGTGGCATGAAATACACCCACAGTACTGGACTAAGTTTCAAGTCTGGGAGTGGCTGCAGCACCTCCTTGATACCAACCAACTGGATGCCACCTGCATACCCTTCCAGGAGTTTGATATCAATGGGGAACATCTGTGCAGTATGAGCCTGCAGGAATTCACTCAAGCAGCTGGGACAGCAGGGCAGCTGCTTTACAGCAACCTTCAGCACCTAAAGTGGAATGGTAAATAGATATTAAGCAGAGACACATATCCAGCGGTCTGAATTCTGGGATCTTCAGAAGCTGCTTATGTTCCCCAGAGACCTACCTGACAGATGTAATTTGCTGTGTTTGCAGTGCAGCTTATACCTCACTCACTATCTTGCTAAATAGCTTCGGTATGGCACGAGGCAGAAGTCTGAAGGACCAGGGGAGAGGATTTGTTTCCCACTCCAAAATTATCCCTCTGGCTAGGCTGCAGCAGCTGCTGCTTGGAGCTAATACCTTTGTTTCTCATATGGTCATTGTCATGTGTCCTATTTGCCATATACTTTCTTGCAGGCCAGTGTGGAAGTGACATGTACCAATCCCATAATGTCATTGTGAAGACAGAGCAAACAGGTGAGTGACACTGATGATGGTGACAAAAAGAGGGAGGTGTGTGTTCTGAGAGTGAGAGATCCCAAATGGCATTAAAGAAAATGGAAATAGTGTTGAGGGGAATGGAAGGAGCAACACAGATATCCCTTGGGTTCTAATTCCTGTACCACAGTGTGCATCACAGCTCAGTGTGCAGGGAGCCACTTTATCTGGCAGACCTGTGCAGTATCAGCAGGCTGTGGCGATCTTCATACTTTGCAAGCACAGCTGTGTAAAGGACTTCATCCAGCAGATTTCCAAATAGCTTCTTTCAGAGAATTCTCATTTAAAAACAAAACAAAACAAAAACAAACAAGAGAGAGAGAGAGAGAAGAAAAAGGAGTGAAAAATATTTAGTTGGGGAGTGCTGGTAATGTTTGAATCATGAGGAAACTCCCAACCAAAAATCTCAGAGAGAAAAAGAAAGAGTTGCAGTTTGATTTCCTCATGTCTTCATGTTTCAAAGAAATGGAACTTGGGAAGTATTTTAGAATCATAGAATGGTCTGGCTTGGAAAGGACCTCTGAAGGTCATCCAGTCTAAACCCCCTTGCAGTCAGCAGGGGCATTCTCAACTAGATCAGATTGTCCAGAGAGCTTTTGAGCCTTTTGAAGGGACCAAGTCTGTGTATTGCCCATGGCAGTCTGTTTCCTCCAGTGGAGGAAAAAGGAGGAGTGGAGGAGATAGGTGCCTTTTCTCCAAGGACTTTGCTTCACCAAGAAAATAACTTTAGTTCAGTTCAGTTCTCCTTTTCTGGCTCCCTTGCCAGAGCACCTCTGTCCACATCCAAACCCTCTCTACTCTCCTAGTCCCAGCCTTTGCGTACGTGGGTGTGTTTGTGAGCCCTGTTTTAGCATCTTGCGGCAGGACAAACACTTACAGCATGCCATGTCTCTGCCAACTGCTGCCAAGCCTATTTATTCATCTCACCAGCCAAGGACACTGTTCACCTTCTCCTTGCAGCAGGCAAGCATTGCAATCTGCAGTCTACTCTCTGCCTGTGCCTGCCTGCTGTGGGTGATGTGCATGCAGCAGCCTTGGTGTGTGCCGTAAAGGAAACCAGGATCATCCTTCCAATCCTGAGTGATGAGATCTTGGTACAGTCTTGGTACAATGTTAGGGTCGACAACATTTGTTTCCAGTCCTCTCACTTGAGATACACAGCCTGGTGCAAAGTCCCTCACTGCTCATCTTGGAAAGGTCAAAGCCCAGAACAAACTCCTAGCCATGCTGAATCAGGAGTGGTGTGGCCCCAGGGGGGACAATGATGGGCAGTGGGAGTCAGTTTAGTTTCTGCACTAGGAGGAGCAGGCAGTGCAGACTGGGGCTGCTGGGGAAAGAGCTTCTTGTGAGCTAGCAGGGAAAGGGCTGGTGGCTTAGGAAGACTGCTTCATCCTGGTAGAGTGTCCAAGTGGCAAAGACATGGGTACTGAAAAGACGAGCTGTCCTGCCATGGTCAGGCTCAGAAGGCCTGTTTTCAGTGGCAGCATTGGGCAGATCGAGTGTCCAAGCAAGCAAAGGGTGTGTGCTGCTGTAACTCGGGGTGCCCCAACATGCAGCTCGCTCTGAGTGTGCCTGACAGATTCCTGTGTCTGAAGTGGTAACTCGGCCAAGCTCAGTGATTTAGCTAGAACTCACTTTCATTTTTTTTTCTTTTTAAACGATGTGAATGTTGAAAAAAAGAAAAGGAAAAGCTACCTTTTAACTTTAACCTTCATCCTTTCTGACCTGAATTCAAAACTAAAAATGATTAAGGCTTCTTACCTAAAAAATGCACTGTGAAGAGATAGGAGATGAGGAGATCAATGTACAAGTCGTAACAACGATGCTTCTGTTCTGCTCTCACTGACCTGTCTGACTAGAAGGTCACTAACATTATTCCTCTTTAATCAGGAAGGTGGTTTTTAGGGTGAGGATGGGATTCTGACATTTGTGGACTAAAATGACCTTTCGCCTACAGTTAGGGTTTGGTGTTTCTTCCTCTGTGCTTACACGCAAGGCTCTGTTCCAGTGGGGCCTGTCATGTTCTGCCACCACAGAAAGAAGTGATCACTGTGTGCACCTTCCCCTTTTACTTGGTGTTTGAGAGCAGTTTGATCTCTATGGCAGCCAAGCACTAGAGGCTGAGACTTCAGAACTCGATTGGGTAGAGGTAATCTGCTGTAGGAAACCTCCTTCAAGGACGGGCATAAGTGATGCATTAGTCAGGAAAGAGAGTCCCCTGCCTTGTTCCTAAAAGTCAGTGCCTTGTGAAAGGAGATTTGAGGATGCAAAACTTCATCCATGACTTCAGTGAAGGGAAATAATTTCATACATAGTCCCTTCACTTCTTGGTTCCCTTCACAGCTCTGTTTGTTTTTTTTTCTTTTAAACATTCCTTATTCCCCCAGTGCTAAATAATGTTCCCTAAATGATGTTCTTTTAGTGATCTGATTTTCCTTCTGGTCCTTTGCCTTCAGATCCCTCATTAATGGTGTCCTGGAAAGAAGAGAACTACCTGTATGACAGTGGCTATGGTAACACAGTAGGTAACTAACATCACAACACTTGGTGCATTCCCGAGGCAGTTTTGTTGCTGTCTGAGGCTATTACTTTAAACATTCTCCTTTTTAATTCCCAGAGCTGTTGGACAGTAAAACGTTCTGTCGTGCTCAGATCTCCATGATGACACCTAGTCACCACCCTCCTGGTAAGGACCTTGTAATTATGTGGTTAATTGTTTGTCACTTGTCTCAGTGCTATCGGTGCATCACAGCCTCTGCGCTCTGTTGGAGGGTTGGAGCTGAGTCTCCAGTCATTTTAGAGCAAGCACTGTCGATTCTGACAGCTCTTTTAGCCATCATTATGAAAAGGGCTTTGCTTTAAAGAGCTGCTGCTCTCTTCTCTGTCAAGACAGGGAAGATCAAATGATCTGCAATCTTCACAGATCTTTAGAAGAGTCTGAGTCAAAGGGGAAGATGCTAGTGTCAGAGAGATGAGACGGTCCAGCTCGTCTGTGGGGTAGCTGAGCGTGGGCAAACGAGTGCCACGTTCCTGCCCACAAGTAGCAGGTTTGCCTGCTGAGCCAATGGCTCATGCTGAGGAGGTTGCTGTGTTGGAGGCTGGCTTTGGAGCTGGCCTGGAGACGCTGCAGGGCAGGCGCCAAGCCCTCTGCCCGTCCTGCTGGAGCCCATCTCAGCTGAGGGCAGGGCAGGCAGCTCACACCTCCTCACCGCCGCACACTGCTCGCAGCAGGCAGAGATACAATCTGCCTGCTCAGGGGCAGCAGAAAGAGCAAACCTGTTTGCCTCAGAGCCTGGCAAAGGTGCAAGCCGGGCACATGTGTCAGGGCACTCTGGGAGCTGTGGCCCAGGGGCAGGCACCAGGGCTGGAGGTGAGCGAGCGAGGCCGAGGGCAAACATGAAGGCAGAGGTTGCAAAGGAGTGTGAAAGGGGCAAGGAAAGGCAGGGCCCTCTCAAGAGGCTGTGAGGGAAAGAGGCCTGTGGGAGGAAGCGGCAGGGGCTGGCAGGAGGGGCAGGGAAAGCTCAGGACTGCAGATGGAGCTTTGGGGGTGCCGCCTGTGTGCAGGGGCCTCCGTGCCAGCCGGGGACGCCAGCACAGCCAGGCTGGCCCAGGGACATGCAGCCAGAGCGAAGGCGCTCAGCAAGAGGTGAATGAACAAGAAAGAGCCCCTGAGCAGAAGGACATCACCCAACCTCCCGAGCCCCCCAGCCAAAGGCTGCGCTCGCTCTCTCTGCGGCCTCCACCCGCTCCCACAAGATGGCCACCAGGCTTTCAGGGCTCTCTGGCAGGCCGGGGGAGCTGCCAAGGGCCTGGCACGCCGTGTTTACCTGCAGCCTGCTTAACAGGCCTAGGGCGAGGGTGGCACACCTCGGGCACAGCCTCCTGTAAAAACCAAATTTGTATATCCTGTACAAAAAGACTCAGAAAAGGCTGATTCCTGAATCATATGCAAATCCTGGGCAGCCTTTTGTCACGGGTTTTGCAAGACAGCTTTGTTGAAGCTGCATCATAACTCTTTTCATCTGCCAGGCTGCAGCCTCTCAGCCAGGCATGTTTGGAACCGGTCTCCACGCAGGAGCGGAGGCAGAGCAGGAGGCAGAGCAGGAGGCTGTTTGCACAGCTGAAATCCAGAACAAATCAGCAGCGAGGCTGAGGGCAGCTCAGCTCCCAAGGAGAACTCTCAAACACACGCTTGCAAGCGGGCTGTGGGGTTTTAAAGCGCAAAGGCTTTGCAGAAGAGGGTAAATAATGGAGCGGGTCCTGCTGCCTTCACCTGGAGTTCCCGCGGGCTTTTAACAACGCCAGGGGAATCGCAGGCTGAGGGAGGGTGAGGAAATAACCCTCATTTTACTGCTTTTCCCCCCGAGCTGAGCGAGGTTCAGGCTAGTTCCTGCTCCCCGAGAGCGGGAAGGCCGAGTGAGTCAGAGCGAGCCCTGCCCGGGGTCAAGGGCAGGAGTGATGTCAGGCTCCGAGCGGGGAGGTTGGGCTTATCCTCGCTGACCTCTCCAGTCTACGTCTCCAGTTATGTCTGAATGAAGCCCGTGCGCGAATAGCTTCTGCATCCACCTTTCACATGCACTCATTGCAGTGGCTTGTGCAAATCTGACAAGTCTCTATGCAAAGGAGTATTTCCTGTGAGTCATTTTCCCATGCAAATGCCTGGTTTCCATGAAAAGTGAGATAATTGTGCATTCATGGAAGCTGGGAAAACATGCGTGGGACCTTAAGCCTGCTTTACGGAACTCGGGCATGAGGTTTGCTAACAAAGCAGAGGCAGAAGGGGCTCCCTCTCGGGACTGCCCTGCGGATTTTGTCAGGCTCGCAGCAGTCAGATGAAAGCTTTTCATTAAGGGCAGAAGCAGAGCCAGGCTGCGGCGGTTTGAGGGTGGGAGGCTTGAACGTGCAGACTGGGAGCTGAAGTCACGAAGGGCTGGAACTTGTATTTGCCTTCATTTCTGCAGAAGCACCAGTGCCAGAAACCCTGTTCCTCCTCTGGCTGGCCGCAGGTGAAAGTCCTGCCGATGAGAAATGGCTTGTTCCTATGGCCCTGAGCCACAGAACAACCCATGCACGTCCAGCTGCCAAAACCTCCTGCCAGCGCAGCCCCGCTCCCCCACCCTGCCCCCTCAGACAAGAAAGCTTTGCCAGGTCATTATGTTTCAGTCAGGTGGGTGTTCCGCACATGCATTTCACATTAGATCATCTCTCCAGAAACAAATAAGCCCCCAAAGATACAAGCTTCTGCAAGGGCTGGAGCATAATGCCAGAGTGCAGGATTCCTTTTGTAGCCCTGATCATCTCATTTCCCCCCCTCCCCAGCTCCCCACATAATATGAGGTGAGGTATTTGTTAAACAAATGCAGGTTTCAAAAGCCAAATGTTTACCTCTGCATTCATTCTTTATTCATCAATGGTCTCTTTGTGAAGTGTGCTGATTAACATACAGTACAGAAAACAGAACTCTCCCCCTTCCTCCTCCCTGAGATTACTTTCTGAAAAGTGATTATCTTTAAAAGAGATATTAGCTCCTTTTTGTGGTTTTATTTCTTTCAACCTGCTAGTCAATGGAAAGTCTTTAATCAAATTCACAAACAGCCTTCATTTTCCTTCTCCACAGATGCTTCAGATGTGAAAAAATCACAAGATCATACCCCAAAGTCCCACACCAAGAAGCACAGTAAGTTGACATCCCTGTTGATAATGACTGGTGGAGTGGAGGAAAAGAAACATGGAAACCAAATCCTCTTTGGAAGGGAAAATGAGGCACTTTGAAAGCAGAACTGATTAAATCATCACTCTAATTGAGTCCTTCAGGGATCTGACTCTAGTTGTTGACTCCCTATTGTTAGTCTTTTCAAATGGGTTTTATAACTGAGGGCTTATGGGGCAGCAAGCAGAAAGTATCAACCCTGTGTTGAGCTGGGCTGGTGGACTGGAGTAAAGGAGCGATGGAGGAGACTCAGCATTACATTAGAAAGGTCTGTGCGTGGCCAGACCTATTTCCATGCCTGCCTGACGCAGCAGGCACCAGAGAGCTTGCAGAACTCCTGCTGGCACAGCATCACGAGCCAGCGCCTGCCCCTCAGTGCCACCACCACCTTCTCCTCTGCTATGCCAGACTTTCTGCTTTTTCAGCTGGCCTTGTTTTGATCTGCTTCTGAAGACAGGTTACCATAATTGTCATTTCTGGACATAGTTCATTAATTGAGATGTTTGTGGTTAAAATCTCTGGTGTGTGTCCTTTGCATCCTGAACGTCTGTCCTTCGCTGTGCTGTGTAGCCCTTGGTTGCCTCCTGGTTCAACGTAGCCTGCAGATTATGTGTCGCTTCCACCTTCCTGCTCCTCCCTGCTCTGTGACTCTGCCCAGCCAGAGCTTTTCTATCTGCACACTGCTGTTTTGTTTCTCTTTGGGTGTGTGTATCAGGATTGCTAATGGAAGGATTAGATAGGACTGCTCTGCAGACAGATCTGTGGAGATCTGAGCTCCTTCATTTGCTTTGTTTGGCTCAGAGAAGCCCAAGGGATCACCCCCTCACACTCTACAGCTTCCTCAAGGAGGGCAGCAAGAGGGGAGGTGCTGACCTCTCTCTCTGAGACATGAGGAAGTGGAATGAAGCTGCAACAAGTGAGGCTGAGATGAGGCAGCAGGAAAAGGTCCTTCACTCAGAGGGTAGCTGGAACAGGCTCCCCAGGGAAGCAGTCAGAGAACCAAGCCTGACAGAATTTAAGGAGAGTCTGGACAAAGCTTTTTGTTGTATGGTTTAGTTTTAGGTAGACCTGTGAGGAGCAAGGAGCTGAACTTGATGACCCTTATAGGTCCCTTCCAACCTGAGATCTTCTGTGGTTCTAGGAATTTCATCAGAGCCCTGGCATATAGAGAAGGTCCCCTTCTCATGCTGGACTAATCCACTGCTTGTCCAGGTCCTTCAGTGCTGATCTCTGATCTCTGTTCTGCTAGGAACCTTACTGATGCCCAGATAGAAGAGCTCCACCACATTTCATTTGTTCTAGAAAACAGTTATAATAACAAAGCAAAATACCTCATGAGTGGGCTGAAGCTTACTTCTCCTCTATCCTGCTTTCTGCTTCTCACACCTTTGGCTAGCTTGTTCCCTTCTTTATTTGGTCTAAACCCGTAGGTGCTTTTGAAGTCAGGCTGAAGGACTGCCACCTTCCTGGCCCACTGTGCCACAGTGTTTGTCTCCATTCACATACTGCATCTGATTTGGGTTAATTAATGTATTCATTTATTGAACCTGGGCTTTCTGGTGCCATCTCTGCAGTAAAGGTGGGATGGATTTGCACCTAAACTTGGGGGTCTATATGTCAGACACAGAGATCAGGTTTTGCCTCTTCTGCTCTCACCATCAACCCTTTTTCCCACACCCTTCTCACACACAGTTTCAGCACCATCCTTCTATCCTCTCCTAGGGTCAAGTGCTCACTGATGCAGAACAGCATTTCACCTCCTTGGTCTTCTGTCTGTCTTTCAAATGTGTGAAGGTTCAGTGCCCTCACAATTCTCTCAGCTGTTTCAGCTGCCTGGTGATACCAGTTTGCACACCAGGAAAAATGGGCAAATGAGACCAGGGGAAGATTGAAAGATGTTATCTCCTGGGCACGGCAAAGGCAGAAGGAAGCAGTGGGTGGTTTGGAGTCTGCTTCCCCTGCTTGCTGGGGCTCCTGCCTGCACTGGGCTCAGCCAGCTGCATCGGTGTAGGGACTGCCTGCATCTGTCCGACGCTGGGGTCCTGAGCTCCAGAGCTTTGGCCTGTTCCTACTGAGCACTCAGCAGCTGTAGGTTAAACACTGTAAGGACGTGACATGAAACTGCCAAACACAGCCTGGAGAGCTCCTCAGACACTTCCTTCTGCCCTCTTTCCCCTCTCAGACCCCCGAGGAACTCACCTGTGGGAATTTATTCGAGACATTCTGCTCAATCCCGAGAAGAACCCAGGGCTAATCAAGTGGGAAGACCGATCAGAAGGCGTCTTCAGATTTTTAAAGTCTGAGGCTGTGGCTCAGCTCTGGGGAAAGAAGAAAAACAACAGCAGCATGACCTATGAGAAACTCAGCCGA
Source organism: Pogoniulus pusillus (assembly GCF_015220805.1). Taxonomy (NCBI): domain Eukaryota; kingdom Metazoa; phylum Chordata; class Aves; order Piciformes; family Lybiidae; genus Pogoniulus; species Pogoniulus pusillus. Next base: position 52,673,638 of record NC_087264.1, read on the forward strand.
GCTATGAGGTGAGCTGGGGGCTGCCGGAGAGTACCAGGGCATGTGAAGGCACTACTTGGATGGAGAATCTGGCTGAACTGCCAGCAGGACCAGTGCCTTTCCTTGGCAGCTTTTGAGATTGTGTAGGACGAGGGAGGTTATTCTGCCCCTGTACACCTTCAATGCTGTGTCCAGTTCTGGGCCACTCAATTTAAGAGAGATGTTGAGGTGCTGGAATGTGTCCAGAGAAGGGTGATGAAGCTGGTGAGAGGCCTGGAACACAAACTCTATGAGGAGAGGCTGAGGGAGCTGGGGGTGTGCAGCCTGCAGAAGAGGAGGCTCAGGGCAGACCTCATTGCTGTCTACAACTACCCAAAGGGAGGCTGTAGCCAGGTGGGGTTGGTCTCTTCTCCCAGACAACCAGCAACAGAACAAGGGGACACAGTCTCAAGCTGTGCCAGGGCAGGTCTAGGCTGGATGTTCTGAGGAAGTTGTTGTCAGAGAGAGTGATTGGCATTGGAATGGGCTGCCCAAGGAGGTGGTGGAGTCACCATCCCTGGAGGTGTTCAAGAAAAAACTGGCTGAGGCACTTAGTGCCATGGTCTGGTTGATTGGACAGGGCTGGGTGCTAGGTTGGAGTGGATGATCTTGGAGGTCTATTCCAAGCTGGTTGATTCTATGTGCTTTGTCCTGTTTGTGTATACTTTGATCTATATAGCAGAGATCAGAGACACATCTGTTACACAGGCAGCATGCACTCTGCTGCTGCCCACACAAACAAGCAAGGCAGGAAGAAAACAAGGCTGCAGCAAGTTAAAAATTCACGTGCTGCAGAACTGGGCAGGTGTAAGTGGCCCAGAAATGGCTAGTCCTTATTTCCAGCACTGGCTAGAGACTTGACAAACTCTCTATCCATTATTTTAAAACAGGTTTACAAATTCTAGGTGAAGAAGTTTTTGTTCTTCTTTGCTTTGATATTTCATTTCCCCCCAGAATCTATTGTAAAGTTCAAAATATATTTTAATAGAACCTGAGATTCTCTCCTGATCTCATATCAGACTCTGTCTTATCACAGGATCAGAGGATGTTTGGGGTTGGAATGGACCTCTGGAAGCTTCAGATCCAACCCCCCCTGCCAGAGCAGGACCAGAGAATCCAGCACAGCTGGCACAGGAACACATCCAGAGAGGGATGGAAAGGCTCCAGACAAGGAGACTCCACAACCTCTCTGGGCAGCCTGTGCCACTGCTTTCTCACCCTTACAGCAAAGAAGTTCTTCCTCATGCTGAATTGCAATTTCCTGTGCTGCAGTTTCCATCCCTTGCCCTTGGCCTATGGCTGGGCACAAGTGAGCAGAGGCTGTCCCTGTGCCTTCCTTCCTGACCCCCAGCCCTCAGCTCTTGATAGACATTGCTCAGTTCCCTCTCAGCCTTCTCCTCTGCAGACTGAACAGCCCCAGGGCTCTCAGCCTCTCCTCATCAGGCAGTGCTGCAGTCTCTTCAGCATCCTTGAAGCTCTGCCTTGGGTTCCCTCCAGTAGATCCCTGCCCCTCTTGAAGTGGAGAGCCCAGAACTGAATGCAATGTTCTAGGTGGGGCCTCACTGGGGCAGAGTAGAGTGGGAGGAGAACTTCCCTTGAGGTTTATTGGTTGGTTTTGTTTTTTTTTTAATCTGGAAAAAAGCCAAACCAGCCAAACCAAAACCCACCATGAAATATCAAGAGAGTGTGTAATAAATATAGCAACATTCTATCACCTGAAAGATGAGAAAATGCAAACTCAGAAAACAACAGAATTAAAATGGTGACATCATTGTTCTGCTTCTCTTTCAGCTCTACTAGTCGTGGGGCTATCAGACAAGAAAGGCTTCCAGCTAGCTGAGGCGTTGCCTGGTTGGCAGTGGCCTTTCAGCAGACTGAAACCTTTTTCTGTGTTTGTTTCTCTCCTGTTTTTTTGCCAGATACTACTACAAAAGGGAAATCTTGGAGCGCGTGGACGGTCGGAGGCTAGTTTATAAATTCGGGAAGAACGCCCGCGGCTGGAGAGAAAACGAGAACTAAAGCCTGGCAGGAACAGCACTTGAAAACACCTGGATGTAAATATTCAAAGACTATTTTCGTATATTTATGTACCAAACCGGGGTGGAAAGAGAACCAAACAATTCTGCTTCTGTCGGGAAGAAGGAAACGTTATCATCGCTGGCATTAAAATTATTCCATTTGAAGTATGTCCCGTGTGGGGAAAAGATGTACACAGTGTTCTGTGATCTGACATTGCAGCAGCATCAGTGGTGTTGGGTTTTTTTCCCCCAGCTGGTGAAGCTTTCTCTTTTTTTTTTAAAGCCCAAACCATACAGGCACCGTGTGATCAGTGAGTCGTGCAGTAAAGGGGAAGGAATGAAATCCTAGGGCATTTAGGGAGAATGAGCATCCACTTTGGAAGGCAACCACGAGTGGAGGAAACAGTAAAGCATCTCTGAGCCAAGTAGTCTTCATCTACAGTCAGCTGGTTTCTAGCTTTCCTTGGCCAATATCACCTGTTTCTCCCCTCTCTGATTTCTGAGTGTTTTAAGGCTTTGCTGGCTTCCAGTTGCTTCTGCTGAGTCAGACAGAGGATTCCTTTTCAGTTACCGTATCCCAGCCACAGAGAGCTGTGGTTCTGCCAGGTGGTTCTTTGGAGAACCCACATTACCTCCACCACTAGGATATCTTTGGCAGACAGGAGCTGAGGGCCTGACCTTACCCGGTACTGAGTATCCTCCTTAATCTCCAAAGGGCATTCAGCTCATCCCAGGAAAAGAGCTGATATCTTTGAGGTGAACTGCAGGAAGAGTCAACCTCAGGAGCCAAAAGCTGTTAAAGGGAGGGAGGTTGCAGTGGGGGTTGGGCTCTGCTGCCAGACAACCAGCGACAGAACAAGGGGACACAGGCTCAAGTTGTGCCAGGGGAAGCATAAGCTGGATGTTAGGAGGAAGTTGTTGGCAGAGAGAGTGATTGGCATTGGAATGGGCTGCCCAGGGAGGTGGTGGAGGCATTGTCCCTGGAGGTGTTGAAGCAAAGCCTGGATGAGGCACTTAGTGCCATGGTCTGGTTGAGTGGCTAGGGCTGGGTGCTAGGTTGGACTGGATGAGCTTGGAGGTCTCTTCCAACCTGGTTGATTCTATGATTTCTGCCTGGGCAGGCTCACTCAAAGGCAGGAGTTTCCCAACAGAAATATTCATACTCCTCACAGGATCACAGGATATCAGGGGTTGGAAGGGACCCAAGGAGATCATCAAGTCCAACCCCCCTGCCAGAGCAGGACAGTGCTGTCTAACACAGATCACAGAGGAACACATCCAGACAGAAGAACACATCCAGACAGAGGAACACATCCTAATCCAAGTATTCAGATCCCTGCCATGTGGAGCAGTGATGAGACGAGCAATCAGAGTGTGTATTAACCCCATGGCATTAGAGAGTAGTCTCCCCAGTTCCTTCAAGTCATACGGTACTCCTGGCAGGCCAACTCTCTACTGGACAGGTACTTTCAAAAGACCTTTGAGAAATGCAAAACTCTCTTGCATGTAAAATATTTGTTCCCTTTGCTTTTCTCATGTCTAACTCCATTTTGTATTTACATTTGTCAGTTGTGCTTGGGATCCTTAGCTGGAGAAAAAAAAGCTCTGCCAACATAAAGACAGAGATTCTGGGAACGTTCAGGTCTGGGTCAGAGTTGTAGGCTCCCCTCTAGCAGGGCTAGTGTGGAGATGGAACATTCATGGGCAGATTTTTTTCCTTCTCCAAGTCACAGCTGCTTGCTGCTGGCACCAAGCACAGGCGAGTTGAGAACTAGAGGAGGCAGTTCTGCACCGGATCCCTAAGCATCTGTGATGGGGGAGCTGAGAAACAGGATTTTCTTGGTGATGTTAACAGAGGTGAAACCAAAATCAATCCCAACTCACTGTTTTCAGGGATGGGGAATTTGGGAAACAGCAATGGGGGCTCAGAAGTCCAGGGTTGGGGAAATAATAATTGAGAACATTAAAGCCAGCCACTATTTCCTCAGACACCCCCTGGATCCAAGCCACCATCAGCTCGAAATGCAGCAAGGTGCAGCTGGAAGCCGTTGGGTATTGCAGGTTTTGTTTGTCTTCAAAGGAAATAGAGATGAAACCAAGAGACAGCAGAAGTATCAATACAAAGGTTATCAAACGTGCTTAGCAACAATTTGCAGGCAAACATGAAAGCCTAACTTGTTATCTGCACATGTAGGACATGCCAAACAATAACACCTCCTTCTGCACGCTGTGTGCCAGAGCTGCCACCATCAATTACTCATTCATGGCAATTTTTGCTTTTCATAATTTGGGTGGAGAGAGATTCACCTTATTTACAAATCAAATAGTGAGCCTCTGTACTTCAAAGCTTTTCTTTCTCTTCTCTCAGTCTATTCCTTTTTTTTTCTCTGATTGACTGTGCTGGCCTTGTTTGCTTTTGTGCAACTCAATGAGCCCCTTCTTTTTCCCTCTTTATTTCCAAGGCTTGCTTAGCTACATTCTGCTTCCTTTGCCATCATTTTGTAGTTCATACAACAAGAACAAGGCCACCAGATGAGGAGAGCACCTCCAGGTTGCTCTGAAGACTGTTTCTTTCCCCTCCTCACCCCTGCCCCGTGCCATGGTTATTTGCAGCCCTTTCCTTCATGCTCTTCACCTTCCCCCTTGCCCTGCAGTCCACACCTTGGATGAAAGATCTGAACTCAATGGCACCATCACAGATCCACAGGACTGCTGTGACATACCTCAGCTTAATATACATCTTCTAGCAACTGGTTGCAATACCTTCACCAAGCTGCTTTCCACCAGATCTCTCACCAGGCTTCTTGGTGATACAGACATCACCACTTGGTTACTGACCAGCAGCTAAACCTGCTTTTGGGAAGGCAAAGCTGTGTTTAGAAGCAGGCTGTATAAACTGGAGTGCAGCACAAGGCCAGCCTTCCGCTCTCACAGCTTGCAGCAGGTGGAAGTTGTGCAAAGTCCAATGCCCACTCTGCAGAGCTTTTCAGGCCAGGCACTTGCTACTCAGCATTGCAATAGCACAAAGTTGGAACTGAAGCCAGTCAACATTGACTCTGCTTTACTAATATATTAACCTTTGCCTAAGACAAACACAAAGGACTGTTCTAAAACAGCAGTCCTTGCCCACACAGAGGCAGTCAGCCAAAGGGAGTCTTCTTACAAGCCCTAAGCAAATGGAGAAAATGAAGAGATGGATGTTTATGTAAATTACTACTTAAGCAAAAACCAAACACACACAAAAAGAGGCATTTCTGATTGCTCCTTTATATTTTAGAGGCTGAGCAATCACATTTTAAGACGTCCTAAGTTAGCAGCTATTGAACTGGCAGCACCATGTGTAGTGGTTCTTTACTGTACCACAAGTTTTGGTAGCTGTAAAGCTCTGGGTAGGGAAGTCTATGCTATTTGTGTAGGTAGATGCAAATCCCCGTGTCAAAGGCACTGGCATCAACACTCCTAAACGATGCTTTCTGCACAAAACTGCTCTAAAGACGCCCTGAGAAGCTTCCTTGGCTGGTGAGCTCCACAGACATTAAAAGGCTGGCTTGCCTTTCCATCTCTCTCTCTCTCCGCAGCACCTTGCTTCTTACAGCACCGACTCCAATGTGTGCCTGAGGAAACAAACCCACCCCACGGTGCTTGGCTGCTGCCTTTGCAAAGCTCAGCTTGGAGACAATCTCTGACAAAATGGTTCTAAAGACTGCTTCTGGTTTTTATGGATGTGACACAAATTCAAATAAAACACTTGTGAAAGGCACGTTCTGACGATCACTGTTTGTCTTTGCTCTCCTCACGTCTCGGGGCTGGAAATTATTAATAGCAATTCTTTCAACGTGGAGAGTCTTTCAGTGCTGGCAGAAGGACCACGTAGCTATCACAGAAGCCAAGAGCCTGAGCTGAGGAACGTGCTGAGTAGCCCATCCCTTGCGAAGATGCTGGATATCCAAACCTGTTTCATGTCTCGCAGGCGTCGCTGGAAGCCTCGATTATGTCGACATGACCAGATTGCTTTTCTGGTTCAGCTGTTCAACTGCACAAAGGTCTGACTTCAGCACTGATTTGACTTCAAGGTATTTTGAGGTGTGTGCAAGGGCTAGGCTCCTTAAGGCTGGCATTACTCACAGTGAGCATTTCCTTTGCTGAATCAAAGCAGCTAAAGGTATAAAATCCTGCCCTTCGTGTTGCTTTTCCACCTAAGTGGTGGCTACAAAAGCACCCAGTGAACAAAGAGAACATCTCTTCTGATCTAGTCTGCAGCTGGAGGGAAAGAAGTGAACCCCTCTGTAATTAAGAGAAAGCCAAAGTGGACCTGGCTGGCATTTAGCCTCTGGAGGGGGACCGATACAGGCTGTATTGCAATGGTGCATGGGTGCGGTGCAGGTTCCTGCAGTGAGCCAGCCTGCAGCCCCTTCTGTTGGCCTCCTTTGATATCCCAAGCAGGGTGCAGCATGCCCTCTGCTGTGACCTGTGCTTGCTGCTGTGCAAGCCTTTCTGCAGCTGGGCGCGAATCTCAAACCAAGAGCTTTACTGCCATGGGACAAACCACCCCACCATGCTTCACAGTCTGCAAACATGCTTGATTTGAGCACAGGACTGATTCCATTGCCTTGCAAATGGTGGATGTGGATTCTCTAAACCCAGAATTTCAAGGTGCTCTAATGTTCTGCCCACCCCAGCAGGAGAATCTGCTTGAACTTTAAACACAGCACAAATCCCTACTTTAGCATGCAGAACAGTGCACTGAAAGGGCTCTCAAGAGTTTGAGAACTTGAGAGTCTCCAAGCTAGGTTTCAAATTGAGCTGCAAACAGATTTTTAAGCAAGCTCAGGGTGAATTTTAAATAAGCACACAGCTGTTTCTCCAATGAATGGTTGGGCTTTCTGCTTCAGTGTCAGGGTGCTGAGACTCTGGAGCAGGCCTCCAAGGATGCTCTGCTTGCCTCCTCTCTGGGGGTGTTCAAGGCCAGGATGGATGATACTTTGAGCAACTGAGTGTAGTTGAGAGGTGTCCCTGCCCATGGCAGGAGGTTGGAGGAGGTGAATTCTCTGGTCCCTTCCAACCTAAGTCATTCAATGGTTTTATGGTTCAAGCAATCTGAGGCCAGTATTTGAGATAAAGACAAAGGAGAAAATTGCATGGAAAGAGGCAAATAAGCACACATTTGACAGCTCCAAAAATTATTCTTGTGACTCACAATCACCAAAACTTCAGCTTTTGTCTGCATCCAAAGGCCATGGGAAATGAAACTTACCCCATGCAGGCTTGACACAGGCTTGTAGGCATGCCTGTACCAAAGATGGGTGAGAATTTCTTCAGGTAAGTGACTTTGCTGCAGAAAGCTGAGCAATGAGAAGTTACCAATGCTAATGACTTCCAGCCCCTCTAAGTGGGATAATTGCAATTATTTGGGCTTTCAGCTTTTGCTCCCATGATGATGGAGCTTTGTGCAATGCAATCTAGGTCCAGAGCTTTGTGCCAGCCAAGAATTCCCTCCAACAGCCACTCTTGCTGCCTTTCCTTAGGTATTTAGCTCCTTTTTTTGATAACACACCAAAATGTTAGAGACAAAATACTGTGAAAAGAAGAGAGAAAAGAAAAAGAAGCAGCAGGAAGAAGCTGAGCAGTGGCCAGGTGCTGCTGCAGCAAACAGTTTTGCTTGGAAATACAAAGTCTGTGTTCACACAACAGAAGAAATTGTTGCCATTCAAGTCAAGCTAATTACAGTCAGAGGCTGGTTGCAAAAATGAATTATAAATCAGTGTTTAAGAGTCTAATAACAACTGCAAGGGGCACAAGGAACCAGAGCAATGTGTCTGTGTGCACTGCATGATCTTGTGAGCCTGAAATGAGAGTTAATTATGAGAAGAAAGTGACTGAAGCGCTGCTGCTGCTGAAGAATGTCCCCCGCATGCCTGCAGTGTGCTGTGACATTCTCCTTTGCTTTCAGCTCATTCTGGGTTGTCAACAATAAGATTTGTTCTTGACAGAAGGCCTGAAGAGGAGGATGTCTTTGCTGACTGTGGGGGATTGGACTAGATGCCCTTTGGAGGCCTCTTCCAGCCCAAAGCATTCTGTAGTGCTGTCCTCTGTAATGTTGCAGCAGGTACGGCTCTGGCTAGCCAGGGGCTGCTCCTCCCTCACACACTTAAACTGCTCCTGGAGACATTTGTGAGGCTGGGGATCAGCGTCCTGAATCTAGCAGAGAATCAACAGAAATTAAAAAGACATATTTCCTTCTTTCTTTCCCTTCCTTCCTTCCTTCCTTCCTTCCTTCCTTCCTTCCTTCCTTCCTTCCTTCCTTCCTTCCTTCCTTCCTTCCTTCCTTCCTTCCTTCCCTCCTTCCTCCCTTCCTTCTTCCCTTCCTTCTTTCCTCCTTTCCTCCTTGCCTTCCCAGTCTGCCTTTCCTTCTCTTTCTTTCTTTCTTTCTTTCTTTCTTTCTTTCTTTCTTTCTTTCTTTCTTTCTTTCTTTCTTTCTTTCTTTCTTTCTTTCTTTCTTTCCTTCTTTCCTTCTTTCCTTCTTTCTTCCATTCTTCCTTCCTTTCTTTCTTTCTTTCTTTCTTTCTTTCTTTCTTTCTTTCTTTCTTTCTTTCTTTCTTTCTTTCTTTCTTTCTTTCTTTCTTTTTCTTTCTTTCTGCCTTGCCTGCCTTCCTCCTTTCCTTGCCTTCCTGCCTGCCTTGCCTGCCTTCCTCCTTTCCTTTCCTTTCCTTTCCTTTCCTTTCCTTTCCTTTCCTTTCCTTTCCTTTCCTTTCCTTTCCTTTCCTTTCCTTTCCTTTCCTTTCCTTTCCTTTCCTTTCCTTTCCTTTCCTTTCCTTTCCTTTCCTTTCCTTTCCTTTCCTTTCCTTTCCTTTCCTTTCCTTTCCTTTCCTTTCCTTTCCTTTCCTTTCCTTTCCTTTCCTTTCCTTTCCTTTCCTTTCCTTTCCTTTCCTTTCCTTTCCTTTCCTTTCCTTTCCTTGCCTTGCCTTGCCTTGCCTTTCCTTGCCTTTCCTTGCCTTTCCTTGCCTTTCCTTGCCTTTCCTTTCCTTGCCTTGCCTTGCCTTGCCTTGCCTTGCCTTGCCTTGCCTTGCCTTGCCTTGCCTTGCCTTCCCTTATTTCCTTTCTTTCTGGTTGCTGTCAGTGAAAACCAAGCAGATTTACTGCATAGCAGGAAAATAAAGCACACAAAATAAGGCCAGGGCTGAGGAGGTTTTCCTGGCCTTTAATTTTTACCTTTGGAGCACAGGTTGTGCATTAACCTTCCTTACATCACTCAGCACTGAATCTCATCTGTGCACTGGAGTCACCCCTCCAAAACATCTTTTGTGCCTTCTATCGAGCAGAAGAAGATGCAGAGAAATTTCAGCTAAGGGCAGCAGCTGCTGGTTATCTTCCTTCTCAAAGGAGACATCTGGGCTGCATGCATGCTGCATACCCTGGGTGGGAATCTTCCCACAGGAACTTGCTTGACCAAACCTCTTTGTGGAATCGTTCCCTTAACACCCTTTAGCTGAAGATCTATTAAAGCAATGATAACTGTAAATGCAAAGCTGGGCAGAAGACTCAATAGCAGGTAGACAGAACAGCAGGGAGCTCCAAGAGGAGTGCTGGTGACACCTTTGTGCCTCCCCAGCGAGCCCTCTGGTTTCCCATGCCATAGAGATAACCTGGGCGTCGTGAGCAGCATCAATCACCAAGCTCCAGTCTGATGCAGATCCCATGCAGGCCTGAGGAGCTCAGCACCTGCCTGACCCTCACTGGGAAGTGTGTCCTGCTTTGAGGATTTTCTAGGAGAACTCACAGAATCTCAGACTCACAGAATGGCAGAGGTTGGAAGGCACCTCCAGAGCTCATCCAGTCCAATCCCCCTGCCAGAGCAGAAGCACCGAGGGCAGCTCATGCAGGAACACATCCAGGTGGCTTTGAAAGTCTCCAGAGAAGGAGACTCCACAACCTCTCTGGGCAGCCTGCTCCAGTGACAAAGTTTCTCCTTCTGTTCCCCTGGCACCTCCTCTGCTTCAGCTGGCACCCAGTGCCCCTCGTCCTGTCACTGGACATCCCAGAGCAGATTCTGACTGTCCCTGCACATCTTTACAAGTAGCAATGAGGGCAGCTTCCTCTGCTCCAAGCTCCCAGCCCCAGCTCCCTCAGCCTGGGCTCTCAGGAGATGTTGCACTGCCTGCAGCAGCTTGGTGGCTCTGGGCTGGGCTGTCTCAAGCAGTTCCCTGAGGTCCTTCTTGAGCTGAGGGGCCCAGAACTGGACACAATGGGGCAGATGTGGCCTCAGCAGGGTAGAGCAGAGGGGCAGGAGAACCTCTCTGGACCTACTCACCACAGTCCTTCTAATCCACTCAGCAGCTGAAATTGTGTTTTGCTTGAAGTGTTATGGTTCACAGCGGATCTGACAGAAACAGTGATATTTGTTCATTAAACTTTAACCAATTAATTCTCTGCCCCATGAACTTTGCATCTTGACTGATCATGGCTGCTGCCTTGCTCACTTTCCTCTGTCACCTTTCACTATCATCCCCAACTGCATTTGATCTCTGGATGTTAGAGACGAAGTGGGAAAATCTGGCTGCAGCCTGCAGAAACCTCAGCACTGCAAAGGTGTTTCCCTCTCCTCTCATGTTGAGGAACAGGGAGCCAAAATGTGCCAGAGCTGCCCAAAGGATGCCCTCCCACACCAGCCTGCTGCATACACAGCCCTGCTTGGCCCCAGGGAAGCAGGAATGCCTCAGAAACATCTGTCAGCCAATGTTACACATTTCACCTGTGCCTGGTACTTTGTACTTCCCTCTGGGCCTGCAATGTTATGGCCCTCTGGATGCTGAGAAAGGTTCTGCTCCCAGGGATTTCATTCCAGGGGTTTATGAAGGCAATCAGCTGACAAAAGGAGATGTGCAGGTGGACTACTTACTGCAGATCTCACTCATCCTGAGAGTCAATTCATTGTCATGGGCAGAGGCTCCCTGAGCAGCCCCAGGTTTTTACAGGAGTACATACACAGCAGGATTTCCCTGTTTCAGGCTGTGACTGTTTCAGGGGGGCTGAAAGTCTTTTCTCTGGCATATGCTGTGATTTCTTCCAGAGGAGCCTCCCTCTCCCTCCTCTAAGAGTGCTGCAGAGACCACCACAGCGTGAAGGCTCTCTGAGAGCTCCCTTCTTGGGGCTGAGCACAGCTCACAGAATCACAGAACTGTCAGGGTTGGAAGGCATCTGAAGGATCATCCAGTTCCAATCTCCCTGCTGTGGACAGAGACACCTCACACTAGATTAGATTGCCCAAAGCCACATCCAGCCTGGCCTTAAAAGCATCCAAGCACCTGATGGGCTGCTTTTCACAGCTCCCTTCTGAAGCTTGACTTTCCTGGTGGCAGACACAGTCATAATGTCTCAGGTAATTAGCTTTGCCTGAGATGATGATCACTTGCTTCAAGGAGACAGCAAATCTACACGTTGCAATGTGAGGCAGCCTGAGAGCCTTCATGCACCCTTTTGGAGCTCCCTCTGTGCTCTTGCATCTCTCCCTAAATCGTACCTCCTCTCCTGGGGAAAGGCTCACCAGGGCTTATCAGATTCAATTACTGCTGTTTCAGATCACTGTTCTCATGTGAAACCAGAACACAAATAAGCCAAGACTACCTCCATGCCCCCAAACAACTACAGATGCCAATGATTCACCAGGTACTCATGCCAAAGCAATGTTTTATAGTTCCCCAGTGAAAGCTTTCAGCCTACCCAGGCTAAAATCTTTGTCGTGCCAGGAGGTGGCTGGTGGAGAAGGGCACTGCACAGGGATGCACAGCACATTCAGCAGCTGCTGTGCACTCCCATATGGCTTATGGACAACCTTCTCTCTTCCAGCAGAATCGAGGGTGAGTGGATAATAAAAGTTATGTTTGCTTTCAAGAAAATTCAGAGTTAGAATCCAATCTCTGACCTTGCTGCCAGTGGAAGAGGGACACACTTTGCCCTTCTGCTTCCCTGGCCTCCTCCCTGGTGCAGCTTAAAGACTCACAGAATGGTCTAGGTTGGAAAGGATCTCCAAAGCTCATTCAGTCCAACCCCCCTGCACATCCTCCACTAGGCCAGGTTGTCCAGAACCCTTCTGAGTCTCACCTTGAATATCATAGAATCATAGAATGGTTTAGGTTGAAAGGGACCTCAAAGATCATTCAGTTCCAACCCCCCAGCATAGGCAGGGACACCTCCCTCTAGAATCTCCAGGCATGGTGCCTCACCCACCATCCTGGGCAACCTGTTGCAGTGTCCACCACCCTCATAGTAAAGAACTTGTTTCTCACATGCAATCTAAACCTGCTCTGCTCTAGTTTGAAGCCATTGCCCTCATCCTGGCCCTGCAGTCCTTTGCAAACAGTTTCTCTCCATCTTCCTTGTAGCCTACTCCAGGTACTGGCAGGTTGCTATGAGGTCTCCCCAGAGCTTTCTCTTCTCTTTGCTTGTTTCCTTGTTATGGGTTTAAGGTACTGACTTTCAGAGGGTTAGACAGGACCCAGGGAGTTGCAAATGGTTATTCTATCCCATAATTTTGCTATCTCTTTACAAGCTGACTCTAGGGCCAGCTGACTCCTTTTTCTCCCTTCTGACTTCACTTATCTGGTGTGTGGGCGGGGTTTGGTCCTACCTGCATCTTTGGGCAGCCTGGATAACTTTGTCTGTTCAATTCTGGCCTTGTAGGAGCTAATGTAGAGATGAGGCAGGGAGAAAAGAGAACTGAGGCCTGGGTATTGAGGCATGGTTGGGGAGAAGGTTTCCCTTGGTCTGTTGGATGATGTATTTCTATGATGGATTTACACAGTCAGTGTTTCATGTATATTTTGGAATACCACTCTGTATTTCTCTCTAATGCAGGGTGGAGAATTTCCCCTTAACTTCTTTGAGAAGGGTTGAAGAGCATCTGCCTCCCTCCCTGTAAACCCAAGGCACCCCTGCGGGCTCCAGCCCGGCCAGTCCCCGCTGCTGGGTGGCTGCCCAATGCCTCTGCCAGCTGATGCGCTCCTGTGGAGCCCTGCCTGAGCTGGCAGGGGTGAGGGAGAACCACTGCCATGGCTCGAGACATGCCTAGATTCCAACAAGCCATAGACTCCCTTAGGGTCCTCCTGAAAGAGCCAGACTGGTGCAGAGGATGGACACTGGAAAATGCAGTCTTTTGTTGTTCCATCCCATAATTGTGTATCTAGAAAAACTGGCTGCAGAGTCACTTTCTTTCTCTTTTCTCTCTTCTTTCTGCTCTGGGTCAGGAGCTCTTACCTGGTAATAGAGGGGAGTGTCTCAGGCCTGGTATTTGGGGGTGGGGAGGGGGTAGAAAAGGAGCACTGGGGTTCTGTCCCTGGTAGGGTGAGGAGTTTGGAGGAACTTTGGCGTAACCACTGAATCACAGAGTCATTGGGGCTGGAAAATACCTGCGAGGTCATCAAGTCCAGCCTATAAGCTAACACCATGACATCAGCTAAACCATGCCACCACACTCCAGGGGGGGTGACTCCAGAACCTTCCTGGGCAGTCCATTCCAGTGCCTTCTGTATGAAGCCCAGACTGTGCCTTTTATGTATTTGCTCTTCTTTGCTCTGCTTTGCACTGTAGCCTGTAGTTTATGAACTGCATTCCCATTTAATCTGCCAATGCAGTGTGCATTACTATCATAGAATCATAGAACCAACCAGGCTGGAGGAGACCTCCAAGATCATCCACTCCAACCTAGCACCCAGCCCTAGCCAATCAACCAGACCATAGCACTAAGTGCCTCAGCCAGGCTTTGCTTGAGCACCTCCAGGCACAGTGACTCCACCACCTCCCTGGGCAGCCCATTCCAATGCCAATCACTCTCTCTGCCAGGAACTTCCTCCTAACATCCAGCCTAGACCTCCCCCAGCACAACTTGAGGCTGTGTCCCCTTGTTCTATTGCTGGTTGCCTGGCAGAAGAGCCCAACCCCACCTGGCTACAGCCTCCCTTTGGGTAGCTGCAGACAGCAATGAGCTCTGCCCTGAGCCTCCTCTTCTGCAGGCTGCACACCCCCAGCTCCCTCAGCCTCTTCTCAGGGGACTGTGCTCCAGGCCCCTCACTAGTTTCATCATCCTTCTCTGGACATGTTCCAGTATCCAATCCCTCTGTGGAGTCTTCTTTGACTCCTTTGACAGCAGTTCTAGAGCACATCTTCCCCGATGGCTTAAAACAAAGTGGTGCCAGTCCCTCCCACCCCTGTCACTGCCAGAGCACTGGCAGCCTGCCCAGTTTTGATTTTTCTAGAGACCAGGGGGTCTGACAGCACTGAAAATGTGCAGGATTCGAGGACTGCAGTAAATTTTGAGACTGACAACTGCCCTTTGGCTCTCTAAACCCCAAGTTGACTTTGTTTTGGGAAGGGAAGTTAATTCACAGGCTGGGCTGTGTGCTCCTGCTGGTGAGGAGCAGCTCACTGCTGTAAAATGGCACAGAGTACAAAGAGCCATTGTCAGTGTCCCACCATGTGAGTAAGCACCATCTCAGCCCTGCTCTGCTCAAGTGCCATCAAGTGGGATCTCTGTGAACAGCTGCCATGAGATATGCTCATCCTGGCATCCATCAGGTGCAAGCTTCCAGTAGGTGGACAAGGAAGAGTCATGTGCTGGAGTTCAGAGTCCTTCTTGATAGTGTGTAGAAACAGCTTAATTCATTCTGCATGGACAACCCAGGTGTTTATGCTTGGGTTAAGAACAAAGCCAGCTAAGAAGCTTTGCTGTCACCTCTAATAAAAGGTCTCACAAGATAATAACTCTGTGCAGCTACGCCCAAGGGACATCAGCATTTTCAAAGCCTCTTTGTGTTTAAGAAAGAAAAGTCAGACTGCAGTAGCCAGAAATGCTGGAAGAGGTACTGCAAATTGGTATCTCAGCTGGACAGCAAGGTTGTGAGGTACAGAGGGCCTGTGGGCAGAGAATCTTGAAGCAGAACATCAGCCCCCAACCCTAAAGAGAAAAAAAAGCTGTACATCAGCAAACCTTCCCTCAGCTTGGAGGGAGGCAGTGAGTGGTTGAGAGCAGCCCTGATGAAAAGGTCTTGGGGGTGCTGGTGGAGGAGAAGCTCAACATGAGCCAGCAGTGTGCACTTGCAGCCCAGAGAGCCAAGCAGAGCCTGGGCTGCAGCCAGAGCAGTGTGGGCAGCAGGGTGAGGGAGGGGATTCTGCCCCTCTGCACCACTCTGCTGAGACCCCACCTGGAGCACTGTGTCCAGTTCTGGAGCCCCTGGGACAGGAAAGGTCTGGAGGTGCTGGAAGGTGTCCAGAGAAGGGCCACAAGGATGATCAGAGGGCTGGAGCTGCTCTGCTATGGGGACAGGCTGAGAGTTGGGGTTGTTCAGTCTAGGGAAGAGAAGGCTCTGAGGAGACCTTCTTGTGGCCTTCCAGTATCTGAAGTGGGCTACAAGAAAGCTGGGGAGGGACTTTTTGGGGTGTCAGGTAGTGATAGGACTGGGGGAAATGAGAGGCAGGGTTTGGTGTTCAGAGGAGCTCAACAATCACCTGCCCATGAGAAAGTGAGATGGAAAACAAGGTGCAGGCAAGAGTCTGGCACCAATAGAGGGACGGAGCAGGTGTGACCCTTGGGCACTTTCCAGCCTCAATCTTTCATCATTTGTCTGTATGTGCTCACCTGAGGTGCCAGTTCAAGTCAGCAGAAAAGACTGTAAGGCTCTGCAACTGTGTCAGAAATTGCCTGAGATCAACATCTCCTGTTTTCCAGTGAGACAAACCAAGACATAGCAAGCCTAAACTGCAGCAGATGGAATTCATGCCAGCAGTAAATGCTGCTAGGACCAGCTCGGGACAGCATCTTCAGGGGATTACAGAAGTGAATAAAAACAAAATGGGCTGGAATAAACACAAAAGCCAGGAAGGATCTTTTGACAAGGCCTTGTAGTGATAGGTTGAGAGGGAATGGGCTGAAGCTTGAGGAGGGTAGATTGAGACTGGAAACGCTTCACAGTGAGGGTGGGGAGACACTGGCACAGGTTGCCCAGGGAGGCTGTGGCTGCTCCTTCCCTGGAGGTGTTCAAGGCCAGGTTGGATGAGGCCTTGAGCGACCTGGGCTGGTGGGAGGTGTCCCTGCCCATGGCAGGGGGTGGGAACAGGATGACCTTGAAGGTTCCTTTCAACCTAAACCATTCCATGAATCTAGCAAACCTTTCTTTTGGGTGAGGGATGGACTGGTGTGATCTTAGATCTCTTCCAGCTTGGCTTTTCATGGCTGTGCAGTGTATCTGCATGAGTCAGGTAGGCTTTGATGAGGCAAAAGTCTCTCTAGGGAAAAGAAAACGTTGGGATTTTGCTGTTGGTGGTTATGTTTTTCCTCAAATACCTCTTGCAACTCTTTTGGCCCAGCTGCCTGCACTGACAGTGTCCAAGACTGCCTTTTGCTAGGGTTTCCCTGTTGTGTTCTAGATCACTTGGTGAGAAATTCCAGGGATTTCTGGGGCAGAGCAGTAGCAGGTGGACAGGACACTTAAATCAGATCATGTGCAGCATTCAAACTGGAAACAGAGTACAAAGGAGAGAAGAGATCACAATGACCTCTCCTCCTTTGGAACCACCTTTGGAGGTCCCTTCTAACCCAAACCATTCTATGATTCTATGACCAGCCCTGGGTTAGATTTGAGCTTCACATGATAAAGATTTGGCTCCTGTGTACTGCTTCCCTTCAGGGGAGTAATAAAGCAAGTTCAAGTCTGAAGGGGAATTAGGAGAGGTTGCTGATGCCATTAGCACCAATCCAGCTTGTTTGTACCTGGCATGCTGCAAATGCCTGCCCTTCTAGCTACAAAAAGATCAGACTGCATGTAGCAGCTATCCAGCCCTTCCTGGTGGAGGTTCCTAAGTCATCTTTCAATCCCTTCCTCCAAATCTTGCTGTCAGAAGTGAAAGGACAATCGCCCTCTTTTTGCACACTGTGGGGACAGCAAAGTGCCCTGGCCAACGGCATCCTGGGCTGTGCCAAGAGAGTTGTGAGCAGCAGCAACAGGAAGCTTCTCCTGCCCCTCTAAGTCTGACCACACCTGCAGCACTGGGTCCAGTTCTGGGCTCCCCAGTTCAAGAGGGACAGGGATCTACTGGAGACAGAAACAGAGCCAAGGTAAAGGAGTTTATGGGTCTAGTTGACTGGATAGGTTGGACTGGATGATCTTGGAGGTCTCTTCCAACCTGCTTGATTCTGTGGTTCTGTGCTACTTTTGTTTCTTTCACATATACCATGCAGAGATCTGCAACACAATTTTGTTCTCTGGTTTCATTCTTTCAGTTTCAGCCCTCAGCAAATAGCTACAGAAAAGAAGCTGAGTGCTGGAGTGTCCAGAGAAGGGCCACACAGCTCATCAGAGGGCTGGAGCTGCTCTGCTATGGGGTCAGGCTGAGAGGTTTGGGGCTGCTCAGTCTGGAGAAGAGAAGGCTCCCAGGAGACCTTCTTGTGGCCTTCCAGTATCTGAAGGGGGGATACAGGAAAGCTGGGGAGGGACTTTCTAGAGTATCAGGTAGTGATGGGACTGGGGGGAATGGATCCAAGCTAGGGGAGAGGAGATTCAGGTTGGATATTAGGAAGAAGTTCTTCACCATGAGAGCAGTGAGAGACTGGCACAGGTTGCCCAGGGAGGCGTCAGAAGCCTCATCCCTGGATGTTTTTAAGGCCAGGCTGGATGTGACTCTGGGCAAGCTGATCTAGTGTGAGGTGTCCCTGCCCATGGCAGGGGGTTGGAAGTGGATGATTCTTGACATTCCTTCCAGCCCTGATGATTCCATGATCCTATGATCTCAATCTTACCCACCATGGCATTTCTCTATCACTACCTACACACCAACAGCAAAAGGAGCCCTAAGCCATCCAGGATGCATCAGAAGCAATCTTTTAAGCTGAGTAATGCTTGGTATTTAGGAAGGTGGTAACGAAAGGCTGGCTGCAGCCTAATGAGATTAATCACCTAAGGATCTGCAATCAGTGAAGGCTTTTCTACGTTTGCATTTGGGTTTGGGGCATGCCCATGTCGGCAGATTGAGCAGACAAACAGATTGTGGCATGCTGCACAGCACTCCAGGAGGAAAGAAACCCCTGTGTGGAACATACCCTGGCTGCAGGGTCAGCCCAGCTCAGGCTGGAGCAGCTACAGGAGGGTGCTACTGACTGATACAGTCTGAACTGCTGAGTCCTCCTGCTTAGAGCAAAGGTCTCTTTATCTTGCTGATTGAGGGATTCCAGTGCAAACTTAAACCTGGAACCATGACCCAAGAGTTAAGGAGACATCTTCTTGGACTTGCCAGACCACACAAAGAGGATTAAGGGCCTGGAGAATAAATCTGATGAGGAGCAACTGAAGGAGCTGGGGATGGTTAGTGTGAAACAGAGGAGGCTGAGGGCAGACCTCATGGCTGGCTGCAGCTACCTGAAAGGACCTTGTGGTGAGGTTGGTTTTGGCCTCTTCTCACAGGGCATTAGTGACAGAACAAGAGGGAATGGCCTCAAGCTGTCACTGGGTAGGTTTAGATTGGACATTAAGAAGAACTTGTTCCCAGCAGGAGTGGTCAGGCATTGGAATGAGCTGCCCAGGGAGGTGGTGGAGTCATCAACTCTGGACGTGTTTAAAGGTGGTTTGGATGTGGTGCTTGTGGCTATGGTTTAGGGAGAACCTTGTAGAGCAGGGTTCTGGGTTGGACTGGGTGATCCCCAGGGTCACTTCCACCCTGAACACTTCTGTGATGCTGTGATTTTGGGTATCTAGACTGAGCTAGCACCTGGTGCTGCCACCCCCAGACACATGGGAAGCTTTGGGAAGCGAGGGCTGAGCCTCCTGCTGCTGTTTTCTAAGGGTAACCTTAGTCTCTTCCTGATGTCTAATAGGAGCAGGGATATGCCTAATCAGACCAAACAAAAGATGTAGAGATTAAGGTGCATCATTAGTATGCAGCGATGAGATGAGTGCAGAAGATCTCTGACACGCAACAGCTTAATTTCCATGCTGAAGTGCCTGACTTCTTCAGCTTGTCCCCTTGAGTCAGCACTTCACCCAGGGAAATGAGATGCCTCTAGAAGAACAGTTGGCACCCCTGCTGCAAGCTGTGCCACGGATGTGCATGTAAATATCCGAGCCTGCAGATTTAGATGTTGCTAATGAATGAAATAGGGCAGAAAAAGCATTTGCATATGCTCCTGCTTGCCAAGAATGCCACAGAAAACCTGACAGGCAGGCAGAGAACATTTAACAGATAGGAGAAAGCAGAGCAATCACAAAGCAGAACTTCTCACAGCACTCCTGATCCACCTCACCAGCAGACTCTTGATTTCAGCAGTGCAAGAAAGATGCCAGAATGACCTGGCTGAAATTCTGACCCTCAGAGCTTTGGGACTTGTTGCCTGATGTGCTAGGGAAGTTTCTGTGTACCCTTGTCCTCCCTTGCTGCAGAGCAGCAGCAGTCATGATGTCTCCATGTGAACTCTGTCTCTGGAGACTGTTCCAGTGGCATTTTGATTCTGATTTCTCTGTCAGTCTGGTTACAACTCTAAAACAAGTTTCTGCCAGCCCCCTGCTCAACCACAACAGATGTGGTGGTCCTGTCAGGCACCAAGGACCGTGGCCCTGCACTGGCACCACCTGGCAAGGAGTTCTGTTCTTTCCAAACATGGGCTGTAAATTGGAGTTGAAGACTGTGGAGGAGAGACTCTCTCCTAGCTAGGCACTGCTTGGCTTTCCAGCACAAACACAAGGTTTCCCACTTGCAGTGACAACTCATTGTCACCTCAGTCCTCAGGAAAGAGGGCAATTGGTCAAGCATTGGTTTGTTGACACAACTGAGGGACATGATGGGAGCCATCCAGAGGGACCTGGACAGGCTGGAGAGGTGGCTGAGGAGAACATCAGGATGTTCAGTAAGGCAAAGTGCAAGGTCCTGCACCTGTTTTGAATCAGTCCAGGCTGGGGGATGATAAGATTGAGAGTAGCCCTTCAGGAAAGGCCTTGGAGTGCTGGTGGGTGAGAAGCTGGACAGAAGCCAGCAATGGGCACTGGCAGCCCAAGGAGGCCAATGGCAGCCTGGGCTGCATCCAAAGCAGCATGGCCAGAGATGGAGAGAGGGGATCCTGCCCCTCTGCTCTGTTCTGCTGAGACTTCACCTGCAGGGCTATGTCCAGCTGTGGAGCCCTCAACAGGATGGACATGGACCTGATGGAGAGGGTCCAGAGGAGGCCATGAAGATGATCAGAGGACTGGTGCAGCTCTGCTAGGAGGACAAGCTGAGGGAGCTGAGAGTGTTCAGCCTGGAGAAGGGAAGGCTTTGGGCAGAGCTAAGAGCAGCCTGCCAGGACCTGAAGGGAACCTACAGGAAAGCTGGAGAGGGACTTTTGACAAGGGCTTATGGTGACAGAACAAGAGGCATTGGTTTGAAACTGGAGCAGGGGAGAGGTAAGTTGAATGTTAGGAGGAAGTTCTTTACAGTGAGGGTGGTGAGACACTGCAGCAGGTTGCCCAGGGAGGTGTCTGGGACCCTATCTCTGGAGACACTTAAGATCAAACTCGATGTGGCTCTGAGCAACCTGATCTAGCTGAAGATGTCCCTGCTGACTGCAGAAGGGTTGGACTGGATGACCTCTGGGAGTCCCTTCCAAGGCAGCACATTCTGTGATTGCCTCTAGTCATAGTGAATAGTGCAGCTGTGGTTTGAGAGCTGTGTAAATTCACTGTGGCACAGAAACTGGAAACTTGTCTGGGTTTGAGTTTCCTCTTACGTTTCCAGGGAAGTTGCTAAAACCTAAGCTGTGATGAAACTCTTCAGTGGTGATTGCAGCCAAAGTGTTAGTGAAGTTCTCAGGAAAGAGAGCAATTAAAAGGCGTTGCAGGTTGGCTAGGTGAGAAGTCTTCACAAAGAGCTTTTGCATCCATAGGAGGTGTGTTTCAGATCAGTATTTATGGGATTGGGAACAGGCAGCAGAGTTACTTTGCTGTTGGGAAACAAGGTGCTGGAGTTGAATGGAGAATCACAGCTGGCTGAGAAACATGAGAGAAACATAGAATCACAGAATCAGCCAGGTTGGAAGAGAGCTCCAAGATCATCCACTCCGACCTAGCACCCAGCCCTAGCCAGTCAACCAGACCATGGCACCAAGTGCCTCAGCCAGGCTTGGCTTCAACACATCCAGGGACAGACTCCACCACCTCCCTGGGCAGCCCATTCCAATGCCAATCGCTCTCTCTGCCAACAACTTCCTAACAACATCCAGCCTAGACCTCCCCTGGCACAACTTGAGACTGTGTCCCCTTGTTCTATTGCTGCTTGCCTGGCAGAAGAGGCCACCCCCACCTGGCTACAGCCTCCCTTCAGGTAGTTGTAGACAGCAATGAGCTCTGCCCTGAGCCTCCTCTTCTGCAGGCTGCACACCCCAAGCTCCCTCAGCCTCTCATCACAAGGCTGAGCTCCAGGCCCCTCACCAGCCTTGCTGCCCTTCTCTGGACACCTTCCAGCACCTCAACATCTCTCTTGAATGGAGGAGGCCAGAACTGGACACAGCACTCAAGGTGTGGCCTGAGAAGTGCTGAGCACAGGGGCAGAATAACCTCCCTTTGACACTGTCCCCCACAGCAAACTGCTGGCTAAGCTGTCAGCCCATGGCTTGGATGGCAACACTCTGTGCTGGGTTAGGAACTGGCTGGAGGGCTGAGCCCAGAGAGTGGTGGTGAATGGTGCCACATCCAGCTGGCAGCTGTCACTAGTGGTGTCCCTCAGGGATCAGTGCTGGTCCCCATCCTCTTTAACATCTTCACAGATGACCTGGATGAGGGCATGGAGTCAGTCATCAGCAAGTGTGCAGATGACACCAAGCTGGGGGCAGATGTGGCTGGGTTGGAGGGCAGAAGGGCTCTGCAGCAGGACCTTGACTGCCTGGACAGATGGGCAGAGTCCAAGGGGATGGCTTCAATAGCTCCAAGTGCAGGGTGCTGCACTTTGGCCACAGCAACCCCATGCAGAGATACAGGCTGGGGTGGGAGTGGCTGAGAGCAGACAGACAGAGAGGGATCTGGGGGTGCTGATTGATACCCACCTGAACATGAGCCAGCAGTGTGCCCAGGTGGCCAAGAGAGCCAGTGGCATCCTGGCCTGCCTCAGGAATGGTGTGGCCAGCAGGAGCAGGGAGGTCATTCTGCCCCTGTACTCTGCACTGCTTAGACCACACCTTGAGTGCTGTGTTCAGTTCTGGGCCCCCCAGTTTAGGAGGGACATTGAGATGCTTGAGTGTGTCCAGAGAAGGGCGAGGAGGCTGGGGAGAGGCCTTGAGCACAGCCCTACGAGGAGAGGCTGAGGGAGCTGGGATTGGTTAGCCTGGAGAAGAGGAGGCTCAGGGCAGACCTTGTTGCTGTCTGCAACTACCTGAGGGGTGGTTGTGGCCAGGAGGAGGTTGCTCTCTTCTCTCAGGTGGCCAGCACCAGAACAAGAGGACACAGCCTCAGGCTGTGCCAGGGGAGATTTAGGCTGGAGGTGAGGAGAAAGTTCTTCCCTGAGAGAGTCATTGGACACTGGAATGGGCTGCCCGGGGAGGTGGTGGAGTCGCCGTCCCTGGAGCTGTTCAAGGCAGGACTGGATGTGGCACTTGGTGCCATGGTCTGGCCTTGAGCTCTGTGCTAAAGGGTTGGACTTGATGATCTGTGAGGTCTCTTCCAACCTTGGTGATACTGGGATACTGTGATACTGGCCACACCATTCCTGATGCAGGCCAGGATGCCATTGGCTCTCTTGGCCACCTGGGCACACTGCTGGCTCATCTTCAGCCTACTATCTACCAGGACCCCCAGGTCCCTCTCTGCCTGGCTGCTCTCAGCCACTCTGGAGAAGGCCTTCTCAGGAAGTGCCAGCAGAAGGGGTAGGCAGAAATGCCAGGTGATGTGCTTTGGTACCTGACCTTAAAGCAAACACCTTGTAATGAGCCTTCCAGCTGGCATCTAAGCTCCTCACAGCTGTGATCACAGCACCCGTTGCCCACTGAGCCTCCTCTGGTGCAGCTCGATGCCAATGAGGGCAGAGCTGCACTTTTCCAAGTTTGGGAGGGGGGGGGGGGGGGGGAGGCAGGAGCTGTCCCAGGCCAGGGTGAGGACATTCCTGTGGCTGCTTTCTGCTAATCTGATACATTTCTGTTCATCCTATGGAAGAACAAATAAATGCAGGTGGCCAAGTACTCAAGAGCTTTTCACAAGAAATAATCAGCAAACCTCTGGTTTCTAAATGCCAGGAGGAAGGATCTGGCAAAGCAAGCTCAGGTCACTGGGGAGCTGCCCAGGAATAACATGTGGATCTCACTGCCTTTCAGATGCCTCTGATCAGAATCAGTGAGTGTCTGGCAGAGGCCAACTGCTCACCAGTCCCACAGCATCTGCTGCAAGGTCCCTGTAGGTCACACAAGCCTCCCTCCCCAAGGCACATGTGGCTGCTTTTGAATCAGGTAGCAGAGACAGCTGGAGCCTTGTCCCTGGGCTGGCTTTGTCTCTTTGATTTGCAGGCTACAGCCACCCAAGTTTTCAGCAGGAATAGAGCAGAAGGCACAGCTGATGATGGTTTTGCCTTCTCTGGTGCCTCACCTTCAGACCCTGTGTTTCCTTCCACACGAGCTGCATTCTGTCTGGCCGCTCTGTTGGTGGCTGTTGCTGTGACCCAGCTGTTACCCTGCGAAGTGTGTGCTAGACCAAGCACCTGGGAAGCAAAGAATCATAGAATCATAGAATCAACCAGCTTGGAAGAGACCCCCCAAGCTCACCCAGTCCTGTCCAAACAACCAGACCATGGCATCAAGTGCCTCATCCAGGCTTTGCTTCAACACCTCCAGGAACAGTGACTCTACCACTTCCCTGGCCACCCATTCCAATGCCAATCACTCTCTCTGCCAACAACTTCCTCCTAACATCCAGCCTAGACCTCCCCTGGTACAACTTGAGACTGTATCCCCTTGTCCTGTTGCTGCTTGCCTGAGAGAAGACACCAACCCTCTCCTGGCTACAGCCTCCCTTCAGGTAGTTGTAGACAGAAAATCTTTGTGCCCTGGTAACTATCCCCTCTGGTTTCTGACTGTCAGAAGGTGACTCTCTTCACACCTGTCATTTTCTGGTCCCTTTGCATTACACGAGGTGATGCTGGAGCAAGCTTAATGAGGACATGATGAAACTGCAGAAGGTGTTAGCTTATCTGACTGCATTTGTTCTCCTTCACTGTTCCTCAAAAATAATAATTATGTATGCTTGGTAATATTTTCTGTAGCCTAGCAATATGCAGAGCAGGTTCAGTCCAGATAAAGCCACTGTTCTCAGCCAGTGTGTATGGGAGAGGCACACTCAGCCCCTTTACTGGGTTAGATAATGGCCATTTATGGTCTTTATTTGTGTACTTTAAGCCCAATGGTTTAATGTAAACCCAAGCCATAGCATACACCAGCCAGCTCAACTATAAATGAAAGCAACCTTTGCTCTTCAAAGACCAAAGACACAGGCTCAGTTGTGCCAGGGGAGGTCTAGGCTGAATGTCAGGAGGAAGTTGTTGGCAGAGAGAGTGATTGGCATTGGAATGGGCTGCCCAGGGAGGTGGTGGAGTCACCATCCCTGGTGGTGTTCCCAAAAGGCCTGGCTGGGGCACTTAGTGCCATGGTCTAGTTGACTGGACAGGTCTGGGTGCTAGGTTGGACTGGGTGATCTTGGAGGTCTCTTCCAACCTGGTTGATTCTAATATTCTATGATTCATGCATTTCTTCTTCAAGGAAAAGAACAAGCATCAGCTGCCCTTCCAAAGGAGAACTGAGAAAAGAGATCACTTTGGTGCCTGTGTGGAGCAGATCAATTGAAGCAGACAAGGTCTTTGCCCACGGCCAAAGCGATAAAGGCTTAGAAACAATGCCTTTCAAAAATACTGCATCACCTTTGTGCTCTCTGGCTGCAGTCGTGACTGAAAGAGAAGACAAAGACACGGCGGGGAAAATCACTCCAGAACAGCTTCCAAACTCTCCCAGGTGAGGAGCACTGGGAGGCTCCTGTTGCAGCCTTTCCAGATGTCTCACCAGCCTGTTCGGGTTGGTGTCTAAATGAGAACGTTTATTGAGCTAAGCCAAACCTTGCTCTGATGCAAGCCAGTCACAACAGGAGGCCCAGTGCTGTGCTCCTCCTGGTTTATCTTCACTGCAGAGCTTCCCTGTCTGCTCAGCTTTTCCAGTCGCCCTGTGCCTAATGTTCAGTCTAGGATTTCCCTTTCTGTGTTAAATGTGGCAGTGAGGAGTTACCTTACTCAGGCTCCAGCCTTAGGAGTCCATGCTTCTCCTTCCAGCCCTCCTCTGTACAAGTCCTGTACCAGAGGCATGAATCAGGAGGAAAATCATGGAGATGGGAAGTTAGACATCCAGAGGTGGAACCTAAAGCAAAGGCAAGCAGAGAATGGCAGGGACTCTGCTGGCTTCTGCAGTGCAGCCTGGCTCCTCTGCAATGTGCACCTCACATGTCCCCCAGAAACGGGCAGAAAAGGTGAGCAAGGAGCCTGGCAGTGCTGCTGAGTGCTGTGCTTGTAGGGAACACACTGTGCTGTGCTGAGCCTCCCCCGGTGCCAGAGCCAGCAGGTTCAGACCAGCTCAAGGCAGGCTGTGGTGCTGGGGTGCCCTGGGTTCTTCAGCATGGGAGTGATGAGACACTGGCAGAGGTTGCTTGGGGAGGTGGTGGAAGCCCCATTCCTGGAGGTGTTTGAGGCCAGGCTGGATGTGGCTCTGGGCAGCCTGATCTAGTGTGAGGTGTTCCTGCCCATGGCAGGGTGGCTGGAACTGGATGACCTTTGAGGTCCCTTTCAGCCCTCACAGTCCTGTGATTGTGTGGGTGGTGGTGAGCAGCCAGGCTGGGTGCCTGGAGCAGGCTAGCCACGGAAGGAGCACTGCTGAAGTGCCTGCACACAGCACAGATGCATCCTAGGTGGCTTTGCAGCTGCTGCCTGCAGCTGTTGTGCCTCCTGACTTTGCAGGCTTCATCAGGTGGATCACTGCTCTAAGGCCGGTGCTGCCCCTGCTGTTTGGACTGCCCTGAATGCTTACATGGTGCTGTCCTGCACACTGTGACAGACAAACTGATCCACGTCACCAGGTCTTCTGTCGCTGCAGTGGGACAGCTACTCCCCTGACTTCTCAGGGCAGACAGCCATAACAGACTATGTCAGCTGAGCGTGCAGATGGGCCCGAGGTTGCTTTCACTTAGCCTGCTCAGGTACCAGTGGCATCCCAACTGCAGGTGTGTGGCCAAGCCCAGCCTGCCTGGAAAATGGAGTACGCTCCACAGCCTTTGTAGCAGTCTGCAGCCCCTGCTGGAGCCACCAGCTCTGGATGAAAGCAGCTGGGGTCCCTCCTCACTGTGCTGCCATCTGTACCCCTCAGGATGCATTCCCAGTGTCCTGAGTGCTCACAGTGCTGACTCCTACGGCAGGAAGAAGAGGGAGGGCTGCAGCACTGGTGAGCCACCTCACTTCAGCATCAAAGACCATTGCTCAGCCTGGCTCCCTGCAGCTGCTCTCTGGCTTTTACCCACAGCACAGCCGACGGTCTGCTTTAACATATTTCTTCCTCATTAGAGGGGATGCATCAAACTGTGGTAAGCCAGGCATGAATCCTCTGCCAACTGCCTGATTATCTGTCTGAGTGCCTCACTTTTAGCTACAGGCAGAGCTGGGTGTAGAAGCCAATCCCCAGCTGAAGGTCTCCAGAAGGGTGTTCCCAAGAAGCCAAGGCACTACATGGTCCTTCTACCTTGACAGGCATATCCCTGCCGTGGCACTTCTGAGGGCAGTGTGCCTTGGTGAAAACAATAAACAACAAAAAACCCCAACAAATCACATTTAGATCTCTAAATTCCAAACTCTCCATTTTTCAGCCCAGGACTTCCCAAGCACAGTAACCAAGGGACAGTGGAAGTGCTGGGCCTGTGCCTGTGTTAATGCAAATAGACTGTACCCTCTATTTCTTCTCTGTATTGACTTTATCAGGTGGAAATGTGATGGGTCTGGTCTCTTTGTGAGAGCCTTGTGTGCATTGTTCTGCTGCTTGGTTTTGATAAGCCGTGGCATTGTACCTGATGTTCTTTAGCTACGTCAAACCTTGCTCCACAGCTAATGCATGGCATCAGTCCACACCACAAGTTGTGCAACACTGCAGCAAAAATATTGATGCTTCTTGAGGATCAACAGCGTTGTTCCAGTGTAGGTTTAATGAAAGACAGGTAGGCAGAATCAGAGGGAGAATAATTTCAGTGCAAAATTCATCTTCTCAACTTGATTATGAGGAGAAAAGCCCTTTTAAATTTACTTCTTCAAGCATTATGCACCCATCTGTGTCTAGAAGCAGATCCTTTTCCTTTCAGGTTATTTTCCAGGTTTTTATTTCCCTCTGAACTAAAACATTAATGGTAAGAAAAGCAAAGAGCTTTGGCTGGAAACCCTTCAGAGAGCTCCTCTAAATAGGGCTAGAGGCGAGAGCAATGAGAAATGTCACTGAAGTCATTCTCAGTGAAGTCAGCAGAACTGGGAGCATTGAAGCTAGCATGAACTGTGCAGCGTTTGTCTCACCTGGCAGGAGGAAGGGTGCTGGCAGCAATGGGCTGACAGCAGAGCTGGGTCTGCTGCCTTCTGCACAGAGCTGGCACTTGGCCGGCATCGCTCAGGGAAGCTCTGGTGGGAACTAAATCCAGATGGCTTCTGTGGCTGTAGTGAAGGTGCTAAATTCAGCAGTGAGGAAGCACTCCTCTCTCCATCACTTGTGCCATGCTACTCTCACCACAGCCCTGGCACTGTCCAGCGCAGCGGGCATGGGCTGAGCGAGTCGGATGGCCTGGGGGAGCTCTGGGCTCAGCCTGCCCGCAGGGACACGGTGGCAGGCTTTGAGTGGGTTTTGCAGCCACGAGGAAGCAGGGGTGACAAAAGCAGCTGGCACTTGGGCACTCCAGGCTGAAGGCTCTTTTCAGCAGAGCCCTTGATGAGCTCACAGCACTGGGAGGGTTGGCCTTTATGGCAACAATGTGGGGTTCATGGTCCCTGCAGAGTGCAACAGTTCTGGGCTCCCCAGCTCAAGAGGCACAGAGAACTGCTGGAGAGGGTTCAAAGGAGGACTATGGAAGATCTGGAGCATCTCTTGCGAGGAAAGACTGAGAGTCTGGGGCTGTTTGTTCAGGAAGGGAAAGCTGAGAGGGGAACTTATCAGTGCCCACAGATCTCCACAGGGAGCCTGTCAGGAGGATGCAGCCAAGCTCCTTCCAGTGGTACCCAGTGACAGCAGGAGGGGCAACAGATGGAAACTCAGACACAGGAAATGCCATCTGAACCTGAGGAAAGAACTTTTCATTGTGGGAGACTTCATTGTGAGGCTGCTGAAGTCCTGGAGCAGGCTGCCCAGAGAGGTTGTGGAGTCTCCTTTCTGCAGGTCTTCAAAACCCACCTGGGTGTGTTCCTGGGAGATCTGCCCTGGGAGATCCTGCTCTGGTAGGAGGGTTGGACTGGATGATCTCTGGAGGTGCCTTCCAAGCCCTGACATTCTGTGATTCTTTCCTGCCATAGCAGTGTCAAAATCATTCTGCCCCTTGTGTTTCTACCCAAGGAGGCCCCCAGGGAGGTCCCCAGGAACCAACCCGGATGAAGTGATCCTGCTTACAGGAGAGCTGGCTTCAATTTCTCTGGGTAGCAGCAAGATAGTGCTCTGACATCCACCCTTTGAACTCTGATTCACGAACTCTACCCATTCCTGCTGGGCTGATCAAAGAGATTAGCAGCTCCATGGGCTGCCACACCTGTCTGCCAGGGGTTACTGCCCTGCAACCTGGGTGACAGGCAAGGCAGAGTGTCAGCTTCTGATGCTCTCCAGGTGGCAGGCTGATGATAAATGCACACAATCTGCTCTTAGATTGTTACTCCAACTTCACTTTGGTTCGACAAGGGCAACTGCAGAGTCCTGCACCCTGGGAGGAACAATAACGTGCACCAGTACAGGCTGGCAGGTGATCTGCTGGAGATCACCTCCACCTTTCTGTGGAGAAAGACCTGGGGTGCCATGGCACAGCAATGTGCCCTTGTGGTCAAGAGGGCCAATGAGATCCTGGGGTGCATTAGGAAGTGTGTGCTGCAGCAGATCGAGGGAGGTTCTCCTCCCCCTCTCTTGTGCTCTGGTGAGACCTCATCTTGAGTACTGCACTCAGTTTTGGGCTGCCCAGTCTAAGAGGGCAGGGATCTGCTGGAGAGGGTCCAGCAGAGGGCTACAGGGATGATGAGGGGACTGGAGCACTGCCTGATGAGGAGAGGCTGAGCGACCTGGGGCTGCTCAGTCTGGAGAAGAGGAGAGGGGATTTAATCAATGTTTATCAATATCTGAGGGCTGGGGGTCAAGGGGGGGGGGGGGGGGGGGGAGGTCAGGCCCTGCTCACTGCTCCCTGGGATAGGACAAGGAGCAATGGATGGAAGCTGCAGCACAGGAGGTTCCAGCTCAACACAAGGGGGAACTTCTTGCCCAGAAGGGTCCCAGAGTCCTGGCACAGGCTGCCCAGAGAGGCTGTGGAGTCTCCATCTCTGGAGCCTTTCCAGGCCTGTCTGGAAGTGTTCCTGTGTGTCCTGAGCTAGATTGTATGGCTGTGTCCTGTAGTGGGGTTGGACTTGGTGATCTTTTCCAATCCCTGACATGCTGTGATCCTGTGACCCTGTGACATGTGGCAGCATGTGGTGGTGATTCATGACCCCTCAGCTGCAGGTAGATAGAACCAGAAAGGTGATTTCCAGCCGTTCTCTGGGACCAATTCTGACTTTTCTTTTCAGTGAGGGTTTTGTTTCTGCTTTTTGATGTATTTGTTTTCACAGAGCTCAGTCCCTAGTGAGCCTGGAAGGTTTTACTCTGACATTGCACTGCTGCTATTAACCACAATAACAACAGCAGTGAGAGCCTACACGAGCCTGACACAGCGTTTATAGGTGCCACAAACACCTTTTCATCACTCAATGAAAACACCTTCGTCATACAGCCTACAAGCCTTGATTCCAGTTGGACCCTTGGCTTCCCTCCAGAGTAGCTTTGGGGTCAGAGAGTTCATGTAACAGAATCCCAGAATCACAGGAAACATCCGATGGGAAGAGATCTCCAGGCTCATCCAGCCCAGCCTTTGACTCAGCACTGAAGGGTCAGCACCAAACCATGTCCCTAAGCACCAGCTCCACAGGCTGCTGGAGCATGCCCAGGGATGGGGGCTGCAGCACTGCCCTGGGCAGAACATTCCAGGGGCTGAGAAGCCTCTCTGGGAAGAAATATTTCCTGGCATCCAGCCTGAACCTCCCCTGGGGCAGCTTGGAACCATCTCCTCTGCTCCTGTCCCTTGGCACCAAGCAGCAGAGGCTGCCCCCTCCTCGCTCCAACTTCCCTGCAGGAGCTGTAGAGAGCAAGGAGGTCTCCCTCAGCCTCCTCTTCTCCAGCCTGCACACCCCCAGCTCCCTCAGCCCCTCCTCACAGCCCAGCTGCTCCAGGCCCTTCTCCAGCCTTGCTGCCCTGCTCTGGACAGGCTGCAGCCCCTCAATGTCCTTTGGACAGTGAGGGGCCCAGAGATGAACACAGCACTCGAGGTGTGGCCTGCCCAGTGCTGAACACAGCGCAGAGCAGAGCACAGTGCAGAGCAGAGCGCTGCCCAGAGCACAGCGCAGAGCAGAGCAGAGCACAGCACAGAGCAGCACACAGAGCAGAGCACAGCACAGCGCAGAGCAGCGCACAGCGCAGAGCAGCGCACAGCGCAGAGCAGAGCACAGCGCAGAGCAGCGCACAGAGCACAGCACAGCACAGCGCAGAGCAGAGCAGAGCACAGCGCAGAGCAGAGCACAGCACAGCGCAGAGCACAGAGCAGAGCACAGCACAGCGCAGAGCAGAGCACAGTGCAGAGCAGCGCACAGCGCAGAGCAGAGCACAGCACTGAGCAGAGCACAGCGCAGAGCAGAGCACAGCGCAGAGCAGAGCACAGCGCAGAGCAGAGCACAGCACAGCGCAGAGCAGAGCACAGCACAGCGCAGAGCACAGAGCAGAGCACAGCACAGAGCAGAGCACAGCACAGAGCAGAGCACAGCGCAGAGCACAGCACAGCGCAGAGCACAGCACAGTGCAGAGCACAGCACAGCACAGCGCAGAGCACAGAGCAGAGCATAGTGCAGAGCACAGCACAGCACAGCGCAGAGCACAGAGCAGAGCACAGCGCAGAGCACAGCACAGAGCAGAGCAGTGCACAGCGCAGAGCAGAGCACAACACAGCACAGAGCCTAGCACAGCACAGAGCAGAGCACAGCACAGAGCACAGCACAGCGCAGAGCACAGAGCAGAGCATAGTGCAGAGCACAGCACAGCACAGCACAGCACAGCGCAGAGCACAGAGCAGAGCACAGCGCAGAGCACAGCACAGAGCAGAGCAGTGCACAGCGCAGAGCAGAGCACAACACAGCACAGAGCCTAGCACAGCACAGAGCAGAGCACAGCACAGAGCACAGCACAGCGCAGAGCAGAGCGCAGAGCAGAGCACAGAGCAGAGCACATCGCAGAGCACAGCACAGCGCAGAGCAGAGCAGCGCACAGCGCAGAGCAGAGCACAACACAGCCCAGAGCCTAGCACAGCCCAGAGCAGAGCACAGCACAGAGCACAGCACAGCGCAGAGCAGAGCACAGCACAGCGCAGAGCAGAGCACAGCACAGCGCAGAGCAGAGCACAGCACAGCACAGAGCAGAGTACAGCACAGAGCAGAGCACAGCGCAGAGCAGAGCACAGCACAGCCCAGAGCAGAGTACAGCACAGCGCAGAGCACAGCACAGAGCAGAGTACAGCACAGAGCAGAGCACAGCGCAGAGAAGGCTGCTGCAGAGCAGCAGGTCGAAGATGTCCCATGCTTGTGCCACAGCCTGTTTTGCACCGAGCTGGCTGCGTGTGGCTGCAGACCCCAGGCTCACGCACACGAGAGGAGCCTCAAGCCACCAGAGTGTGCGTGGGGAGGCTCTTGCTTACTCCACAGTGAGCCTGGGAGTGGTGATGTGCGCTGTGTACCTGCCGCTTTGAGGCTGGCAATGGCGCAGGCTGGAAGCCCCGGGGCTAACTGTTTGGCTGGTACAACAGAAGCGGCTCTGGGGGAGAGCTCAGAGCAGAGAAGTTTGGTGACTGATGCTGCAGGAGGTTAGCAGCTCTGCTACAGCTCATCTCGGGCTTTAGATGTTTCAGGGCTTCCCAAGGAGGCAGCTTAGGTAATCTCCATCAGAATCACAGAATCAGAAGCACTCAGCTTGGCAAAGCTTCTCAGCATCACCCAGTCCAACCCAGAGCCCTACTCTACAAGGCTCACCCTAAACCGTAGCCACAAGCACCACATCCAAACCACCTTTAAACACACCCAGCCTTGGTCACTCCACCACCTGCCTGGGCAGCACATTCCAATCCCTGAGGCACTTGGTGCCATGGTCTAGTTGAGTGGACAGGGCTGGGTGCTAGTTTGGACTGGATGAGCTTGGAAGTCTCTTCCAACCTGCTTGATTCTGTGGTTCTTGCTGTGAACAAATTCTTCCTTCTGTCCAGCCTGAACCTGCCCTGCTGCAGCTTAAGGCCATTCCCTTTTGTTCTGTCACTAATGCCCTCTGAGCAGAGACCAGCACCAACCTCTCCACAAGGTCCTTTCCAGGTAGCTGCAGCCAGCCATGAGGTCTGCCCTCAGCCTCCTCTGTTTCACACTAACCATCCCCAGCTCCTTCAGTCTCTCCTCATCAGACTCATTCTCCAGGCCCTCCACAGCTTCCTTGCCCTCCTCAGCTCTCCTGCTCTCCTCTGCAGTCTTCCACATCCAAAGGCATGAGTGTGTTGTTCCTTTCTACCTTGCATACCTCTGCGTGTTTCCCTCAGGAAGTAGCTCCACTTTATTCCAGCCCTTGGTGTCCTCGGGGACAGAGATTTGAGCCTGCCTCTCACCTCCCTAGATCTGCTGAAAGGATGCAGGGAGGAAATCCTGCAGAGTCCCGCAGCAATCTTCTCAGATCACACAGAGATGCTTGCTTGGGATCCTGCTGCCTGGGTGGAGCTTTTCTGGTCATTTGGGCTTTTTTGTTGTTGTTGTTGCTGGTTCGGGTTTTAGGGGGGGGGGGGGCTTTGACTGTTTGGTTTGTGTTATTTGTTGATTGTTTGGGGTTTGTGGGGGGTTTTGTTTGTGGGTTTGGGGTTTGGTGTTGCTTGTTAGGGTTTTGGGGGGGTTGTTTGTTGGTTTGGGTTATTTTGTTGCTTGTTAAGGTTTTGTGGGGGGGTTGTTTGTTGGGTTGAAGTTTTTGTTGCTTGTTAGGGTTTTGGGGGGGTTTGTTTGTTGGGTTGAGGTTTTTATTGCTTGTTAGGGTTTTGGGGGGGTTGTTTGTTGGGTTAAGGTTTTTATTGCTTGTTAGGGTTTTTGGGGGGGTTGTTTGTTGGGTTGAGGTTTTTGTTGCTTGTTAGGGTTTTTTGGGGGGGTTGTTTGTTGGGTTGAGGTTTTTGTTGCTTGTTAAGGTTTTGTGGGGGGGTTGTTTGTTGGGTTGAGGTTTTTGTTGCTTTCAGGGTTTTGTGGGGGGGTTATTGCCTGTTGGCTTGGGGGTTTTGTTGCTTGTTAGGGTTTTTGTTTGTTGGTTTGGGTTATTTTGTTGCTTGTTAGTGTTTTGTGGGGGGTTTCTGTTTGTTGGTTTGGGTTATTTTGTTGCTTGTTAGGGTTTTGGGGGGGTTGTTTGTTGGGTTGAGGTTTTTGTTGCTTTCAGGGTTTTGTGGGGGGGTTATTGCCTGTTGATTTGGGGGTTTTGTTGCTGTTAGGGTTTTTGTTTGTTGGTTTGGGTTATTTTGTTGCTTGTTAGGGTTTTGGGGGAGGCTTTGTTGGGTTGGGGTTTTTTGTTGCTTTTAGGTTTTTTTGGGGAGTCGTTTGTTGGTTCGGGTTATTTTGTGACTTGTTAGGGTTTTGTTTGGGTTTTTTGCCTGTTGGTTTGGGGGTTTTGTTGCTGTTAGGGGTTTGTGCAGGGTTTTTGTTTGTTGGTTTGGGGTTTTGTTGCTTGTTTGGGTTTGGGGGGGTTGTTTGTTGGGTTGAGGTTTTTGTTGCTTGTTAGGCTTTTGGGGGGGTTGTCTACTGGGTTGAGGATTTTGTTGCTTGTTAAGGTTTTGGGGAGGGTTGTTTGTTGGGTTGAGGTTTTTATTGCTTGTTAGGGTTTTGTGGGGGAGGTTGTTTGTTGGGTTGAGGTTTTTGTTGCTTTTAGGGTTTTGAGGGGGGGTTATTGCCTGTTGGTTTGGGGTTTTGTTGCTGTTAGGGTTTTTGTTTGTTGGTTTGGGTTATTTTGTTGCTTGTTAGGGTTTTGGGGGAGGCTTTGTTGGGTTGGGGTTTTTTGTTGCTTTTAGGTTTTTTTGGGGAGTCGTTTGTTGGTTTGGGTTATTTTGTGACTTGTTAGGGTTTTGTTTGGGTTTTTTGCCTGTTGGTTTGGGGTTTTTGTTGCTGTTAGGTTTTTGTGCAGGGTTTTTGTTTGTTGGTTTGGGGTTTTGTTGCTTGTTTGGGTTTTGTGAGGTTTTTTTCTTGCTGGTTTGGATACTTTTGTTGCTTCTTAGGGTTTTGTGTGGGGTTTTTGTTGTTGGTTTGGGTTATTTTGTTGCTTGTTTGGGTTTGGGGGGGGTTGGTTTGTTGGGTTGAGGTTTTTGTTGCTTTCAGGGTTTTGTGGAGGGGTTATTGCCTGTTGGTTTGGGGGTTTTGTTGCTGTTAGGGTTTTTGTTTGATGGTTTGGGTTATTTTGTTGCTTGTTAGTGTTTTGTGGGGGGTTTCTGTTTGTTGGTTTGGGTTATTTTGTTGCTTGTTAGGGTTTTGGGGGGGTTGTTTGTTGTGTTGAGGTTTTTGTTGCTTTTAGGGTTTTGTGGGGGGGTCATTGCCTGTTGATTTGGGGGTTTTGTTGCTGTTAGGGTTTTTGTTTGTTGGTTTGAGTTATTTTGTTGCTTGTTAGGGTTTTTTGGGGGGGTTTGTTTGTTGGGTTGAGGTTTTTGTTGCTTTCAGGGTTTTGAGGGGGGGTTATTGCCTATTGATTTGGGGGTTTTGTTGCTGTTAGGGTTTTTGTTTGTTGGTTTGGGTTATTTTGTTGCTTGTTTGTGTTTTGGGTGGGTTTTTTTTGTTGGTTTGGGGTTTTTTTGTTGCTTGTTAGGGTTTTGTGAGTTTTTTTGCTTGCTGGTTTGTGTAGTTTTGTTGCTTGTTAGAGTTTTGTGTAGGATTTTTGTTTCTTGGTTTGGGTTATTTTGTTGCTTGTTAGGGTTTTGGGGGAGGCTTTGTTTGTTGGGTTGTGGTTTTTTGTTGCTTTAGGTTTTTTGGGGGGGTCGTTTGTTGGTTTGGGTTATTTTGTGACTTGTTAGGGTTTTGTTTGGGTTTTTTGCCTGTTGGTTTGGGGTTTTTGTTGCTGTTAGGGTTTTGTGCAGGGTTTTTGTTTGTTGGTTTGGGGTTTTGTTGCTTGTTTGGGTTTTGTGAGGTTTTTTTCTTGCTGGTTTGGATACTTTTGTTGCTTCTTAGGGTTTTGTGTGGGGTTTTTGTTGTTGGTTTGGGTTATTTTGTTGCTTGTTTGGGTTTGGGGGGGGTTGGTTTGTTGGGTTGAGGTTTTTGTTGCTTTCAGGGTTTTGTGGAGGGGTTATTGCCTGTTGGCTTGGGGGTTTTGTTGCTGTTAGGGTTTTTGTTTGATGGTTTGGGTTATTTTGTTGCTTGTTAGTGTTTTGTGGGGGGTTTCTGTTTGTTGGTTTGGGTTATTTTGTTGCTTGTTAGGGTTTTGGGGGGGTTGTTTGTTGTGTTGAGGTTTTTGTTGCTTTTAGGGTTTTGTGGGGGGGTCATTGCCTGTTGATTTGGGGGTTTTGTTGCTGTTAGGGTTTTTGTTTGTTGGTTTGAGTTATTTTGTTGCTTGTTAGGGTTTTTTGGGGGGGTTTGTTTGTTGGGTTGAGGTTTTTGTTGCTTTCAGGGTTTTTTGGGGGGGTTATTGCCTGTTGGTTTGGGGGTTTTGTTGCTGTTAGGGTTTTTGTTTTTTGGTTTGGGTTATTTTGTTGCTTGCAAGTGTTTTGGGTGGGGTTTTTGTTTGTTGGTTTGGGGTGGTTTGTTGCTGGTTAGGGTTTTGTGGGTTCTTTTGCTTGCTGGTTTGTGTTTTTTTGTTGCTTGTTAGGTTTTTGTGGGGGGTTTTTTGCTTGTTGGTTTGGGGTTTGCTGTTGCTCGTTAGGGTTTTGTGGAGATTGTTGTTTGTGGGGTTTTTTGCTGCTTGTTAGGGTTTTGTTTGGTGTTTTTCTTGTTGGTTTGGGGTTTTTGGTGATGTTAAGGTTTTGTAGGGAGTTTTTGTTTGTTGGATTGTGGGTTTTTTTGCTTTTAGGGTTTTGTGGGGGGGGGTTGTTTGTTGGTTTGACTTTTTTCATTGCTTGTTAGGGTTTTGTAGGGTTTTTTACTTGTTGGTTTGGGTTTTTTGTTGCTTGTTAGGGTTTTGTGGGGGAGTTTTGTTTGTTGATTTGGGGTTTGTTGTTGCTTGTTAGGGTGCTGTGGGGTTTTTTTGCTTGTTGGTTTGGGTTTTTTTGTTGCTTGTTGGGTTTTGTGTGGAGGTTGCTTATTGGTTTGTGGGGTTTTTGTTCCTTGTTAGTGTTTTGTGGGGGGTTTTTGTTGGTTTGGGGTTTTTCATTGCTTGTTAGGGTTTTGTGTGGGGGTTTTGTTTGTTGGGTTGGGTTTTTCCATTGCTTGCTAGGGTTTTGTGGGGGGGGGGGTTGTTTGTTGGGTTGGGTTTTTCATTGTGTAGGTTTTCTGGGAGGTTTATTTGCTGGTTGTGTTTCTCCATTGCTTGTTAGGGTTTGTGTGGGGGTTTTTGTTTGTTGGTTTGGGTTTTTTCATTGCTTGTTTAGGTTTTAGGGGGGGGGTTGGTTTGTTTTTTTTTTCATTGCTTGTTAGGGTTTTGTGTGGGGTTTTTGTTTGTTGGGTTGGGTTTTTCCATTGCTTGCTAGGGTTTTTTGGGGGGGGGGGGGTTGTTTGTTGGTTTGGGTTTTTTCATTGCTTGTTTAGGTTTTGAAGGAGGTTTATTGTTTGCTGGTTGGGTTTTTTCATTGCTTGTTTAGGTTTTGGGGGGGTTGTTTGTTGGTTTGGGTTTTTTCATTGTTTAGGTTTTCTGGGAGGTTTATTGTTTGTAGGTTTGGATCTTTAATTGCTTCTTTAGGTTTTGAGGGAGGTTTATTGTTTGTTGGTTGTGTTTCTCCATTGCTTGTTAAGATTTGTGTGGGGGTTTTGTTGGGTTGGGTATTTTCATTGCTTGTCTAGGTTTTGAGGGAGGTTTATTTGCTGGTTGGGTTTTTTCATTGCTTGTTAGGGTTTTGAGGGAGGTTTATTGTTTGTAGGTTTGGATTTTTCATTGCTTGTTTAGGTTTTGTGGGGGGTTTTTTTGTTGGTTTGGGTTTTTTCATTGCTTGTTTAGGTTTTGGGGGGGTTGTGTTGGTTTGGGTTTTTCGTTGTTTAGGTTTTCTGGGAGGTTTATTGTTTGTAGGTTTGGATCTTTCATTGCTTATTTAGGTTTTGAGGGAGGTTTATTGTTTGCTGGTTGTGTTTCTCCATTGCTTGTTAGGGTTTGTGTGGGGTTTTTTGTTTGTTGGTTTGGGTTGTTTCATTGCTTGTTTAGGTTTTGGGAGGGTTTTTTGTTGGTTTGGGTTTTTCATTGTTTAGGTTTTCTGGGAGGTTTATTGTTTGTAGGTTTGGATCTTTCATTGCTTATTTAGGTTTTGAGGGAGGTTTATTGTTTGCTGGTTGGGTTTCTCCATTGCTTGTTAGGGTTTGTGTGGGGTTTTTTGTTTGTTGGTTTGGGTTTTTTCATTGTTTAGGTTTTCTGGGAGGTTTATTGTTTGTAGGTTTGGATCTTTCATTGCTTCTTTAGGTTTTGAGGGAGGTTTATTGTTTGTTGGTTGAGTTTCTCCATTGCTTGTTAGGTTTTGTGGGGGGGTTTTGTTGGGTTGGGTATTTTCATTGCTTGTTAGGGTTTTGAGGGAGGTTTATTTGCTGGATGGGTATTTTCATTGCTTGTTTAGGTTTTGGGGGGGTTGGTTTTTTGTTGGTTTGGGTTTTTTCATTGTTTAGGTTTTCTGGGAGATTTATTGTTTGCTGCTTTGGGTTTTTTCATTGCTTTTTAGGGTTTTGAGGGAGGTTTATTGTTTGTAGGTTTGGATTTTTCATTGCTTCTTTAGGTTTTGTGGGGGGTTTTTTTGTTGGTTTGGGTTTTTTCATTGCTTGTTTAGGTTTTGGGGGGGTTCTTTGTTGGTTTGGGTTTTTTCATTGTTTAGGTTTTCTGGGAGGTTTATTGTTTGTAGGTTTGGATCTTTAATTGCTTCTTTAGGTTTTGAGGGAGGTTTATTGTTTGCCGGTTGTGTTTCTCCATTGCTTGTTAAGATTTGTGTGGGGGTTTTGTTGGGTTGGGTATTTTCATTGCTTGTTAGGGTTTTGAGGGAGGTTTATTTGCTGGTTGGGTTTTTTCATTGCTTGTTTAGGTTTTGGGGGGGTTGGTTTTTTGTTGGTTTGGGTTTTTTCATTGTTTAGGTTTTCTGGGAGATTTATTGTTTGCTGGTTTGGGTTTTTTCATTGCTTGTTAGGGTTTTGAGGGAGGTTTATTGTTTGCTGGTTGGGTTTTTTCATTGCTTGTTTAGGTTTTGGGGGTGTTGTTTGTTGGTTTGGGTTTTTTCATTGCTTGTTTAGGTTTTGGGGGGGTTCTTTGTTGGTTTGGGTTTTTTCATTGTTTAGGTTTTCTGGGAGGTTTATTGTTTGTAGGTTTGGATCTTTAATTGCTTCTTTAGGTTTTGAGGGAGGTTTATTGTTTGCTGGTTGGGTTTCTCCATTGCTTGTTAGGGTTTGTGTGGGGTTTTTTGTTTGTTGGTTTGGGTTTCTCCATTGCCTGTTTAGGTTTTCTGGGAGGTTTATTGTTTGCTGGTTGGGTTTCTCCATTGCTTGTTAGGATTTGTGTGGGGTTTTTGTTGGGTTGGGTTTTTTTCATTGCTTGTTAGGGTTTTGAGGGAGGTTTATTGTTTGCTGGTTGGGTTTTTTCATTGCTTGTTTAGGTTTTGGGGGGTTGTTGGTTTGGGTTTTTTCATTGTTTAGGTTTTCTGGGAGGTTTATTGTTAGTAGGTTTGGATCTTTCACTGCTTGTTTAGGTTTTGAGGGAGGTTTATTGTTTGTTGGTTGGGTTTCTCCATTGCTTGTTAGGTTTTGTGGGGGGGTTTTGTTGGGTTGGGTTTTGTTTTGTTTTGTTTTATTTTGTTTGCTGGTTTGGGGCTTATGTTTGATTTGAGTTTGTTTTTTTGGTTCTGTTTGGGGATTATATTGAGTTTGGGTTTTTTGTTCTGTTTGGGGGTTATATTGGGTTTGAGTTTGGTTTTTTGGTTCTGTTTGGGGGTTATATTGGGTTTGGGTTTGGTTTTTTGGTTCTGTTTGGGGGTTATATTGGGTTTGGGTTTGTTTTTTGGTTCTGTTTGGGGGTTATATTGGGTTTGGGTTTGGTTTTTTGGTTCTGTTTGGGGGTTATATTTGGTTTGGGTTTGGTTTTTTTGTTCTGTTTGGGGGTTATATTGGGTTTGGGTTTGGTTTTTTGGTTCTGTTTGGGGGTTATATTGGGTTTGGGTTTGGTTTTTTGGTTCTGTTTGGGGGTTATATTGGGTTTGGTTTTTTGGTTCTGTTTGGGGGTTATATTTGGTTTGGTTTTTTGGTTCTGTTTGGGGGTTATATTGGGTTTGGTTTTTTGTTCTGTTTGGGGGTTATATTGGGTTTGGGTTTGGTTTTTTTGTTCTTTTTTTTATGTTGTTTGCTGGTTTGGGAGTTACATTGGGTTTTGTTGTGGGGTTTTTTCAGTTGTTTTGGTTGTACTTTTTATTTTGTTTTGTGGTTTGTTTTGTTTTGTTGGTTTTTTTTCTGTAGTACATTGAAACCTATTCTACTGAATCCAAAAGCATACAGGCTCTGGGACAGGACAAGGCTCTGGGATAGGACAAGGAGCAATGGGTGTAAGCTGCAGCAAAAGAGGTTCTGCCTCAACACAGGGCAGTAACTTCTTTACTGTAAGAGTCCCAGAGCACTGGCACAGGCTGCCCAGAGAGGCTGTGGAGTCTCCTTCTCTGGAGCCTTTCCAGGCCTGTCTGGATGTGTTCCTGTGTGACCTGTGTTAGATAGCATTGTCCTGCTCTGGCAGGGGTTTGGAGTCGATGATCTCCTTAGGTCCCTTCCAACTCCTAACATCCTGTGAGCCTGTGATATTGCTACAGTAGAGCTTCACAGATCATTTCAATCCTTAATCCAGCATAGCAGCAAGCACAGGAAGGGCCACAGCAACTTAGAAGTAATTTCTTTATTCACAGGACATAACAACATTTTAAACACAAGCTTTGATACATCCCAGGGAACTTTGTAGTGGTAATCAAAAGTGAGCAGATGTAATAATGTCAGAAACAGCACTAGAAAATATTCATCAGATAGCAAAGCATAACGAGATAGGAAATCATTCAAAAGGGTGTAGAGTTAGGAGATTTTGAGGACTTGGAGGTAGTTTTGGATTGGTTTGGGGGTTTGGGTTGTTTTTTTTTTTCCTTCTTACATACATGAAAAGTATTTTTCTTCTCCTGAAATAAAATGTGAGTAGCACAGGACAAAGGAAAACTGAGCTGTGATGTGGCAACTGAAAACCAAACTGTGATGAATGTGACCTGCCCTAAGTGGTCCTGCACAGAGAGGTTGTGGAGTCTTCTTCTCTGGAGACTTTCCAAACCCAGCTGGATGCATTCCTGTGCAACCTGCCCTGGGTGATCCTGTTCTGGGCAGTCTCTAGAGATCCTCTCCACTGCCTAGTATTCTGTGAGTCTATGAGGCTCAACAGGGCTCTAAGCAACCCAATCTAGTTGAGGATCCCCTTGCTTGCTGCAGAGGGGGTTGGACTGGGTGACCTTCAGGGGTCCCTTCCAATCCAGACCATTCTCTGGTTCTGCAATTCCAGAAGAGCTGCTGCTGAAGCCTTGCCCACCATATCAGCCTGACAGAAAGCTGGAATAGCCACGTTTAAGCTGGGCTGTAGCATGGAGTGTTTCCCTTCAGCTGGACATCCCAGGACCACTGCTTCCACCTGAGTAGATCAGCTCCAAATGCACAGGCAACTGCAGCTGTACCCAGTTGCAGCATTTGATAGCCAAGCAACATTATTTTAAGGCAATTAGCTTTACTAACAATTCCCTGACATTTGTTTTGTGTTTCATTTCAAGCAGGCTCATAATAATAAAGCAGGCTTAGAGTGGCATGACTTTTTATGATGGTGTATTTACATACTGCACCTCCTCAATGCAAAACCCAAAACCCCACAAACCAGGGGGAAGAGTCGTGCACAGAAGCTGAATTAAAAGGTAAAAAGAGGAAGAAGAAAAGCAAGGAAAGGCTTTAACAAAACCCCTAAACCACATGGAAAAAAGAACACTTTGCTCTCTTCCTGTTGTGATGCCTGGATGAATGAACTAAAATGGTTTTCCACTTCTTTTTGCTTAACAGATTCACACTTGGGGATTTGGCCACGGTTTTTTGGCTGGTTAGGTTGTCCTCCTGATAATGACATAAGTGTAAAACCAAGAAACACATAAAAAGTAGGATTTTCTGCAAAGTCAGTGTAAAAGCACAGCTTTCATCATAGGTGATACCAGCACATTAAAGCTGAGGGAGAGAAGGGATAGACTGGAGCTGAGGAAGAAGTTCTTCAACAGGGGAGTGCTGAGACTCTGCAACAGGCTGCCCAGGGAGGCTGTGACTGCCTCTTGCCCAGGGGTGTTGAAGGCCAGGCTGGATGAGACCTTGAGCAGCCAAGTCCAACTGAGAGGTGTCTCTGTCAATGGTGGGGAGGTTGGAGCAGAAGAGCTCTGAGGTCCCTTCCAACCTGAGCCATTCTGCAATGCTCTGATGATTCTAGAATTTACACAACACATCCTGGTGACTCTAACTGTCAGATTGGAAATGTGGAGATACTGGAACATGTCCAGAGAATGGTGACAAAGCTGGTGAGAGGCCTCCCTGTGAGGAGAGGCTGAGGGAGCTGGGGGTGTGCAGCCTGGAGAAGAGGAGGCTCAGGGCAGGCCTCATTGCTGTCTACAACTGCCTGAAGGGAGGCTGTAGCCAGGTGGGGTTGGGCTCTGCTGCCAGGCAACCACCAATCGAACAAGGGGACACAGTCTCAAGCTGTGCCAGGGGAGGTCTAGGCTGGATGTTAGGAGGAAGCTGTTGGCAGAGTGTGATTGGCATTGGAATGGGCTGCCCAGGGAGGTGGTGGAGTTGCTGTCCCCAGAGGTGTTCAAAAAAAGATTGGATGAGGCACTTGGTGACATGGTCTGGTTGACTGGATGGGGCTGGGTGGTCTTGGAGGTCTCTTCCCACCTGGTTGATTCTATCATTCTATGGCTCTATGAAACATGAAGAATCCTGGAATTGTCAGGATTGAAGAGGACCTCAAAGATCACCCAGTTCCAACTGCCCTGCATTGGGCAGGGACACCCCATGCTAGATCAGAGCCATATCCAGCCTGGCCTTTAAAATCTCTAGGGATGGAGCCTCCACCACCTCAATGTGTACATCCAGAGCTGTGCACTGTGTCACTGAGGGTGGACATTGATGGTTTTAAGAAAATGCTCAGAAAGGAATTAACATGTTTCTACTTTTAGAAGCACCATAAAGTTGGGTTTCTTGACTTGTTTTCCTTCTGGAAGTTATGAATCACATTTTATGTTTCTTAACGACCCAGGAGCAGCTCATGAATAATCAGCCACGCAAAGCTGTCACACTTGGTTAAATAGCTCAGCCCTGGTTTCACTGCTTCAGTCCTTTATATCTTTAATCACCATAATTTAGCTGATATAAATCACCCTAGAACACAGGCTCTCCTAAGCAGCCCTATTTCTGCACAGGCTCTGCACCGTGCCGATGGCATCGCTGGCTGAGGGCTAACACACAACAGCTGCACCTCTGTTGCTTTGCCTTGGTTGTGCAAATCTTTTCCACACTCCTTAGCCCTTTCATCTAGAAAGAATTCATCTCCCCCCCCCCCCACCCCTTGCTCGCTCTTAGATAGAGTTCTCTGCATCGGTGTTCTCGCTCAGTTCCCTTCTCACACAGGTGCACAGGTTTCTGCTTGAGGCAGTCCCTTGCAGCAATGCCATCTGCACCAGCACCTTCACCTCTTGGAATGAGTAGCCCTGGATATGCAGCCCCACACACAGGGATGAATTCTTCTGCCTGGTTTACACTCCTCTGTGCCTAAAGAGCTTCGACTCCAGAACTGTCCCATGTGGCCAGTCTGCAGCTGACAGCAAGACACTTCATATATCTCAGAAAGAAATGCCCTCAGAAGTGGTTTGATAGCTTCAAGTACAAGCAACAGCACTGCCATGATGCCTGCAAAAGCCACTTGGCAGCCTGACTTAGGTAGCCGTGATGAAAAAGCGATGATGGGTTCAAGCCACAGCGACCAGCAAAGCCAATCAGCGGCTGCCAAAAGAAGTCTCAGGCTAATTTGGGTTGTCACTTTCCAGCCCTGTTCTCCTAATTTACCTGCCAGATCAGCTGTAACGGTCAGTGCCTGCAGATGAGCCTGAGCAGCCCTCCAAAATGAACAGAGAGCCTTCTCTTCTCTATGCTGAAGAGCCCCAGCTCCCTCAGCCTGGCCTCATGTGTGAGGCGCTCCAGCTCTCTGGTTACAGACTCACAGGAACATTCTGGTTGGAAAAGCCCCTCAAGATCACCAAGTCCAACCTAGAACCCTACTCTACAAGGTTCACCCTGACCCTTAGCCATAAGCACCTCATGCAAACGACCTTCAAACACTTCCAGGGTTGGTGACTCCACCACCTCCCTGGGTAGCACATTCCAATCCCTGACCACTCCTGCTGTGAACAAATTCTTCCTACTGTCCAGTCTAAACCTGCCCTATTGCAGCTTGAGGCCATTCCTTTTTGCTCTATCACTAATGACCTGTGAAGACAGACCAGCACCAACCTCTCCACAAGGTCCTTTCATCTCTGTGACCCTCTTCTGGACCCACTCCAGCAGGTCAATGTCTTTACATGTTCATGGACATGAATGTGAACTACTTTGTTTATATTGTAGCTGAGAAACTGAAGTCAGGCACCCTCCTCTCTGGGGTGGGAGATGCCCCTGACCTGGAACCATTCCAAGTCAGGTTGTCTGGGGCTCTGAGCAACCCACTTTAGCTGCAGGTGTCCCTGCTGCCTGCGGAGGGGTTGGACTGGATGAGCTCTGAAGGCACTTTCCAAGCCAGTCTGGTCTGTGACTGCACTGTCACGGTTCTGTGCTTTGGGCTCAGGATTCACACCAGCTTTCTCTCCCACTTCTTCCTGGCCCCTCAAGCTTTTATCCCGTTTTCAAAACGTTTCCCTCGAAGCTTCCCGTTGGTGAGTAATAGGGCAACATCCATAAAAAAACAATCCCAACCCTGCAAATACCTGCAGCGGGATAGCTGCATAATGTCAAACGCATCAACAAGTCATTAGCGCCCTGAGCTTCTGATCTGCCATCAGCGATGCCGGCAATCAGACTGGCAGAGGCTGCTGTTCTGGCTGGTCTTGCTTGTTCGAATTCCTCTTTGCATGTTCACTGCCAGCTGTACAAAATCGAGACGCCTCTTTTTATTTGCCCGAACAAAGGCAATATTAGAGGAGAAGCTGCTGATAGCACCGGGGTGCGATCTGCATCTCGAACTGCGGGCGCTGCGTGCCGGCAGAACGGGTGGGCTCCTGCCCAGGGACTCAGCCCCGTGTGGGGACCTCAAGCGCCAAGTGTCCTCTCCTCCTGGGCACACGGAGAGGAGGAGCCACTCTTCCCGAGCCAGGCAAACCGTGTCCCTCGCTGTACCCAGGGTGAGGC
The DNA here is from genome assembly GCF_015220805.1 of Pogoniulus pusillus. NCBI lineage: Eukaryota > Metazoa > Chordata > Aves > Piciformes > Lybiidae > Pogoniulus > Pogoniulus pusillus. The sequence goes on from NC_087264.1 coordinate 52,718,580, forward strand.
GAGACTTGATCTGCAAGGGAATTTCTCTGGGTGCACCAAGAGAACAGCAATGGATTTCATGACAGCTCCACCACACTTTCACAGGGCTTTTGGTTTAGATTTGGAGCTTCTGATCCTCAGAAAGGCTGAGGCCCTGGTTCAGTCCACGTCTTGTGGACTCGTGGCCACACCTTGAATACTGTGTCCAGTTCTGGGCTACTCAATTCAAGAGAGATGTTGAGGTGCTGGAAGGTGTCCAGAGCAGGGCAGCAAGGCTGGTGAGAGGCCTGGAGCACAGCCCTGTGAGGAGAGGCTGAGGGAGCTGGGGGTGTGCAGCCTGCAGCAGAGGAGGCTCAGGGCAGAGCTCATTGCTGTCTACAACTACCTGAAGGGAGGCTGTAGCCAGGTGGCGTTGGGCTCTTCTGCCAAGCAACCAGCAGTAGAACAAGGGGACACAGTCTCAAGTTGTGCCAGGGGAGGTCTAGGCTGGATGTTGTTAGGAAGTTGTTGGCAGAGAGAGTGATTGGCATTGGAATGGGCTGCCCAGGGAGGTGGTGGAGTCACTGTCTCTGGAAGTGCTCAAGCAAAGCCTGGATGAGGCACTTGGTGCCATGGTCTGGTTGACTGGCTAGGGCTGGGTGCTAGGTTGGCCTGGATGATCTTGGAGGTCTCTCCCAGCCTGGTTGTTTCTATGACTCTATGACTCTTTGATTTTTCCAGTGCAACTGTGTCATTCTTTCCAGGCCTCAGACAGTGCAGCTAACAGCCTCATTTGTACCCCCATCAGAACATATCACCTCTTTAACTGGGATCTAGTTCAGATGCTTTCTCCTTGTTTGTCTTCTCTACCTCCCTATTCTCTGCCTTACCTGCCTACTTACCTTACCTGCCTTTTATACTATTGCCCTTCCACCTTTAGAGTGATAAATATCAATGTCCCCTCCAGCTCCCCTCCTCCGGCTGCTGCAGCGCTTACAACATCTGCTCTGCTTTGCTAACGAGTTGGTAAAGCTGCTCTGCTGCACACGGGGCTGGTTAAGCAGCGCCCAGGGTGCGTGGCAGGGCTGCCTGCTGCGCGTTCATTCCCCCCAGGCTGACGCACGCACCTGGGAGTCTGCCTGGACAGACCAGCTTCAGGTACCCACCCTCGGAAAGGAAAACCCCAGGCCAAAATCAAAACGGCACAAGCGTTTTACGAGCTGTGGACCTGCCCCTTGTGTGACAGGTGCTTGCAGCGCTGGGGCTGCAGCTGCTGTCTGCGCTGCCCCAGAGGCGATCCAGAGCTGCTGCTGGCAGACCCTGGTGAGGCACAGAGGGGTTCTGCACGCAGCGAGCCGTCGTGGCACCTGTCAGGGGTGCTGCTTTCCAAGTCCTCTGAGGAACGAAGCCCTTTCCCAAGCCCTGACAGCTCTCCGCTGGCAGTATGAACTGCTCTGCGTTCCGTGTGCTCCGCGTTGGGCGATTCCGCGGGCAGGCGCCCGGCGCGCCCGGGCTGCTCCCTGGCCAGCTGCCGGACAGCAGGGTGCGGGCGCTGCCCTTGGGTCTGCAGGCAGGATCGAGCAGGTGACGGCGCCCTCTGGTGGCTCCCCGCAGAGGGAGAGCCGTGGTGCAGCTGCCGAGGGAGGGTTTGCCACCTGCTGCCACGGCAAAGAGCTCAGGTCCTCGGGTTTTGCTGCTGCTGCCTGACTGAGCGCAGCTCTAACGAGCACTGCCTGCTGCCTGTGAAATCCTCCAGCACGGCCTCAGCTGGGTCAAGAGGCTGCCCTGGTGCCCTCTGGATTTCGCCTCTCAAGTCACAGAACGCTGGGGGATGGAAGGCACCTCCACAGATCGCCCACTCCAGCCCCCCTGCCAGAGCAGGGGCACCCAGGGCAGCTCACACAGGAACACTTTCAGGTGGCTTTGGGAAGTCCCCAGAGAAGGAGACTCCACAGCCTCTCTGGACAGCCTCTTTCAGGGCTCCAGCACCCTCACAGTGACCAAATTTTCCCTTCTGCACCTGTGGCACCTCCTCTGCTCCAGCTGGCACCTCTTAGCCCTTGTCCTGTCCTTGGACACCCCTGAGCAGAGCCTTGCTGCATCCTCCCCTCACTGCCCTGCACACCTTTAGCAGCAGCAATGAGGGCAGCCCTCAGGCTCCTCTGCTCCAAGCTCCCAGCCCCAGCTCCCTCAGCCTGGGACCACAGGAGATGTTGCACTGCCTGCAGCAGCTTGGTGGCTCTGGGCTGGGCTCTCTCAAGCAGTTCCCTGAGGTCCTTCTTGAGCTGAGGGGCCCAGAACTGGACACAATGGGGCAGATGGGGCAGATGGGGCCTCAGTAGGGCAGAGTAGAGAGGCAGGAGAACTTCTCTGGACCTACATGCCACATCCCAAGATGCCTTTGGCCTTCGTAGTCAGGGCACATTGCTGGCTTATGGCCATTCTTCTGTCCACCAGCACCTCCAGGTCACTTTCCCCTGTTCTGCTGTCCAACAGGTCAGTCCCCAACCTGTACTGGTCCATGGGGTTGTTCTTTCCCAGATGCCAGACTCTACCCTTGGCCTTGCTGGATTTCAGCTCTCTCTGTTCAAGAATTCTGCTCTAGCAGAGCAGGGTTTGCATAAAGGAACACACAGCTGCACTGCTCCTCTTCAAGTAATGCAAGACCTTCTAGAACACAAGGGCTATGTTTTCATGCAAAGCTATTTAGTCATCCTCTGACTGTTTCCTTGCCATGGGAATACTTGAAATTCAGGTTGAAAACCATTGTAACTGGATTTTACTCCCTGCACTCACTCAGTGTCCCCCATCTTAACTTTCAGGGATGGCTTCACAGTTTCTTTTTTATTGCTGTTGCTTTTTTCCCAGCAGTGTTAGGTGGAATTTGGATCAGATATTTAGTAAGAGGAGGGATGGTGTTGAAGGCAGCACTTTCTGAATGGAGGTGACTCACTTGTGAGGAGTGCACCAGTGGTGGATAGAAAAGTTTGGCAACCACCAGTTCTGCTTCACTCAGCCCTTCCCTTTGTTATGCTCTTAGCTTGTCATGAATTTGTCCACTCTGCAGGTTATCTTGCTTGCTCCCCACACTCCCGTGGCTGTGCAGCTCTTCTTGCTCCCCCATAAGAGAGTATTATGACCTTCAAAGCTCTGATTTAAAGCACTCCTTACCTCTAAAAGAGCCTCTCCCACATCCTGCTTAACCAGCATTAAGTCTCGTTCTTGGACTGCAATGGGGTTGCTGCTGTTTGATGTCCCCTCTCTCAGGGGGAGTGCTCTTTGGCAGAAGGAACTTGTGTATGTGTGAGTTGTGCATGTTTGTGTGTGTGTGCTCTTATTTTTGGAAGTATGTCAATGCTAAACAAAGAATTCCAGATTACCCCAAGTCTAGAACCTCCAGGAGAGGAGTTTCCCTTGCTTCACCATGGTTGCTCATGACTCTGTTTAGCCTCAGCACGAGGTGAAGGAATAGGAGAGTGAAGAGGGTGGCTCAGCAGAGTAGCCACCACTCAACATCTTCAGTACCTCTGGCTTATAGGTTCACAGAACTGTCAGGGCTGGAAGGGACCTCAAACACCATCCAGAGGGGCCTCTGCCATGGGCAGGGACACTTCCCACTAGATCAAGCTGCCCAGAACCACATCCAGCCTGGCCTTAAAAACCCTCAGGGATGAGACTCCCACCACCTCTCTGGGCAACCTGTTCCAGTGCCTCACCACCCTCATGCTGAAAACCTTCTTCCTAACATCCATCCTGCTGGCTGGAGGTACAGGAACATGGCTAGAGGCTGTAAAAACAAATATTTAAGCTTGTACCAAATCTGCAGCAGCTTTTTTTTTGCCTCCCTCCCTTGCCTTCAAATAGTGCAGGATCTCTGGGTGAGATCTCTGGGTGAAGATTGTCTGCCTGCTCATTGAGCTGTACCCAGCATGGCATAGTTCTCAGCCCTACCTATAGCCTCTAGATCAACACCAGTAGGTAGTGGGGGAGTTTGTGAGGGCTGCGTGAGCCTACAGGCAAAGTGAGGAGCAGTACTGGAGATGGAAAGGGTGAGAAGGAGAAGCCAAAGGGCAAGGGAGGCTGAAAAGAACAATAAAATGAGAAATAAAAGGGAAAGAAAGAGTCACATCAAGCTTTGAAGTCAGCCAGGCTGCTCCTGAAGGCTGGGAAGTTGTTTACAAGGGTGACCAGTAAGGAGGCAGACAGAGGAGAGAAACAGAACAAAGACCAGAGTGCTGGAAACGGAGCAGACAAAAAGCAGGCAGATGCCACAGGGTAGCTGAGCACTTTATCTCTGCTCTCACCTGCCAAGTGACCATCTGAAATAATCAGAGGGTACTAATTAGACCAGCATCAAGAATTCAGTGGGTGGAAAAGTGGGACAGTCTGCCTGTGCCATGCATGGCAGTGCACATGATCAAGGCCTGTGCTCTGCCAGTCCTGGGTGCTCCTCCAAGCTGGCAGAAAAGAGTTCTGAGTGGAAAGAGATGTCCTTAGTCAGGACCAACATCGATCTCTGCTTTGCTACTGGCAGGTCCCAGTTAAGAGAGGGTTAAAAACGTGCTAGACTTCGTAATGACGGGTCCTGCATCATGCCTGCAGAACCTCCCCTCTAGGAGGCCAGGGTGAGGAGTGAAACACAGGGAGGTACCTATTTATTTGATGTTTGGTGTCCTCAGGTACAACTGCCAATTATCCAGGTTGGTCTCATGCTTTGATCACTTTTGTTTTGGTGTAGGGACTGTCTCTGTCATGCACACAAATCCTGCCAAGCACTAAGGCCCTGCCTCTTCCTAACCTGGAACAGGTCACCCAGGGAGGTAGCCAAGGTGCTGTCCTCAGAGAATTTCAAGGTCTGGATGACAGGGCTCTGAGCAACCTGATCTAAAGTAAGATGCCTCTGCTGCCTGCAGGGGAGTTGGGCTGGATGACCTTTGGGAGTCCCTTCCAACCCAAGCCAGTCTATTCTTCTGTGACTCTGCCTCGTTGGTACTGCTGCAGTCCTGCTGGGCTTTGCCAGCATCTCCATGTGCACAGGTTACTGCTGTAGGCAATGCCTCTGAAAAGCACAGGCAGTGCAGGGGCAGTTCAGGCAGTGCCAGCCTCTGCTGCCTCATTTGAATGTGCAGCTTTGGGACATGTATTGCACAAGCTTAGGGCTCTATGATCTGGCCTTACTGTCCACTGTCCTCTCTGCAGTGATGGTTCTGATCAGATCACAGAATGGCTTAGGTTGGAAGGGACCTTAGAGATAATCTACTCCAGCATCCCCCTTGTGACACCCCTCCTCCAATACTGCATCCTGTTCTGGTGTCCCCAGCATGAGAAGGACACAGAGCTGCTGGAGAGAGGCCAGGAGGTCACAAAGATGAGCTAAGGGCTGAAGTAGCTCTGCTGTGAGGACAGGCTGAGGGAGCTGGGGGTCTTCAGCCTGGAGAAGAGAAGACGCTGGGAGAATCTTAGAGCTGCCTGCCAGCAGCTGAAGGGATCCTGCAGGAAGGCTGCAGAGGAATTTCTCCTGAGGCTCTCTAGAGACAGGCCAAGGGTGAATGGTTTGAAACTGAGGCAGAGCAGGGTTGAGTGGAGCTGAGGAAGAAGTTATTCAGTAGGAGGGTGCCGAGACTCTGGAACAGGCTGCCCAGGGAGGCTGTGGCTGCCTCCCGCCTGGGAGTGTTCAAAGCCCTTGAGCAGCTGAGTCTACTTGAGAGGTGTCCCTGCTGGAACAGGAGATTGAAGGAGGTGAACTCTGAGGTCCCTTCCAACCTGAACCATTCTGTGATTCTAGGCTCCTGTGAAAGTAATGCAAGAGATAAACTCCAGATTTTGGGAGCTGATGCCTGCTGTCCGTGTTAGTTACATAACATCCTGCTCTTTCAGGGCACACTTCACATACCAAGTGGTCTGTGAAATACTCTGACTGGGGAGAGGAGGGGCAAGAAAGAGGTTGGGGGGAGAAGTAGCTCTTTCCTCCTGTGTTTGCTGTAGTTATAACGATGGAAAAGTACAGAAGGCTGTGATGGTGCTTGCACTGCAGGGTTGTGTTCTGAGCCTGAGATAAGGAATGCCAGTAGGTCACAGAAGCAGAACGTCACAAGATTCCAGCACTGTAAACATTTTCTTCTAGGGAAGATCACTGAGACTCTTGTGTGCGAATGGATGAATGAATGAATGAGTGCTGTAACTTATGCTTTTTCTTCCTCTCGCCTCCGAGAAGGCAGGAGAGATAAGAGGAGGATGATCACCTTTCTGAAGGAATCCACACTCCCCAGTGGATGGCTCCTACCTCGGAGCAAGTTGTTCTTTGTCTTTTGTTGTTCCACCACGGCAAGGAATAGGTCTGTGCAGGTAGAACTGGGAGCAGAGCTTGGCTGCAAAGCCCTGATGATTGGAGAGAGTACACAGAAGAGCAAGGACCTCTGCTGCATTTGCATAACTGACAGTTGGGAAAAACCACTGCTGCCAATTATCACCTCCAAGCTGCACATGAAACGCCGAGATAGCTTTAATCCTCCACCTTCAGTCACAGGATGGGACAGGACCACACTTTGAGGCAATCTGATTTGCTTCCCATAGATTTAGAATCCTGCTGCCATTCCCTAATTGCTGTGGAATGTTGGTAATAAAAGCAGGGCATTATCACTCCATCTGGATTGTACAGTACAGGAATAGTTTGCATTTCTTTAGTCTCATTTACCACGGGGAATTTAGCAGTAACCTGGCTGGTGAACCCACATGATTAATAACCCCTCCTTGCCAGAGCAGGAATTGAGACAAATGGGACTGGCATTATTTTCATTTCTTTTCCTTCTTGCTGTGCACACTCCAGAGCCTGAGACTGGAACAGCATCTTCAGGCCCTTAAAGGGTTAATTACTTTCATCCCCAAGCTCTCTGTACAGCTTGCACAAAATCTTCAGTCTCACCCTCCACATCCTCTGAAGAAATTTGCAGCAGAAACTTCTTTAGTGCCTAAAGGCAGAACTTCACCAGTACAGGCTGGGAGGTGACCTGCTAGAGAGCAGCTCTGTGGAGAAGGACCTGGGAGTGCTGGTGGGCACCAAGCTCTGCATGGCACAGCAATGTGCCCTGGTGGCCAAGAAGGCCAATGGGGTCCTGGGGGGCATTAAGAAGAGTGTGGCCAGCAGATGGAGGGAGGTTCACCTCCTCCTCTACTCTGCCCTGGTGGGGCCCCACCTAGAATATTGCATTCAGTTCTGGGCTCCCCAACTCAAGAGGGACAGGGATCTACTGGAGGGAGTCCAAGGCAGGGCTCCAGGGATGCTAAAGGGACTGCAGCACTGCCTGATGAGGAGAGGCTGAGAGCCCTGGGGCTGTTCAGTCTGCAGAGGAGGAGGCTGAGAGGGAAGCTGAGCAATGTCTATCAAGAGCTGAGGGCTGGGGGTCAGGAAACTGCAGCACAGGAAGTTGCAGCTCAAGATGAGGAAGAACTTCTTTGCTGTAAGGGTGAGAGAGCAGTGGCACAGGCTGCCCAGAGAGGCTGTGGAGTCTCCTTGTCTGCAGCCTTTCCATCCCTCTCTGGATGTGTTCTTGTGCCACCTGTGCTGGATTCTCTGGTCCTGCTGTGGCAAGGGGGTTGGACTGGAAGCTCTCCAGAGGTCCCTTCCAACCCCTAACATCCTCTGATCGTGTGGAGTTTTCTCAGGTGTTCACACACATTGCATTTCTAAGGGCTGGGATGACTGCTGAAGCCTGCAGTGGCAGCACTCTGACGGCCAGCTCCTAGTTCTACCACTGCTCCTGAGGCCTGCTTTTGCCTGAGCTGGTGAGTTTGACTATGCTTGGACAGCAAAGTATTCACACAAAGCCTGGTTTGAGCCAAGGCAAGCTTCTAATGGCATAAAATCCACAGAAGCTATTTCTCCATAACACTTCCTTTGGGGCCAAAGACCTCTATAAGAAAATGCAGGATTTCAGTTTCTCAGAATTAAGAGGGTGACAGAGGAAGAAGTAAATATATTAGAGGAAAGAAGAGTGCTGGGTTTGGCTGGGGCAGGATTCATTATCTTCACAGTAGCCAGCGTTGCACTTACTGCTGAGCAGCGCTCCCATAGTCAGGCCCATGAAGCTGTGAGGGGACACCAGACCCCAACTGACCAAAGGGATGTTCCAGACCATAGAACCAGAGAGTCACAGCATCATCTATGTTGGCAAAGATCCTCAGGACCATCAGGTGCAGCTATTAACCCTGCTCTACCGTGGTCGTCACTAAACCATACCTCTAAGCACCACATCTAAAAGGACCTTGCAACATCTCCAGGGTTGGTGACTCCACCACCTCCCTGGGCAGCCTGTTCCAATGCTTGAGCACTCCTGCTGTTAAACATTTTTCCCTGATGTGCAGCCTAAACACGCTCTGATGCAGCTTGAGGCCCTGTGATGTTATGCTCAGCACTGTAAGGCAGGGCAAGAAGAAGGAAAGGGGCTGCCTCTCGGAGCGCTGCCGTTGTCTTCCAAGCAGCCATTCCACGCCGGGCAGCACAGCTGTGCTGCAGAGGGCTGAGCACCTGCCTGCTGATGGGAAGTGGGGAACCAATTCCTCCTTTTGTTTTTTTTGCCTGCATGGCTTTGGCTTTAGCTGTTAAACTGCCCTCTCTCAGCCCAAGTGTTCTCTCACTTTTATCCTTCCAGTTCTGGGAAAGAACAACCCCATGGTCCGCTGCTGGTTGGGGACTGACCTGCTGGAGAGCACTGAAGGGGAAAGGGAGCTGGGGGTCCTAGTGGATGGAAGGATGCCCATGAGCCAGCAATGTGCTCTGGTGGCTGAGAAGGCCAAGGGCATCCTGGGCTGGATTAGGAGGGCTGTGGTTAGTAAGTCCAGAGAGACTCCCTCTCTACTCTGCCCTGCTGAGGCCACGTCTGGAATATTGTGTCCAGGTCTGGGCCCCTCAGCTCAAGAAGGACCTCAGGGAACTGCTTGAGAGAGTCCAGTGCAGAGCCACAAAGATGTTAAAGGCAGTGGAAAATCTTCCTTAGGAGGAGAGCCAAGTGGCTCTGCTGGGGGATGCCCAATGGCAGCACAGGGGGCAATGGTGGAAGTTGAGGCACAGGAAGCTCCACAGAAAAATGAGGATTTTTTTTCCCCTGTGAGGGTGACAGAAGCCTGGAACAGGCTGCCCAGGGGCACTGGGAAGTCTCCCTCCCTGGACATATTCAAACCCCACCTGGATGTGTTCCTGTGTGACCTGCTCTAGGTGCTCCTGCTCTGGCAGTGGGGTTGGACTGGATGAGCATTGGAGGTCACTTCCAGCCCCCAACTCTCTGTGAGTCTGTGATTCTCTCCCACAAGTCCCACTGCAGGCAAAAGTGAGTGAGCAGCTGTGTAGGGCTTAGCTGCCAGCTGGGGTTAAACCAGTGTGACTCGAACTGTCTCTTACCATGCTAAGGTGCAAGGCATGTGAAGAGAAGTGGCAACATGTGCCTTGCACACAAGTTTGCAAACAGCTACATACTCTGTGCCCAGCAGCAAAAGAACATCCCATAATTACCTGGGTATTTGGTTTCCCTCTAATACTGTTACAAGTACTTCATCATCATCATCACAATGGCTCAGGCCAGAAGGGACCTCAGAGCTCATCTGCTCCCACCTCCTGCCGTGGGCAGAGACACCTCTCAACTAGACTCAGCTGCCCAAGGCCTCACCCAGCCTGGCCTTCAACACCCCCAGGCAGGAGGCAGCCACAGCCTCCCTGGGCAGCCTGTGCCAGAGTCTCAGCACCCTCCTACTGAAGAACTTCTTCCTCAGCTCCAGCCTAACCCTGCTCTGCCTCAGCTTCAAACCATTCCCCCTTGTGCTGTCTCTAGACCCCCTCCTTCCTGGAGGGTCCCTTCAGCTGTGGGAAGGCAGCTCTGAGGTCCCCCTGGAGCCTTCTCTTCTCCAGGCTGAACACATTGTACATTATGACCCTAAAAGTGTAACTGAGACTCACTGAGAAGCCTGGTGAGAGTTGAGGGCCTTGGCAGTGCCTGTATTTTGCATTTCCCTCCCCCTTCTTGGCTGCTCTGAAGGATGTGCCCTGACCCCAGCAGCTCATTTCCCACAGCCTCAGACATCTGATGCCCGCTGCTGCCCTTGACCAGAGCAGAATGGTTATTGAGCCATGGCAGATAACCTTAGCCCAAGTTCTTGGCCATACTTCATCAGTTTCCAGGCCAGCACATGTAGGCTTAATGAACCTATCACAGCTGTGGTTTAATGGGTATAAGCAATTAAGTAATTATAAATCAATGAGCTCTGTAACTCTGCTATTACAGTAATTACATTTTAAAAGGCCCTACTTAGTTACAACTCAGGGATTATTTACAGGCAATAATTAAGGTCAAGCTGACTTCCTCCTGTTCCACAGGGAATTTGTATGAGCAGCACGCCAAGCAATAATTAATTTAAGGCAAACCTAATTGCCTGCTGTACTGCAGTGTGTCATTATCCCAGGGAATGTGCTCCCATGTCTAGCCCTGCTTATGTTTTTCAAGAGAAAAAGATACATTCAAAATAAAAAACCAAACCAAACCAAATACAAATTGTCCTAATCTCTGGCCACAACAACCCCAAGCAGTGCTACAGGCTGGGGACAGAGTGGCTGAGAGCAGCCAGGAAGAGAGGGGCCTAGGGGGACTGGTGGATAGTAGCTGAAGCTGAGCCAGCAGTGTGCCCAGGTGGCCAAGAGAGCCAATGGCATCCTGGCCTGCATCAGGAGCAGTGTGGCCAGCAGGACAAGGGAGGTTATTCTGCCCCTGTACTCAGCACTGCTCAGGCCACACCTTGAGTGCTGTGTCCAGTTCTGGGCCCCTCAATTCAAGAAAGATGTTGAGGTGCTGGAAGGTGTCCAGAGAAGGGCAACAAGGCTGGTGAGGGGCCTGGAGCACAGCCCTGTGAGGAGAGGCTGAGACAGCTGGGGGTGTGCAGCCTGCAGAAGATGAGGCTCAGGGCAGAGCTCATTGCTGTCTACAACTACCTGAAGGGAGGCTGCAGCCAGGTGGGGTTGGTCTCTTCTCCCAGACAAACAGCAACAGAACAAGGGGACACAGTCTCAAGCTGTGCAATCAGGGGAGGTCTAGGCTGGATGTTGTTAGGAAGTTGTTGGCAGAGAGTGATTGGCATTGGAATGGGCTGCCCAGGGAGGTGGTGGAGTCACCATCCCTGGAGGTGTTCAAGCTAAGCCTGGATGAGGCACTTGGTGCCATGGTCTAGATGACTGGCTAGGGCTGGGTGCTAGGTTGGAGTGGATGATCTTGGAGGTCTCTTCCAGCCTGGTTGATTCTGTGATTCTATGACTCTATGGTTCTAACTTTTCAGTTAGAAAGGTACCATTTCCTGTAGGCTTTTGTGTGTGTTTGGTTGGTTGGTTTGTTGTTCCCCCCCAGGAAAGGGAATAAAGGATCAGGTTAAAGAGGATGGCACATTCCAGGTATGAAGCAAGCCTAGGAAGGAAGAATAGATGGGAAAAATGAGGTGCTATCATTTTACAGGATTATTCCCTGCAGAACGTTTCCTAGTGCCTTGTCTGGTCTAGTTTGAAAAGATGCAAATGATGTCATTTTTTATTGCTTCCCTCGGGGGAGATTAGTCCAGCCTAATAACACTCATGCTTAGGAAATTTTACTGATGTTCAAGCTGTTTTTCTTTACCTGACTTTACCCCCTTGCTCCTAGTTGTAAAGTCCCCCGGGCAGTGGAGAGCAGCTCCTCTCCTGCCTGGGTGTTCCGAGCCAAAGCCATACACAAGCGTTTCTTCACAGCTGTCAGCGATGGATGTTTGGACCTTGGAGAGCCTGCAAGTGTGAGAGCATCCTCTGTTAACTGCCCTGTGCCCACATGTGTGCCTGTGCATGGAGTCACTCAGGTGCAGGGACATGTGGATCCTCAAAGGTTTGCCCCAGAGGACGCTCCCAGTGAAGCCTTCTCTTACAAATGGGTTTCTGTTCCAGTTAAGGAGGTGTGGGAATGCAGAATGCAGAAGAGTTGCGGGGTGCAGGTGCAGGAGAGCTACGGGAACTGAGTGAAGAGAAGTGACAGCAGGCAGAGCTTTGTAATACAGCCCTTGGTTCTCACCTGCAGCCTTGTCTCAGAAGGGGTAGATGATGGACCTTTGCTAAGGAGAATGACAAGGCGTGTGCGTATGCAGATGTGGGGGGTTGTCCCTGACTGACTATGCTAATGTGTGGGCCTGTGCTCTGCTGGCTGGGTGTATATATTCAGGCTGCTACCATCAATAAAATGGGCTTCTGCACAATTCACATGGAATGCTCTGGAGACCCTTGTGGCTGGCCCAGCACCATGCTGGCCTATGGCTTGTTTACCACGGTCCCACAGCAAGCAGAGGTAGCAGGCAGCACACCCTGCAACAAGCAGGAAAGTCACCTCTGAGGCTGAGGAAAGCACAGTCATAAAGGTAGAGAGGGACCTGGAGAGGTCTCTGCTCTGAGTGCCATCGCAGCCAAGCATGAATTATGGATGACAAATGCAGGCTGTATTGTACAGGGCTTTTTGGGTCTCCACAGCCCTCGAGATCATGCATTCTCTAACGCTTCTGGGTGACATGTTCAAAGCACTCCATTTTCTCAGTGGGATGGTTTGGGTGTTCCCTGTCCCCACACACTTCAGAAATCACCCAGACTAGACTCAGCCATCTCTGGAAATATGAATGAAGCTATTTATTTACAGCTACCACAATATACAGGCAGATACTTACAGTCTATACAGTTAGAGACAGAAATAGACAAGGTAAAAGGTAACACAGAAACACAACAGCTCTGCCAGAAACCTGAGTCCCCAGGAGGGGCTCCCAACCACTCCTTCACCTTCCCCCTACCCCTCTCAACCTTACCCCAGTCCCAGGGAAGAATGGAGGCTTGGCCAGGGGGTTAGGAAGCAAAGTGGATTAGAAAAGAAAACAGAGGGTGAGGTTAGAGAGAGAGATGCAGCTCAGCCAGTTCCCCAGCAGAAGCGAGACAGGCATTTGACAGAGAGCGGTTCAAAAGAGGACTTGGGGGAGGGCACCTCTGGTGCTCAAGAGGAGACATATAGTCTTTGAGATATGGCAAACATACTTGAACTCAGCTCAGAGCTCACCAGCAGCAGAGAAGACTCCCTTATCTATGTTTTGCTTTTATTCTTAGACATCTCAGCAAGCCTATGAGCGAAGTAGCCATCACCACTGGTTTCCTTTCACAGCCTGTAATCTAGTTCTTCTCACCAAAACATTCTAGCCTGCTCCAAACCAGCACACTCATTGGAAGGTCTCTGGCTTGATCTGCTTTGGTTTGTTTTTTATTCCTTTATACCAGGTCAGAAACTAATCTTGTCCTTGGTAGTTTTCTGGGATTCTGGTTTATGTTTGCTGTACACTTCACAGTGGGCAGAGCAGTGTGAAGTGTCTGATGAGCTTTGAAGGGCAGCACAGGCTTAGAATAGAATGGAAGCAGAGAATCAGCCAGGTTGGAAGAGACCTCCAAGATCATCCAGGCCAACCTAGCACCCAGCCCTAGCCAATCAACCAGACCATGGCACTAAGTGCCTCATCCAGGCTTTGCTTCAACACCTCCAGGGACGGTGCCTCCACCACCTCCCTGGGCAGCCCATTCCAATGCCAATCACTCTCTCTGGGAAGAACTTCCATGGGTGTGCATTTGTGAGGTCACCTTTCCTCTCTGGGTTTTACTCTCCTGCTCACTGTTAATTGAAGTGACAAATCTGAAGAAATAACAACACTTTAAAAAGTAAAAGAGAGGAACCCATCTTTGGAGTAGCCTGTTAAGGGGGCAGCCCCGTGTGCAGGCAGTTTAGAGTCGATTGGCATCACAAGAGGCACTTGCTAAAGCGCCGCCAGGTGTCTGCTGCCTGCTGAGACCTCTGGCTTTGCCTGACTGCTGCCAGGCACAATGGGCAATCCTCCTGCATTATCTGGGTGAGAGGTAGAACCTTCCACAGAAAACAGCCCTCCTCATGCTCTCGATGTCCTCGCTGACATCTCCTAAGGGGGATGAGCTTTCAGACCCTGGTGGTGCAACTACCTCTTGCCACCATGCACCCCCCACTCCCAGCTTCATTCCTGCTCAGCGCTCTGCTGTTTTCTCTGCACTCCTGCTGCTGAGCAGGCACTGAACCTTCCCCAGCTCCACCTCACCAGTGCAAACCTTCCCCTCTTTTTAATGTTTGCTGGCACTGGATAATTCAGTCGCCTCCTGGTGCCCCTCCCTGGAATCTATCAATATATCTCACAGTTCTGGAAGCCTTGATTAGCACCTTGCAACTGCACTCCTCCCAGCTGGAGGTTTCACTGATAAGCAGATAATGCCTCAGCTCTTTGCAGCAGCAAGTGCAGTGAGCATCAATTTTAGTCACTTCTTATGATTGTTTTTTAGCTACCAAGCTTTAGTCTTGCAGTCTTTTGAAGCCCCCTGCTCCTTCCTGCTTTCCTCTCTTTCACTTCCAGATGCCTTATTTCTTGAACTAGGCTTCCCAGGCTCAGCATTTCAGGTAAAGTCTGACTGGGATTTGGAAATGGATGATCTTTAAGGTCCTTTCCAAAACAGCCCATTCTATGCACCCCTCCAGACTGAGGTCTGGAGCCTCAATACAGAGAGGACATGGACCTGATGGAAAGGGTCCAAATGAGGGCCATGAAAATGAGCAGGGGTTTGGAACAGCTCTGCTAGGAGGACAAACTGAGGGAACTGGGGGTGTTTAGCCTGGAGACCTAACAGCAGCCTTTCAGTACCTGAAGGGGCTACAAGAAGGATGGGGAGAGAATGTCTACAATGGCCTGCAGGGACAGGATGAAGGCAATGGCTTCAAACTCAAGAAGAGCAGATTTAGGTTGAATGTTAGGAACAAGTTCTGAACCGTGGAGATGGTGGAACACTGCAACAGGTTGCCCAAGGAGGTGGTTGGGTCCCCGGAGGGCTGGACAGGGCCCTGGGCAACCTGATCTAGTGGAGGATGTCCCTAGAGGGGACATCCCAAGGATGACCCAGTCCCAACCCCCCTGCCATGGACAGGAACACCTCACACTAGATCAGCTTGCCCAGAGCTACATCCAGCCTGGCCTTAAAAACTTTCAGGGGTGAGTCTTCCATCACCTCCCTGGGCAACCTGTGCCTGTCTCTCACCGCCCCTCGTGATGAAAAACTTCTTAATGTCTAGTCTAAATCTGCCCTCCTCTAGCTTGGATCTATTCTCCTCAGTCCTATCACTACCCTAAAAAGCCCCTCACCAGTTTTGTGTAGCCCCTTTGTAGCCACAAGAAGGTCTCTCAGGAGCCTTCTCTTCTCTAGACTGAGCAGCCCCAGCTCTCTCAGCCTGTCCCCTTAGCAGCTCCAGTCCTCTGATCATCTTTGTGGCCTTGCTTTGAACACGTTTGAGCACCTCCAGACCTTTCCTGTACTAGGGGCTCCAGACCTGAACCTAGTTTTGGACACATCTCTAAAACCCAGCAGAAGAATCTGATCAACACGTGTCAGGTAGAACTCCTTTTAGCAGAAATCACAGTAGCAGTAGCAGGGGGAAGAGGCAGTAGCTTAGGAAGAGATGGATGTGCAAAGGGAACACCATGAGATGCCTACTTGATGAGTAAATACACCAGGAGAAGGACCTGCTCCTGCTCCCAGGAACAAGAGGTGAAGCATTTCAAGCAACGGCTGCTGAGGAAGCCCTTTCAAACACAAGGGAATGAGGTCTGCTCTGAAGCCACCCCTTTTGTTTTTCGTTCAACAAAGGTTTGGCTTGCAGTAAGATTGCTTTGCAGAGATCCACAGATACACTTAGGAGTCAAAGTAATAACTGAGGTCTCCTCTCATGTCCTTTAGCAAAAATATTTCAAAGGGGACAAGCCTTTTTTTTTCTCCTCCTAAGAGCTTGGCTTCTTTTTAAGACCCAAAACAGCTACCAGCACTCTGAGAGATTTCAACCTGCTGGCTTTGGGCACTTCTGAAGGGCTGCCTATAGAGGTGGGTGCCCAGGAGAGAAAAAAGGGAACCAGAGGAGTGATTCTTGAGCGCTTAGGAAAATCTGGCTGCCTTTTAGACAACTCCTGCTCTGTGATCTCTTGCCCTTTGATGTACCAAAGCTGCATGCTGCTGTTTGATGAACTGCTTGTTGACAGATATTTATCAGTGTTTAACTGGTTTGAAACAAGCCAAAGAAAAAAAAGGGGTGAGAGGGGAATCTTGGCTTTTGTTAGGGGTGTAACTAAACTTAGAGGGAAGGGAAAGTCAAACAGCCAGACAAGAAATGAATCCAATCTCTCAGCCCCCTGGAGAGGACCTGGAGCATATGGGCCTGGAGAGTTTTCCTTCCACTCCAATTCTTGTTTTCCATCAAGGCTTCATGGTTTTAGTCACCTTACTGGGAAGTGTTTGCCCTTTATTTTTCACACCACCATATGGAGAGAAAATGCAGCAGCTTTTTGTGCTGATGAAAGGAAGTAGGTTACAGGTTAGGTACCACAGACAACTCGGCTGCCGAGGAAGTTGTTGCTAACAAAAGGAATAACAGAGGGATGCATACTTGGGCACATTCAGTATCTCACAAAGGCCTGGCTTGTAAATAACACAGCCAGCTGCTGCCTTCATCTAAGCTTAGAGTGGCACCCATTGGATCACAGAACCTCCAGAGGTCATGCAGCAACAAAGCCATAGAATCAACCAGGTTGGAAGAGAGCTCCAAGCTCATCCAGCCCAACCTAGCACCCAGTCCTGTCCAGTCAACCAGACCGTGGCACTAAGTGCCTCAGCCAGGCTTGGCTTCAACACCTCCAGGGAAAGTCTT
Organism: Pogoniulus pusillus; assembly: GCF_015220805.1. Lineage (NCBI taxonomy): Eukaryota > Metazoa > Chordata > Aves > Piciformes > Lybiidae > Pogoniulus > Pogoniulus pusillus. The sequence continues at coordinate 52,735,322 of NC_087264.1, forward strand.
TCCTTACTGCACTGGGGTGGACTGCACCCATGGTTTTTTCAGGCATACCTTCCAACACAGTATGACATTTCTGTTTTCAGTCCTGTTGGTGACAATGTGAACCTGGGAGCTCTTTTCTAGCCTCTCACCCTCTGCAGACTAGAGTGGAGGTACAGTCAGTGCCTTCCTGACAGGCATCCCTGCGGATTGCATTCCCAGTGGAAGTCTTGCCACGTCTTTCATGGAATCAGAGAGTCAGTCAGGGTTGGAAGGGACCACAAGGATCATCTAGTTCCACCCCCCCTGCCATGGGCAGGGACACCCTACCCTAGATACAGCCTTTCCTGTATTTCTGAGCACAACTTGATGCAAATCCAGATGGAACCAGCAGGAACAGCTTGGCTGCCTGAAGGTGTTCTGGTTGCTACTGTCAGGCTACCTGTGGAGCTAAACCCCCAAAGTGTGAGGTGGGCAGCAGCCAGTGCCCACCTGGACACTGGTCCTTGTCCAGTTGTGTCCTTTGTCCTTGCCATAGGTTTAGGGAGCAGACAGATGTTCCTCACCCCTCCTCAAAGGAGTAAAAGAAAAGGCTCCACACAGGACTGGGAGTTTCGATGGAAGTGCTACTCACAGATACATAAACCAGTACAAAAACAGGCAACATACACAAAATTCCTGTTCAGCCTCAGCCCAGTTTTCCATCCTGGGATTTACCAGAGTCTCCTTAGGCTGATATTGTCCAAAAACCTCCCTCCCCAAACTAGGACTTAAGACCCCAGGCCCCAAAGCCCCTACCCCCCAGCCTCAAATGATGCAGTAAAAATCCACCAAGCTGCTGAAGGCCAAAAGCCCTTCCCTGAAACACCGTAGAAGAGAGAGGGCAAAAGGGCAGAGCCGACTCTGCAGTCAGTTTATGCAGGAGGGGGCAAGTATTATGGGATGTCAGAAGAAAAGATGACATTTTTCCCTTGTCCGTCTGCCTGCACCTCTCTGGTGCTTGGAAGACTTCTCTGTGGTTGAGTCTTAAACCCTCAGCAGTTATCCACAGCCACGAAGGCAGCCCAGGGCTTTGCCTCTCTCCCTGCCCTCATGGATGGTACCTTCACAAAAGCACTAATGATTTACAGCTCCAGGTGGCTGCTTTGCTCTTGTACCGACTCCCAGCCCTATCTTGACTAATTGGCATTTAATTCTGCATTCCACATCTCTACTGACCTTCAGAACCGGGGTCGTGTTTTTTGCTGCCTATCAGAGGGTTGTTTATAGCAGGAATTATTTCAGCCCTTACTGGGCTGATGAAATCTTTGGGTTCTCAGCTCGGGGTGGGGGGAGGGTTGCTTTGTTCAGGAAGCCTCACAAAATCACAGGCAGGTTGTTTCTGAGACGTGGAAGGGACAGAAGCTTGCTGTAGGTGCAGCCGTCTGGGCTTCATGAGAGGTGGAGACATGAATGCTGCTCTTCAGAAGTTATTTGTTTGCCTCTTCCCCCTAGGCTCTCTCCAAAGGTTGTACAGGAGATGCTTAGCTGGAGCAGCAAGGGGAAGATGTGATTGCATAACAGATACGGGCTGGGATGAGTCTTAATCTTCACTGGATCTTCTCAGCACACCGTGGATGATATGTAGCTGATGGAAGAGATAGAGGAGAGAAAGCAGCTGGTGTTTTGACTGACTCCCTGATATTCTAATGCTGGTTCTTACCCTGTGCCAGGTGCTTTAGCAGCTCTACCTCAGCTTTATTTCGTGTGGATGCAAATAAATAAAGACTGTGGTTTGTTTTCCTGTTTCCTGAAATAAGACTTTATAGGTGTCAGTGAAAACAATGGAAGTGAGGTCTGGAAAACACAGGAGACTTCAGTACTGGAACTGGGAGGCTGAAGTGCTGGGGTGTCAGACAGCTTGGCTGGGTAGGCAGGGAGGAGCTGCTAGTACAGGAAAGGTCTGGAGGTGCTGGAGGGTGTCCAGAGAAGGGCCACAAAGATCTTCAGAGGGCTGGAGCTGCTCTGCTAAGGGGACAGGATGAGAGAGTTGGGGCTGCTCAGTCTGGAGAAGAGAAGGCTTCCAGGAGACCTTCTTGTGGCCTTCCAGTATCTGAAGGGGGCTACAGGAAAGCTGGGGAGGGACTTTTTAGGATGTCAGGTAGTGATAGGACTGGGGGGAATGGAGCAAAGCTAGAGGAGGGTAGATTCAGAGTAGACATTAGGAAGAAGTTTTTCAGCATGAGAGTGGTGAGAGACTGGCACAGGTTGCCCAGGGAGGTGTGGAAGCCTCGTTCCTGGAGGTTTTTAAGGCCAGGCTGGATGTGGCTCTGGGCAAGCTGATCTAGTGTGAGGTGTTTCTGCCCATGGCAGCAGGCAGGGCGGTTGGAACTGGATGATCCTTGAGGTCCCTTCCAGCCCTGACAATCCTGCCATTGAGCAGGGTATTTATAGCCCACTCAAGGGTCTGTATATGACTTAACGAGGATGTGGAAGCCTGAAGATGCCTGAACAGAGCCTTTGAAGACTTCTGGCCTGAAGACATGGTGCAGACAGTGCTGGGAGCTGGCACATGTGCACCTTGTATAGATAAGCCATCGATCACTTGACAAGTATGCCACAGATGGATGACAGAAGCTGAGCCAAAGAGAATATGTAGCAAAATGCACAAAGAACAGCTCAGATGTCAGTAAAGGAGGGGGAGAAGGCATCTGCATGCAATGTTTTTGACTCAGCTGCTTGCAGGCTTGACTGGCATCATGCTTCGTGGCTTACTGTGCCAAGAGCAGAGGGAGCTCAAGCAGCAGCCCTGGCCTGGATTTGAATGCGTGGTTAAAGGAGACTGTGTCAGTGACTGTGCCTGACTGGGGGAGAGGGAGGACCCTGCCAGGAGTGTGGGGCCAGTGGCTGAACCCTAGAGTAGCCTCCAGGGCCCCCGGAGAGCCTGTGGGAGAGGGGCAGGGAGCGGGAGAAAGGATGCGCAGCTGCGAGTAGGCACAGCTCTCAGGTTGGAGCAGCTTAGTTATGATCTCAGGCACTTGACTTTCCTGCAGATGGAGATGGTTACTTTAGTGCAACGTAGCTCAGATAGCAGGAAAAACAATGTGGTGTTATTAGCTCTTAAATGACTGTTACAATGCAGGCTGCAACTGTCTCTGCTGAAACCATGCAAGGGAGGAAAGAAACTAATTTGTTCACAGAATCTTATGATGGCTCAGGTTGAAAGGGACCTCAGAGCTCATCTGCTCCAACGTCCTGTTCCAGCAGGGACATCTCTCAACTAGATTCAGCTGCTCAAGGGCTCATCCAGCCTGGCTTTCAACACTTCCAGGCAGGAGCAGCCACTGCCCTCTAACCAACCAGTTCCAGAGTCTCACCACTCTCCTACCAAAGAACTTCTTCCCCAGCTCCAGTTTAACCCTGCTCTGCCTCAGAATCAAACCATATTCCCCCTTCTCCTGTCTCTAGACACCTTCAGGAAAAGTCTCTCTGAAGCTCTCCTGGGAGATCCCTTCAGAGGATCCCTTCAGATGTGGGAAGGCAGCTCTGAGGTGCCCCTGGAGCCTTCTCTTTTCCAGGCTGAACACCCTCAGCACCCTCAGCCTGTCCTCACAGCAGAGCTGCTCCAGCCCTTGGACCATCTTTCTGGCCTCCTCTGGCCTCACTCCTTCAGCCCTGTGTCCTTCTGCAGGAGACACCAGAAGTGGAGGCAGTGCTGCAAGTGGCTCAGCCCCTGCAGAGCAGAGTTGAGGCTTTCTGTGCAATGCAGTCCTATTTTCTGTTTCACAGAGCACTGTTTGTGTTTGTTTTCTGCTCCAAACACGCTGCAAAGCCACAGGAGATTACAACAAATCTCATCATTTTCCCTGTAAGCCTCTCTGATGATGGTTATTGTGCAATTTACATTTCAACACGCAGCTCTGCTTTCTGGACTCCAGCCCTGCTGGAGCACAGCCAACCTCAGGATAAACAACAAAGAGAGGACACAAGTACGTGCACTCACAAGAGATGAAAACTAGATGTCAAACGGGCTTGAGTCAAGCAGCAAAGTCATCTTTCAGCACAGGCCAGAGCGATCAGTTTGGTGAAACAGGGGGTGGGCACCTGGTGCAGCTTCTGGAGCAGTCCTGCTTCTCCCAGCGCTAGGCAGAGGCGTTGAACTCCCCTCTCCTGCAGCAGCTAGCCGCGGGAGCCAGCCTCCGCCAAACCCACAGAGATGATGCCTTGCCCTCCTTTAAATCTCTCCTCAAAACCCTTCTCTGCACCACTCCCATGGGCTAGGCAGGCAGGGAGCTGCGGTTCTGCCTGTTTGCTCTGCAGTTGCTCTGCCTTCCCAGCCCTCTCCCAGCCTGTGCTTTGTCTGCTCCGGCTGTCACTTCCACCCTCGCCCAGCAGCAGGCTGAGAGCTCTCGGGCACGACTGGCTAGGGCTGGGTGCTAGGTTGGACTGGATGAGCTTGGAGGTCTCTTCCAGCCTGGTTGGTTCTGTGATTCTAGGATTAAATCCAGTCCTTTCCTCTGGGGTTTCTAGGTGCAGCTACAATAGAAGCAAGTCTTAACTTTGCAAGAGGAGCATTATCTCCAACTCAAGAAGCTGAAAAGAAGGCTTCAGTGAGAGGTGATTGCAGTGTGCTGGGAGGAACTAAGCAGAGGAGGCACTGGGGTGCCACAACAGAATCTCCTTGCCAGGCAAAGGCTGCCCAAGTACTACGGGGGAGCACTAACAGAGATGGGGCTGGGTGTGCCTAAGCTGACACAGCCTGCTCTCGGGACACCATCCAGACCAGGAACTCAGGACAAAAAGCATTTCCAAAGGAAGATGTTTTTTAGTATACAGCAGATTACTTTGTCCATACTTAGGCCTGGCTTAGTGGCTGTTGTTGACTTCTGACTGATCACCTGCAGACAAAGAGTGAGTCCAGAGGAGGTCACAGAGATGGTCCAGGGGCTGGAGCAGTTCTGCCATGAGGACAGGCTGAGAGAGCTGGGGGTGTGCAGCCTGCAGAGGAGAAGGCTCCAGGGAGACCTCAGAGCTGCCTGCCAACAGCTGAAGGCATCCTGCAGGAAGGCTGCAGAGGGACTTTTGCTGAGGGTGTCTAGAGGTAGCACAAGGGGGAATAGTTTGAAGCTGAGGCAGAGCAGGGTTAGGCTGGAGCTGAGGAAGAAGTTCTTCAGTAGGAGGCTGCTGAGACTCTGGCACAGGCTGCCCAGGGAGGCTGTGGCTGCCTTTTGCCTGGAGGTGGTGAAGGCCAGGCTGGATGAGGCCTTGAGCAGCTGAGTCTAGCTGAGAGGTGTCCCTGCTGGAACAAGAGGTTGGAGCAGATGGGCTCTGAGGTCCCTTCCAACCTGAGACACCCTGTGGTTACAAAGGCCCCCACATTAATGTAACCTCTGAGTCCTTGTGTTTAAACCACAGTGGTAGATCTTGTCGTGCAGTGTCTCCTCACAGAAGTTAGAGATCCTTAGTTAAACCTTAGAGGGGAAGTTACAGGTGAAAGTCCTGGGTCATAACCTGAGCATGACTTGGCTCTTAGCATGACACCTGAGCTGTGATATCAATAATTGGGTCAAGCCCAGAAGTAATAATGACTGTGGAGTGCATCACTAAGCCAGGAGAAGAACAGTGTCTTTCAACAGCTCTGTGGGACTGGTCATGCCAGTTCTCAAACGAGTGCGTTCTTTGAGAAGCATTACAAGAAACTGACCTTACCTTCAGCCTAATCACAAGAAATGAGAGGCTGAGTTAATTATTACTTGGCCATTCCTTATTTAAACTTTGTGCTCAGATCCATTCCCAGCCTGCCCTGTCATGCGGAGCACGGGAGATGCCCTTGCGTGCGGCGTGGGCACAGCTCCCCAGGCCACGCACTCATCTGGCCATGCCCTGTGTGAAGACAAAAAGCATCCCAGCAGCCCAGCATCCCAGCATCAGCACAGGCATGGCCACATCAATGGCCTTCTTTGTGGGGCTCTTCACACCACTCCTTGGCACGAATTGAGGGCAGTCACCTGCTCGGTGCTTGGGGTTGGCTTTTCTTCCTAGCCTCTTGTGGAGGAGCAAGATGCAGTCCTTCTTGTGGCACTCCAGTATCTGAAGGGGTGTGATGGTTTGGGTGTTCCCTGTCCCCCCACACTTTGGAAATCACCCAGACTAGACTCAGCCAGCTCTGGAAATGGAATGAAGCTTATATTTACAGCTTAGCTCAATATCAGGCAGATATTTACAGTACATACAGTTAGAGACAGACATAGACAAGGTAAAAGGTAATACAGAAACACAACAGCCCTGCCAGAGACCTGAGTCCTCAGGAGGGGCTCCCAACCACCCTTTCACCTTCTGCCACCCCTCTCAATCTTACCCCAGTCCCAAGGAAGAATGGAGGTTGGGCCAAGGGGTCAGGAAGCAAAGTGGATTAGTCAGAGAGATGGCAGAGAGGCGAGAGAGCAATGCAGCTGAGGCAGTGCCCCAGGAAGCAGCAGCGACTCCCTGATCTGTGTTTGGGTTCTTGTTCTTATACCTCTCAGTGAGTGAGGCTGATTCCTGTTTCCCTTTTCAGCCTGTAATCTAGTTCTTCTTACCAAAACATTCTGTCTAGCTTCAAACTAGCACAAGGGGACTACAGGAAAGCTGGGGAGGGACTTTTTAGGATGTCAGGTAGTGATAGGATTGGGGAGAATGGATCCAAGCTAGAGGAGGGCAGATTGGGATTAAGTATTAGGAAGAATTTTTTCCAGCATGAGGGTTACGGAGCAGGTTGCCCAGGGAGGTGGTGGAAGCCTCCTCCCTGGATGTTTTTAAGGCCAGGCTGGATGTGGCTCTGGGCAAGCTGATCTAGTGTGAGGTGTCCCTGCCTGAGGCAGGGAGGGTGGAACTGGGTGATCCACAGGGCTCCTTCCAGCCCTTTCAGTTCTGTAATTCTATGTGGTTACACTGTGCAGCAGTAACTTCATAAAAGCTTCCAGACCCAGCATAGATCTTCATCCTCCCCCACTCCATGCATCAGTACTCCTAAAATACTTGGCCTGGTTACTCTGTCTTGTAGTCTTACAGGACTTACAAAAAAGTCAGAGCCTAAACTTAAGCCATCCCCAGGGATGCAACTGAGACATCCACAGAACGGAAGGGTTGGAAGGGACCTCCAGAAATCATCCAGTGCAACCTCCCTGCCAGAGCAGGGTCACTCACCCAGGGCAGGTTGCAGAAGAACACATCCAGATATGGAAAGTCTGCAGAGAAGGAGACTCCACAACCTCTCTGTGCAGCCTGCTCCAGGCCCCCAGCACCCTCACCACACAGAAGTGTCTCCTGTTGAGGTGGAACCTCCTGGATCCCAGCTTGTACCTGTTTTACCTTGCCCTGTCACTGGGCACCATCAAACAGAGCCTGGCACCTTCATCCTGACACTCACCCCTCAGATATGTATAGACAGTACCAAGGTCCCCTCTCAGCCTTTTCTTCTCAGGGCACTCCTGTTGAAGGTTGTTTTTATTCAGCTGACTGAAGCTGCTGTTGTGTGTTACAGGTAGGACCTCGCTGGAGCACTTTCTGGAGCCAAAACACCAATTCTTTGTCCCTGCCTCAGATGTGCTGTAGGGATCTGTGTGATTTAACAGAGGCACAGGGCATGTGGAATGAGGCACGGGCAGGCAGGACTAGAATTCACTTTGGAAAACATCAGTGCCAGTGGTACAAAACTATGCAGCATCCTGGGAAAAGAGGAGTCACAGCTAATCCACAAGGATTTTGCTTATTCCTCTGCAAAATAGGATTCTTGGGTTTATTTCATTGTGGCACCCTCAGGGGAAGGGAAAAACCACACAAACTCCCCCCCTTGACTTCCTATCCAACAGCTCTCTGAGAGGTTCCTTGGATTGCTGTCAGGTTCCTATCAAAACCATCAGAAAGCTGTTGAGCCTGAGATGAGCTGCAGCTGTAAATCAACATTGTCCACTTACAGACAAATGAAAATACAAAATCCCCCTCTGCTCTGCTGTGCTCTGCTGAGACCCCACCTACAGTACTGCACCCAGTCCTGGAGCCCTGGGACAAGAGGGATGTGCAGATGCTGGAGAGTGTCCAGAGCAGGGCCAGGAGGATGCTCAGAGGGCTGCAGCAGCTCTGTTGTGAGCACAGCCTGAAAGAGTTGGGGCTGTGCAAGCTGGAGCAGAGAAGGATCCCAGGTGACCTTCTTGTGGCCTGCCAGGACCTGAAGGGGGCTACAAAAAAGCTGGGGAGGGACTTTTGAGGCTGTCAGGGAGTGACAGGACTGGGGGGATGGAGCAAAGCTGGAGGTGGGGAGAGTCAGATTAGACATGAGGAGGAAGTTGTTGAGCAGGAAAGTGGTGAGAGGCTGGAATGGGTTGCCCAGGGAGGTGGTTGAGGCCCCATGGCTGGAGGTGCTTAAGACCAGGCTGGCTGAGGCTGTGTGCAGCCTGCTCTAGGGTAGGGTGTCCCTGGGCATGGCAGGGGGGCTGGAACTGGCTGCTCCTTGTGGTCCCTTGCACCCCTGACTGATTCTATGAACTTGGAGTGGGACCTTGGGGTGCTGGCTGACTGTTGACTAAATATGAGCTAGCAGTGCCCAGGTGGGCAAGAAAGCCAATGGCATCCTGGCTTGGGGCAGAGACAGGGTGGGCAGCAGGGACAGGAGGGGATCATCCTCCTGTGCTCAGCACTGGGCAGGCCACAGCTCGAGTGCTGTGTTCAGCTCTGGGCCCCTCACTGCCCAAAGGACACTGAGGGGCTGGAGCCTGTCCAGAGCAGGGCAGCGAGGCTGGAGAAGGGCCTGGAGCAGCTGGGCTGTGAGGAGGGGCTGAGGGAGCTGGGGGTGTGCAGGCTGGAGAAGAGGAGGCTGAGGGAGACCTCCTTGCTCTCTACAGCTCCCTGCAGGGAGGTTGGAGCAAGGAGGGAGCAGCCTCTGCTCCTTGGTGCCAAGAGACAGGAGCAGAGGAGATGGTTCCAAGCTGCCCCAGGGGAGGTTCAGGCTGGATGCTAGGAAATATTTCTTCCCAGAGAGGCTTCTCAGCCCCTGGAATGTTCTGCCCAGGGCAGTGCTGCAGTCCCCATCCCTGGAGGTGTTCAAGCAGCCTGTGGAGCTGGTGCTTAGGGACATGGTTTAGGACTGACCCTAAAGTGGTTTGAAGGCTCAACTGGATGAGCCTGGAGGTCTCTTCCAACTGGACGCATTCTGTGGTTCTGTGATTCAGTGCCAAAGCTGTAGTTAATTCCAACCAGGCATGAAAGCCTTCTTCCAGCAGGTTGCTCCCTGCATCTCCTTTCCAAGCTGGCTCTTCCATTTGTTCTCCCTGTGGCTCCCATGGATTTTTTCCATCTGGAAGCTGCTGGCTGTTCCCTGCCTCAGGAGCTGGTGGCCCAGTGAATCCACTGGCTCTGGGTTTTCCTTGGAGTAGCATCAAGCTCACAGTGCACGAGGGAGGATGAACAAGCTGATTCCACAGAACCACAGAGTGGTTTAGGTTGGAAGGGACCTTAAAGCTCATCCAGTTCCAACCCCCTGCCATGGGCAGGGACACCTCCCACCAGCCCAGGCTGCTCAAGGCCTCATCCAACCTGGCCTTGAGAACCTCCAGGGAGAGGGCAGCCACAGCCTCCCTGGGCAACCTGTGCCAGTGTCTCCCCACCCTCACTGTCAAGAATTTCCTGCTAATATCACCTATCAAATCTTTCCAAGACCCTAAAATTTGTCTTTTAGGTTTTCTCCACCAAACCTGAGAATTTTAGAGGAAAGAACAGGCATCAGATGTGCTCCCAACCTCATTGTTCCACAGATGTTTTCCTGGAAACGTTTATACTCTCCAGAGAAGCTCAATTTAACCAAACATCTTTCTACAAGAGAGGGAAAAATCATACTGAATAAATAGAGAGGTCAAAACTATAAAGGTCAAACTCACTCACTTCAGGCATTGCTAGTGGGTGAATGAGTTAGGGGTCTAACAAGAGCCTCAACTCCCTTGACTTGGTGACTTTGGAAGTTTCCAGAGAGAGAAAAGGAGGAACAGGGATTCCATTGCACCCAAGGCTCAGCAGGGATGTGCTACTTGCACCACACACACAGACAGGAGCTGCAAAAGCCATCTCCAGCACCCTGTGGCAGGCTGGAACTACTCTTTCCAAAGCTGCTAATCAGCCCCTCTCATTGCTGCTAAACGAGCAGCCCTCCAGGCAGCTTCTGCCTGCTTTGCTCCTCGGGGATCTCTGCCCTGCGGAGCTGTCAGAAGGTCCAGGACCTTGGGCTGCACCACAGGGACCTGGCAGCATTTGCAGAGGGAAGAAACTTGTTTTGCCAGCCCGAGAAGGCAGTGGATGGCCTGCCACAGGGGGCTCATTGTCTCAGGACACAGCTGCTGTTTACTCTGTAATCAGCTGTGTTTAGGAAGTCAATATTTATCGAAGTACTCCTACTTCTCTGCCCTTTAGATACTCCTGTTCCAAGTCCTTCATCCTCTCTTTTCTTCCCATTGTTTCCTCTTAAAGTCTCACTGATATCTCTAGGTCTTGGTCATGTTTGGCTTTTCCCCTAGCTATGCTGCTTCCTTCCTTTCCTTTTCCCCCTTCCTTCTCTCCTGCATATTCCTTCCCTTTCCCCCAGTATCACACTCACTTATTAGCTGTACTTGAGCAGTCTCCATGGAGCACAAGGCCCTACCATGCTGCTCACAGTCTACAAAACAGAGCAGAGAGGAATTCTACCCTCCCTCCACAGATAGTGGAAACAAGTCTGGCCAGGTGGTGTCTTGGTGTAACCCATGGAACGAAACCAGATGCTTTCAAGTGTGAGAGCAACTGGAGTGGAATAGAATAGAATAGAATAGAATAGAATAGAATAGAATAGAATAGAATAGAATAGAATAGAATGGAATGGAATGGAATAGAATAGAATAGAATGGAATGGAATAGAATAGAATAGAATAGAATAGAATAGAATAGAATAGAATAGAATAGAATAGAATAGAATAGAATAGAATAGAATAGAATAGAATAGAATAGAATAAGCAATTGGAATAGAATAGAATAGAAAGCAAGGGAAAGGAATGGAATGGAATAGAATAGAAGGCAGGAGAGAGGAGAGGAGAGGAGAGGAGAGGAGAGGAGAGGAGAGGAGAGGAGAGGAGAGGAGAGGAGAGGAGAGGAGAGGAGAGGAGAGGAGAGGAGAGGAGAGGAGAGGAGAGGAGAGGAGAGGAGAGGAGAGGAGAGGAGAGGAGAGGAGAGGAGAGGAGAGGAGAGGAGAGGAGAGGAGAGGAGAGGAGAGGAGAGGAGAGGAGAGGAGAGGAGAGGAGAGGAGAGGAGAGGAGAGGAGAGGAGAGGAGAGGAGAGGAAGCTGCAAAGCACAATGAAGATGCCCTTCTCACAGGCCACTCCTCATCAGCTTTCCTGCCCCCCTCTAGACACATTCAAGTTCCTTGGCAGCCTTCTGAAACCGTGGGGTCCAAACTGCAGAGTGCTGGAGGTGAGGCCACACCCATGCAACATACAGCAGGGCCAGGACCTCTTGACCAGCTGAATGTGCCAGGTTTGATGCACCCTAGGCTGTGGTTTGCTCTCTTGGTTCCCAGGGAACACTGCTGACTCTTATTCAGCCTGCTGGCAACCAACCCCCCCTCAAGTCCCTTTCTGCAGGGCTGCTCTCCAGTCTTCCCTCTCCCAGTTTCCACTTGTGTCTAGGGTTACTGCATCTCAGGTGCAGAACAAAGCATTTGTTCTTGCTAAACTTCATGGCCTTCATCATTGCCCAGTGCTGCAGTCTACCTAGATCCCTCTGCAAGGCTTCTTGTCCCTCAGGGGAGTCAAGGGCACCTCATGGATCGGTATCATCAGCAGACCTGCTAACTACAGAACTGCCAGGGCTGGAAGGGACCTCAAGGGTCATCCAGTTCCAACCCCCCTGCCATGGGCAGGGACACCTCACACTAGGTCAGCTTGCACAGAGCCACATCCAGCCTGGCCTTAAAAACCTCTGTTGACGAATATTTGTTTGATGAAAGAAAAAACACATGAGCTTTAGGCTTTTGTAACATCAAAGAAAGATTTTCTTCCAGCAGTGTCCTTGGAAGTGGGTTTTCCCAAGAGATTTCAGCATCACAGAATCACAGAGCGGTGGAGGTTGGCCACAGCAGCAATGTTGGCCACAACAGCAATGTGCTCTGGTGGCCAAGAAAGCCAATGACATCCTGGGGTGGATTAGAAAGGCTGTGGTTACTAAGTCCAGAAAGGTTCTCCTGCCCCTCTATTCTGCCCTGTTGAGGCCACCTCTGCAATACTGTGTCCAGTTCTGGGCTTCTCAGCTCAAGAAGGACCTCAGGGAACTGCTTGAGAGAGTCCAGCACAGAGCCACAAAGATGCTGAAGGCAGTGGAAGATCTTCCTGATGAGGAGAGCCTGAGCTGGGCACAGAGGAGGAGACTGAGAGGTGACCTCAGTCATGGTGATAAAGATGTGCAGGGTGAGTGGGCAGAGGCTGGAGCCAGGCTCTGCTGGGTGATGCCCAATGACAGCACAAGGGGCAGTGGTGGAAGCTGAGGCAGAGGAAGTGCCGTGGAAACAGGAGGAAAATTTTTTCCCCTGGGAGGGTGACAGAAGCCTGGAAGAGGCTGCCCAGGGGGGTTGTGGAGTTTCCCTCTCTGGAGATGTTTGAGACCCTCCTGGATGTGTTCCTGTGTGATCTGCCCTAGGTGCTCCTGCTCTGGCAGGGGGTTGGACTGAGGTCCCTTGCAAACCCCTAACATTCTGTGATTTTGTGGAGGGGACTTCCAAAGGCATTGAGTCAAAGCCCCCTGCCAAAGCAAGATCACTGAGGGCAGGTCACATAGAAACACATCCAGGTGAGTTTGAGAAGTCTCCAAAGAAGACTCCACACCCTCTCTGGGCAGCCTGCTCCAGTAAAGAAATGTCTCCTCATGTTGAGGTAGTGCTTCCCACGTTCCATGCTTGCCTGTGGGCAGAAATAATTGCAGTCAGTCTACATAAGGATCAATATAAAAATGAAGTGGGACATAGAATCATAGGATCAGCCAGGTTGGAAGAGAGCTCCAAGATCATCCAGCCCAACCTAGCACCCAGCCCTAGCCAGTCAACTTGACCATGGCACTGAGTGCCTCAGCCAGGCTTTGCTTCAACACCTCCAGGCACAGTGACTCCATCACCTCCCTGGGCAGCCCATTCCAATGCCAATCACTCTCTCTGACAACAGCTTCCTCCTAACATCCAGCCTAGACCTGCCCTGGTACAACTTGAGGCTGTGTCCCCTTGTTCTGTTGCTGGTTGCCTGGCAGCAGAGCCCAACCCCACCTGGCTACAGCCTCCCTGCAGGGAGCTGCAGACAGCAATGAGCTCTGCCCTGAGCCTCCTCTGCTACAGGCTGCACACCCCCAGCTCCCTCAGCCTCTCCTCACAGGGCTCTGCTCCAGGCTCCTCACCAGCCTTGCTGCCCTTCTCTGGACACCTTCCAGCACCTCAACATCTCTCTTGAATTGAGTGGCCCAGAACTGGACAGAGTTTATCCAAGTCCTAAGGTGGATACTCCTGTTCCAAGACACAAAGCACACAGTGGTAAGCCACTTTGGACTACAAAACTGCACTGGCTACAGCAATACCACTGCACAGGTGCAGCAAACCCCCTCTGATAGGACACACTGCAAGGATCTTTGCAGGTGAGCTGAACCCCGTTCCAGTCAGCAGAGCACAGCGACCAAGGCCGCACCATGGCAGCACAACCTGTCTGCCACTGCCACCTCCTGAACCGCATCGCTGCCTCTGCCAGCGTCTCAGCTGTGCTGCCAGCGTCTGAGCTGTGCTGCCAGCGTCTGAGCTGTGCTGCCAGCTGCTCTCTGGGTGGCTGGGATGCAGTGTCTCCAGGGCTCATGTGGCACAGACATCACAGAATGGCTCCTCAGGATGGAAGAGACCTCGCAGCTCATCCACTCCAACCTCCTGCTGTGGACAGGGACACCTCTCAGCTAGACTCAGCTGCTCCAGGCCTCACCCAGCCTGGCCTTCATCACCTCCAGACAAAAGGCAGCCACAGCCTCCCTGGGCAGCCTGTGCCAGAGTCTCAGCAGCCTCCTACTGAAGAACTTCTTCCTCAGCTCCAGCCTAACCCTGCTCTGCCTCAGCTTCAAGCCATTCCCCCTTGGCCTGTCTCTAGACACCCTCAGCAAAAGCCCCTCTGCAGCCTTCCTGCAGGATCCCTTCAGAGTGGGATGGCAGCTTTGAGGTCTCCCTGGAGCCTTCTCTTCTCCAGGCTGCACACCCCCAGCTCCCTCAGCCTGTCCTCATGGCAGAGCTGCTCCAGCCCTTTGTGGCCTCCTCTCAGCTGTGTCCTCCTTCCCCTGGGGACACCAGAAGTTCTCAGCAGCTGCACTCCTGTCTATGTTTTTGTAAGAGGCTTCATTATTAATGGAAACCCTCTAAAAATTGTTATCCTGGAACAAGAGAGTTCAGTCTGTTGCTGAGTCATCATAGATACTGGCAAGCTGCTTCCTCCAGCAGTCCCTGGTCGGTGAGCAGCCTTTGGGCATGTTCCTGCAGCAACTCCCACTCTGCTAGGGAAAAGGATTACCAATGCAAATTACAGGGGTGTGGTTATTAAAGGGTACTAATTGGGAAAATGAGACATTTGCTGAGCTGAATGATTGCTAAAAGCATCTGTCCTCACCTTCAGAACCAAAAGAGGTTGAAAGAATCATGGAAAGCAGAGTGGTTTTTCTGGGGAAAGGCCAGGCATGGAAGCTGTTCCTCTCTCAGATTGTCTGAAGTGCTCCTCTCAGAGGCATCCAGCCCACAGGACATCCCCTCCTTATCTAATCCATAGCACTTCCCCTTCTCATCTGATCCATTGGATGCAGACCTCACATGGAGTACTGCATCCAGCTCTGGAGCCCTCAACACAGGAAGGACATGGACCTGATGGAGAGGCTCCAGAGGAGGCCACAAAGATGAGCAGGGGGTTGGAGAAGCTCTGCTAGGAGGACAGGATGAAGGAGCTGGGGGTGTTCAGCCTGGAGAAGAGAAGACTCCAGGCAGAGCTAAGAGCAGCCTGCCAGGACCTGAAGGGGCTACAAGAAGGCTGCAGAGAGACTGTTTGCAAAGGCCTGCAGGGACAGGATGAGGGCAATGGCTTCAAACTAGAGCAGAGCAGATTGAGATTGGATGTGAGGAACGAGTTCTGCACAAGAAGGGTGCTGGGACACAGCAACAGGCTGCTCAGGGAGGTGGTTGGGGCCTCATCCCTGGAGATACTCAATGTGAGGCTCAACAGGGCTCTGGGCAGTGTGATCTAGTTGAGGCTGCCCAGAGAGGTTGTGGAGTCTCCTTCTCTGGAGACTTTCCAAACCCACCTGGATGTGTTCCTGTCCAACCTGCCCTAGGTGTGTTGCTCTGGCAGGGGGACTGGACTGAATGACCTCTGAAGGTCCCCTCCAAGCCCTAACATTCTGTGACCACCCACGAGAGAAGCTTTGCTAGGTGGTAGTGCTTTAACTTCCTTCTGCTGACTCATCTCCCTCTAGTTCAAGCTGAAAAAAAAAGTGGGCTGCAGACCCAAGTCTCCCATTTCCCAAATACATCAAAAGCAGATAAGAATCCAGGGCTCTCTCTCCTCACATAAATGATCTGTTGGCTGCTGAGGATCCATAGGTGCCCACTGCTACCTCTTTGTGAGCAGTGTCACAGCATCTTCAGCCAGGAGGAGTGGGAGCACTGCCTCCAAAAGCAGCATAACTGAAGTCTCTTGGTGGAAATGGGAGAAACTCGATTGCACCTCCTGATCTAGTGGAGGATGTCGCTGCTTGCTGCAGGGGGGGTTGGGCTGGATGGCTTTTGGACTTAGCTTCCAACCCAGCCCCTTCTGTGATTCTGTGAGCACCCACATTCATTCTGAATGGGGCCACTGATTGCTGGGTACGGTCTGGAGCAGCTGGCAGGTGCTTCTCCTCAGGGATAAACTGGCAATCCCTGTCTACCTTCCGTTCAAAGGCACTTCTGTGGTTCTAGGAATGCTTCAGCAGCCTTCTTTAAGAACAGATCCCAGGCTGAGGTTTCTCAGAGAGGTGAAGGTTGCTTTCTGCTGTGTTCCATCTAACACCCAGAAATGGCTTCAGAGTTGGGCACCTCAACACAAGAGAGATGTGGAGGTGCTGGAGCCAGTGCAGAGCAGGACAAGGAAGCTGTGAAGGGCCTGGAGAAGAAATCTGATGAGGAACAACTGAAGGAGCTGGGGATGGTTAATGTGAAACAGAGAAGGCTGAGGGCAGACCTCATGGCCCTCTACAGCTACCTGAAAGGACCTTGTGGAGAGGTTGCTGCTGGTCTGCTCACAGGGCACTAGTGGCAGAACAAGAGGGAATGGCCTCGAGCTGCAGCAGGGCAGGTTCAGGCCAGACATTAGGAAGAATTTTTTTCTCATCAAGAGAGGTCAGGAAGTGAAATGTGCTGCCCAGGGAGGTGGTGGAGTCACCAACCCTGGGTGTGTTTAAAGGTCATTTGGATGTGGTGCTTGGGGCTATGGTTTAGGGTGAACCTTGTAGAGTAGGGCTCTGGGTTGGACTGGGTGATGCTGAGGCTCTTTTCCAAGCTGAACGTTTCTGTGTCTCGGTGGGATTAAAAGCCTCCTGCTGTTTGTGTTGCTGTAAGTGGCTGCTCCTTCTCACAGAATCACAGAACCAGCCAGGGCTGGAA
The DNA here is from genome assembly GCF_015220805.1 of Pogoniulus pusillus. NCBI lineage: Eukaryota > Metazoa > Chordata > Aves > Piciformes > Lybiidae > Pogoniulus > Pogoniulus pusillus. The sequence goes on from NC_087264.1 coordinate 52,751,968, forward strand.
GAGATCACAAGGATCATCTAGTTCCAACCCCACTGCCACTGGCAGGGACACCCTACCCTAGACCAGGTTGGCCAGAGCCTCATCCAGCGCCTCCAGCTTTGCTCCAGCCTTTCTCCTGCACATGCAGCTTGCAATTTAAAAGTGTGAATCCCCTCACACCTCAGAGGACAAAGAGTTTCACAGGGAAGTGGATTTGAACACCACCAATGTACTTTCTTCTTTCCTTGGACAGCACTTTCAAGCTACATATGCTTGGCAGGTGCCTAATGAAGTGCAAGATCTTTACAGAGCTGCTGTGGATCGCAGGTGAGTCCAAGGCCTGATATTACTTACCTGAATACAAACTGATTTCTGCCTACAAACCGAGGCATGGCAGGATGCTGTGCTCTTGTACTGCTGTTGTGCTCCCTGGAAGCTGAAATCACAGACTCACAGAGTGAATCCAATCCTTCTGCCAGAGCAGAAGGGTACAGGTCACACAGGAGCACATCCAGGTGGGTTTGGGAAGTCTCCAGAGGAAGACTCCTCAATCTCTTTGGGCAGCCTGCTCAAATAACTGAACCAGGTATGTCAGAGAGTCCCAAGAGACTGTTTGGGTCATAGAACTTCATTTCCAAGGACACCTCAAATCCTGAGCAGACAGGTGGTGTCCCAGCTGCTCCTGAAATCCCTGCCCTGTGCTTAGCCTCTAACAGAGAGCTGGTGAAAGTCCTGCCAGGAAGGCTTCGGCTGCTTACATTGCTCTCCCCCAGGGCGAGATGATCTCTGGCCTGACCTTGGCCTTTCTAATGTTTCAGCCTTTCTGCCCAATGCAAAGAACACAGAAGGCAGCGAAAATTGCCTCTATGGGCAGGCATCAGCAGTGTTAAGAACTACAGCCTGAGTGCCCAGCTGGGCAGGGCTGAACTCCACCTCCGGCAGCTCTGCTGGCTAGCAGCAGCCAGGGGTCCTGCTGCTCTCCAGCTGTTTGCCTTCTGCTTTCCTTCTGCTTCTCAGTGTAGAATGTGAGCTCTGACACTGCACCTGGACTGCTCCTTCAGGATGAAGCAGGATGAAAACACAGAGTCACAGAATGGCTCAGGATGGAAGGGACCTCAGAGATCCTCTACTCCAACCTGCCTGCTGTGAGCAGGGACACCCCTGAACTAGACTCTTCTCCAGTCTGAACACCTCCAGCTCCCTTAGCCTGTCCTCACAGCAGAGCTGCTCCAGCCCTTGGACCATCTTCGTGGCCTCCTCTGGCCTCACTCCAGCAGCAATGTGTCCTCCTTCTGCTGGGGACACCAGCACTGGAGGCAGGATTGGAGGTGAGGTTTGAGCAGAGCAGAGCCAAGGGGTGCAATCCCCTCTCCTGCCCTGCTGCCCACACTCCTCTGGCTGCAGCCCAGCACACAGCTGCCTTCTGGGCTGCATGAGGGCACTGCTGGCTCCTGGGGAACTGCTCAGCACCCAACACCCCCAAGTCTCTTTCTTCAGAACTGCTCTCACTCCACTGTGCACCCAGCCTTGATTTGGTCCTGAGCTTGGCTCGACTCAGCTGCAGAACCTTGCAGTGTAAGTTGCTGAACCCCCTGAAGCTGGCACTGGCAGTGGAGCCCCCTGTTGAACCTCCTGCAGTGAGACCCTTCTGGCTCTAACAAAGCAATACCTCAGAAAAAGAAAAGTGAGTATCAGTCACCTGCACTTTGAAATAGCAGCTCTGGGATTTTGGGTGAGAACTATCCAGCCTTTTTGTTTTGGAAGGAGCAGATATTTACAGCTGTACCTAAGCTGCTGCTCCTGGGGTGAATCACTAAGTTCCTAATCTCGCTATCAGCCTCTGAGCACATTGCATTTGCATCTGCGTCTTACAGCTCGTTGTGTGACAACTCCTACTGCTGGAAACCTGCTGGCCCAGCTGAGATCTGCAGCACCAGGCTAGCTCTGGCCACTTGGCTGCTGAGATTTGTCAGCTCCACGACACTTCTCTTCGCTGCTGTTCTCTAATGTGTCTTCTCTCTCTCTCCTCTTTCTGTCTTCACACGCAAGACAATGTCAGAGGCTTTACTAAACCCCATCGTCCACCTGGACTTTAGTACAGCCTTTGACACTCTCTCCCCCAGCATTCTCCTTCAGAAACTCCTGGCACAAGGCTTGGCTCAGTGCCCTCTGCCCTGGATAAAGAAACTGGCTGATGGCTGGACACAAAGAGTGGTGGGGAATGGAGATAAATCTGGCTGGTGCCCAGTCACCAGTGGTGTCCCCCAGGGCTCAGCACTGGGTCCTGTCCTCTGTAAAGTCTTTGTCAATGATCTGGCTAAGGGGATTGAGGCAGATGACACCAAGCTGGGTGGCTGTGTCCATCTGCTAGAGGGCAGGGAGGCTTTGCAGCCAGACCTGCACAGGTGAGAGCCATGGGTCAAGGCTAACTGTATGAAGTTCAACAAGGCCAAGTGCCAGGTCCTGCACCTGGCTCACGACAACCCCATGGTAAGCTACAGACCTGGAGAGGTACAGACAGGAGCAGAGGAAATGGTTCCAAGCCACACCAGGGGATGTCCAGGCTGGATGCTAAGAAATATTTCTTCCCAGAGAGGGTTCCCAGACATTGGAATGGTCTGCCCAGGGCAGTGATGGAGTCCACATCCCTCAGGGTGCTCAAGCAGCCTGCGGAGCTGGTTCTTAGGGACATGGTTTAGTGTTGACCCTTCAGTGCTGGGTGGAAGGTTGGACTGGGCGAGCCTGGAGGTCTCTTCCAACCAGATTTATGATGTGCTTCTGTGATTATTTTTGTGTCCTGCTCCCTAGCATGTTGCTTTGGATTTCTGAGGTTTTAGCAGCTATTCCTTATAATTTTCAGCTTTCTCTTTCCTGTTCATCTCCACCATATTCCTTTGTGCAGGAATCCTGTGCTTATTCCTTATGCTCAAGATAGAAACTGCTTCATGTAAGTATTCTGTATTCCTTCTTACATCCGGACACAGCTCTCATGGTGTGGACACTTCTTCTACAGAGGAATCTGTGCCAAACTACCCTCTGTGTGTTAGGGGAATCTTAAATACAGTACAGGTGGCAAAATGAGAGCTGTAGAGATAGAGCAGGCAAAGAGGAACAGTGCACAGGTTGCCAGGCTGCTGGAGGATTTCTGGAAGGGAAGCTGAGAGTGGCCTCTCATGAGTAAGAAAGGAAGGAAGCAAAGGAGTTTTGGGAAACCTTTTTTTTGGTTCCCATTCCCAGAGGTTAAGCCTCCTGATCGATTTCTTCACGCAGGTTTCTGCAGGGCTTCCGGCACAGCCAGGGAGGTGAGGAGGGAGAGCTGATGCCTTGCGCAACACTGCTGCGTGGCAGCTTGGCTCTGGGTGCTGCAGCCTGGGAACCAGCTCGGGTTAGCCTTGCAGGGAGGCTGTGCCTCACAGAGAGAGACATCCAGCTGAAATCCAGCTGGGAGGACACTCCCCCACCTTGGGTCTCCCTGTGGGAAAGAGTTGCCCTCCACTGTTGTTTCATTCCATTCGTGATTAATTGTGTGCCAAGAGAGCTCTGGGGCAAGCTTAGTGATTGAGGACTGTCACAGAATCATAGAATCAGCCAGGTTGGAAGACACCTCCAAGCTCAGCCAGTCCAACCTAGCACCCAGCCCTGTCCAAACAACCAGAGCATGGCACTAAGTGCCTCATCCAGGCTTTGCTTCAACACCTGCAGGGATGGTGACTCCACCACGGCTGTTTGATCATTGCTCTCCTCTGGTCTCATCAAGCTCAGCTCCTCAGCCTTAAGATCTGATGGGTTTCATTTGAACATTTCCAGAGTTTAGGAGACATTTCTGTTGGTTTAATTTTGCTCTGGTGAGAGCTGACCTTGAATCCTGTGGCCAATTCTGGTGTACCCATCATAAGCACACAGAGCTGTTAGAGCGAGTCTGGAGGAGCCTCCTGGAAGCATGCTCTAAGGTCTCCCTGGAGCCTTCTCTTCTCCAGGCTGAACAGCCCCAACTCTCTCAGCTTGTCCCCGTAGGGGAGGTTCTCCAGCCCTCTGAACACCTTCACGGTCTCCTCTGGAGCCTCTCCAGCAGCTCCAGGTCCTTCTTGCGCTGGGCCGCCTGAACTGGAGGCAGTGCTGTAGGTGGGGCCCCAGCAGAACAGAGCAAAGGGGCAGAATCCCCTCCCTGTGCTGCTGGTCGCACTTCTGCTGCAGCCTGGGCGGCAGCGAACGCTTTTGTGCTGAGGTGTCTCAGACACGAGTCACTTCCCACCGCATTCCATCTTCTTGTCCTCTCTACAATTAAATAATTTGTTACCACCATGTTTGCCCTTCCCTCACCTCAAACTTCATTCCCTTCTCATGCTTTGGCTTCAGGCTTGACAGGCTGAGCTGTCACTGCAGCCCTGCTGAGCAGCTTCTCCTGCCCCTGCTGCTTTGCAGAAGTCGCAGCTGTCCTCTTCCACGCATCTTTTAGTGTCCCCATGTCTCTTAACAGACAAGCAGGCACCACGGTAGCCTTGGGATTTTTGGGGGTGGTTTTCCTCTTGTTATCATTGCTGTGGTTTTTTGGGGTTGGTTTGGAGTTTTGGTTTGGTTTTCTTTTGTTTTCTTTTTTTTTTTTCCCCCGGCAACTGCACTTTCAGGTCCCAATAACTTACTGATCCTCGCTGAGTAAAAGTAAATGTCCTTTCAGGTAGGTTGGACTGGATCATCTTGGAGGTCCCTTCCAACCTGGTTGATTCTATGATACTATGATACAGGAGCTCAGCAAGCCCAGAGGAGGCCACAAAGATGACCCAAGGGCTGGAGCATCTCTGCTGTGAGGACAGGCTGAGGGAGCTGGGGGGGTGCAGGCTGGAGAAGGCTCCAGGGGGACATCAGAGCTGCCTGCCAACAGCTGAAGGGATCCTGCAGGAAGGCTGCAGAGGGACTTTTGATGAGGGTGTCTAGAGATAGGACTAGGGGGTTGGTTTGAATCTGAGACAGAGCAGGGTTAGGCCAGAGCTGAGGAAGAAGTTCTTCAGTAGGAGGGTGCTGAGGCTCTGGAACAGGCTGCCCAGGGAGGCTGTGGCTGCCTCCTGCCTGAGGGTGTTGAAGGCCAGGCTGGGTGAGGCCTTGAGCAGCCGAATCTAGTTGAGAGGTGTCCCTGCCCATGGCAGGAGGCTGGAGTAGATGGCCTCTGAGGTCTCTCCCAGCCTGAGCCATTTTAGGATGGTTAATCACTTGTTCACTCTCTGCAGGCCCCTCTACTAAACTCCTACGTGGCCACACACTTACATCCAAGCTAAACAAACTCCCTGCATGATGAAACGTCATTGACTTTGGCTGTGTTTTAACCCTAGGTGCAGCCCTGGACCCTTCTTTTTGTGCTCCTGGTGGATAATTGAGGAGTTTTCATAACCCGAAGGTGAGGGCATTAAAAAGAACCTGCGACCAAAGAGGATGTGGGAGCTGGGTTCTGAACGTGACACAAGCCATAGAAGGAATCCTGGGCTTTATTGTCTGAATTAAGTTGCAGGGACTGTTAAGTTAAACTTAAAATAACCCTTTTAAATGTTGTTGAGGATAATGAATTAGCCAGGAGGAGTCAGAGCCTGCTGCTGCCAACTCCAGCGCTTGGGGACTGGAGATAGCAAGGGCAGATAAGCAGCAGCTTTCAGGCAGTCAAATAAATTACATCTTGGGTTTGGCTGCATCCTGGCAGCAGAACCAAGCCTGGGGTTTTCCCTGCATTATCTTACTCTATGATTATGCAAATCTCCTTTTAATGTAGCGACTCCTTAACAGGAAATTAGCCTTAGACTTGCTGGTAAGCTCTTGCAACCGCCAGCCCTTTGCTTGCAAAAGCCCTGCGTGTCTGAGCTACAAAAGACACATTAACCCTCGCAGCACCAGCGCGTTGCAAGCATGCAAACAGCGGGACGTGCCGGGATACGTCGAGGATGTAGCAGGCGAAGCAGGAAGGAGATTCGTTTCCTAACACAAAAGCATTCCCGGGTTTGAAAGTTCAAGCAGGATGCAAACTGCGCTGAAGTTTACGTTCGGCTTTAAAGAGCATAAGGAAAACAGGGAGGGAGTAAAACCTCAGCGAAAAGCAGGAGCGAAGCTGAATGAAAGATGGAAACGAGGCTGCATCTTTCATTCAGCTTCACTCCTGCCAGCCTAGAGACAAAAGGGATGCGATCAGGAGCGCTAAAGGCGCTCCACAGCAGCTGCGGAGCCAGGTCCTGGCCGCGGGCGCTGCTGCCTGCAGACAGGCGCAGGGCAGGGAGCTGCGTGCTCGGGACTCGGAGGGTAGCAGGGACCCGAGGGGCTTCGTCGGCAGTCACGCGTGCCTGGAACCGAACGTTCAGGAAGCTTCTGCTGTGTGCCCTGTGGTGGGATCCCTGCTTACCTCTGGGCAAGCAGAAGAGCTCAGCTCTCCACGGCTGGGTTTGGTCTCTGCTAGGCAAAACTATCCTAGGGAACCTCTTCCTTAGGCCAAGGATCTCCAGCAGAAGAGCTCACAGAATCATAGAATCAAGCAGGTTGGAAGAGAGCTCCAAGCTCATCCAGGCCAACCTAGCACCCAGCCCTGGCCAGTCAACCAGACCATGGCACTAAGTGCCTCATCCAGGCTTTTCTTGAACACCTCCAGGGACGGTGCCTCCACCACCTCCCTGGGCAGCCCATTCCAATGCCAATTACTCTCTCTGCCAACAACTTCCTCCTAACATCCAGCCTAGACCTACCCCATCTTTCGTTTTAGGGCAAAAAAATAGCACTTATGCACACGTTGTCACTGGCCAGAGGTAAGCTGGCAGCTAGCAGTGGAGTGCCCTCCACCTCCCTTCCCCTTTTTAACCCCAGCTGAACCACAGACCGCTCAGCCCTGTTACAGGGGAGCTGAAGGGAACGAAGCACCCAACTTCCCAGTGGGATTTAGGGCAGCATCTGATTCATCCCTGCTCTTTTGAAACTTCTATCAAAGTGAACTGTTCAAGGCATGACCTTAAGGTAACACTGGAATCAGCCACAAAATCTAGACTGCCAGCTCTCAGCTTTAAATGTGAGCCCTGCTCTTTCTTCTGGATCCAGTGTGTTCTGTTTGTAATTACCAGGAATTACCATTAAAGCAATGGGAGCCAAGCTAGGGCTCATTAAGAAGCAAGAATTTGTGCTTAACTATTTAAATAAATTCTTGTTGATCTAGTTTCTGCAGATTAAACTCTGGGTTTGGGTTTTTTTGTTGTTGTTTTTTTTCTTTTACAGATAGGAGAAACTTGCTGGTATAACAGCAGAGGACCTTCAGAGCCCAAAAAGCCAAGTGGAGGGTGAGTGGATGTTTGCAGATGCTACTCAGGCAACAGGAATCCTCATGAGCCCCCATCCAGTCAAACATGCTCGGCCCACTCTTGGTACCCAGCACCAGCTGCTCAGGAACGTTTGCTGACTGCTCCAGCACTGTCTGGCAGGTACTTGAGTAGCTCTCAGGATACTGAGGAAGAAGAAACCAAACAAAATTGGCTGCTTGCAATTGGATTTATTTTCAACAGATTAAAATCCTCAGAATCATAGAATCATAGAATGGGCTGGGCTGGAAGGGACCTCCAAAAGTCATGAGGCCAAGCCCCTGCACTCAGCAGGGACATCCTCCTCTAGATCAGGTTCCCCAGAGCCCTGTTGAGCCTCACCTTGAACATCTCCAGTGATGGGCCTCAAACCTGGGTGACCCATTGCAGTGTCCCAGCACCCTCATAGTAAAGAACTTGCTCCTAACATCCAATCTCAATCTGCTCTGCTCTCATTTGAAGCCATTGCCATCATCCTGTCCCTGCAGGCCTTTGCAAACAGTCCCTCTCTGTCCCTCTTGTAGCCCCCCTCAGGTCCTGGCAGGCTGCTCTCCGTGTTGTAGTTCCACCAGAGGTTTCCCCCCCTCAGCAGTTTCACAGCAGTGCAGCACTAGCAGGCAAGCTTGGTGCACAGGTCCTTGTGTTCATGCCAGCCAAAAGCCAGTGAGCTTTTACTAACCCTCTGATGTGTGCAGGGAGCCCTTGGGTAGTACCAGGACCAGCGCCTGAGAGCTCTGTTTCAGGCTTGGGGCTCATCTCGTGCAGTGTCCTTCTGGAGTAACAAGCTGGAAACATTCAGTGGACCTAAACTTGACCCAAGGCTACAGCTACACTGACTCCTGTGGAGTACCCTCGGTTGGCTGGCAGCAAAGCACAGCCAGAGGCAGGGGTGGCTCACACCTCCTCAGACTGTGCCGCCAGGCTGAGAGCTGGGCAGAGGGGGACCTCAGCAAGTTAAATGAGGACAAGTGCAGGATCCTGCACCAGGGGAGGAACAACACCAGGCACCAGTACAGACCAGAGGTTGTCCTGCTGGAAAGCAGCTCCGTGGTGGCCAGCAAGGTGTCCTTGTGGCCAAGAGGGCCAGTGGCATTCTGGGGTGCATCATGAACAGTGTGGCCAGCAGGGCTAGGGAGGTTCTTCTGCCTCTCTACTCTGCCCTGCTGAGACCACACCTGGAATACCGTGTCCAGTTCTGAGCTCCCCAAGTCCAGAGAGAGAGATTTGCTGGAGAGAGTCCAAGAGAGAGCTACAAGGGGGGGCTGGGGGGCAGGAACATCTCTGCTGTGTAGAGACTGGAGAGTCCTGGGGATGTTTAGTGTGGAAAGGAGAAGGCTGAAAAGGGATTTGAGCAATATCTATCAATATCTGAGGGGTGGGGGCCAGGATGAAGGTTCCGGGCTCTGGTGGTGCCCAGTGGCAGGACAAGGAACAACAGGTACAAGCTGGAACCCAGAAGGTGCCACCTCAGCACGAGGAGACACTTCTGTATGGTGAGGGTGCTGGAGCCCTGGAGCAGGCTGCCCAGGGAGGTTGTGGAGTTTCCTTCTTTGGAGACTTTCCAAACCCACCTGAGTGTGTTCCTGGGTGACCTGCCCTGGGGTTGGACTGGGTGACCTCTGGAGATCCCTTCCCACTCTTGACATTCTGTGATTCCATACTCTGTTACAAAACCCTTCCTCAGCTCAGAGGGGTGTCCTTGGACAGCACCTGGGCACGTCAGGCACAACTTTAATCTCACTTTACACACAGAGCAAGAAAATAAGAACAAAGCCTCCAGGGGTTCCACTCCCCTTACAACAAAAGGAAACTACAAACCCCAAGTGGCTGTAGCAATGCAGCATCTTCCCAACAGGCTCTGTGAAGAGCACCGCTGACAGCTCCTTGCAGTGAGGATGTCTGAACCTCACCACTCAGAGGGTTTGAAACCAGTTTGCAGCTAGGAAGCCTGACTATCAAACCAGACTTCTCCTGTTCCTTGACACAAAAGGAAGCCACCTGAAGTGCCCCAGGTCTGGGCTTTGTTTTCTAAGAAATTGCCATCTGCTGGACAGTGAGGGGGGGGAGGGAGGGTGGAAGTTACAAAACCAGTGGCTAAAAAAACCCTAACAAACCACTTCAAGGAAGGCTGCTGGTTTCTTTGCTTGCTTCCACTGGTCAGTGGGCTTTGTGAGATCTCATTTTTCACCCAAGGATTTCAGAGGGAAAAGAAGCAGTGGCTGAGGTCTTACAGCATTCACTGCAGGACCTGGACTGGCACCGTAGCTGCTCGCTGTTACAGATCTCTCTCTTCGTGTTTCAAGGTGCTGTATGCTGCAGTTTCATTTCCTTCTTGGAAAGCAAGCAGGATGTTTCCTAGGAAAAGGGTTTCATTGGGAAAGGCTGGAACTTAATGAGTTTGTTGGATGAGCCACTTGAAATGGGAGCAATGGCATTTTTGCATAAGCCTGTGTGGTGATGCTCAGCTCAGACAGTTGGCTCCAGCAAGTGATCAGGGCTCTGCTGCCGACCTGAGAAACACTGAGCTGGCTTTGCTAGCCCACAGCTCCCCGCAGCAAGCGAGGCAGTGAGATGCAGTGGGACTTTGGAAGCTTTCACCACACAGGAAATGGTCCTGGGTTTATTCTACAGAGCTGGAGCTGAGCCCTAAGCTTTCTAAACACTCTGGGACACAGAAATCATAGAACTCATAGAATGGTCCATGCCAGAAGCGACTTCTAGAGTTCATCTAGTCCAGCCCTCCTGCAGACAGTCTGAACAGTCCCAAGGAAAGGGGGCAAGTGCTGTCTGCCAGCTTCAGCTCTGAGGGCCCAGCTCTGTTTCTCTTCTGGCTCACCTCTGAACTGATGCAAGTTTTTACCAGTGGCTTTCCTAGGAAGCAAGAGGATCATGTTCTCCACCCAGTCCCACAGCACTCTCCTCTCACTTGGAAGGTTAGCTCAGCTCACAGCAGCTCAAGAACAAGCTAGAGGTGATGCAGGGTGAAGTGGTGGGAATGCATGACATAGGCCAGTTGGTGCTCACCCTGCCTTGGCTCACCCTGGGCACTGCCTCTCAGTCTGGTGCTACTGGGGGGCCACTGCAGGAGACTTGGAAAGACACTAAGGTACATAAATAGGTGAGTCACGATTTAAGCAGCAGTTTAGTGAAGTCTCCTTCAGGCTGGCTGAGTACACATCACCAAGAGCTGTGGCCACCAACAAAATCTCGAGGACAGGGATGTTGTCAAAAGGCAGACAAAGGCAGAGAGCATCCTCAGCAAGGCCTTCCAAATGCAAGCTGTGTAGTTCTGTTTCCTATTCATGACAATGACAGTTAAGAACATTTCAAAACACAGAGGCTGCAGGCTGGATTGTGGCATGAAAGAACCAATAGCTGAAGCCAGGCTTTAGGGTTGGTATCTGACTTGTAATTAAAGGGTGGTCCTCCCTGTTTCCCCCCCAGGAATAAAGGCCACCATATCCTTCAGCAGCTGCCAGCTAGAACAAGTCAAATGGTGCACTAACAGAGCAGGCTGAACAAGTGCATGCTTCTGAAATGTGTATTTTTAAAGCACATAAATGTCAGATCAGTTCTCTGCAGCTTTTTCCCAAAATCTTGGTTTTGCAGATGGATTTTCATCTCTCCCCCTGCAGCATTTGACAGGAATCAGAAGTAGCAGGCATCCTTCAGCTTTTGTTTTGGTGAAGTCTCCTTTCCTTGGCTGTGTTTTGCCAGACTGCTCACATCTGTCAATCAGCACCACCTTCTGGTGCTGACAGCGTGAGGGAGAGTCTGGAGCTGCCACCAGCAGGAAGGAAACCTGTGAAGAGAGACAGCAGTAAAGTGAAACTGCTCTAAACCCAGGGACTTAGTCACAGGAAACAGGTAAAGGCACATGAAAGCCATTGTACCAGCTCAGCCTGATGCAGGGGCTAAGGAGCACGTTTAGAATGGCTCATAGAGTGGTAGAGGTTGGAAGGGACCTCCAGAGGTCATCCAGTCCAACCTCTCTGACAGAGCAGGAGCACTCAGGGCAGGTCACACGGGAACACACTCAGGTGGCTTAGGAAAGGCTCCAGAGGACACTCCATAACCTCCCCAGGCAGCCTGCTGCAGGCCTCCAACACCCTCACCACACTGAAGTTTCTCCTCATCTTGAGGTGGAACCTCCTGGGTGCCAGTTGGACCTGTTGCTCCTTGTCCTCTCTCTGGGCACCCTCTCCCTGACACCCACCCCTCCTGGTTCCTGCAGTCCCTGACGCAGCTCAGTGCAGGACTGGTGAGCAGTGTACAGCCCTGTGCTGGCAGCACTCCCAACAGCTGCTCACACAGACACACACACACTCGGCACAAGCCTCCTGTCCTGCTGCTTCCTCCCCCACTGTGGGCACCATGGCCAAGGACACAGAGATGTTTGTTCTGGGTTGCTGCTGCCTGAGCAGCCACTTGGCATCTCCCCTGAGTGGCTGGAGGGAACCACCTGATGTGCCACACGTGTGCAGCACTCAGCCTGCGCTGTGCAACCAGCCCAGCACTTGGCCCAGCAGCTCCTGCACACCCCCAGCACTGCTATCTCTGGACTTGCTGAGTTGCAAGCTCCCAGCCCCTGAAGCATGACACCAGCACTGTGTCCTGCCACGCTGAGCTGTGTACTGCTTCTGTGAACTCCTTCATCTGAAGTACTGCCTGAACCCCTGAAAGCAGCTCTGTGGAGAAGGACCTGAGTGTGCTGATGGGGAACAGGTTCACCAGAGCCAGCAACGTGACCCTGGAGATCCTGAGGGCCATTAAGACTGCAATCAACAGGTCCAGGGAAGTTCTCCACCCTCTCTACTCTGCCCTGATGGGGCCACAGTAATGGGTTCAGTTTTGGGCTGCTCAGTTCAAGAGGGACAGGGAACTACTTGAGACAGGCCAGTGGAGGGCGACAAAGAGGCTGAGGGGGCTGAAGCATCTCTGACAAGGAGAGACTGAGAGCTCTGGGGCTGTTTAGCCTGCAGAAAAGCAGCCCCAGCGGGGATCTGAGCAATGCTCAGCAAGAACTAAAGGGTGGGGGGCAAGAGGCTGGGGCCAGAGTCTTGTCAGTGGTGCCCAGCGACAGGACAAGGGGCAGTGGGCACAAACCAGAACCCAGAAGGTTTCACTCAGACATCAGGAAACATTTGGTGCGAGGGTGCTGGAGCCCTGGAGCAGGGTGCCCAGAGAAGTTGTGGACTCCCCTTCTGTGGAGAGATTCCAAACCCCTCCCTAGACACAGTCCTACAAAAACAGCTCCAGGCAGACCTGCTGTATCAGGGGGGTTGGACTGGTTGATCTCCAGAGGTCCCTTCCAACCCCTACTTGGGATTCTGATCACATTAGCTCTGTGTAAAATGTCAGTTATGGAAACCTCCAGCCCTTGGAGCACTGCTGCATCCACAGACAGCACCAGGGTGGTGTGCTGCTTGAGGCAGGCAGGAATCAACAGCTTCAGCAACTTACAACCAGTTTTGCTGAAGGCAAGGAGAAACCCCAAGCCACCATCTAAGTAATGCCCACTCAGACAGATGGAACCCAAAAGCTGCTCCTGCCAGCTGCAGAACAAGCTTGGTGTTGAAGCAGCTTTGCAGAAGTAAGCTCACAAGGCCTGGGGCTGTCTTCTCCACTGCCCTTCTCTGGTAATGCTTGCAGAGCTCAGTTAGCAAAGGCAGCTGCACCCCACGCTCTCCACAGGTGCTGAGACATACACAGGACAGGCTCCACTCTTAATGCAGTGCCTTCTGCTGCACTGTGGGGCACGGGAGGATGGTCTCAGCAGACGTGCCCATGGTGCTAAAGGAGTGGGGCAGATGTGCACCACTGAAGGTCCCTGAGGGGCAAAGCAGGCTAAGGTGACACTGTCAGCTGTAGCCTCTCCCTGCAAACAGATTAGCACAGAAAGAATCCACACCTGGACACCACGGACACTGCCATTCACACAATCCCATTTTCTCCTGCTGGGTGCTTGGAAGGATCCAGTCCATGCTGCTTCATCTGCACCGCAATGTCGAACAAGTAATCGTAGCACTCACACCTGGAAGGAGAGGGAAGAGCACCCTGCAGTGTCAAGGCAGCCTCCAGTTTCACCACTTCTTTTGACAACCAATCATTCTCTCCCTGCAGCTTCACCCCCCCAGTGTGACAGGCTGACTACACAGTCCTCTGAGCACCTGCTTCCACGGAAAGTGCCCAGCATTTTCCCTGTTTAATCCATCAGTAAATGAAGAAATAAATTCCCCAAATGGAACTAGAGAATGCTACACTAAAAGGAGGAGAGCCACAAGGATGATCCAAGGGCTGGAGAAGCTCTGCTGTGAGGACAGGATGAAGGAACTGGGGGTGTTCAGTCTGGAGAGAAGAAGGCTCCAGGGGACCTCAGAGATGCCTGCCAATAGCTTAAAGGATCCTCCAGGAAGGCTGCAGAGGGACTTTTGCTGAGGATGCCTAGAGACAGGACAAGGGTGAATGGTTTGAAGCTGAGGGAGAGCAGGGTTAGAGTGGAGCTGAGGAAGAAGTTCTTCAGTAGTAGAGCACTGAGACTCTGGCACAGGCTGCCCAGGGAGGCTGTGGCTGCCTCCTGCCTGGGGGTGCCCAATGCCAGGCTGGATGAGGCCTTGAGCAGCTGAGTGTAGTTGAGAGATGTTCCTGCCCACGGCAGGAGGCTGGAGATGAGCTCTGAGGTCCCTTCCAGCCTGAGCCATTCTGGGATTCTGTTGGCAGGTATCATGTAAAAGCAGAGACTGCCTGCAGGTTTCATGAGGAGGAACCTGTCCACCTGAATGAAAACCTCTGCAAGCCTATGAGCCAGCAGTGACAGGAAGGGAAAGCCAAGAGGCAGATTCAGGGTAACCAAAAGCTGCCTAGACATGCAGTGAGACCAGAACTTCCCGTGCTAGCTCCTTGTCCGTGGGTGGGAAGTGCACCCCACTGGAAGGCCCCTGACCCAGTGAGGCACAAGAGCAACAGCTGCTCCATGCCACCTCGTACTCACATGGTCTTGGCCTTCTGCCACGTCTCTCCCCACACGTAGACCCCGTGGCGCCGCACCAGCACGGCGCAGGAGTCCGGGCAGCGCTCCATGGCGCGAGCCATCCTCTCCTTCAGGTCCCGCTCCTCCGGCGTGTTCTCCACGATGGGCACCACCAGCAGGTCGTCATAGCTGGAAGAGAGATGGATGGTGGATTCCAGACCAGAGCTGTTTTTGGATGCAGGAAACTCCTCCTTCAGAAAGGCTGGCCAAAAGGCTGGCTGCAGGGCCAGCCGTGGATGCTGCCTGCCTTGCCTCCAGCAAGGCTCCTGGCACTGTCCTGTAACACCCCCAGGGCAAAGCTCAGGAAGTGCCATCCAGAAGAGCAGAGAGAGAGCTGGATCAAGAACTGCCTGAGCAACAGAGCCCAGAGGGCTGTGACCGACAGCAGAGAGTCCTGCTGGAGGCCTGCTTCTAGTGGTGCTCCCCCGGGGTCAGTGCTGGGTCCAGCCTCGTCCAACATCTTCACCAACGAGCTGGGTGAAGGGATGGGAGTGTCCCCTCAGCCAGTCTGCTGATGGTGCCAAACTGGGAGGAGTGCCTGACACCCATCAGGCTGTGCTGCCATTCAGACAGACCCAGCCAGGCTGGGGACTTGGGACCTCATGAAGTTCAGTGAGAGTAGGAGTAGGGTGCAGCACCTGGGGAGGAACAACCCCTGCACCAGGGCAGGTGAGGAGTGACCTGCTGGAAAGCAGCTCCACAGAGTAGCACCTGGCAGTGCTGGTCAGTAACAAGATGTCTCCAAGGGCAGCAATGTTCCCTGGTGGCCAAGGAGTACTCAGGCGCATTAAGAAAAGTGTGGCCAGCAGGGCTAGAGAGATTCTCCTCTTCCTCTGCTCTGCCCTGGCAGGAGCACACCAGGAATACTGTGTCCAGTTCTGCGCTCCTCAATTCAAGAGAGCAACAGGGATCTGCTGGAGAGAGTTCAATGGAGGCTATGAGGATGATGAAGGGCCTGGAGCATCTCTCAGACAAGGTAAGGCTGAGAGCCCTGGGGCTGTTTAGTCTGGAGAAGAGAAGGCTGAGAGGGGATCTCAGCACTGGCTACAAATCTCTGCAGGGTGGCTGTCAGGAGGATGCAGCCAGGCTCCTTTCAGTGGTACCCAGTGACAGGAGGAGGGGTAGTGGACAAACTTAAGTCACAGGAAACTTTATCTCAACACGAGAAAACTCTTCTGTACTGTGAGGCTGCTACAGCCTTGGAGCAGGCTGCCCACAGAGGTTGTGGAGTCTCCTCTGGAGATCTTCAAATCCCACCTGGATGTGCAACCTGCCCTGGGTGCTTCTGCTCTGGCAGGAGGAGTTGGACTGGATGATCTCAGGAGGTGCCCTCCAACCCCTACCGCTCTGGAATCATCCTGCACCAGGAGTGAGCAGGTTCTCAGCACATTGGCTCACCAGATACACTCTGTGCTGGAGGAGCATCCAGGTACTCCTCTCACACCCAAACATTTGCTGTGCTGGCAAAACCTGAGCTACCTCTGGGACACAGGAAGAATTACCACTTCCATGTGTTGGGTGTAGCTGTTCACACATCACTCTGCTCTTGGGTTCCCTGACAGCCTTCTCAGGCTCTCCCCATCATGCCCTGGCATCACCTACAGGCTTTACCTCACATTACTTCAAAGGATCACAAGATGGAGGAGGAAATGAAGCTGTCTGCTGGAGAGCAAAAAGCCCCTGGAAATGAGGTTGCCCTGCTAAGAGACGTTAATAGAGAGCAGAATGAAGAGATGAAAAGCAGTCTGTGAGAGAGTCATCAGTGGGCTACAAGTGATCTCCAGTGAGGCCGAGAAGCCCAGCTCCAGAGGCAAGATGATGCATGCTCCTCAGTGCAACCTGCCCAAGAGCTTCACCTGAAGGAGGACTGGGATATTTGGCATTGCCTGAATCTTAATTAACACTGGCAGAAACTTGTCTAAGTGGTTGTAATAAGTCCCCAGTTCAGGTTGAAATCCATCCTGGAGATCACAAGGAGATTTCAGGAGTGAGTGCTAGCAGCACTTGAATGAAACAAAGAGACAGCAGTGCTGAAAATAACCTGGCTTGTAGCTCACAGCACATCCTGAACACCCAAAAGGTCTCCCCCCCAGCAGCCTGCAAGGCCAGGGCTGCCCACAAAAAAACACTGAAGTGCCCTGGTTTGCTCAGGCTTGCTTGGACTGACCTATTCTGATCACCCAAATCAGATCTGGAGTCTTTGCTAGTGAGGCCAACTGAGTGGAGAGATTGACTTCAGTGGAGAGATTGACTTAGTAGGTTCTGCTTTTCGCTTGAGCCTGAGGCAGGTGTAAATATGGACTCCTATCATCACCCTGAGCTTTTCATCCAGGACTAATGCCCATGAAACCCCAGGAGGACTCTAAGCCAGCCAAAGACCTGGGGTCTCTTTGGTCTGATGAAAATGTAAGCAGCCCAGATTGAGCCAAACCATCCTATGGAAATATCCTGTGATGCTGCTGGACACATCCCATTCTCCTCCTGCTGAGGCCAAAGGCAAGCCTCCTCTTCAGGCCAGCAAACACTCCTCACTATCCCACCTGCAGCACTCTCCTGGAAAACTCCCAGAGAGGGTTGATGGAGCTAAACCCAACCCATCATCAGCCTTACTCTTGAAAGATCCCATTCTGTACTCACAGAACCCCAGAGTGTAGGGGTTGGAAGGGACCTCCAGAGGTCATCCAGTCCAACCTCCCTGACAGAGCAGGAGCACTCAGGGCAGGTCACACAGGAACACACTCAGGTGGCTTAGGAAAGGCTCCAGAGGACACTCCATAACCTCCCCAGGCAGCCTGCTGCAGGCCTCCAACACCCTCACCACACTGAAGTTTCTCCTCATCTTGAGGTGGAACCTCCTGGGTGCCAGTTGGACCTGTTGCTCCTTGTCCTCTCTCTGGGCACCCTCTCCCTGACACCCACCCCTCCTGGTTCCTGCAGTCCCTGACGCAGCTCAGTGCAGGACTGGTGAGCAGTGTACAGCCCTGTGCTGGCAGCACTCCCAACAGCTGCTCACACAGACACACACACACTCGGCACAAGCCTCCTGTCCTGCTGCTTCCTCCCCCACTGTGGGCACCATGGCCAAGGACACAGAGATGTTTGTTCTGGGCTGCTGCTGCCTGAGCAGCCACTTGGCATCTCCCCTGAGTGGCTGGAGGGAACCAC
Organism: Pogoniulus pusillus; assembly: GCF_015220805.1. Lineage (NCBI taxonomy): Eukaryota > Metazoa > Chordata > Aves > Piciformes > Lybiidae > Pogoniulus > Pogoniulus pusillus. The sequence goes on from NC_087264.1 coordinate 52,769,455, forward strand.
CTGATGTGCCACACGTGTGCAGCACTCAGCCTGCGCTGTGCAACCAGCCCAGCACTTGGCCCAGCAGCTCCTGCACACCCCCAGCACTGCTATCTCTGGACTTCCCTGGAGAAGGGACTCCACAGCCTCTCTCTGGGCAGCCTGCTCCATTGCTCCACCACCCTCACCACACAGAAGTGTCTCCTTAAACTGAGGTGGGACCTCTTGTCTCGTGGTCTCATCATCTTGCTCACTTCTTGAGTTTACCTATGAGGCTGTGATGGTCTCCAAAGCCTTCCTGGAGCCATGGTAGACACCATCCACTGCTCTCCCCTCACCTATGCATTTGGTCCTGCCTTCACAGAAGACTTTCAGATTGGCCAGGCAAGATGTCCCCGTAGTGAATTCATTCTGGCTGCTCCTCATTCCCTTCTCCTTTCAAGTGAGAGATGGCCTCCAGAATGAGCTGCTCTACCACCTTCCCAGGGATGGAGGTGAGGCTGACTCATCTGGAGTTCCCTGGATCTTCTTTTTTGCCCTTTTGGAACCCTGCAGTGCCACTGGCCTTCTCCCAGTCCTCAGGCACCTCCCCTGCTCTCCATGACCTCTCAGAAATGATGGAGTGGCTCAGCAACACTATCAGCAGCTCCCTTAGCACTCATGGGTGCAGCCATCAGGGCCCAAGGGTTTGTGCCTTTTCATTCCACCCAAGTCATCTCTAACCCAGTCCTCACTGACCAGTGCAGAGTCTTCCTCCCTCCAATGTCTGAGATTACTGAGGGCTGCTCTGAGCAGTCAATACTGAAGCAAAGAATGTCCTAAATTTCTCTGGAATTCAGGGAACCTTGCGTGAGGCCAGGCAGTGGAACAAGCCTGGGGGGGCTCTGAGCACAGCTCTGGGTCCTTGCAGAGCACGAGACCAGTGGAAAGTAAGGGTATGGCTCTCCCATCAATCAGACCCCATGGATTAATCACCCAGCTGATACCCTGAAGGAAGGTGGAAGCCACCATGCTGCAGCAGGGGGGCTTTAGGTTGAACACGAGGAAGGATTTTTCACAGGCACTGTCACAGGCTGCCCAGGCAGGTGATGCAGTTCTCACCCTGGGGATGTTTCAAAGCACCCCTGGTGCTTGGCAGTATGGCTCAGGGGTGCACTTGGTGGCACAGTGTTAATGGTTGGACTCAATGATCTTGAAGGTCTTTTCCAAGCTAAAGGATTCTAACATTCTACATTCCTTAGGAAGCCTGGAGTCTGCAGCTTCCATTGGTTTGCTGTTCTGCAGCATCAAGAGGACTGCAGAGGATGACTGGGAGCTATGAAACCACATCAGCAAGTTCACCAACACCAAGCTGGGTGCTCTGGCTGACAGCTGGAGGGAAGGGATTCATCCAGAGGGGCCTCCACAGGCTGAAGGCCTGGGCCCAAGCCAACCTCATGAGGGTCAACAAGACCAAGTGCAAGGTCCTGCATCTGCACTGGGGCAATCTCAGGCACCAGTGTAGGCTGGGCAGTGCTGGGCTTGGGAGCAGCCCTGAAGAAAAAGACTTGGGGGTGCTGGTGGAGGAGAAGCTCAACACGAGCCAGCAGTGTGCACCTGTAGCCCAGAGAGCCAAGCAGAGCCTGGGCTGCAGCCAGAGCAGTGTGGGCAGCAGGGTGAGGGAGGGGATTCTGCCCCTCTGCACCACTCTGCTGAGACCCCACCTGGAGCACTGTGTCCAGTTCTGGAGCCCCTGGGACAGGAAAGGTCTGGAGGTGCTGGAAGGTGTCCAGAGAAGGGCCATGAGGATGATCAGAGGACTGGAGCTGCTCTGCTATGGGGACAGGATGAGAGAGTTGGGGTTGTTCAGTCTAGGGAAGAGAAGGCTCTGAGGAGACCTTCTTGTGGCCTTCCAGTGTCTCAAGGGGGCTGCAAGAAAGCTGGGGAGGGACTTTTTAGGGTGTCAGGTAGTGATAGGACTGGGGGGAATGGATCCAAGGTAGAGGAGGGCAGATTGAGATTAGACATTAGGAAGTTCTGTGTTGCCCAGGCAGGTGGTGGAAGGCCAGGCTGGATGTGGCTCTGAGCAAGGTGATCTAGTGTGAGGTGTCCCTGCCCATGGCAGGGGAGTTGGAGCTACATGGTCCTTGAGGTCCCTTCCAGCCCTGACAGTTCAGTGGTTCTGTGAAATCAGTGCTGTCTCCTGACTAACAGTGAGGAATGGTTAAGAATTCCAAGCACATACCCAACACACACCACTGCTGGATGTTTTCCTCTCCAACCAGTGCTGATGGACAACTCAGTACCAGAGGTGTCTTTCACCACCTTCCCAATCAAAACCCTCCTCCCCTGCTGACAAGAAGGCAGAGCTGGCAAGTCAGCCAAAGGGAACAGAGGCTCCCACAGCAGACACGCCGCAGGCTCCCTTGCCAAAGGGCAACAGAGAGCTACAAAATTCAGCATCAAAAAGTGGAAAGAATGCAGCATTTCCATTTCTTCTCTACCTGTCAGGGATTACATAAACCTTGTTTGCAGATCCCAGCTCAGCTCTCCGTGGGTGGAGTCCTCCCAACAAGCCATCACACATACTCTGGAATAACTCAGCACTTACCTCAGAGCTCACCCTTGAACAGTAATAACTCCAGCTCTAATGAGCTGCTTATGTGAGGTTGCTTTCAAAGGCTGTCAAGGCAAATCTCAAATCCTCCACTCTCTTAACATGCCCTGAACTAGCACAGGCAATGCCAAGTGAAGTCCATCCAAAGGTAGTTTGTACCTTATCAATCCAAGCCAGTGCTGGCTGGCCCTGGTTTCAGCGGAACATTGCAAGGCTGTGCAACATCTCTGCTCCTGAGAGATGTGTCAGGGCAGGGCTCCTTGGCTTCTCAAGCTCAACAGGCCACAACAGCCTTGACAGGACAAGGCTTTATCTCAGATTTCTTCCACAGGCTTAAGACCCTCTTAGGGAAAGCCAAGGATTGATTAACTCAGAGGTCTTCTTCTTCCTAATACTTTGACAGACTCAGAATGTTGGGGACTGGAAGACACCTCCAGAGATCGTCCACTCCAACCCCCCTGCCAGAGCACCAGCACCCAGGACAGGGCACACAGGAACACATCCAGGTGGGTTTGGAAAGTCTCCAGAGGTGGAGATTCCACAGCCTCTCTGGGCAGCCTGCTCCAGGCCTTCAGCACCCTCACAGTGACAAAGTTTTCTCTCCTGCCCCCATGGCACCTCCTCTGCTCCAGCTGGCACCTCTTAGCCCTTGTCCTGTCCTTGGACACCCCTGACCAAAGCCTTGCTGCATCCTCCCCACACTGCCCTGCACACCTTTAGCAGCAGCAATGAGGGCAGCCCTCAGGCTCCTCTGCTCCAAGCTCCCAGCCCCAGCTCCCTCAGCCTGGCCTCTCAGGAGATGTTGCACTGCCTGCAGCAGCTTGGTGGCTCTGGGCTGGGCTCTCTCAAGCAGTTCCCTGAGGTCCTTCTTGAGCTGAGGGGCCCAGAACTGGACACAGTATTCCAGATGTGGCCTCAGCAGGGCAGAATAGAGAGGCAGGAACTTCTCTGGGCCTATTCACACAGCACTTGTAATGCACCCCAGGATGCCCTTGGCTTCTTAGCCACAAGAGCCTCCTGCTGGCTCATGGGCATCCTGTGGTCCACCAGGACCCCCGAGATGCTTTCCCTAAAGCTGCTCTCCCACAAATCATTTACATACTTGGACACTCAACTGCAGTGACTTCTGCCTGGATAAAACAAAGTTAAATGGCAATAGCCTGACACAGAGCCAGAGAGCAATACCGGTGGTAGCCTCCTGAGGTACATTTCTGGATTCCTTTGATCATCTCCTGGTGAGTAATGGTGAACTCACTCCCTGGGTACAGAAGCGTAGCCATGACAGCAGCCTTGGAGTGAGTATGGATCACTGCACCTGCCCCTAAAAACACAGCAAGAAACAAAAAAGCATCTTGAGGATTAATTTGAAAATGTGTTCATCAAGGAAATGGCATGGACAGAGCTAACTCATCCTGTAGCATCATGGAGTGGCTCAGCCTGAATGGCACCTCAGAGTGCCTGCTCCAGCAGAGACACCTCTCAACTAGACTCAACTGCTCAAGGCCTCATCCAGCCTAGCCTTCAACACCCCCAGGCAAGAGGCAGCCACAGCCTCCCTGGGCAGCCTGTGCCAGAGTTTCAGCAGCCTCCTACTGAAAAACTTTCCTCAGCTCCACTCTAACCCTGCTCTGCCTCAGCTTCAAACCATTCCCCCTTGTCCTGCCTCTAGACACCCTCAGGAAAAGTCCCTCTGCAGCCTTCCTGGAGGATCCCTTCAGCTACTGGATGACAGCTCTAAAGTCCTCCTGGAGCCTTCTCCTCTCCATGCAAAGACCCCCAGCTCCCTCAGCCTGCCCCCATAACAGAGGTTCTCCAGCCCCTGCATCATTTTTGTGGCCTCCTCTGGACTCACTCCAACATCTCTGTGTCCTTCTCATGAAGACATTCCCTGTGCCAGGGAAGGTTTAGGTTGGACATTAGGAAAAAAATTCTTTCCTCAGAGAGTGGTGAGGGGTTGGAAGAGGCTGCCCAGGGAGGTGGAGGAGTCACCAGCCCTAGAGGCGTTCAAGAAGCTGTAGGTGTTCTTCAGAACATGGTTTAGTGGTAATGGTAGCTGGGCTATGGTTGGGCTCAGTGGTCTTAAAGAGCTTTTCCAGCCTTAATGATTCTGTGGCTCACTGCTGGAGCTGCCTACAAAAACAAGGAGGTGAACGAGGCTCAGAGGAGGTTACCACAGCTGACCCTTTGCACACCCATAAATCAGTAAAGCCATGTTTGTGTGCTTGGAGCTGCTGTGTCTGAGCCATGTTTGTGTGATTGGAGCTGCTGTGCCTGAGCCATGTTTGTGTGCTTGGAGCTGCTGTGTCTGAGCCACGTTTGTGTGCTTGGAGCTCCTGTGCCTGAGCCATGTTTGTGTGCTTGGAGCTGCTGTGCCTGAGCCATGTTTGTGTGCTTGGAGCTGCTGTGTCTGAGCCATGTTTGTGTGATTGGAGCTGCTGTGCCTGAGCCATGTTTGTGTGCTTGGAGCTGCTGTGTCTGAGCCATGTTTGCGTGCTTGGAGCTGCTGTGCCTGAGCCATGTTTGTGTGCTTGGAGCTGCTGTGTCTGAGCCATGTTTGTGTGCTTGGAGCTGCTGTGTCTGAGCCATGTTTGTGTGATTGGAGCTGCTGTGCCTGAGCCACATTTGTGTGATTGGAGCTGCTGTGTCTGAGCCATGTTTGTGTGATTGGAGCTGCTGTGCCTGAGCCACGTTTGTGTGCTTGGAGCTGCTGTGTCTGAGCCATGTTTGTGTGCTTGGAGCTGCTGTGTCTGAGCCATGTTTGTGTGCTTGGAGCTGCTGTGCCTGAGCCATGTTTGTGTGCTTGGAGCTGCTGTGTCTGAGCCATGTTTGTGAGCTTGGAGCTGCTGTGTCTGAGCCATGTTTGTGAGCTTGGAGCTGCTGTGTCTGAGCCACGTTTGTGTGATTGGAGCTCCTGTGTCTGAGCCACGTTTGTGTGCTTGGAGCTCCTGTGTCTGAGCCATGTTTGTGTGCTTGGAGCTGCTGTGTCTGAGCCACGTTTGTGTGATTGGAGCTCCTGTGTCTGAGGGCTGTGCTATTGAATATGAAGCTGTGCAGGGGCTGCTGCAGGCACTGCTGATCTAGGGGCACTGGCTCTGCACCTCTCATGCTGTAGGCATTCATGAAGAGCGGTGTGCATTGGCTCTTCTTCAGCTTCTTGTGCACGGGGGGACCACTGATGTCCTGTCCACTCAGGTCACACACAAACATGTCTTCTGGCTGTAAGGAAAGAGTCACCTGTGAGGGCCTGAAGAATTGTGCTTCACAGCATCACAGAATGCTAGCAGTTGGAAGGAACTTCCAGAGATCATCCAGTCCAATTCCCCTGCCACAGCAGGGTCATCCAAGGCAGGGCACACAGGTAGGTTTGGAAAGTCTCCAGAGAAGGAGACTCCACAACCACCCTGGGCAGCCTGCTCCAGGCCTCCAGCACCCTCACAGCAGAGGAGTTTCTCCTCATGTTGAGATGGAGCTTCCCAGGTGCGAGTTTGTGTCCACTGCCCCTTGCCCTATCACTGGGCACCACCAAACAGAGCCTGGCCCCTTCTTGACACTCACCCTGCAGATATTTGCCATCTTCCTGAAGGACTGTGAGGTGCCTTTAGGGAACACACCTCTGCCCTTTGGAGCTGGGGGCTCATCCTGAGGTCAGTCATGTGCAGCCATGGTGTGCTTACAGCACCCTGGGGGCATCAGCAGTCCCGGGGGTTTAACTGACAGAGACAAATCTCGCTGCTAATGCAGCTGAAAATGGCACAGGTGACCTTGACTCCACCTGCTGATCCTCCCTGGGGTTGTGATCCCCCTCCCCACAGTGCTCCCTGTGGCTGATGCTGATCTTCAGGTCTAGAGCTGGGTCTGCTCAGCCTGGAGAAGAAAAGGCTCTGGGAAAGTTGTCCTGCATGTGACAAAGTTTTACCAGGGCATGCAGAACCAGTGGGGGTGGCTGGAAGAAGCTGGATTTAGATTAAGCAGCAGGAAGAAATTCTTGCCTGTGATGAAGGTAGTGAGGCACTGGAACAGGTTGCCCAGACAAGTTGTGGAGACTCCAAGCCTGGAAGTGTTCAAAGCCAAGCTGGATGGGGCCTTAAGCAAACTGGTGTAGTCAAGTGTTCCTACCCATGGCAGGGGGTTTAGAACTCGCTGATCTTTAAGGTCCTTTCCAACCCAACCCATTCTATGCTCAATCTCTCCTCCACTTACATTTTGGAGGTTTTTTGGAAAGGGAGGTCACCTTTTCCCAGGGAGAACCCACCACATTACTGAGAATATCAAAACCATGATTTGTCATCAAACAAAACCAAATAAGAGCTAAGCGTAGTGCCAGAGTGACCTGAAGCCACAGCCAGACAGCTTTAAAGCCAGCCAAGCTTGGTAAAGGACAAAGCTGGACTTCAGACAGGTTCAAATCTCACAGCCTGCTGTGCCAGAGCCAAGAAACCATTGAGAATCATCCAAGAAACCACTGAGAATCATCCAGAGCAGGCACTGAAGCATCTTGGTTTGCTGTGGGAGTGCAGTGCTAGGCAAACTCCTCTGCTGTTTCAAGAAGGCAGCCAACAGCAGAACAAGCAGCTGACTTGTCAGAAACAAGACCCAAAGCAGAAGTGCTTGGATCCACCCCAGGCTGAGCTCCCAGACAGGACTGCAGCTGGACATACCTGTATCCTCTCCTTCTGGACCCCTGAGGGAGCAATGTAGATTTCATTCCTAAGGAAAATCAGAGGGGAAATGCAGAGGGTTAGACTGGAGCTGAGGAAGTTCTTCAGTGGGAGGATGCTGAGACTCTGGCACAGGCTGCCCAGGGAGGCTGTGGCTGCCTCCTGTCTGGGGGTGTTCAAGGCCAAGCTGGATGAGGTCTTGAGCAGCTGAGTCTAGTTGAGAGGTGTCCCTGCCTGTGGCAGGAGTTTGGAGTGGATGATCTGCGAGATCCCTTCAGCCTGAGCCACTTTATGGTTCAGTGAGACACAGCCTTACTTCTCCTACAAAGAACAGCACTCAGCCTCCTCCTGCAAAAATCCCCAATCCCCAGAATGCCAAAGGAAAACAGACCACGAGAAACTGCAGCAGACACTGATCTCTGACAGAAGATGTGACAGAACTTGCAGTTAAGAACCTCCAGAGCACTACAGTGAAATGAGCTATCTGTGCTGTTCTGCAGTGCAATTGCTCTCGGGGTTTACCTGTGCAGTGTAGGGCTTTAATGCATTTATATATCTATTTTTATTGACAACACTGAAGCCAATCCAACTAAAGGACTGAAATTCAAGTAGAAAAGCATCTTCTTCAGGTAAACCTTGTCAGGTTTACATGAACAAAGCCTTTAAAAATGGCTTTAAATGAAAATTAATTTAAGGCATTTTCTGAAGTATTTTCAGTAATAGCAAAAACAGCAAAAAAAAAAAAAAAACAAACAATGCCCAACCCCAGATCATCTCAGACAACTGCAAATCACTTTCAGTGCCAACAGGAGCAGAGCAAATCCAGGAGCACAGAGACATCTAGTGAACACTGAATCCAGTTACAGACACGGAGACAGAAGGATCATCAGTCCAACCCCGCTGCCAGAGCAGGGTCACCCAGGGCAGGTCACACAGGAACATGTCCAGGTGGGTTTGCAAAGTCTCCAGAGAAGGAGACTCCAGAGTATAGAACTGTCTGCTCTTGGGTTCCATCTTGTACCTGTCATTTCTTACCCTGGCACTGGGCACCACCAGAGCCTGGCACCTCCAGCCTGACCCTCACCTCTCAGATACTTATACTGATCAGATCCCCTCTCAGCCTTCTCTTCTCCAGACTGAACAGCCCCCAGGGCTTTCAAGTCTCTCTACACAGCACTGTTCCAGTCCCCCAGCCATCATAGTAGGTCCCTTCTTCACTCTCTCCAGCAGATCCTTTCTTGCCTGCAAACTGTCAAGGGTGGGACTCCTCTGCTCTACGGACGGCATCTGAAAGCTTGGTGCCTGGAGGAAGGCCCTCTAAATCCCATCCCCAGTGAACTGAAGCAGGTAGAGCACACTCTTCCTTCAAGACAACTTTATTCACCTAAACTGAAGACAGGAAATGGACAGCCCAGCAGCTGCCTCTCCTCTGGACAACTGCAGTGATTAACTCAGACCAGCTCCCTCCCTTCTGCAGCTTACCTCTGGGGTACTGTTCATTCCCCCCTCCACTTGCTTGCTTATTCCTGACTTTCTAACTCTTTTCACAGCACTGCCTTCTCCCACCCCTATCACAGCCACCCTGTTCTAACCACAGCCACCCTGTCTCTAACCACCACTTTATTTCTTCTCCACCTTTACTTACCCATGTTTTAAGCTGATTCCTCCACCAGTTCCTGTTACCCAGCCTAAGCCATAGAACAGTCTGCAAAGCTCTGGAATGAGATTCCTTGGATGTAACTTGTCCTACAAAAAACATAAAGAAAGAAATTAAAACCCCTCCAGAGCATCACAGACCTGAGTTTCAGTTCTGCAGCAGGGTTTAGAGGAGCAGCACTTCCACGGTGCAGTGTGGCAGTCTGGTTTGTGCTCACCCACCCCACTGACACACTGCCTGCATGTTTGCACTACCCCTTTGCACTCTGCAGGTTCCAGTCACACCTTGAAATCAACAAAGAACACCCCTCAATACAATGCAGCTTGGATTGTCCTTCACAGGGAAGCTCTCCTGTCCAAGTTGTTCAGATGCAGTGGCCCACAAGTGTTTCAGCAGTGAGATTAAGTCTCAAAAGAAGAAAGAGAAATGGATCTAACACTGACACACTTGCAGCAGTTAGAAGCTTCAATAGCTTTTAAGTGACAAGTCATCTGTGGCTCTGCTGCTCAGCACAGTCACTGGTGCCCAGGAAAGAACCTCTCCAAGAGGCTGTAAGGCTGAAGTGGAATGCTCAGTGACCCTCGATGGTCTGAAGGTAAGACTATAGGACATAAGCTGAGTGGTACTAGGACTTCCTCAAGACTGTCTCCTGGCCCTTAGAATGCCAGCAGAGGTTTTGTGCAGTGCAGCAGGCAGAACCCTGGCAATCTGTTGCAGCTGCCAGAGAGGGCTGCACACCACAGGAAAATGCTTCCCATTGGTGCTGGACTTGCAGAACCAGGCGTGGAGGTGCAGTGGCAGGAGCACGGGAGACTGAAGCAGGGAGAGTGGCCGTGTGGCAGGAGGCAGTGACGATGAAGCAATGGAGAAGGAAGGCATCCTGGAGCAAGTTTGGCTGGGTTTGGGATCTCCCACTTCAGAAGCTGCTTTGGCAGTCTGTTCAACTGTGCCTGGTTACAAATATCTTCTTAATGTCTAACCTAAGCCTCAGTTGCTGAAACTTAAACTTGGGATCTCTTTTACTAAAGAGTTATGGACACGAGGAAGACATTCTTCTCTTTCACCACATTTTACCTCATAAGACAACTCCATCTGCTCCTCTCCAGGGCTCGGGCACCCTCACAGCAAAGAAGTGTTTCCTTATGTCTAAGTGAAACCATCTGTGCTCTAGTTTGTGCCCAGCTGCCCCTTGTTCTGCCACTGGGCGCAACTGAAAAGAACCCAGCCCCATCCTCTAGATCGGCACTGCTCAGGCTGCTCTCCTCCAGGCTGAACAGCCCCAGGACCCTCAGCCTTTCCGCATCAGGGAGATGCTGCAGCCCCTTCAGCGTCTTTGCAGCCTTCACTGGACTCTCTCCAGTAGTTCCCTGTCTCTCTTGAACTGAGGAGCACACAGCGGGGGGCACCTCACCAGGGCAGAGGGGCAGGAGACCGTCCCTCGACCTGCTGGCCACACTCTTCTGGTCGCACCCCAGGACACGTTGCTGGCTCACGGGTTCCCAACCAGCACTCCTTTTCCGCAGAGCTGCTGTCCAGCAGGTCACCGCCAGCCCGCAGGGGTGCAGGGGCTGTTGCTGCTCAGGGGCACTCTGAGCTCCCCTCCCGAGCGCACCCCGCAGGTTACGGCCAGCCCGCAGGGGTGCAGGGGTTACTCCTGCTCAGGGGCACTCTGAGCTCCCCTCCCGAGCGCACCCCGCAGGTTACGGCCAGCCCGCAGGGGTGCAGGGGTTACTCCTGCTCAGGGGCACTCTGAGCTCCCCTCCCGAGCGCAGCCCGCAGGGGTGCAGGGGTTCCTCCTCCCCAGGGGGGCACTCTGCGCGTCCCTCCCGAGCGCAGCCCGCAGGGGTGCAGTGGTTCCTCCTCCCCAGGGGGGCACTCTGCGCGTCCCTGCCGAGCGCAGCCCGCAGGGGTGCAGGGGTTCCTCCTCCCCAGGGGGCACCCTGCGCGTCCCTCCCGAGCGCAGCCCGCAGGGGAGCAGGGGTTACTCCTCCCCAGGGGGCACCCTGCGGTCCCTCCCGAGCGCACCGGGCCGCGGGGCAGGTGCGGAGCCTCCTTACCTGCACGCCGCCGTCCTCCTTGGCTGCCGCCATGGCGCCGGGGGCCTGCCGCGGGGGCTTCTTGCTGGCACGGCGCAGGTGCGCCCTGGCTGCCTCTGCCTGCCTGTCCGCGGCGGAGGACACCGACCCCAGCGATGCTCTGGGTGGGCGGCCATATGGTGAGGGTGGGACGGAGAGACCTGCTACCTGCCCTCAGGTCGGAAAAGCAAGAGAGGGCCAGTAGCTGGGGGGGAAATGTGAGCGTCCCTCGGGGATGGTGGAACGATTGAGTAGGGCTGGGGCGCGAATGCGTTTGTGGTGGGCGTTGGCTTGTACCGGCGGGGAGAGAAGCGGTCAAGGCCGAGCGGACGGGTAAGCCCCAAGGCAGGGCTTGTGGCGGTGTTCCGCTCAGGCGGTGCGGAGGCAGCCTGGGAGCGGGGCGGGCAGGGAGCGCCGGCAGGAAGATGGCGGCTCCCCTGCGCTGGGGCTGCGGCGCCAGCGGCGCGCTGAGGCTGCTGCTCGCCCGGCGGCCGGCCCTGGGCGCCGCCGCCGCCGCTTTCCCGGCCCCGGCAGCCCGGAGGCGTCTGCACGGCAGCCCAGCGCTGCTGGGTGAGTGGCTCCTGCCGCCGCGGAGCTGCCGCGGGCGGGCGCGGGGCTCGGTGCGCCGCGGCAGGGAGGTGCAGCGCCCGGAGCTGGGTGCGCAGGCGGCAGCGCCCGGCCGCGGCTCCGCTGCCACCGAGCGGGAGGAACCGGGGGGCAGCGCTGGCCTGGGCAGGGGTGGAGAGCCTCTGCGGATGGGCTGGGTGAGCCGGCTGCGGAGTGGTTGGGTCTCTGGAGGCAGCTGCAGCCACCTCGGGAGGAGTGCGGCCCGCAGGGGGGGTTCGGGAGGAGCCAGGAGAGTACCGAACGCCTGGGAAAGGAGGTACCGGGGGCGAAACGGAGGGGTTGGGGTCCGGGGGAAGCCGCACTGACCAGCGTTCGGCCTTCCCATGCAGCCGTATCCGCTCGGTACGGATGTGGGCAGCAAGCAGAGCGTTTTCCCGGTGTGAGCTTAGTCACCTCCCGTTTGTGGGGCTGCTCTTACCCAGCGATTGGCAATCCCAGCGGCTTCCGACCTTGCCCTGCAGGTTTCAGGTGAAGGAGGGCTTGGAAGCTGTGCTCTGTGTTTGCGTTTTGCTGCTGGGGTAGTGTTTGGGTTTGGGGGGTTTGTTTTGCTTTGGTCATGGGGAAGGATTAAAATGGAAGGAGCCTTAGAACCCCAGAAAACATTGGGTTGGAAGAGGCCTCCAAGCTCCTCCAGCCTTTGTCCCCCGCACTGGAAGGTCACCACTGAGCCCTGTCAGTGCTCGAGGTCTGTCCATTTCTGGTTGTTTTCTTTCGTCTTCTTGTTGATGCCTGCTTGAGTTAGTCTTTTAGTTCTCCCCTTGGCTGCAGAGCCTGGCTTGGGAAGCTAAGAGATGGCTCTCCGGTGGGGCACATTAAAGCACCCCTCTGTAGTTCATAGAATCACAGAATCAAGCAGGTTGGAAGAGAGCTCCAAGCTCATCCAGGCCAACCTAGCACCCAGCCCTAGCCACTCAACCAGACCATGGCACTAAGTGCCTCAGCCAGGCTTTGCTTCAGCACCTCCAGGGACGGTGACTCCACCACCTCCCTGGGCAGCCCATTCCAATGCCAATCACTCTCTCTGACAACAGCTTCCTCCTAACATCCAGCCTGTACTTCCCCCAGCACAATTTGAAACTGTCCCCTTGTTCTGTTGCTGGTTGCCTGGCAGAAGAGGCCACCCCCCACCTGGCTACAGTGTCCCTTCAGGTACTTGTAGACAGCAATGAGGTCCCCCCTGAGCAGGCTCTGCGGTGTGACCATGCTGTGGCTGCTTGTGTATCAAAGGAGGTCAGAAAGGGCAATGACCTGCCCAGGTTTGAGTACAAAGCTGACTGTGAGTGGGACTCTGGGGTTATAGCTACTTAGGGTGTCACAGAGGTGCAGTTGTCTGCTCTCGAAGCTCGGCTGTTTAACACACAGCCCAAGTGTGCATCGAATGTCCTCTTGGAGGAGGAAGGGGGCAGGAATGCTGTGCCCAGCTCCCACTCACTTCTTCACATGTATCCCCAAGAGCAAATGCTATGGATACACAGAGAAGTTCCTTTAAAGTAGCAGCTGCTGTCTGTGTGAAGGGGATGTAAGTCTTTCCCCCTTTTTCCTTTGTTCAGATGTTTCATGGAATCCTACAATGGGCTGGGTTGGAAGGGGCCTTAAAATCTCATCCAGTTCCTACCCTGTGCCGTGGGCAGGGACACCTCCTACTGGCCCAGGTCATTCAAGGCCTCATCCAACCTGGCCTTGAACACATCCAGGGAAGGAGCATCTTCAACCTCCTTGGGCAACCTGCTCCAGTGTCTCCCCACCCTCGCTCTAAAGAATTTCTTCTTCCTCTCCAGTCTCAATCTTCCCTCTCCTAGCTCAAAGCCACTGTCCCCTGCCCTTTCACTCCCAACCCTTGTCAAAAGTCCCTGGAGCTCCTTCAGGTACTGGAAGGCTGCTCTGAGGACTCCCTGAGCCTTCTCTTCTCCACCCTCACTCTGAAGAATTTCTTCTTCCTCTCCAGTCTCAATCTTCCCTCTCCTAGCTCAAAGCCACTGTCCCTCATCCTTTCACTCCCAGCCCTTGTCGAAAGTCCCTCTCCAGCTCTCCTGGAGCTCCTTCAGGTACTGGCAGGTTGCTCTGAGACCTCCCTGGAGCCTTCTCTTCTCTAAGCTCAACAGCCCCAACTCTCAGCCTTTCTCTGTAGGGCAGGTTCTCCAGCCCTCTGATCACCTTCACAATCTCCTCTGGGTCTGCTCCAGCAGCTGCATGTCCTGAGCTGAGGCCCAAGCAACTGACCTGTAATTACACAGCTACTCCTGACAGCAGTAAAATGAATGGGTGGTGGTTGGGGTTCAGGTTTCATGTGTTCATGGCTCTGCCTGCCTTAAAGCCAACGAGATCCCTTTGGGGGTCTTGTGTGAGCTGCCATCACTTTTCACTTATCCATGATGAAAGAGCAACTCCTGGAGTGCTGGTAAGGACTGCCCGGGCAGTGCAACCATCCCACAGGGGTGTGAGGACTCCTGTTCTTAGCACTTCCATGTCACAAGTACTGGGTGGAGAGAATCAGTGAATTTAAGATTTCCCTCTTTGCTGATTTCTAGAGCCACATTTAAGGCTGGTTTTTGGGTGTGTGTGCTCACTCCCTGAAAACCCACTGCAATCGTTTGAAAGGAGGCCATGGCTGTAACTGTGTTCTTGTGTATCTGCTGCTGAACAAGGCTCTAAGCTGCAGCTCAATGACCAGGGATGTCCCCATGCATGAGCACTACCTGGATAGGTGAGGAAGGGGTAGGTTGGTGAGCTGAGAGAGGGGTGGAGGAAGTGGAGCTGAAGTGCAGCTCACTCTTTCCCTTGCAGAAGCACTTGGATTGTAGTTCTGCAGCTGCTTTAGCTCAAGTTCTGTGCCAGTTCCCCCTGTCCACTTTGGGTCCTGATGTGCTCACGCTGCTGCACGAGGAGGCAGATCAGGAGGCTAAGCTGAAGGTGATTGCAGTCGTGTCTGGTTTGGGGCTCAGCTTCACTTCCAGCAGAATGCCTTCCCGAGGCTGCACAGCTGGGCAGCAGTGCTGCTCTCAGCTCTGCGGCTGCTGTGAACAGAGGTGTGAACAGGGCTGCTTGCAGCATGAACTGATACACGTGGAACAAAAGGCATCTGCCCTGAACTGGCCCTGGGGAGCTCCCAACTCCAAAGCAATACTGCAGACCGATTGCAAATCATATTAAGCCTCAGGATATTGGTAGAAGTCAGGCTCTTCTCCTAAGGAAGATCTTCCTCTAATCAATGAGGAAGCAGTAAGGGACCTGCTGAGACATTTGGATCCTCACAAGTCCATGGGACCAGATGGGATCCACCTTAGGGTGCTGAGAGAGCTGGCAGCTGAGCTGGCCAAGCCACTCTCCATCATTTATCAGCAGTCCTGGCTCAGTGGAGAGGTCCCCGAGGACTGGAAGCTGCCAATGTGATCCCATCCACAAGAAAGGTCGTAAGGAGGAGCCAGAAAACTACAGACCTGTGAGCCTGACCTCAGTGCCAGGCAAGGTCATGGAACAGCTCATCTTGAGTGCCAATACACAGCACCTACAGGATGGCCAAGGGACCAGGCCCAGACAGCATGGGTTTAGGAAGAGCAGGTCCTGTCTCACCAACCTGATCTCCTTTTATGATCAGGTTCCTGCCTGGTGAATGTGGGGCAGGCTGTGGATGCAGTCTACCTGGACTGCAGCAAAGCCTTTGACACTGTCTGCCACAAGAAGCTCCTGGCCAAGCTGGCAGCTCATGGTTTGGACAGATTCATTCTGTGTTGGATCAAGAACTGGCTGGATGGCAGAGCCCAGAGAGTGGTGGTGAATGGTGCCAAATCCAGCTGGCAGTTGTCACTGGTGGTGTGCCCCAGGGATCAGTGCTGGGCTCAGTCCTGTTTAGTATCTTCACAGATGATCTGGACAAGGGGATTGCGTCCAGCATCAGTAAGTTTGCAGATGACACCAAGCTAGGAGCAGCTGTGGAGCTGTTGGAAGGTAGAAGAGCCCTGCAGAGGGACCTGGCCAGGCTGGATGGGTGGGCAGAGGCCAATGGGATGAGATTGAACAAGGCCAAGTGCAGGGTTCTGCACTTTGGCCACAACAACCCCAAGCAGCACTACAGGCTGGGGACTGAGTGGCTGAGAGCAGCCAGGAAGAAAGGGACCTGGGGGTACTGATAAAGAGTAGCTGCAGATGAGGCAGCAGTGTGCCCAGGTGGCCAAGAGAGCCAATGGCATCCTGGCCTGCATCAGGAGCAGTGTGGCCAGCAGGACAAGGGAGGTTATTCTGCCCCTGTGCTCAGCACTGCTCAGGCCACACCTTGAGTGCTGTGTCCAGTTCTGGGCCCCTCAATTCAAGAGAGATGTTGAGGTGCTGGAAGGTGTCCAGAGAAGGGCAACAAAGCTGGTGAGGGGCCTGGAGCATAAACCCTATGAGGAGAGGCTGAGGGAGCTGGGGGTGTGCAGCCTGCAGAAGAGGAGGCTCAGGGCAGACCTCATTGCTGTCTACAACTACCTGAAGGGAGGCTGTAGCCAGGTGGGGTTGGGCTCTTCTCCCAGACAACCACCAATAGAACAAGGGGACACAGCCTCAAGCTGTGCCAGGTGAGGTCTAGGCTGGATGTTAGGAGGAAGTTGTTGTCAGAGAGAGTGATTGGCATTGGAATGGGCTGCCCAGGGAGGTGGTGGAGGCACCGTCCCTGGAGGTGTTGAAGCCAAGCCTGGCTGAGGCACTTAGTGCCATGGTCTGGTTGACAGGATGGGGCTGGGTGCTAGGTTGGACTGGATGAGCTTGGAGGTCTCTTCCAACCTGGATGATTGTATGATTCTATGATTCCACTGCCTTCAGCATCCTTGTGGCTCTGTGCTGAACTCTCTCAAGCAGTTCCCTGAGGTCCTTCTTGAACTGAGGGGTCCAGAGATGGACACAATACTCCAGAGATGGCTGCAGAGCAGAGGGTCATGAGATCCTCTCTGGACCTACTAACCACAGCCCTCCTCCTTTCAGGGAGCTGTAGAGAGCAATGAGGTCTCCACTCAGCCTCCTCTTCTCCAGACTACACACCTCCAGCTCTTTCAGCTGTTCCTCCCCAGCCCTGTTCTCCAGACCCTTCCCCAGCTTTGTTGCCCTTCTCTGGACCAGCTCCAGCCCCTCAGTGTCCTTGGAGCAAGGGGCCCAGCACTGAAGGCAGTACTCAAGGTGTGGTCTCTAAGTGCTGAGTACAGTGCTTGTGTGTAAGCTCCATAAGAGCCTCCTGAGGCATCTTCCGTGCAACTGTCAGCCTCCTGCCTTCCACTTCATTTCTCTTCAGCTGGAAGACAGTAATCGTTCTGGAAAGGTTTTTGGTCTGAGGACCCCTGTGCTTCTTTTCCAGGTGTACCTGGCATTAAAGTTCTCATGCCTGCACTTTCTCCTACAATGGAAGAAGGAAACATTGTGAAATGGTTAAAAAAGGAAGGTAAGAAACCGTTTTCTGTGTCTGAACTTGTTCTGTATATTCTGTGCCTCTAAGAATTATTTCTGGTTGTACTTTGGTCTTTCGAAGCAAAATATTTGGTCTGTTGGTGCTGTCATCATCTGGTCCTGTCCGTGGCCACCCCTGTCCAAAGCCTGACTGCGTCCTCCCCTCACTGCCCTGCACACCTTTAGCAGCAGCAATGAGGGCAGCCCTCAGGCTCCTCTGCTCCAAGCTCCCAGCCCCAGCTCCCTCAGCCTGGGCTCACAGGAGATGTTGCACTGCCTGCAGCAGCTTGGTGGCTCTGGGCTGGGCTGTCTCAAGCAGTTCCCTGAGGTCCTTCTTGAGCTGAGGGGCCCAGAACTGGACACAATATTCCAGATGTGGCCTCAGCAGGGCAGTGTAGAGGGGCAGGAGAACCTCTCTGGGCCTATTCACACAGCCCTTCTAATGCACCCCAGGATGCCCTTGGTCTTATTTGCCACAGGTGGCCATTGCTGACCCATGGGCATCCTGTTGTCCACCAGGACCCCCGAGTTGCTTTCCCTAAAGCTGTTCTCCAACAATTAATCCTATTTTTGAAAGCTTTCCTTTCTGCTGTTGAAGGAGGTGAGGGTGTTTTTAATTTCCAGTCTCGTCCTGCTGATCAGCAGCTTTGGCAGGCTGAGACCCTCTGAGGCCTCTGTGTCATTGTTCTGCCCTCCAGTAACTGAAGGGATCCTGCAGGAAGGCAGCAGAGGGACTTTCCCTGACGGTGTCTAGAGACAGGACAAGGAAGAATGTTTTGAAGCTGAGGCAGAACAGGGCCAGACTGGAGCTGAGGAAGAAGTTCTTCAGCAGGAGGGTGCTGAGACTCTGGAACAGGCTGCCCAAGAAGGCTGTGGCTGCCTCCTGCCTAGAGGTGTCGAAGGCCAGCATGGATGAGGCCTTGAGCAGCTGAGTAGTTGAGAGGTGTGCCTGCCTGTGGCAGGAGGTTGGAGTAGATAAGCTGTGAGGTCTCTTCCATCCTGAGTCGTTCCATCATTGTATGTGATGTTGTCTGCAGTGCACAACCACCAGAGGTCAGCAGGATGCTGCTTTGAGGTTTTTTTGCCTGCTCTTTGTTTCAGTATGAAGTGTTTTGACTTCAGGGTTCCCCAGGATGAACAGATGAGTGCGGGACTGCAGAAGGAGAAATGCTGATTCTAACTGGCAGCTTTTCCATTTCCTTCTCCATTCAGTTTCTTACTGATTCCTTTGGGCAATGAAATCATTCTCCTAATAGCTGTGCTTCAAATCCCCTCTCTACTGGGTATGGATTTCACTTTGATGAGAGCTGGTAGACTGACAGCCCAGGAAACCAAAAGCACAGCTTCACAGGTTGCATCAGGCTGGTTTTGACCCTCAAAGGTCATCCTGTCCAGCCACCCTGTCTTCATCAGAGATACCTCCACTAGATCAGGCTGCCCAGGGTCACATCAAGTCTTTTCTTGAATGTCTTCAGGGACAGGGCTTCGAGCACCATCCCTGCACAGCCTGTTCCAGTATTTCACCACACACAAACCATTGCTCCTATCCCCACAGGCCCTTCTAAACAGTCCCTCCCCAGCCTTCCTGTAGGACCCTTCAGACACTGAAATGCAGCTCTGAGGTCTCTCTGGAGCTGGTTACTTGGGAGAAGAGGTCAACACTAGCCTTGCTCCAATCTCCTTTCTGGGAGCTGTGGGAGGCAGTGAGCTCTCTCCCCAGTCTGAACACCCCCAGCTGCCTCAGCTGCTCCTTGTATGACATCCTCCAACCCCCTCAGCAGCCTCACTGCTCTTTGGACACCCTGGAGCACCTCAGTGTCTTCCTATCATGTGGCACCTAGAACTGAACCCAGTGCTCAAGCTGTGGCCTCACCAGAGCTGAGTACAGGGGCACCATCACTGCCCTGCTGGCTGGCCACATTGATTCCAACCCAGGCTAGAATGCTGGTGGCCTTCTTGGCCACCTGGGCATGCTGCTGACTCATCTTCTGACAGCTCTCGACTAGCACCGCCAGATCCTTTTCCAGCAGGCTGCTTTCCAGTCACTCTGCCCCAAGCCTTGACCCTTCATGGGGTGGTTGTGACCCAAGTGCAGGAGCCAGTCCCTGGCCTTGCTGAAGCTCAGGCCACTGACCTCAGCCCATGGGCTGAACCTGTGCAGTCTGTGCTTGGGAATGAAAGATGCACTGCAGTCTGTACCTATGAGGGGTCTGCTGGCTGTAGAGAGGCTCAGGTGTGTCAGGTGGCTCAGTATCTGCCTTCCATGGCTCAGCAGCTGTGCAGGGCAGGCTGAAGTGTCCTGTGCTGTGTTTTGCAGGAGAGGCAGTGAGCGTTGGAGATGTGCTGTGCGAGATCGAGACGGACAAGGCGGTGATCACCATGGAGTCAAGTGATGATGGGGTGCTGGCCAAGATACTGGTAGGGCTTCTGCCTCTCTGCCTTCAGACTCCCATGCAGCACATGGACTAAGGTGCCTTTAGGCAGCTGGATCTGCTCAGCTCAGTCTAGAGTGTTCGCTTGTATTCCTGGTGACAAGTCACTGACAGTTCCTCCAAGTGGTGCCTGGCTCTGAGTGTGTTTAATGGACTTTGAGCTCACCTGATTGAAGCGGTGTTGCACCTTAGGAATGAGACCTGTGCACTGTCACACTTCATGGTGTTGCTTAGGATCACAGAACCACTAAGGTTGGGAAAGACCTTCAAGATTGTCAAGTCCAGCCATAACCCAACTACTATGACCACTAAACCATGTCCTGAAGCACCACCTGCCAGCTTCTTGAACACCTCCAGGCCTGTTGACTCCACCACCTCCATGGGCAGCCTGGTCCAACTCTTCACCACTCTCTCAGGGAAGTTTTCCTGATGCCCAACTAAAAGCTCCCCTGGCACAACTTCAGCTCTTAACATCTGTTTGCAGAGGCCTTATGCTGTTCTTTCCATGCCCTACTCTAACAAGACAAGGCAAATTCCACCTCTTGTCCTTCTGCCTTCAGCCAACAGTTTAGAAGCAGGTTTTTTGTGTGTCAGTGCCTGGGTGTTCATTCTCAGCAGGATCTACCAGTGTGGGGCTACTGCTCTGAGTGCAGAGCACCTCTTGGTGCTTCTCTGTGAAAACTCAGAGGTCATGCTACAAAAGTTTTGCTGTCTGTCAAGTGTGTATAATGGGGAATATATTTTAGAGTTCTTTATAAAACCAAGTGCAAGGTCCTACATCTGGGCTGGGGCAATCCCAGGCACCAGTATAGGCTGGGCAGTGCCTGGCTTGAGAACAGCCCTGATGAAAAGGACTTGAGGGTGCTGCTGGATGAGAAGCTCCACGTGAGCCAGCAGTGTGCACTTGCAGCCCAGAGAGCCAAGTAGAGCCTGGGCTGCAGCCAGAGCAGTGTGGGCAGCAGGGTGAGGAAGGGGATTCTGTCCCTCTGCACTGCTCTGATGAGACCCCACCTGGAGCACTGTGTCCAGTTCTGGAGCCCCTGGGACAGGAAAGGTCTGGAGGTGCTGGAAGGTGTCCAGAGAAGGGCCATGAGGATGATCAGAGAGCTGGAGCTGCTCTGCCATGGGGACAGGCTGAGAGAGTTGGAGTTGTTCAGTCTGGAGAAGAGAAGGCTCTGAGGAGACCTTCTTGTGGCCTTCCAGTACCTGAAGGGGGCTACAAGAAAGCTGGGGAGAGACTTTTTAGGGTGTCAGGTAGGACTGAGGGGACGGTCCAAGGTACAGGATAAGAGATTTAGGTTGAATGTTAGGAAAAAGTTCTTAACCATGAGTGTGGTGAGAGACTGGCACAGGTTGCCCAGGGAAGTGGTGGAAGCCTCTTTCCCGGAGGATTTAAGGCCGGGCTGGGTGTGTCTCGGGCAAGCTGATCCAGTGTGAGGTGTCCCTGCCCATGGCAGGGGGTGGAACTGGGTGATCCTTGGGGTCCCTTCCAGCCCTGACAATCCTGTGATTCTGTAATCTTTAGGGAGAGGAATGGTTCCCAGATGGCATCAGTTTGGAAAGGACCTTCACAAGTCATCCTGTCCAGCCCCCCTGCACTCAGCAGGGAGACTTCCAACTAGAGCAGGCTGCCCTCTGTGCCTTCATCCCAGTCATTGATGAACAGATTGAACAACACTGGTCCCAGTACCAGCCCCTAAGCACCTCCACTAGGCACAGGCCTCCAACTATTCTGTCCCACTGACCACAGCTCTCTGTCTTTACTTCAACCAGTCCCCATCCACCTCTCCCTTTGATCATCCAGCCCACACTTGCTCACCTTAGCTGTGAGGGTGCTGGGGGACACTGCCATGCCTGTTTGCAGGAGGTTTTTGGTAGTCTGTGACCTGTTTGCTCTGAGTTCTGAAGGCTGCCTATAGATGTGTGAGGTTTGAGGGGCACTGGGTGGTACTCTGCACCCTGTCCTCGCTTTCAGTCATGAGGCAGCTGCTAACAGAACCCAGAGGACTGTCGTGATGAGCTGTCACCCATGTGTCTGGAGTGGCCAGCTCTGCCATTGGCAGTCCTTATCTGGCCAGCACAGTGTCTCACTTGATGTCCTCCTTGCCTCCGTGCAGCTGCAAGAAGGAAGCAAAAATGTACGCCTGGGCTCACTGATTGCTCTGCTGGTGGAAGAAGGACAGGACTGGAAGCAAGTTGAAATCCCAGCTGATGCTGGGGATCCATCTTCTCTGGCTCCACCAGCACCTCAGCTTCCCTCGGCTCCTTCAGTTTCCGCCTCTCCTAAACTGGAGCAGCAGCCTGGAAAGCTGCAGTAAGTTTGTGTGTTTGTTTTGAGGTGCAACTCTTACCTCAGTTAGTGAAGCTGAAGCAAGAGCAATCCCTGCTTACCTGCTGTCAGGCTGTTGTGCACTGAGCTGCTCTGCAGATCAGTGAGGTAACAAAGCTTGCCTGGCTTTTGCTTGTGAGCCCAATAAATCAGCCTTATGGGAAGCCCCTCTGTGGCTGTGCTTTTGTTCCAGCAGACAGCTGCTTTGTGAAGGAGGCTGGGCTTAGGAAGAAGGGTTCATTTGCACTGGCTGCTAATGCCCCAGCTGCTCTCATTGCTTATTGCTTGGGTTCTGTTTTATTATTTAGGGTAGGAAGGCAATAAAAAAAAACTCCAACCCCCTCCCAGGCTCTTGCATATTTGAGAATAGAAAAAGCTTCTTCTTATGTCCATAACTGTGCAGTGCAAACAACTCCAAACTGTAGCTTAGGTCCTTTTTTTTTAGTTTTGGTTTCATCTGTTAGGTTAACTCTAATCAGTGCAGACGTCTCAAATTAGCCCCAGAGTGTTAGTCCTGTATGAGCAATCTGTTGGTCACTGGACTGTGGGGTAGGGTGCACCTTCTGGAGGTCTCACTGCTCCTTTGGAGTCAGTTGTGCCCACCCAAAGCTGGTGGCTGCTAAGGAAAAGGATGGGAAGCTACCCTAGGCAGCACGTGGGCTGGGTGTCTTGGCAGGGCTGTGCTTGTTTCCTGTGTTGAGGTGTGGTTTGGTGGGGGTTGTACACAAGACACTGGGGAGACCTCAGAGCAGCCTTCCAGTACCAGAAGGGGCTCCAGGAGAGCTGGGGAGCGACTTTTGACAAGGGCTGGGAGTGAATGGATGAGGGACAGTGGCTTTGAGCTGAGAGAGGAGAGATTGAGACTGGAGAGGAGGAAGAAATTCTTTAGAGTGAGGGTGGGGAGACACTGGCACAGGTTGCCCAAGAAGGTTGTGGATGCTCCTTCCCTCAAGGTGCTCAAGGCCAGGTTGGATGAAGCCTTGAGCAACCTGGGCTGGTGGGAGGTGTCCCTGCCCATGGCAGAGGGTAGGAACTGGATGGTCTTCAAGTTCCCTTCCAACCCATTCTGTGAATTGTATGAATTAAAGCCTGGTAAAGGGGCGTAGCCTAAGCTCAGTGTTAGGATCAAAGCCTTTGAGCAAAGCTCTGTAGAGCATACCTGTGTGTTTTTTCTCTGTGCCCATCAGTTGCAGAAAGCCACTCTTAGTGCTTCAGCAGTTTCTTTTTCTCCTCATCTCTTTAGGATTCGCCTAAGTCCTGCAGCTCGCAACATTCTGGAGACACATGGGCTGGATACAAGCAATCTGGAACCTTCTGGGCCTCGAGGCATCTTCACCAAAGAGTATGGAGACATTTCAGTAAAGCTGCCACCTCCACTTGCCCTCTCTCTCCCTTGGGAGCTGGAGCAATCTTCCTGAGCTTGGGAAGTCTGTTTGTTGTGAAAGCCAGCTGTTCCTTCCACCTTTGTTCTGGGAGGGGGTGGAAATGACTTAGTTCAGTTTACCAAAGCTGTTGAGAAGATACAGAGAATAGGTTAGGAAATGTAAGAGAAGCAAACAACAGACCCAAAGAGCAGCAAACCTTTTATCTGGCCCATCTGTGATGGTGCTGTTGTTGTACTTCCTGCAGCTGAGCCTGCTGCAAGGTAGGGATGGTTAACCACCACCATCAATCTCAAGAGCTTTGCTAGTCAGAGACGTCTTTAGAGCCACAATGAAATCTGAGTGCCCACTTTTCTGCACCCCCTTTCAGGTATTTTGCTTCTTTCCCTGAGGTTCAGGTAAAGCCTGGCAGAGTTTAACTTGTGCTGCTTTTTCAGGAGCCTGGGGAGAGCAGTGAGGTGCAGTGGTAAGAAATCCAGGGGCTTGTTTTCCTCTCATCTCTGGGGGGTTTTGCCTCATCTTTGGTTTCAAGAATATTTGTTTGCAAACCCATGGGATGCTCTGATCAACCTGGTAGTAGTTTACTCCAGTGATTACTTAGTGACTTCACTCCAGCCTGTGAGCATTGGGGTAGGAATCTTTACAGCTCTTTTTTCCCTACAGTGCGTGGCTAGGTGGAGATGAAATTAGAGATGCAATATCCAACGGAACATCAAATGATCAGTTGTAATTTTGTCTTAATTATGGAAGTGCAGTGGTAATTTGTGGCATGCTGCTAGGCTGTGGCAGGTGGAAGCCCTCTAGGACTCAGAGCTAACTAATTAGCGTTGCCTGGCTGTCAGGGAGGTGCAGCAAAAGATGTTCTGTAGCTATGAGAATTAAATAGCTAAAGCCTCATTTTCCCAAACTCCTTCCTTCCATGCAAAGGTCTGACTAGAAAATGTTCTGGGAAGAGCTGGGCTGGGGACTTGCAACCCTTCTTTTGAAGTGGTGTTGATCTCTCAGATGCCTGCAGGCTCTGCTCCTGTGTTCAGCTTGAAATGAAGTGTTTGCAGGGTGTTGTAGGAAGCTGCTATAGATAGTCAAGGAAAGAGTGCAGCCAGCAGGTCTGTGGAGGTTCTCCTGCCCCTCTACTCTGCCCTCTTGGGGCCGTACCTGGAATGCTGTTGTCCAGTTCTGGCTTCCCCAGTTCCAGAAAGACAGGGACCCACTGGAGAGAGTCCAACACAGGCTATGGGGATGCCTGTGGGGCTTGAGCATCTCCCCTGTAGAGAGAGACTGAGAGCCTGGGGCTGTTTAGTCTGGAGAGGAGAAGTCTGAGAGGGGATCTGATCAATACCTGTAAATATCTGAGGGGTGGGGGTCAGGATGATCTATTTGGTGATGCCCAGTGACAGGACAAGGAACAATAGGTACAAGTTGGAACCCAGGAGGTTCCACCTCAGCACAATGAGTTACTTCTGTGTGGTGAGGGTGCTGGAGCCCTGGAGCAAACTGCCCAGAGAGGTTGTGGAGTCTGCAAACCCACCTGGATGTGTTGCTATGTGACCTGCCCTGGATGATGCTGCTCTGGCAGGGGGATTGGACTCCATAATCTGTGGAGGTTCCATTCCAACCTCTGTGCCAATGTGTGACCCTAAGTGGAAACAATGTTAAAGCATTTTCTTAGCTTTAGAACATGTCAGAAGTTCTCAAAGCTGCATCTGATGAGCAGATGGTGTGGCTTAGGACTGCCAAGTTAACACTCTGCAGGAGCTTTTGGGAGCTTCTAATATGCTAAGTGGGAAGGTTGCATGAAGTCATGCAGTTACCTCCTTTTGTTTCAGGTTGCAGGGCTGGGAGATGATTTTCCTTCAGTGGAATCCAGCTCGTCCCCCAGTGCTGTGGTTGTGTTAAATAGGAAACACTTCCTTTGGGAACAAATCCTGGCTAAGATGTTAGTTTGGGAAAGACAGCAATGGCAGATTCACACCCCAAGCTCAGGCTGTGGTGTTTGTAATGTGATTTGCTGAACTGTGTATTGAAGCCAGAAAGAAATTGAGGCAAGTCACCAATCAATAACAGATGCTGGACAGAACAAAGCTTTCCAGCTGTGGGGGCTGGCTCCTGACTCTCACTCCAGAAGGGCCTCTGGCTCCATCAGGTAGCTTTGCTGTTGAGTATTTATGGCTCATGTTTTGGAGCCCTCCTATGGCTGTGAGCCTGATTTCTTGCATTTAATTTCCTCCTCCAGTTCCTGTAATAAACCTTTGCATACATAAACCTTTGTGTTCAGGCTGCAGCGATGCCTTCGTGAAGTGATATTACCTGGGGGGTGTGGTATAGACTTCTGTGTTCACCTCTGGAGAACAGGACAAGGGGGAATGGTTTGAAGATGAGGGAAAGCAGGGATAGAGTTAGGAAGAAGTTCTTCAGTATAAGAGTGGTGAGACTCTGGAACAGGCTGCCCAGGGAGGCTGTGGAAGCTTCCTTTCTCAAAGCGTTGAAGGCCAGGCTGCATGAAGCCTTGAGCAACTGAGTCTAGTTGAGAGGTGTCCCATGGTGGGGAGGCTGGAGTGGATGAGCTGTGAGGTCCCTTCCAACCTGAGCCATTGTGTGATGAAGAAAGGGGCTCTCTGACTGGTACAGCTTCTCTAGCAAGTGCTTGGTAGGGGTGCAGTTACAGCTGCAGTCCAGAGGGTGTCCGCTGGCTTATTGTTCTGGCAGGTGGCCGTGGTGGTGGCAGTGCAGTTGTTTCTGTTTAGCCTGCTAGGTGCTGATCCTTGCATGCTGCTTTACAAATGCAGCTGGAAGGGATGTGGTGTAGCTTCCAGATAGGAACCCACTGATGTCACACTGTGCCCACAGGAGTGACCTGTGGTGGTGGCAGCTGTATAAAGCCCTTGGAAGATGCTTCTGCAGTAGGTGAGACTCAAGCACAGGTGGAGCTGTTAGATGTTGCTCAGTTTGGGGCTTTGGTTCTTCAGCCTGGTGCTGTCTTTCTGATAGCTTATGAAGCAGGGGCTTGGCTTCTGTGTTTGTTAGAAAGGTGCAGGGAACTCAGTGATCAATGTACCAATTGTCTGTGAGCCCTGATTAATCACATCAGCTGCTGGTGGTGGCAAACAGAGCAGGAAGAACAGCTTTCACCTGAGACTTTCTAGCCCAAATAAGTGCACTCTGACTACACAGTGCCTCACAAAGTTACCTTTTCCACTCACCTTTAGTGGTGATGATTGTTCTCACTCTCTAACAAGCATTTTCTGCCACTGCATAACTCCAGGCCCTTTGATTCACATAATCTAATTGGAGTTGCCTAAAGATACCACAAAAGAAATTGACACTGCTGTCAGTTAGCAATGCTCACCCGGGGGGTTGGTTTGACAACAGAGATGGAAGAGCACAGGGTTGGCAAAGGAAGTGGAGCAAGTGCTGGAGCAGCCTTCTTTGGGCATCTGGGAGATCGTTTCTTTGTCTGCATTTCACTGTCTTTTAATTACCAGAGATGCTCTCAAACTCGTGCAGAAGCAGAAGGGCAAAGCCACTGAACTGAAACCTGAGCCTTCCCCAGCACCTCCCCAGCCTACTGCAGTGCCTTCTGCTGTGCAAGCAACAGCTGTGACTTCTGCTTACCCAAGGCCAGCAATTCCACCAGTTTCCACACCAGGAGAGCCTGCTGCACCGGTAATGCTTCTCTTAAGTCCTCAGCATTGCTACAGTTAAGTGTTGCCATGGCAGGGGCTTGGAACCAGAAGGTCTTTAGGGTCCCTTCCAACCCAAGGCATTCTGTGAATCTGCTAGGTTGCCAGAAGTGGGTAGGTGAAGGAAACCAAGGACAGCCAGGCTGCAAGCTCAGTTCAGTTGGCAAGCTTTTGGTCTGGGTGGTTGTAAAGCAGTGGAGCTGCAGAGCCCTGGAAGTGATGCTCTGCACGCTGGTGTGTGTTTGGCTGCAAACTGAAGCCATCAACAGATTCACTTGGAGAGAGGGAAGCCAGAGAGGCAGCAGTTTTGTTTCAGTCCCCAAACAAGATGCCACTAGTTTGGAAGTAACCAATACATTCCCCCTCTTGGCCCCCACAGGATCAATATGTCAGGTGGGATTTCCAGACTGGGGGAGACTTTATTTTCACTGTCCTTCATCCTTTGCTTTCCTGCAGGCTAGGTACAGTAAATGCCCACTGATCAGTTGTCAAGAAGTGAGGAAGGAAAGGGCTTGGTGGTTCCCTTGAAGAGTGATTTTTCACACTGTCACCTCAGTACACTTCCTGTGCTGATTTAAAATGTTAGAAATGCCAGGAATTGTTTTGGGGTTTTTTTTGCCTGTGCTGAAGTGCACATCAGTTCCCACCAAAAAGGGGGAGGGGGGAGAACCTTCCTGGCTCTAGAATTACATTTGAAGGACCAATTCACTGCCCCTACCATGGAAAGGGCTTAGAGAGGACAGGAAAAGCAAACCCAAGACAGTATGTCAGCAGAGATGAAGGTGATTTAACAGCTAAGGAAAGAAGGAGGGAATGAGAAAACCAAGTGACAGAAAAGCAACCACCCACCATGCCCACCCAGCCCCTGAGCAGTGGGCACCTTCCCAGAAGCTCCTCCCTTGCATTTGCAGTGATGATTTATGTCTGTGTTGGTTGTCTTGGCTGTGCCTCTTCCCAGCTCCTTGCCTGTCTGCTGCTTTTTGGAGGGAAGCAGAGCAGGAGAAGAGCTTTGATACAAGTGCTGAAGCACCACTGTGATGTCAGCACTGCTTTAGCTACAAATCCAAAGCCCAGCACCCAGTGGGCACCCCAGGGAAGAGTTTGCTCCATCCCAATCAGAGCCAGCACCGTGCTGGTGGGGATCTGCAGCACCTTCCCAAGATGCTGAAGGGATTTTGAGGGTTTTTTTCCTTCTCATTTTGATTTTTTTTCCTGAGCCTGAAGAACGTCTTTGAGGTTCACGTTCAAACTTGATGAGGGCCTGAATAACTTGACCAGCACTGCAAGGAAGTTGAACAAGGTAGCCTTTGAGGGTCCCTTCCAGCCCAACCTGCTCTGTGGTCCCTCCAGGCTGGAGCTGACCATGTCATTTTCAGTTCATGTCAGGCAGAAAACACTGGGCTTTGCTTGCCCTGTGCAAACAACCAGAGCACAGAAAGCAAGCTCAGCCTTGGACATCTTTCCTTGCCAGAGGAAAGCCTCTTTCTGTGATTGCAGCAGAAGGTGGCTGTGTGCTGAGCACTGCTCAGTGTGCAATGCACAGGGGCAGCAGCTCCTTCCTGCCAGAAAAGCTGGCTGCCTTGCTTTCTGCACTCACTTCCTCGTGTTTCAAGAGATTCCCTGGCAGGTGACTGACAGCTGGGAAAACCTGCACTGAAACATGACACAGGGTGTCTAGAAGGAGACAGAAGAGTAACAAAAGAGACAGGCAGTGAAGCTTTTCCTAAGGACCCACTCAGGAGACTGAAAAAGCAGTACTGATGTGCCCTGGTGGCCAAGAGAGCCAGTGGCATCCTGGGGTGCATCAAAAATAAATGTGGCCTAGGAAGGTCTCCTGCCCCTCTACTCTGCCCTGCTGAGACCACACCTGGAAAACTCTGTCCAGTTTTGGGCTGCCCAGTTTAAGAGAGACAGGGACCTGCTGGAGAAAGTCAAACAGAGAGCCACAAGGATGACTGGGGGAACTTGAGCATCTCTGCTATGGAGAGAGACTCAGAGCCCTGGGGATGTTCAGCCTGGAGAAGAGAAGGGTGAGAGGGATCTGATCAATGTCTATCTGAGGGGTGGGGGCCAAGACGAAGGTGCCAGGCTCTCTTTGGTGGTGCCCAGTGCTAGGACAAGGAACAAGTACAAGCTGGAACCCAGGAGGTTCCACCTTAACATGAGGAGACACTTCTATGTGGTGAGGATACTGGAGGCCTGGAGCAGGCTGCCCAGAGAGGCTGTGGAGTCTTCCTTCTCCAAACCCACATGGATGTGTTGCTGTGTGACCTGCCCTGGGTGACCCTGCTCTGGCATTCTGTGGTTGTCCTGAGGAAGGCCTCTGCTGTCATTTCACTGGAACCAAGCCTGCTGTGCTGAACACATGCCAGTGGAGCAGTGCTGGCATGCCCTGGGCCAGGGTCCAAAGGCCTTTTCCGAGCAGCTCATGCTAGGACAAGCTAGCTGTGTGCTGCCAGCCTGTATTTACTCTGCACACCCTGCTGTGCTCATCCAAGTGGGACAGCAGAGCACTCCTTGGCTTGCCCATCCTGATTGCAGCGGTGGGTTCTTGGTTTCTGGGCATATTTGGATTGAGCAGGAGTCACTGCTGAGAACCTGTCAGTGCTGAGCCCTTTTTCAGCCAGGGGGACACCTTTGCTTTGCTGCTGTTTCCTCTGCAGTCTGTGGTTCTTTCAGGGCACCTTCACTGAAATCCCAGCCAGCAACATCCGGAGAGTCATAGCCAAGAGGCTGACAGAGTCCAAGACAACCATCCCCCATGCCTATGCTGCTGCTGACTGTGACATCGGTGCTATTTTGAGGTTGAGACAAGAGCTGGCCAAAGGTTAGTGCTGAAACTGGCTGGCTGTGACCTGTGCTCCTGATGCTTCTCTGCCTTACACCAGCTTGCCCAGGAGATTTTTTTTTGCATAGGCACTGTACAGAACTCTTTTGGAGTTCTCTGATAGTGGACTCCAGCTGTAGTTCCCTCTGGTCACTGAATGGGACAACTTGCCAAGATAGAACCATAAATGGACAGCTGCCTGAAATGAGCCAGCCTGTGCCCAAGTGGCCAGAAGGTCCATCCTGGCCTGGATAGGGAACAGTGTGGCCAGCAGGATCAGGGCAGGGATGGTCCCTCTGTACTGGGCACTGGTGAGGCCATCACATGAGTCCTGGCTTCAGTTTTGGGTCCTCACACCAAGAAGGACATTGAGGAGCTGGGGCAGGTCCACAGAAGGGCAGCAAAGCTGGTGAAGGGTCTGGAGAACAGGGCTGGGGAGGAGCAGCTGAGAGAGCTGGAGTGGTTTTAATCTGGAGAAGAGGAGGCTGAGTAGAGACCTCATTGCTCTCTACAGCTCCCTGAGAGGAGGTTGCAGTGAGGTGGGGTTGGTCTCCTCTCCCTAGTCACAAGTGATAGGAGAGGAAAGGGCCTAAAATTTTGCTGGGGGAGGTTTACATTGGATGTTAGATGAAACTTCTCTGATAGGGTTCTCAAAGCCTGGCACAGGCTGCCCAGGGGGGTGGTTGAATCCCTGTCCCAGGAGGTGTCAGGCAGAGATGTGGTGCTGAAGGTCATGGGTTAGAGCTACCCTGGGTAGAATTAGAGAATGGTTGGACTGGATGATCCAAAAGGTCTTCTCCAGCTCAGCCCATTCTATGGTTCTACCATCTCTAGGTTGCCATTTCCAGAGGCATTTCCAAAAGTATGTGCACACCAGAAAACAGACTCAAAACTGCAGGAGCTTTGGTTCTCCCTCTGTTCAGCATGCAGCACTGTGGCTTCTTGTCCTGTGAGGATGGTGCAGATAATGTCATGTGAATATCTTGCATCTTCAGGGTGATTTTGCAGCAGCTGTGACTTGATTCTACACCACAAGTGCTTCTAGGTTTGATGTTTAGTACTTCTGGGCTCCTAAACCGTGGGGAAAAAAGCCCAAACCAAACAGCAGAGCAAATCTCTTGAGCTTTTGGGAAAAGGAAGCAAAGGTGCTGCTGCTCAGGATTTCTTTGGCTCACCTCAGGAAGGCCCAGACCTCTGCAGGTCATTGTATTTGATTGTGGCTTCATAAGAAGGACACAGAGTTGCTGGAGGGAGTCCAAGGGAAAGCCACAAAGATGATTCAAAGGCTGGAGCATGTCTGCTGTGAGGACAGGCTGAGGAAGCTGGGGGTGTTCAGCCTGCAGAAGAGAAGGCTCCAGGGGGACCTCAGAGATGCTGAAGGGATCCTGCATGAGGGCTGCAGAGGGACTTTACCT
The DNA here is from genome assembly GCF_015220805.1 of Pogoniulus pusillus. NCBI lineage: Eukaryota > Metazoa > Chordata > Aves > Piciformes > Lybiidae > Pogoniulus > Pogoniulus pusillus. The sequence continues at coordinate 52,800,524 of NC_087264.1, forward strand.
GAGAGTGTCTAGAGACAGCACAAGGGGGAATGGTTTGAAGCTGAGGCAGAGCAGGGTTAGAGTGGAGCTGAGGAAGAAGTTCTTCAGTAGGAGGCTGCTGAGACTCTGGCACAGGCTGCCCAGGGAGGCTGTGGCTGCCTCCTGCCTGGGGGTGTTGAAGGCCAGGCTGGATGAGGCCTTGAGCAGCTGAGTCTAGTTGAGAGGTGCCCCTGCCCATGGTGGAGAGGTCGGAGGAGATGAACTGTGATGTCCCTTCCAACCTGAGTCATTCTGTGACCTGATACTGCCTTTAGTGTGTGTTGCTTTGCTTTGAACGTAGGAACTCAGTCCCTGGCTTTGCAGCCTGCCTGAGGGCAGATTGGCAGCCTGCTTTAAGGACTGGCAATGCTTTCACCTTGCTAATTCTTCCATTCAGAGGCCCTCAAAGGCCACTAGAGAACAGGCTGCTTCTGCTGACTAGCTGCAAGCAAGCTCATCTCTGTGCTTACTGCAGTTAACATGGCCCCCTCCATCACCAGGAGCAGACTGCACTGTTGTCTCTCTGAAACATAAAAACCTATCTGCTGCTTTTTGTAAGCTGGAGTCTGCAGCTTTCCTGACCTTCTAGTAGTACCTAGCAAACTGTCTCTGCTCAGGAGGCTTCTCCTTGGCAATATTCCTAAAGGAGAGAGGTTTCCTTGCTCTGTGGCTGTAGTCTGAAGCAGAGTTGTTGCTGGCAGAGGAGCATTTCTGCCAGAGCACTGCAATCCTGTGCTTACACAAGTCCTGGTCAGCCCCTGAGCACTGATTCTCTTCTTCTGTCTGTTGCAGATGATATTAAAGTGTCTGTCAATGATTTTATTATCAAGGCAACTGCAGTTACTCTGAAGGTAAGTGAAGAATTGACTTTAAAGATACCTGTTTGACTGTGAAGTGCCAGAGAAAAGGGCAGCATTTCATAGGCCTGTGTGGAGACAGGGATGTGAGCACAGCAGAGCTTTGTCACTCACTGTCAGAGGCTGTTTGAGCTCTCCAGCTGAAATTCTCTACACTGGCTGTGCTGCGGACTGTGAAATGAGAACCTCTTAGTAAAGGTCCACTTCTGCAAGTAACAGCTGCAGCTAACAGGGGCCTCCCCTTTGGTCTCTCAGCCTCTCCTGCTAACAAATAATGCCAGCTTACAAAGAAAGCAGCTTTCACACCAGCCTCCTGGATTGCCACAGGTGTGTTCTGATGGCCTGTTCAGTGACCTCACCTTGGAATCAGTTGGACAGATGGAGCTCTGAGGGTCCTTTCCAAGGCAGTGCATTCAGCAGTCTTAGCTCAGTGCTGGGAACTGTCATCATTCCCCTGTCAATATAAAGGTTAAAGAGCTGCAACGCCTCCTGAAGTTAACACCTTATATTTCCTTGGGCTCTGCTCATGCCATGCCAGACTGCAGGAGCTTGGCAGCCTCCATAAGCTGTTTGGATGTTCTCTAGGCAGAGCTGCAGGCCTTGCCTTCCAGTTGGTGTGAATTGCTCTGCTCAGAAAACTCCCTAGACCACTTAATCTTTTTGAGATGCAAGGTTTCAGAGAGCCTTCTTTAATGTGAACCTCGTAAGGCTTTGGAGTTACCTCCTTAGTCCAGAGTGTCTCACGTAGAGTAACTTGGGAAATAGAATACAGAACTAATCTTATTCCACAGAGTGGTAAGGGTTGGAGGAGACCTCCAGAGATTATGGAGTACAACCTCCCTGCCAGAGCAGGTCACACAGCAACACACTGAGGTGGGTTTTGAAGGTCTCCAGAGAAGGAGACTCCACAACCTCTCTGGGCAGCCTGCTCCAGGCCTCCAGCACCCTCACCGTACAGAAGTGTCTCCTCGTGTTGAGGTGGAACCTTCTGGGTTCCAACTTGTACTTATTGCTCCTTGTCCTGTCACTGGGCTCCACCTAACAGAGCCTGGCACCTTCATCCTGGCACCCACCCCTCAGGTGTTTACAGACATGGATCAGGTTCCCTCTCAGCCTTCTCCTCTCCAGACTAAACAGCCCCAGGGCTCTCAGTCTCCACTGGGGAGATGTTCCAGTCCCCCACCCAGACATTTGGACAGAAAATAGACAAGTGTCTGGCAGCTTTGTAAGGAAGTGCTGAGAGAAGTTCTGGGTATTGCAGAAGAAACTTCCCAGAAGGCCAGTGGCAGCCTGGGCTGCATCCAAAGCAGCATGGCCAGAGATGGAGAGAGAGGATCCTGCCCTGCTCTGCTGAGACCTCACCTGCAGGGCTGGAGCCAGCTCTGGAGCTCTCAACACAGGACATGGGCCTGATGGAGAGGGTCCAGAGGAGGCCACAAAGATGAGCAGGGGGTTGGAGCAGCTCTGCTAGCAGGACAGGCTGAGGGAGCTGGGAGTGTTAGCCTGGGGAAAAGAAGGCTCCAGGCAGACCTGAGGGCAGCCTGCCAGGACCTGAAGGGGCTACAAGAAGGCTGCAGAGGAACTGTCTGCAGAGGCCTGCAGGGACAGGATGAGGGCATTGGTTTGAAATGAGGGCAGAGCAGATTGGGATTGGATGTGAGGAACAAATGCAGATTGAGCTGGGATATGAGGGTGCTGGGACAGGTTTCCCAGGGAGAGAGTTGAGGCCTAGGATTTCACAGGCTTTTGTTAACTTTTTTCCAGCACCACCAAAACCCTTTTTGCCTGCCCTGCTGTTTCCTTTTCCCGGACCATGCTTTGTGAGAGCAAAGCAAGCTTGAGTAAGAGCAGTACAGGCTGATCAAGGGCATCTGCTCACTGCCTGTCTCAGTGAGCTCCTTTCATTTTCTCCTGCTCATGGCAGTCCTGCTGACAGCTGCACTCTGTTCTTCTGCCTTCATTTACAGGCAGCAATCTGTGAGGCACTAATTAACGTAGGGAATGCCTGCACATAGCTGTGTGTCTGAAAGGGTTGTCATTGCCAGTTGACTGCACTGCTGCTCTTTTCACAGCTGTCTTTTGTTTGCTCTCTTTCTTCTAGCAAATGCCAGATGTGAATGTTACCTGGGATGGAGAAGCCTGCAGGCAGCTGCAGTCCATTGACATTTCCATTGCTGTGGCAACAGAGCGAGGTCTCATTACCCCCATCATAAAAGATGTTGCTGCCAAGGGGATAAAGGAGATTGCTGCCTCTGCAAAGGTAGGGCTGAAGAGCACAGGAGGCTGAGCAGTGCAGTAGCTGCATGGTTTGTGCAGCAGAGAATGCTGTGACCTCGATACACAGGAGTAACAAAGGCAGGTTCCAAGTGGATTTGCAGCAGTTCCCAGCATTTCTTCAGCTTCAAAATGTAGAAGGATGTTGGAGCTCTGTTCAAAAGGAGTTCAGCCCAGCTGGCCACCAGTGCTGTTCACCAGGGCTCGGTACTGGGGCCTGTTCTAGTTTGTATCTTCATTAGTGACTGGGAGGAGGGAATCGAGGGCACTGTCCGCAAGTCTGCACCAGGCTGAGCTGAGCAGCAGTGTTGATCTGCTGGAGGGTGGGAAGGCTCTGCAGAGACATCTGGACAGGTGCAGTCCATGGGCTGAGGCCAACACAGAAAGCTTTAACAGGGCCTAGTACCTAGCACTTGGGTCACAGCAACTCCTTGAATGCTCCAGGCTTGGGGCAGAGTGGCTGCAAACTGCCTGGTGGCAAAGGCCCTGCAGCTGCTGATGGAGGGGTGGCTGAGCACGAGCCACACTGCTCTACATGCAGTCCAGCTGCATGGGGGCACTGCTGGCTCATGGGGAGCTTCTCACCAACCAGGACCCCCAAGTCTCTTTCTTCAGTCAGTGCTTGACAGGATATCCACAGGACACACACAGAAACTCCCTTCAGAGCACAATGGCAGTACCTGAAGACAGGTCCAGAGGAGGCCATGAAGATGATCAGAGGGCTGGAGAACCTCCTCTGTGGGGACAGGCTGGCAGAGTAGGGACTGTTCAGCTTGGAGAAGAGAAGACTTCAGGGAGACTTTAGAGAAGCCTTCCAGTACCTGAAGGGACTCCAGGGGACCTGGGGAGGGACTTTTGACAAGGCCTGGAAGTGACAGGACAAGGGACGAGGAGAGGGGAGACTGAGTCTGGAGAGTGGAAGAAATTGTTTAGAGTCAGAGTGGTGAGACACTGGCACAGGTTGCCCAAGGAGGTTGTGGATGTCTCCTCCCTGTTGGTGCTCAAGGCCAGGTTGGATGAGGCCTTTAGCAACTTGGGCTGGTTGAAGGTGTTCCTGCCCATGGCAAGGAGTGGGAACTGGATATGCTGTAAGGCCCCTTGCAGGCCAGCCCATGCTGTGAATCCATGGCTTTTAATGACTGTATGTAAATGAATTTGTCTGTTACCACACTGCCGTTTCTTTTCTCTCTCCTATTTAGGCTCTAGCAAAGAAAGCAAGAGATGGAAAACTGTTACCAGAAGAATACCAGGGAGGATCTTTCAGGTAATAGTCTCTGGTATTTGTTCCTTGCAGTGTGGGTTAAGAACTGTTTCAGTCTCAGCTGTTCTGCACTGTCCTAATGCTTTACCTTGGAAAATCCTGCTCATTTATGGTGAAATTCCTAGGTTGGCTGTCTGGTATCTGGGGAAAATGGTGGTGGACAACAGGCTGTCTGAGCCAGCAATGTGCCCTTGTGGCCAAGAAGGCCAAAGGCATTCTGGGGTGGATTAGAAGGGCTGTGGTGAGTAGCCCAGAGAAGTTCTTCTATCCCTCCACTCTGCCATTCTGAGGCCCCATCTGCAATATTATGTGCAGTTCTGGGCCCCTCAGCTCAAGAAGGACCTCAGGAAACAGCTTGAGAAATCCCAGCCCAGAGCCACCAAGCTGCTGCAGGCAGTGCAACATCTCCTGAGAGGCCAGGCTGAGAGAGCTGGGGCTGGGAGCTTGGAGCAGAGGAGCCTGAGGGCTGCCCTCATTGCTGCTGATAAAGATGTGCAGGGCAGTGTGGGGAGGACACAGCCAGGTTCTGCTCAGGGATGGCCAAAGACAGGACAAGGGGCACTGGGTGCCAGCTGGAGCAGAGGAGGTGCCAGGGGAACAGGAGGGAAAACTTTGTCATTGTGAGGGTGCTGGAGGCCTGGAGCAGGCTGCCCAGAGAGGTTGTGAAGTCTCCTTCTCTGGGGACTTTGAAAGCCCACCTGGATGTGTTCCTGTTTGCCCTGCCATGGGTGCTCCTCCTCTGGTAGGGGAGCTGGACTGGATGATCTCCAGAGGTCCCTTCCAGCCCCTGACACCCCTGTGAGTCTGGAATTCTTGTGGCACAGGTTTGCTTCAGCTGAGCCTGGTGTACAATTCATGTTTTTCATGCTGAGACTGGTCAGACTCTTATTTTTTCACCTTAGTTTTTCCCAGCTGCAGAGAAATGCTGAAGTTCAGTGTATCATTTATTCTGTAGCCTTTGCTGATAGGTTAAATACCCTGAACAGAATTGCTTGGCAGAGGCGTTGCAGCGGACAACAACGTCCAGTTTGATTGCAGTTTGCTCTTGGGAGCAGTATCTCCAGATGGGCACAGTGGGTCAGCAGCAAGCAACACTTCTGCTGAAACAGACTGCAGCTGAACTGAATTTTAGTCAGTTTGAAAAAGGTAATTCTGAATGGTTATTGTATGTTCTGGAGCAGAGAATGTGTGCTGAGAGTGACAGCACAGAGCTGCTGCAGAAGTGCCGCTGCGGCGAGTATCCACGTGCCGGGGTTACAGCTGGAGTATGGCTGCTGCTGGAGGAGTGCTCCAGAAAGCTGTGAGCTTCTCAGCAGAAAAACATTCATGGAGTAGAATTTCAGACTGGCCTGGAAGGGACCTCCAAAGCTCATCCAGTCCAACCCCCCTGCACTCAGCAGGGACATCCTTCACTGAAGCAGGTTGTCCTGTTGAACCTAACCTTGAAGATCTCCAGGGATGGGCCCTCCCTGGGCAACCTGTTGCTGTGTCCCAGCACCCTCCTGCTGCAGAACTTGTTCTTCACATCCCATCCCAATCTGCTCTGCTCTCATTTCAAACCACTGCCCTCATCCTGTCCCTGCAGGCCTTTGCAAACAGTCCCTCTGCAGCCTTCTTGCAGCCCCTTCAGGTCCTGGCAGGCTGCCCTCAGGTCTGCCTGGAGCCTTCTTTTCCCCAGGCTGAACACCCCCAGCTCCCTCAGCCTGTCCTGCTAGCAGAGCTGCTCCAACCCCCTGTTCATCTTTGTGGCCTCCTCTGGAGCCTCTCCATCAAGTCCTTGTCCTTCCTGTGTTGAGGGCTCCAGAGCTGGCCCCAGCCCTACAGGTGAGGTCTCAGCAGAGCAGAGGGGCAGGATCCCTTCTCTGTGTCTCTGGCCACACCGCTTTGGATGCAGCCCAGCAGCTGTAGGAAAAATGAGTTGATGTGGGTCAGCTTTCTCTCCAGGCCACCTCAGAGAGTCCAAGCCTTTCCTGCTGTACTCTGTGTGGTTCAACAGAAATGTTTAGGGGAGAGCAGCATCGTCAGGCTTCCCATGCCTGAGGGATCTCTGTCAATCTGAAGGCTGTGTGGCTTGCAGCAGAGGCAGGCATAGTTTATCTGGGGATGTCCTACTCTCTGCTTGCTGTGTGCAGTCCAGGGTATCTTGCTGGAAAGAAGTGGCACTTGTCAAAAGGCATCTCTGGTGTAACTGCAGAAATTCCAGTGCTCTGAGCCTTGCACAGGCCCAGCTGGAGTCCACTTGGGATCTCTGTTGGAGTTGATGGGTTTGGCCCTGAGGGAGGGCTGGGTCACCTTAAGCACTGATTTGCTTGCTGTAGAAGATGTGTCATTTCTGGCCCTACTGGCAACTCTTTTCTCTTCCATTTAGCATCTCCAACCTGGGCATGTTTGGCATCAATGGTTTCACTGCGGTCATAAACCCACCCCAGGCTTGCATCCTGGCTGTGGGCCGAGCGAGAGCGGAGCTGAGGCTCGTGGAGGATGAAGAAGGGAACGAGACCCTCCAGCAGCATCAGCTGATGACAGTGACTCTGTCAAGTGATGGCCGGGTGGTAGATGATGAACTGGCTTCCAAGTTCCTGGAGACCCTCAAGGCCAACCTGGAGAAGCCAGTGCGCCTCGCCTTGTGCTAGGCTGAGCCAGCTTCCCTGGCCTGCGGGGCAGAAATCAGTGTTAGGGCCCTCAGAGAGGCGTTCTGTGGGGAGGTGTAAGTAGTTCCTGGGAGAAGGGCTGCTGGAGCCCTTTATTTATTGCATTAATGTAGGAGGTGAGGAGCTGTCGTGCTGAGAGTGCCTGGCACTAGGCCAGGTTCTGTGCTGCGAAGCCTTGAAGCTAGCACGCTGCGGTTCCCTGGGCACCTGCTGCTGCTGGCACCTCGGCTGGCACAGAGGAGTCTCTTCGCTCTGGAAAAGAACATTCAGGACAACTCGATGCCATGTAAAGGGAAATCCTAGAAGAGTTTGTGCTGGGTGGAGCCTGTAGGAGTCATCCAGTCCAACCCCCCTGCAGTCAGCAGAGGCATCTTTAGCTAGAGCAGGTAGCTCAGAGCCCTGTCCAACCTGGCCTGGCATGATTCCAGGGATGGGGCATCTGCCACATCTCTTGAGCAACCTGAGCCAGTGTCTTGCCACCCTCAGCGTTATAGAATAAACGTTTCCTTCTCTCCAGGCTGAATCTCCCTCCTTTAGTTTCAAACCCTTCTCCCCTTGCCTTGTCACAACAGGCCCTGCTCAGAAGTCGGTCCCTGGCTTTCCTGGAGGCCCCTTTATGTTCTGAAATGTCACAGTAAGGTCTCCCAAGAGCCCTCTCTTCCCCAAGCTGCGCAACTCCAATTCCCAGCCTGCCTTCACAGCAGAGCTGTAACAGCCTTCTGATCATCTTTGTGGTCACCCCTGAAGCTGCTCTCACAGTCACAGGTCCATGTCTGTCTTGCACTGAGGACTGCAGAGCTACCTGCCGTGTTCCAGTGGGGTCTTTCCTGCGCTGAGAGAAGAGATGCTTTGTTGAAGGACTAAATCTCCAGCTTCTAGAGGGGAGAAACTAAGCCAAGTGCTGCCAGGAGTCCTGGGCAGTGCCAAGGTAATGCATTAGCTAAACCATATTGCTGCAGTAGAGAGCTTTGGAGTTTTCAGAACCTCCTCTGGCAGATTGTGCCATCCAAATTTGACCCAATTAAGATTTAGAAGATCTTGACAGGTATTCCAATGGCTTCCTGCATAAGAGCAGAGGGGGAAGGAAGCACAACTAAACAAAGAATAAAATCTGTGGTTTAATTGAATCTACATCAGAGATTTAACTGTGCTTTATCTTAGCCTTTACTCTAAGGTCCAAGGTGGCTGTGGAGACAAAAGGGGCAAAGACATGACAGAAAGTCTGGGAGACTAAATTGGACCACAGATGAAGCTATGTCTCCGAGTGTTGAAGTCACCTGGAGAAACCCAAAGCTTGCTCTAGATAACTGGAGCTCCTGGGCACCCATGTGAACTGCAGCTGCAGTTTCGTCCTGCTGCTGAAGACAACAGCGTCGCCTACTGCTTACAGAGGGGTGAAAAACCTCAGAGCTGCCTTCCAGTGCCTGAAGGGATCCTGCAGCAAGGCTGCAGACCTGAGAGTGTCTAGAGACAGGACTAGGGGAGTGGTTTGAAGCTGAGACAGAGCAGGGTTAGACTGGAGCTGAGGAAGATGTCCTTCAATAGGAGGGTGATGAGTCTCTGGAACAGGGAGGCTGTGGCTGCCTCCTGCCTGGGGGTGTTGAAGGCCAGGTTGGATAAGACCTTGAGCAGCAGAGTCTAGTTAAGAGATGTCCCTGCCCATGGTGGGGAGGTTTGAGCAGATGAGCTGTGATGTCCCTTCCAACCTGAGCCGTGCTCTGATTATCTGCAAAGCTCCACCTATGCTGGCCAAGCAAACCTGCAGGCTGCTTTGAGATCTGACCCTCTGTAGGTGATGCTCGTGTGGTGGTTGCTGCCCAGCGTTTGTATGCCATGGGCTGGAGATGGCCAGAGCTGAGGGCTGCATGGCTGCTCTGTTCAGCTGCAGGCCACGGTGCTGCTGTGGTGTCAGGGTGCTCCACACTGCAGCTGGAGCCACTGGAAGGTGCTGTTGGCTGTAGGAAGAGGGCCTTGCCTGTGTCTCACTCCTGGGGTGCCACTACCACTGCTCCTCCTCACCAGGCTGTTGAACACAGTGCAGCTAAATCAGCTTCTGCAACTCTTGACCTGTGCAGATCCCCAAGGCTCGTGCAGGCTTCAATTCCAGTTTCTTTACACCTGTCTCTGCTTGCCAGCTTGGTTTGGTTGAAAGATGGGTAGATGTCATCTGCAAGTCAGTTGCAAGCCATGGTAAGGAGATCTCTGGAATTCAGATGTGATTGTGTCTCATCTCCTTCGTTCAGGGCACTTGAATCATTTGGCAGCACAGAATCACAGGATGGCAGGGGATGGAAGGCACCTCCAGAGGTGATCCAGTTGAACCCCCCTGCCAGAGCAGGAGCACCCAGGGTAGGTCACACAGCAACACATCCAGGTGGGTTTGCAAAGTCTCCAGAGAAGGGAGACTCTGCAACCTCTCTGGGCAGCCTGCTCCAGGCCTCCAGCAGCCTCCCCATACAGAAGTGTCTCCTCATGTTGAGATGGCACCTCCTGGGTTCCAGCTTGTACCTGTTGTTCCTTGTCCTGTCACTGGGCACCATCAAACAGAGCTTGGCACCTTCATCCTGGCCCCCAGCCCTCAGGTATTAATAGACATTGATCAGATCCCTCTCACCCTTCTCCAGGCTCAACAGCCCAGGGCTCTCAGTCTCTTCACAGCAGAGATGTTCCAGTCCAACATCCTCGTAGCTCTCTGTTGGACTCTGCAGCAGCTCCTTGTCTGTCTTGCACTGGGGTGCCCAGAACTCAGAGTCATTGCTCAGCAGTAACAACTCAGATACTGACTCCCTCCTTACCGGTGAGAGCTGTCTTCCAGTAGCTGAAGGGATGCTGCAGGAAGGCTGTAGAGGGACTTTTCCTGAGGGTATCTGGAGACAGAACAAGGGGGAATGGTTTGAAGCTGAGGCAGAGCAGGGTTAGACTGGAGCTGAGGAAATTCTTCCAGTGCTGAGGCTCTGGAATAGGCTTCCCAGGGAGGCTGTGGCTGCCTCCTGCCTGGGGGTGTTGGAGGCCAGGCTGGATGAGACCTTGAGCAACTGAGTCTCACTGAGAGGTGTCCCTGCCCATGGCAGGAGGTTGGAGCAAATGAGCTCTGAGGTTCCTTCCAAGCCTTGTGCAGGCTGAACAACCCCACTTTGCACAGCCTGTCCTTGTAGCAGAGGTTCTGCAGAGCCTTGGATCATCCTTGTGGCCTCCTCTGGACTCTGCTAAAAAAGCAATGAAGGTAAATTCTGTTCACCTGGAGATGAGCAGTTGCAGTTTACCAGTCCCACCCATGCTGCTGCCAACGCCTGAAACTCAACTGACCTAGCAGCAGTCTCTTGAGCTAAATACTGGTGAGAGCTGAGCTGAATGAGCTCTCTTGGTCACAGACTGCACTCGGACAATTGCAGAAAGGCATCTTTGTTTTGGCAGACTCTCCCTACCATGCAGGGTAGAAAAGATGGAAGAAAGTTGAAGGAGAAATGTCCTGTCACTGTCCGTGAGCATCTTGCTTCAGGTGGCAGAGTGCCTGCTGTGTTGGTTAGCAGGGAGTGATCCTTGCATAGAATTCTTCCAAGCAAGCTCCAAAGGCAGTAATACTTCAAAACCTGAGAATTTAGTTTTTCAGAAAGGGAACTGTACTTCTTAGACCTCCTTTTAAATCACAGGATATATCAGTTTGGAAGAGAACTCCAAGCTCATCCAGTCCAACCCTCCACCCAGCACCAAAGGGTCAACACTAAACCACGTCCCTAAGTACACTGCTTGAACATCTCCAGGGATGGGAATTCCAGCACTGCCCTGGGCAGACCATTCCAGTGTCTGAGAAGCCTCTCTGGGAAGAAATATTTCCTAGCATCCAGCCTGGACCTCCCCTGGGGCAGCTTGGAACCATCTCTTCTGCTTCTGTCCCTTGACACCAAGGAGCAGAGGCTGCTGCCTCCTCACTCCTCTCTGCAGGGAGCTGTAGAGAGCAAGGAGGTCTCCCTCAGCCTCCTCTTCTCCAGCCTGCACACCCCCAGCTCCCTCAGCCCCTCCTCACAGCCCAGCTGCTCCAGGCCCTTCTCCAGCCTCGCTGCCCTGCTCTGGACAGGCTGCAGCCCCTCAGTGTCCTTCCTGCAGTGAGGGGCCCAGAGCTGAACACAGCACTCGAGCTGTGGCCTGCCCAGTGCTGAGCACAGGAGGATGATCCCCTCCTGTCCCTGCTGCCCACCCTGTCTCTGCCCCAAGCCAGGATGCCATTGGCTTTCTTGCCCACCTGGGCACTGCTGGCTCATAGTCAGTTTACTGCCAACCAATACCCCCAGACCCCTCTCCATGCTGCAGCCTTCCAAGCACACATCCCCAGGCCTGGAGCTCCCCGTGGGGCTGTGTGCATCCTTTGTAAGGTGTGTGCCAGTGTGTGCTGTGCTGCTCAGCTGGGCTGGGGAAGGGAACCTGCTGCTCTTACAAACACGTTTGTTAAAGCCTTTCAGATTCAGGCTGCAGCATGCAAAGAGAGGCAGGTTTCTGAGCTGCCCTGCTGGGACTTCCAGACCTCTGCTTCAAGGTGTGTGTGTCAGTGTCTGTGTACAGGTACTACACTGAGGGAGGCCTGGGAGAACAGTGCCCTGATTGCATTTGAAGGAAGTAATTGCAACATGGCCTGTGTTGCTCAAACACAGGTGCTGAGGCACTTGGAACGAGAGCTAGGAGCAAACACTCTTGGCTAAGAGCTACCCTGGAGAAGCTGTGAAGCAATTGGTGTGAAAATGCAGCTTTCCCTCTCCTGTGCCTCATCACAGAGTTTTGGGATGTGGGAAGATTTGTCCTGTGTGAGAATTGCACATCCAGCCCTCCTGGAGAGGCTTTGAACCTTTCTCTGTGTGGAAGAGGCAGTCAGCTCACCAAGGGAAGCCTACAACTGCTGCACAGTTAATGTGGCTTAAAACCAGGGAGAGCTGTTCTAGGAAGCACTGCTTTAGGCATAGCCCAGGCATGGTTTGCTCTGCACTTTCCTGACCCTGAATCCTGTTCAGATTTCCAACTGTTTAGGGTGGTGATTCCCTGTGCATGTGCCCTGTGCCCAGCTCACTGGGGTGCCTTTGTACCTCTGGATGAGGCCTCCAGCAGCCTAATCTAGCTTAGAGGGGTCCCTGGCAGTGGCAGGAGGTTGGAGGGGATGATCATGGAATTACAGAATGGTCTGGGTTGGAAGGGACCTCCAAAGCTTACCCAGTCCAAACCCCCTGCACTCAGCAGAGACATCCTCCACTAAAGCAGGTTGTCCAAAGCCCTGCCCAGCCTCACTTTGAACACCTACAGGCGTGGGGCCAAAACCACTCCCTGGGCAACCCTCCTGGTGCAGAACTTGTTCCTCACATCCAATCTCAATCTGCTCTGCTCTCTTCTCAAACCACTGCCCTCATCCTGTCCCTGCAGGCCTTTGCAAACAGTCCCTTTGTAGCCCCTGTGGGTCCTGGCAGGCTGCTCTTAGGTCTGCCTGGAGCCTTCTCCAGGCTGCACAGCCCTAGCTCCTTCAGCCTGTCCTCCTAGCAGAGCTGCTCCAACCCCCTGATCATCTCCATGGCCTCCTCTGGAACCTCTCCATCAAGTCCATGTCCTTCCTGTGTCTGGCAATGCCTGAGGTCCCTTCCAAGCTAGGCCATTGGATGGCTGTATGAGGATAATTACCAATTACCTTTCTATGTGGGAAGCAGGCAGCCAGCAAAGCCACAGCAGATGCCATCTTAGCCCCCACCAGAGAACCCTCCAGCCTGCCAGCACAGCCATGCTGCTGGCTGCTCCTCGTTCCCCTGAGGGAAGAGTTTGCACAACTACAGATTAGCACACATCAAACCGGTAGTCCTGTAAATAACTCAGTGGCAAGAGAGCTCTGGATTCTTGCACACCTCAAGACTCTCTGGCTGTGTATGTTGGGGGTTTGTGCAGTGTCCAGGATCATTAAAGGCAAAAAATTGTAGTTTAGCCTTGTGGAGTGGCAATTCTTTACCATCCCAGCCACAAGTGGTAATTACAGGCTCTAGAATGTGATTGTCTAACACTTGCCTGGGCTGAGAGCTGGCTGATGGCTGGGCATACAGAGTGGTGGGGAATGGAGTTCAGCCCAGCTGGTATCTGGCCACCAGTGGTGTTCTGCAGGGCTCAGTGCTGGGGCCAGGTGTGTTCAATATCTCTATCAACAATCTGGAGCAGGGCAACAAGGCAGCATCAAGCAGCTTGCAGACAACACCAAGCTGGGTGGCAGTGCTGATCTGCTGGAGGGTAGGAAGACTCTGCAGAGACCTGGCCAGGCTAGATCCATGTACTGAGGTCAATGGGATGAGGTTCAGCAAAGCTGGGTGCTGTACTTGGGTCTCAACAACCACATGAAGGCTCCAGGCTTGGGGCAGAGTGGCTGGAAAGTGCCCAGCAGAAATGACCTCTGAGGTTTTTTGTTGATAGCTTGGTGGATATGAGCCAGCAGTCTGCCCAGATGGACGAGAAGGCCCCCAGCACCCTGGCCTGGATCAGTGAAAGAGTATCCAGCAGGAGCAGGGCAGAGATTGTCCCCCTAGACTCAGCACTGCTGAGGCCACAGTTTGAGTGCTGGGTTCAGTTTTGGAGCCTTCACTCCAAGAAGGACATTGAGAGGCTGGAGTAGGTGCAGAGATGTGAAGCCAATGAAGGGTCTGGAGGACAGGTCTGGTGGATAGGTCTGTTGAGGAGTGGCTGAGGGAACTGGGGATGTTCAGTCTGGAGGATGGGAGGCTGAGGGGAGACCTTGGTTTTCACAAGGACTTTGGAGGGGGATGGGGCCAGGTGGGGGTCAGTTTCTTCTCACACTCAACAAGTCACAGGAGAAAATGTGATGGGCTCAAGCTGCAGCAGGTTGGTCATGAGGGACAATTTCTTCACATAACAAGTTGCAAAGCATTGGAACAGGCTGCTCAGGGGGGTGGTGGAGCCACCAATCACCCCTGGAGGGATTTAGGAGAGACAAGAATGCAGTGCTGAGGGCCATGGCTTAGTGGCAGTGGCTTAGCAGTAGGGTGGGACTATGAGCTTTAGGTGAGCAGCTGTTTGTGATGATCTCCAAGGTCTTTATACATTTCTTGTATGAATGAACTCTCAACCAAGAGTCATAGAAGGCCTGATAGGCCCTCCAGGTCCTGGCAGGCTGCTCTTAGCTCTGCCTGAACCCTTCTCTTCTGCAGGCTGAGAGTTGCAGGATGGAAATCAATCATCAGGGAATTCTCAGGCTTGATGCTTCTTAACTGGGAAACAACAAACTCCTTCATTTAAATATCTTTAAATATCTTAAAAAGGTCTTCCCCACCTCTGGAAGACTGAGTCAGGCAAGGCTGGAGGCTTGCAGACCACTGCTGTCTTTAGGTGTAGTCTGCTGTGCTGCCTGTGCTGGATGCATTCCTGTGGCGTGAGTGGAGTGTTACCAAGTAGGTGATGCAAACTCAACGTCACAGCTGGCAGAGGCAGCCAAATGACTCACTCCTTGGCCGTTCATTCCACTCTGACGGGATCCCCATAGGCAGCTGATGAGGAGTAAGGAGCCTCAGCTCCCCGGATTGCCTTGGGTTTGCCTGCTAAGGGCAGCTCCTGCTGCAGCCAGCGGGAGGGAACCTTCTGGGCCTTTTGTAATGAGATGATTCAGGAGACAGTGACAGGGAGACCTGCAGGCTTTCCAGCTCTCACTCTTTTCTAGGACACTGCATTTTTATGGACATCACTCTCTGCTCACTCTCAGGCCAAGGGAGATGAACCAAAGGCCTGTGCATAGCAGAGGAGAAGCTGCAGCAGCACAATTAGCTGTTCCACGCCTGATGCTGCACTGCGAGTGTATCAAGGTTAAAAGCACCAGCAGAGAGCTGCCATTTAACACAGGCAGACTTTTTGGGCAACAGCAGCTTTGGACAGGGGGGGGGTTCACTGGGTCCAACTCTCTTCAGTCTTGTCTCCTCTATACTCCAGCTGCATGTGTAAGACACAGCTGCAATTCGTTTTCTGCCCTTACTCACTTTGCACCATGCCTGTTCTCTCCAGAGATGTTTGCCTGCACATCATCACCTAGGAGTCTATTTTTCCAGTGATGGGTTCCTTTTGGCCAGTGTTTGGACACAGAGCAATAGAAGGAGCAAAGCAAGAGCAACATCAGCCTGGGTTTTGTTCTCAGAGGGGTGCCATACGTTTCAACCCTGCTGGTGCAAGCCGGAAACAAAAAACCACAAAGATGTTCAAGCCTTCAAGAACCTGAGGAGGGGGAAAAAAGCGTAGGGACTGTAGGTGCCAAAATGTCTCTGCCTCTGTCTTTGCATTTCTGCAAAGCAAACTTTATTTCAAAGCATTCTGCAGCAGGCCAGGAGCAGTTAGGATGGAGGGAACGATCCTTTTGTTCCATGCTTTCTCAGCTTTCCTTTCAGTGCATCATGACCTCACCATGGAATATTGTTTCAGCTGGAAAATCGTTGCAGGAGCAGCAAGAAGCAAGCAATAATTCTAACAGCACGTTACAAAATAAGGTACTGTTGGAACCAGAAAAGCCAGAAAGCAACCTGCCTGTGGCTTACTGCCTGGGTGAGAGAAAGAGCTCCGGGGGTGAGTGGGAAGAGGAGCCTTACGCGATGGAAATGTAGTAATGGGCACCCGGGAATGAGAACCTCTTACCTAATAGGCAGCAAAGTTTTGGGGTGCAGGTGACTAACAGGGGACCTAATTTCATTCTCTGCATCTTGCCTGTGGCTCTGAGAAGGGTTCTCCATTGGCTTTGCCCCTCTGCCCCTGCATTTGGCTTTAGGGTTCATTCAGCTGAGCACGGTGCTGACCACCGTCTTGCTGTAGCTATGCCTGTGAACGTTCCTTTGCATTTGAGGACATCAGCCAGAGTTCTGCTCAGACTCCAAGCCACTGTCTTCTTCCTTGAGTTCTCACTTATATTCACCTCAAATAAGCAGCTGTCAAAAGAGTAGAAATTCAATCAGCTGTGTGACAGAAAATTAGCCTGCAATTAGAGTCCACTGGTACAGGTGGCCTAATGGCTCCATTGGTGATGGCTGCTAACTCAGTACCAAATGCTGCCCACTAGAAGTGCCCACCTAATAAACACAGAGTAGAGATTGCTCACCTAGCTAGTGCTAAATGCTGGCTGGGCAAAAGGAAGTGGATGTGTTTTGAATCTCATGTGGTAGGTTTCAAGCTGAGATGTAAATTGCACAGTACAGCCGATGCCAAAGCCAAACAGCACCAGGAGATGATTTGTTTCATGCTAGTCAAAGGACAACAGCAAAATCACACAATCAGAGAACTGGTTTTTGGGATGGCAGAGACCTCTAAGATCACCCAGTCCAAGCATCAGCCTGACACCACCATGGCCATTAAACCACATCCCCGAGTGCCATGGCCACGGGTTTTCTGAACACTCCAGGGATGGGGACTCCACCACCTCCCTGGCAGCCTCCCTGGAGCTGCCATGGCATTTTGGAGCATGGTTTAGTGGCTGTGGTGGTGTTGGGCTCAGAGGGCTCAGTGGATCTTTGCTAACTCCTCTTTTGAGTGGGTTGATATCAGTTGCTCTGCCTTTAGTGGGTGCTAATTAAGGGGAAAGCACTCCAAACACCCACACGGGCAAGATCTCCCCAGTCTGGAGTCATTCCCCATTCTCAGTTTTAGAGAAGGCTGGTTACAGTCTGGTGTAGTAACTACTGGTTGGACCTGCACTCAGGTGAAATGAGTGTGTTAGTAGCAGGCTATAGTCTGCCTTAGATTCTCTCTTAGCCCATGCAATCATCAGCTTCAGACTCCATGGGAGTCTTTGAGCTTAAGCTTAATCAGGGCATTCCCCAGTTGATGTAAGAGGCTGGAAATGGGAAATGTTCAAGTATGAGACAGGAGTGGAAAATGTCCTGCAGTGAGCTCCAGGAGGTTTTTCCCCTTTGGCAAGGATTTCCTTGTACTTGAGCATTACAGGAGGAATAGGATTTACATTTTAAAGAGCCTAGAAATGATCTTTCAGAAGCTGTGGCTGAGGTATTAAAGCTGCTTTTTAGTTTGAGGGATCTCTGCTGCTCTGCTCAGCAGTGAAACTGGTCTGTGGAGGAGAAAGTCTCAGCAGACTTTCTTAAGCTTGCTTAGAGGTCGTTGAGTGCAGGCAGAGCAGGCTCAATCCCTTAGCAAGAGTCCAGACTGTGTTCAAGAGGGAAGAGAGAAGATTTGCTGGTGGGAGCTGCTCCAAGGTGTGACAGTGATGTCCACTCAGTTGCATCTTGCCAGCACTGAGTTTCTAGAAGACACAGCCAGTTGGGCTGGGAGAGGTCACTTTGCTCAGAGGTGAGCTTGTTCATAACCAGGAGATTCTAGGGGAAGGAGAGGGTTGGGGAAGTGGAGTTTTGCTCCATTCTTACCCTGGGGCATCAGCGACTTTGTTCACCTCCACAGCTTCACACTCAGTGTTCTCCCTCCCTGTGCCACGTGTTTCTGGCTTCTCATGGAGCCACTGTCTTTAAGCTGGCCACAGACAGCGCTGAGTGCTCCACTGAACACCAGCCCAAGTGCTCTGAAATGAAGCAGGAAGGGGCAAAGGCTGGCGGCTCCCTAGGCACACGGCGTGGTGAGAGCAGTGTGGCCGGCCAAAGGCAGCCCAACACGGAGCAGTGGGCAGCAGAGCAAGGTCTGCCTGCACTCCCCAGACCTTGCCTTCTTCTCACAGCACGTTGCAATGCATTCTGCCATGGGTGGTCACATGCTGTCTCCTCTCCTCACCATCTCAGGACCCCAGACTCAGTGCAGGACACAGTGCTCACTGATGGCATCTCCCCAGCCTGTGCCTCGCTGTTTTGTGTGTGGCACCCAGGGGTTGGCAGTCTGCTGACTGTGCTGGTTTGAGGCCAACTGGACTATTAAGGCATTCCAGTTTCTTAAACCCATAACAAAACCCCTCCAGCTTCCCACCCTGCAGGGATTCCACACAGAGCTCTTGAAGGATTTTTATTGTCCTCTGTCACATTCACAGGCAGACACAGACCAAATCTGCTTTCATATCCACAAAGAAAAGTTGGACTTGTTTGACAGGGAGAAAGTTCAGGAGGCTACCTGTGAGTTTTCACAGCTGAGCATCACACACTTCACAGTGAGCACATCAGCATCTGTCCTTGCAGGCCTGGGTGCACAGGGACTGCCTGACAGCCACTGCTGTGTTGGGAAACTCTTCCCCCCCAGATAAACTTTACCAGAGCAGCTCAGATGGCTTGGAAGTAAGACAAAGCTACATTGACAGGCATACATACAAAATACATTTACATGTGTTTACAACTGCACACAATTATGTACCATTTAGAAATAACACAGAAATCCAATCCTCACCCCCTCCCCCCTTCCCAAAGGAAAGCCCAGAAGGAGCCAACACCACCTTTGTCTTTCTCCCCAGAGAGACAACCAGCAAGGCTCAGGTGTTACCAGCAAAAAGTTAGCACACGGTGTGGAGGAGTCAGAGAGGTGAAGGAACAGGTCTAGGCTGGATGTGAGGAGGAAGTTGTTGGCAGAGAGAGTGATTGGCATTGGAATGGGCTGCCCAGGGAGGTGGTGGAGTCACCGTCCCTGGAGGTGTTGAAGCCAAGCCTGGCTGGGGCACTTAGTGCCATGGTCTGGTTGGTTGGCCAGGGCTGGGTGCTAGGTTGGGCAGGATGAGCTTGGAGCTCTCTGCCAACCTGCTTGATTCTATGATTCTAACAGTGACACAGAGCCCAAGAGCCAAGAAAGCAAAATTGTTTATATATATTGCCATTTTATCCCTCTCAGCAAACCAGTGTAGACTTTATCATTCTTTTCTTTTTACCAGCCATCTCCTGCTCATTCACTCTATATTCACAGAATCATATGATTCTCTCTTCTGTTTTGTGGTTACTGTTCACAGGATATTAAGGATTGGAAGAGACCCAAGGAGATCATCGAGTCCAAACCCCTGCCACAGCAGGACCACACAATCTTGCACAGGTCACAGAGGAACACATCCAGACAGGCCTTGAAAGGTTCCAGAGAAGGAGACTCCACAACCTCTCTGGGCAGCCTGTGCCAGTGCTCTGTGACCCTTACAGTAAAGAAGTTCCCTTTTGTGTTGAGGCAGAATCTCCTGTGCTACAACTTACACCCATTGCACTTTGTCCTATCCCAGGGAGCAGTGAGCAAAGCCTGTCCCCTGCCTCCTGACCCTCAACCCTCAGGTGTTTGTAAA
The DNA here is from genome assembly GCF_015220805.1 of Pogoniulus pusillus. Lineage (NCBI taxonomy): Eukaryota > Metazoa > Chordata > Aves > Piciformes > Lybiidae > Pogoniulus > Pogoniulus pusillus. The sequence continues at coordinate 52,819,787 of NC_087264.1, forward strand.
CATGTATTAAATCCCCTCTCAGTCTTCTCTTCTCCACACAGAAAAGCCCCAGGTCCCTCAGCCTCTCCTCATCAGCCATGCCCTCCAGTCCCCTCATCATCCTCGTAGCTCTCCACTGAAACCTCCCCAGCAGATCTCCCTCCCTCTTAAACTGGGGAGCCCAAAGCTGAACGCAGTTCATGATCCAGCTCCTGTAGCAAGGCATCAGTTTGTGATTTACTGCACAGAGCCCTTGTAGAAATAGGTGTTTGCCCATCCCCCAAAGGTGCACTACCTAGAAAGAGACACAGCAAGACTAAAGCCAGGAGAAACAATCACTCAGCGGTGAGCATCAAGAGAATTACAGCTCTATGGCTTCATCCAGTGACGAGGTCAGAAATCAAGAAGCTGGGAAAAGCATCAGTGCTGGTTTTAGATAGTGAATGTTCAGTCGAGGGCTCACACAAACAGCTGTTGATAAACTGCAGACATTCTAGAGCAAGGCACTGGCAGCAAAGTAATCATGGGCTGGAAAGAGTGGCTTGGGAGGAGGAAGTGAGACGATAACTCAGGGGGACTCCTGATAGTAGCCTGCAAAAGCTGCATGCCACAGGTGGAGTGGAACCTGCTGGGACCCAAAGGAAGTGCTGCTGGGATCAATAAGCTGAAGAACGTGGAGGAGTACAGCTGTGAGGCTCCAGAACATTTTAAAGCATGCTTGAAACGCAAGGCTGTACAACAGACTAGGAAACAGTGCAGGAAGAGTGCTGGGTGCTGGAGCTGGGTGAGCTGGGTTGGAGGGCAGAAGGGCTCTGCAGCAGGACCTTGACCGCCTGCACAGATGGGCAGAGTCCAAGGGGATGGCTTCAATAGCTCCAAGTGCAGGGTGCTGCACTTTGGCCACAGCAACCCCATGCAGAGATACAGGCTGGGGTCAGAGTGGCTGAGAGCAGCCAGACAGAGAGGGATCTGGGGGTGCTGATTGATACCCACCTGAAGATGAGCCAGCAGTGTGCCCAGGTGGCCAAGAGAGCCAGTGGCATCCTGGCCTGCATCAGGAATGGTGTGGCCAGCAGGAGCAGGGAGGTCATTCTGCCCCTGTACTCTGCACTGGTTAGACCACACCTTGAGTGCTGTGTTCAGTTCTGGGCCCCCCAGTTTAGGAGGGACATTGAGATGCTTGAGCGTGTCCAGAGAAGGGCAACGAGGCTGGGGAGAGGCCTTGAGCACAGCCCTACGAGGAGAGGCTGAGGGAGCTGGGATTGGTTAGCCTGGAGAAGAGGAGGCTCAGGGCAGAGCTCATTGCTGTCTACAACTACCTGAGGGGAGGTTGTGGCCAGGAGGAGGTTGCTCTCTTCTCTCAGGTGGCCAGCACCAGAACAAGAGGACACAGCCTCAGGCTGCACCAGGGGAGATTTAGGCTGGAGGTGAGGAGAAAGTTCTTCCCTGAGAGAGTCATTGGACACTGGAATGGGCTGCCCGGGGAGGTGGTGGAGTCGCCGTCCCTGGAGCTGTTCAAGGCAGGACTGGACGTGGCACTTGGTGCCATGGTCTGGCCTTGAGCTCTGTGCTAAAGGGTTGGACTTGATGATCTGTGAGGTCTCTTCCAACCTTGGTGATACTGTGATGCTGTGACACTGTGACACTGTGATCCTGTGTGTGAGCTGCTGCGGCGTCTGACCCTGCCGCCTTGCCCCTGCCGCTGTTTGCCTGCCAGCAGTGCCAGTGCTGCAGTGCCAGTGCTGCAGTGCCGCTCTGCTGGCCTCGGCGCTGCCTGCTGGCAGCTACTGCGGCACAACAGCTGCCAAAGTGAAGGCACAGCAGCTGCCCTCCTTCACACCACCTCCTCTCCAGTGAGCTGGGGAGCCGCTGCAATGCTAACGAGTCCTGTGAGCTTTAAACCGAGAGACAAAGGGAGCAGGTGGGAGGAAACCTGCGCGGAGTGGAGGCTTAGTGATCTGCTCACCAAGGGCGTACCTCTGGCGAGGGTACAGCAGAACCCGAAGGCAGAAAGAGAGCGAAGGGAGGAAGGCAGAGGAGCAGTGCAGGTGCTGAAGGAGTCTCTGCCTCATCTCAGACTGGGTGTGGCCAGCGGCAAGCCAAATGTTTGTACACGAACCCCGAAGCCTGGTAACACATCGGAGGAAGCTGAGAGGGCAGAGGAAGTGAAACTAGACGGGGTGGGGGCAGGAGGAACGTGGGGGGAGAAGAATCACGGCTGGCCGGTAGGTGCTGAGAGGTGTGGCATGCACAAACCCACCGTGTGGTGAGCTGTTCAGGCACACATCCAGTGCCACACACTCATCCTGTGGACCTCTTACTCAGGCTGAAGCTGAGGGACCACGAGAGTCAGCTCTCCCATGGCCAGCATCTGAGCAGGGCTCTCTCCATTTTGCCTTCCATCTCTATGTGTTCATGAGAAGTTCCAGAGAGATTCCAGGGAATTTCCTGAGTCTGGTTCCTCTCTGCCACTGAATGTGGTCTGGGACTTCCCCGGCGCCTGCCCCTACCGTCAGTGGTGCCAGAGATGTAACTGCCATCTGGGGCTTGGATTGGGTGCTGAGTTTGTGTCCACTTGTACCTGTTTCATTATTACTGTTTCCATTAAAGCTCTTTACACTCCACCAGGCTCTCTCCCTTGTTCCCCTTCCCTTTACGAAAGGAGAAGAGTTAACAGGGTGCACATAGAGGCTGGCTCAGCCCTAAGACTTGGCAAAGGAACAAGAGAAGAGCTATGGATGTTGTCCATCTGGACTTCTGTAAAGCCTTTGACCTGGTCACCCACAACATCCTCCTGGAGGCATGGATTTGATGGATAGAGCGTTCATTGCTTGTGGCATTGGTTGGTTAGTCACATCAGGAGGGTAGTGGGCAATGGCTTGATGGAGATGTGTGATCAGCAGTGTCCCTCAGGGGTCTGTGCTGTTTAGCATCTTCATCAATGACATAGTGCAATTGAGTGCACCCTCAGCAAGTCTGCAGGCAGCACTGAAGGACATTGAGGTTCTGGAGCAGGTGCAGAGAAGGGCAACAAATCTAAGGAAGGGTGTAAAGAATAAGTGCTGTGAGGAGCAGCTGGGTGAATTGGGGTTGTCTGGAGAAAAGGAGGCTGAGGGGAGCCCTTCTGGCTCTCTGCAGCTCTTTTGAAAGGAGCCTGGAGCCAGGTCGAGGTTAGTCCTTTCTCCCAGGCAGCAAGTGGCAGGAAGAAAGGAGACAGCCTCAAGTGGTCCCTGTGGCTCCTGGACAACTGCTGGCCTGCTTGTCTGAGGAGTGGCACAGGTGTAAGGCTGAGGAAAGGAGTCAGAAAGAGCAAGCAGAGAGTGCCAGCCTCAGACAGTAACCGTGTGTCACTCTGCCCCCATGCTGTTCCTCACCTCCTTCTCCTCACATCTTTCAGCAGCAGACACTCTTTTACTCCTGCAGGAGCTCAGGGTGTTGCACCTTGTGGCCACCAAGCACAGTGTGCAGAGCTGATGGGCTGGATGACTTCTACCCCAACACAGCTCTGCTGAGTACTTCAGGCATGCAGAAATTCTACCCTGGACTCTGCCCTCCACAGACCAAAGTCTCCATCACCTCCCTGACCAGTACCATTCTGCCCTAGTGTAAGTATGTCCATGATCAGTTGGAGCCAGGGAGCCAGGCTCAGGGGCTGAGTCAGTGACCCATCTGGAGAGGCCAGGCCTGGCTGGGGTTCTGATGTGCACACAAAGATGCAGCATCTAGAAAACACTGACAGTGACTTCTGACCATTTATGGCCCTGCAGGTCACGTAAGGAAAAGAGCCTTGGAGGAGATTCTGTGGTGCATCACATGTGCCTGGGAGGCCTCCTGGCCAGCAGGTGCTCCACGGCACAGCAAGGTGCCTGTGTGGCCAAGAGGGGTGCTGCATGAAACCTGTGGCCAGCAGGGCTGGGGAGGTTCTCCTGCCTCTCTGCTCTGCCCTGCTGAGACCACACCTGGAACACTCTGTCAGTTCTGAGCTCCCCAGTTCCAGAGAGACAGGCACCTGCTGTAGAGAGCCACAGGGGTGAGTGGGGGACTGGAATGTCTCTGATGTGAAGAAAGACTGAGAGCCCTGGGACTATTTGGTCTGGAGAGGAGAAGGCTGAGAGGGGATCTGACCAATGCCTGTAGATACCTGAGGGGTGGGTGCCAGGATGAAGGTGCCAGGCTCTGTTTGGTGGTGCCTAGTGACAGGACAAGGAAAAACAGGTACAAGCTGGGACCCAGGAGGTGCCACCTCAACACGAGGAGACTCTTCTGTATGGGGAGGGTGCTGGAGGCCTGGAGCAGGCTGCCCAGAGAGGCTGTGGAGTCTCCTTCTCTGGAGACTTTGCAAACCTACCTGGACATGTTCCTGTGTGCCCTGCCCTGGGTGCTCCTGCTCTGGCAGGGGGGTTGCACTGGACGACCTCTGGATATGTCTCCCAAGCACTGCCATTCTGTGGCTCTGTGTTTACCTGGGCACTACTCTGCCAGAGAGGGGATGTGTTTTACAAGTCACACCTGGGGTTTGCTGTGCTGGTGCTGGGTAGGGGAGGGAGTTGTTTGACACAAAATGAGCAAGGAGCAGACCTGCATGGTGCTGGTACTTGCAATGTGGGAAAATAAACCACAAGGGTTGTGAGGAGGGCAGGCAAGCAAGAGGGAGAGCAGAGCAGTGCTGGTGCACACCTGCTCTGCCCGGGCACTGGGTGTCTTCTGGTGCGGGCACAGACTGTTCCCGCTCGCTGCTGATGCCCTCAGCTCAGTGCTCACGCTCCAGGGCAGTCAAAAAATAAAAAGAGGAAGGAGCCTCCCTGTCACAAGGCAGAGCAGGGCTGCAGAAGCACAGCTGGGACACCTCCCTCCAGAACTGCTGCAGTTTCTCCCTTCGGCCGCTCCGTAACCGCCGTGAATTGCCACGAGAAGGATGCCAGCCCTGGCAGCGCTCAGGCTTCGCTGGTGGACTGCATGCAGCAGGAGGGCTACAATGCCCCTGCTTGGGCAGGGCAAAGCTGTGCAGGAAGGCCACGGGGGTTCAGTTTCCTGCTAAAGCTGGAGACCCTCCACAAAGCACAACCATTTAGGAGGCTTTGAATGACAACTTCCAGTCACTGAGCAGCAGTCCTGGCTAGCTGGGGAGGGCTCAGCTGACTGGAAGATAGCAAATGTGAAGCTCCTCTACAAGAAGGCTGTGCTCAGTTTTGGGGGCCTCATCTCAAGAAAGACATTGAGGTGCTCAGAAGGGCAATGAAGTTGGTGAAGGGTCTGGAGGACAGGTCTTCTGGGGAGTGACTGAAGGAGCTGGGGTTCTTTAGCCTGGAGGAAAGGAGGCTGAAGGGAGACCTAGTTCCCTACAACGCTCTAAGAGGAGGTTGTAGCAAGGTGGATGTTCTCTTCTCCCTACTAACAAATAACAGGGTGAGAAGAAATGGGCTCACGTTGCACCAGAGGAGGTTTAGATTGGATGTTAGAAGAAATTTCTGCAGGGAAAGGTGACTGAATCACCATCCCTGGAGGTGTTCAAAAGATCACAGAATCATAGAATCAACCACGTTGGAAGAGACCTCCAAGACCATGCAGTTGTTTAGCCTGCAGAAGAGGAGGCTCAGGGGTGACCTCATTGCTGTCTACAACTACCCAAAGGGAGATGGTAGCCAGGTGGGGGTTGGTCTCTTCTCCCAGACAACCAGCAACAGAACAAGGGGACACAATCTCAAGCTGTGCCAGGGGAGGTCTAGGCTGGATGTGAGGAGGAAGTTGTTGGCAGAGAGAGTGATTGGCATTGGAATGGGCTGCCCAGGGAGGTGGTGGAGTCACCATCCCTGGAGGTGTTCAAGCAAAGCCTGGCTGGGGCACTCAGTGCCATGTTCTGGTGATGCACACATGTATCAGAATTGGATTACAGTGGGGCTTGATGATCTTAAAGGTCTTTTCCAAGCAAAGTGATTCTATGATTCTGTGACAGGATCAGGGGACCTGCAGGCTGCCAGTCTGAGCTCACTGCCAGGGAAGGTCCTGGAGCAAATCATCTTCAGTGCTACCACAGCACACATGCAGTAGGACAGCCAAGTGATGAGGCCCAGTGAACATGTGTTTATGAAAGGCAGGTCCTCCTTGATTGGACTGACCTCCTTCTGTGACAAGGGGTCCCACTGAGGGAGAGGCTGTGAATGTTGTCTGTCTGGACTTTAGGAAAGCCTTTGATGCTGTCACTCACAGCATCCTCTTGGAGAAACTGGTTGCTCATGGCTGGGATGGAGACAGTCTCAGCTGGGTTAAGAACTGGCCAGTGGCTGGGCCTGAAGAGTGGTTGGAACTGGTGCATTTAAGAGTCTTTTTAAACCTAGACAGTTCCATGACTCTGGACTGTCCAGATCTAACCCATCCATTTCTGCTGAGGAACCTTTCCCATGGGAAGCATGCACACAGCTAGCTGCAGTGATGTCATTCTCCAGAAGGCCCACATGTAATGCCTGGAAAGTGCTTTTCACAGGCAGCTTTGCTTTGGCAGCTACAAAGCACTCTGTGGCAGCATGCCCTGCAGCACTGGGGCTGGATGAACTTGAGTGGAAGAAGTTAAAGGAGCAGTTTGAGCAGTAGCAAGAAAGAGCCCTTCCATTTTCACTCTCTGGTTCCCAGTCTGGTAAGCAGCCTGGTGGCAGGAGCAGACAGTGATGCTGCAGAGGTGTGGCAACAAACTGAGTGAGAAATGGAGAGCTTACAGATGTGTGCCTCTGCTCCTTTCAGATGCTTCTGAGTGGAGTGGGAGCATTTGCCAGCCTATTCATTTTGCATTACTCTTCATGAAGAGTTTCAGTTCCCCTTCTGGAAGAGCTCCTCAGCTCTGCTGCTTTTAATGCTTCCTGCATGTTGGTTTCATTGAGAGGAAGCAGTTGGACTGCAGTGAGTGAGAGGGCTGCAAAACTAAGTGAAACGTTCTTTTGGTGAGCATTCAAGTTCCCTCAGAGGGAATTCCGGGGGTTATGTTTGGAAACAGTGCTTAAGCTCTTTGCATGCATCTGCATAGCAGGAGGGTTGGGTCACTCCTACAGCTGCTGCACAGAGACAAGAGTATTGGCTGCTGGCTTTAAGAGTGGCTGCTTTAGTTCTCTGCAGTACAAGCAAAAGCTTGGGGTTTAAAATCACCCTTCAGCCACTTTCCTTGGTCAGGGAGAAGAGCTGATGGAAGTCTTTATGATAGACTTTTGGTGGCACTAACCCACATCCTTTCTGGCTTGGTTATGCCACACGAGCCTGTTCCAAACCTTGCCTTGGTTAGATTCTGGTGATGGATTCTGTCTGTACCTTGGGACTGTCCCATGGACACCACCTGCTCTCCAGGACATCTGACCTAGGATAACCAGCAACAATCCATGTCTGGACTTGTCTGGGACTTGGTATCCTACAAGCCTTGGCACTTCCAGTCCTTTCAGAAACCTGGTTGGGGTTAGAAGGAGCCACTTGAGACCACCTTGTGCACCCCTCTTGCTCCAGGAAGGTCAGCTAGCACAGGTTGTCCAGCTGAAGAGCTCTCTGTCTGACCCAACATCGAGCCTGAAGCACTTAAGATTTCTAAAGGCACTTCAGGTGACCATTGATGTTCCCTCAGCAAGCAGGGCTGAGCTGTGAGCATTTCTCCCTGGTCTCAGGGCTGTGGTGAGCAGTTATTGCGTGCTGACTGTTCAGCCCTCAGATTTGTCTGAGTGGGTGTTTGGACAGAAGGGAAAATCTCTTTGTTTAAGGCAGCTGTGTCAGAGAAGATCTGATCTGCTGCCAGAACATGACAGTGTGATCTTTGCCAGGACAGCTACGCTTTAAATAGCTTATTTTGGGTCTCTAGAGCAGTTTCTAGTTGTGGAACTGCAGCAGTGCAGCCACTAAAACCTGCCTAACATGGGGCAGTGCAAGCCTGAGGCTAAACCAGCCTGTGGTTAGAGCATCACAGAATCACAGCATGGCTCAGGGTGGGAGGGACCTCAGAGCTCATCTCCTCCAACCTCCTGCCGTGGGCAGGGACACCTCTGAACCAGATTCAGCTGCTCAAGGCCTCATCCAGCCTGGCCTTCAACACCCCCAGGCAGGAGGCAGCCACAGCCTCCCTGGGCAGCCTGTGCCAGAGTCTCAGCAGCCTCCTACTGAAGAACTTCTTCCTCAGCTCCAGTCCAGTCCTGCTCTGCCTCAGCTTCAAACCATTCCCCCTTGTCCTGCCTCTAGACACCCTCAGGAAAAGTCTCTCTGCAGCCTTCCTTCAGAATCCCTTGAGCTATTGGAAGGTCTCCCTGGAGCCTTCTCTTCTGCAGGCTGAACACCTCCAGCTCCCTCAGCCTGTCCTCACAGCAGCTCTTGGCTCATCTTTATGGCCTCCTCTGGACTCTCCAGCAGCAATGTGTCCTTCTGCTGGGGATGCCAGACCTGGAGGCAGGATTGGAGGTGAGGTTTGAGCAGAGCAGAGCCAAGGGGCAGACGCCCCTCTCTTCCCCTGCTGCCCACACTCATCTGGCTGCAGCCCAGCACACAGCTGCCTTCACCACCCAGCATGCCCAGGTCTATTTCTTCAGGACTGTTCCCAACCCACTGTGCACCCAGCCTTGATTTGTGCCTGGGTTTAGCCTGACCCAGCTGCAAGACCTTTCAGTGTGAATTATTGCACCTCATGCAGTTGGCACTGAACCAGTTCCCAAGCCTGTCAAGATCTTTCTTGATGGATCTCTGCCATCTGACAAGTCTAACTCAGCACACAGTTTGGTGTCATCCCCAAACCTGCTCAGAGTGCTTCAGTCCCACTGGCCATGTCACTGACAAAGATGTTGAACAGCTCTGGAGGTTGCCCTGCTCCAATGGAAGTGCAGCACAAAGCTTTGTCTGTCTTTTGTCAGCTTCTTAAGAACCTGGTCCCATTTAATCAAACCTGATAGGAATCACTTCTGCAGCACTTCTCTGCTCCTGAACCAAAAAGGAAAATCCAGCATGAAGATTTGGTGTTTTCTAGGCAGCAGAAGGGAGTGATATGGTAAAGGGGAGATTCAGCAGAAGCTTTATGGTCCCAAACCACACAGAAGGTCAAAGCTATACATTATTTTCTTCCTTGGCAGAGCAGGTGACACAGTCATAGAACCATCAAATGGTTTGGGTTGGAAGGGACCTCGAAAAGCCATCTACTCCAACACCCCTGCACCCAGCAGGGACATCCTCCACTGAAGCAGATTGCTCACAGCCTTGGCCAGCCTCACCTTGAGGCTAGTTCCAGACATGGAACCTCAACTTGCTCCCTCCCTGGGCAACCTGTTGCAGTGTTCCAGCACCCTTCTGGTGCAGAACTTGTTCCTCACACCCAATCTCAATCTGCTCTGCTCTCATCTCAAACCACTGCCCTCATCCTGTCCCTGCAGGCCTTTGCAAACAGTTCCTCTGCAGCCTTCTTGTAGCCCCTTCAGGTCCTGACCTTTTCATGCGCTTACAGAATGAAAACAGAAAGACTCTGGAGAGAATGCTGAGCAATACCTGGCTGCAGAGCTGCCTGCTGTGCTGAGCAGTACCTGGCTGCAGAGCTGCCTGCTGTGCTGAGCAATACCTGGCTGCAGAGCTGCCTGCTGTGCTGAGCAGTACCTGGCTGCAGAGCTGCCTGCTGTGCTGAGCAGTACCTGGCTGCAGAGCTGCCTGCTGTGCTGAGCAGTACCTGGCTGCAGAGCTGCCTGCTGTGCTGAGCAGTACCTGGCTGCAGAGCTGCCTGCTGTGCTGAGCAGTACCTGGCTGCAGAGCTGCCTGCTGTGCTGAGCAGTACCTGGCTGCAGAGCTGTCTACTGTCAGGCTTTGATTGATCTCCTCCTGACAACACCCTCTGTCTTCACTTGGGTTGCTGTCTGCCATTACTAAAACTTCAGCTGCACCTCTCTACTCCAACTAGTGCTTCCTGCACAGGAACCAGGTAGTTGTCAGGATGGGAGGCTGCAGGAATGTAGCTCTGACCACCACCTAGCTGCCTCGGTTCCACACAGAAATCCTGGAGAAAGGACTTGCCCTTGGGGGTGTCAGTGTTGCTGTGCCTGATGTAAATTGCTGCTGAGTCTTTGATTCGAATTAACACATGACTTCTAGAGCTCCACCGTCCTGGTAGGGCATAAATCTTGCCAGGCTGGTTTAATTCTTGCTCTCCTCCTCCTGTTGTGGGGTCTGGGAGTTGAGTTAGATGAGCAAACAAGAAGGGTCTGGCCCCAGCAAAGCCTTGAGGGCTAGGGGGCTTAGCACCACATGTCAAGTGCCTTGTGCTGCCCCCACCATGCCTGCGTGGCCAAAGGAGGCTCAAAGCTTTGCCTTCATTGGCCAGACCAATGGTGCTGGGGCCTATTGGCCAGCTAGATTTTCAAACTGAAGTATTTAAAGGGGGGTGCTTTAGAAACCACTCTTCTGCTTTCAGCCTTTCTCTGCATTCAGCATGGAGCCTTCCTGCCTCTCCTCATTTGTGGCTCATTAAAGGCAGCCACAGGTTGCAGCTAAGGCTAGTGGCTTAGGAGCAACTCCTTCCCTCTGCCTGCAATGCTCTGTCTTTTACCCTGGGATCATTATCACGAGTTTGAAAGCATCTTTGCTCCAGGAGGCTCCCTCAGGGACCAGAAGCATGGTGAGTACATCTGCTGGAGTGAGCGCCAAGGCTCCGTAAGCATGGTTAGCATGTTCCCTGGGTTTGCACCTCTGTTTTCCAAGCTCTGATTGTTTCAACTGCTCAGTTCTCTGCAACTGCTTCCTGCTGACTGAAAATCCAAAGAGTCTCGTGGAATTTCCCCCGAATTTTGCAATAGTCATTAAAATTAATATTCATGTGGAACATAGTATGCATAATTCATAATGGTTATTAATTGCCAGTGCCTGCACCAGGGGGCTGAGGGGATCCAAACTGCTAAGAAGCAGGGAACTTTGACCTAGTTGTCTGCTAGCACTGAACAGCCTTTGGTTGATATGGCAAGGACACCTCATGGGCTTTTGCTGCCCTAGCTTGGCTTGCTTTCTGGTGGAAGCAAATTGTCTTCTACTTCCTTTGGCTTGGTTCCTCCTGTCCAGCCTCACGTTCAGCTGAGCAGATGGGAAGCTGGGAGCACTCTCTTCAAGCTGAGAGAGGTGTTTGTGAGATCCTATTAAAGATAAATACCTGTGTTAAACAAACCACCTCAAATGCAGACCGAGTTACCTGTGACACTTCATGCTCAGGGAACTGAATGAGGGAAGAAAAGGGGGAGGGCAGCTGAGACACAAAGCCCACTCAAAGAAACGTTTGAGCTGAATGATCTCTGCTGCAGTTGGTGTGAAGGAAGTGGCTGCTTCAATAGCTGCTGGGTAGCTATGGGTCTGCATTCTTTGCCCACTGACAGCATTTAAGGCTGATTGCACTGAGGATTGACTGAAGGCCTGGAAGCATAAACAATAGAGCAGTCTAGGTTTCTAACCTAGAATGCCCCAATGTTTTACTAGTGCCAGTGTTACTCAGGAGGTCTTCTGGGGATGCTCTCAGGAGCCTAATAAGCTGGGAAGCCTGTACCAATTCTCATAAAATTGACATTTTTTGGATCCTCTTCTTCCAAACCCAAGAAATATGGAAAAAAGCCCCTTGAGTCTTGGCACTGATTTGGAGCTGGGCATTGCTTCAAATATCTGTTATGTTCTGATGGATGGGGAGTTCCATTTTCTTGTCTGGTCTAGGCATAGAAGTTTTCCCAAGGATTTTTAGGTTAGCTGGGAACACAGTGGCACTAAAGGCTTTGGAATGCTCAAATATTACACCAGCAAGGTCTTAGGAATGTTAGAAGAGAGGGCTTTATCTGGCAGGGTAACTACATTCTAGCTACTGAAAAAGAAAAGCAAGTAACTTGATGATAAATGTCTACTTGAAACAAATGGTTCAGCACATAGGACACTGTTGTTCATAGAAAGACACACCACCAGGTTCAAAGGGACCCCAAGGATCATCATGCCATTGGAATCATAGAATCACAGAATCAACCAGCTTGGAAGAGACCTCCAAGCTCATCCAGTCCAACCTAGCACCCAGCGCTAGCCAGTCAACCAGACCATGGCACTAAGTGCCTCAGCCAGGCTTTGCTTGAACACCTCCAGGGACAGTGACTCCACCACCTCCCTGGGCAGCCCATTCCAATGCCAATCACTCTCTCTGCCAACAACTTCCTCCTAACATCCAGCCTAGACCACTCCTGGCACAGCTTGAGACTGTGTCCCCTTGTTCTATGGCTGCCCAGGGAGGTGGTGGAGTCACTGCCCCTAGAGGTGTTGAAGCAAAGCCTGGCTGAGGCACTTAGTGCCATGGTCTGGTTGACTGGCTAGGGCTGGGTGCTAGGTTGGTCTGGATGATCTTGGAGGTCTCTTCCAAGCTGGTTGATTCTATGATTCTACTTTCAAACTGACACCCCAATCCTTTTATAAAAGTCAAATAGAATCTTTGCTAACCTTTTGCCAGTGGCTTAAGAGTGAAAGAATCTTCAGTGTCTTCCATGGGTATCTGTTGAGCTTTCTGGGGCACAGCTCTTCCTTTGTCAGCTGCTGGGAAGGAGTTCTGACAGTAGCAGAAATACCATGAAAGCACAGAGAGGATCTGTAGGAGTGTGTTCAGTGAAGTTTGGGAACACAAAGGAGAACATGGAACAGGAGAGGTTGTGCACTTAGGTGCAGCACATGCATGGCACCACGTGAAGGCTGCAGAGGACTGCAGGGACAGGACAAGGACAGTGGTTTGAGATGAGAGCAGAGCAGATTGAAATTGGATGTGAGGAACAAGTTCTGCACCAGGTTGCCCAGGGAGGGAGCTGAGGCTCCATGCCTGGAGGCATTCAAGGTAAGGCTGGACAAGGCTGTGAGCAGCCTGCTCTAGTAGAGGATGTCCCTGCACTTAGCAAGGACTGGTTGGACTGGATGGCCTTTGGAGGCCACTTCCAACCCATTCTGTGATCCTATGACTGAGAGATTACAACCAAATCATTGTCACATAGACATGCTCCTGGAGCAGTCTGCTTCCTTGCCTCACTTGTTTGATGCCTGTCTCTTTAACGAGTGGTAAAGCATCACTTAATTCCCAGTGAGTTTATGTAAAACAGAGTGTAGAAAAGGACTGCCCAGAGAGGTCAGCTGCATACAGCAGCCTCTAGCTTGTGCTGTAGTGGAGCAGCCTGGGACACTTCACAGCTGTGGGCAGAGAGCAGCTGCCTAGGCAGGAAGGATCCCACGAAGGGCAAACAGCAACATGCACTGCTCTTTCCTGACCGATCACTGGAGAGGAGCCTCTGGCCATGGCCTCATTTCTGTCTCAGAGCACACCTATGCCTGAACTGTTCTTCTCTCTGGAGTTCTGCTGCTGCTGGTTGGCTGGCTAATGGGATCTCATCAATCAGGAATGGACATGGAGACATTTGTGCTCTGCTTCCTCCCTCCAAACGTAGACACCTCCATTGGGGGCTGCCCTGTTCCAGCCAGCACAGTACTGCAGAGCGACTCAGCTCTTTGACTGCGAGTGTCTTGCTCAATCTTTTGTTTTGCTTCCCAGGCAAGATCAGCACTTTCTCAGAAGTGAGTCCACAACTTTCTGTTATTAATGCTGAAACATTAAGATTATCTTTTCCCTGGTGACTTGCACAGAAGCAAGGTCAAAATCTTGGTAGCTTTTTAGTCTGCTACTAATTGTTGCAATTGCTTCATGCACTCTTTGACAGCCCAAGTGGGAACAAGCTGAGATTTACACCCCATAATATGTCTGCTGCTTATCACAACAGGGACTCCCTACTCCTGAAAACCCAGAGTGGAGTGTGTCAGTGAGAGGACCCTTCTGTACTAACTCCAAAAGAGGAAATCTTTCCCTGTTTTCAAAGACATATGCAGGGCTAAATTGAAGAGTCCTGGCACACTGCTGGGGATCCCAGAGGAGCCTCCAGCATAGGCTGGGGTCTGATCTGCTGGAGAGCAGTTAAGGGGGAAAAGGACCTCAGAGTTCTAGTGGATGGGAGGTTGCCCATGAGCCAGCAGTGTGCTCTGGTGGCCAAGAAGGCCAAGGGCATCCTGGAGTGGATTAGAAGCATTGTGGTGAGAAGGCTGAAGGAGGTTCTCCTGCCCCCTCTGCTCTGCCCTGGTGAGGCCACATCTGGAATATTGTGTCCAGTTCTGGGCCCCTCAGTTTGAGAAGGACCTCAGAGAATTGCCTGAGAAAGTCCAGCACAGACACGCAGAAATGATGGAGGTAGTGACACAACTTCCTTAGGAGGAGAGCCTGAGGGAGCTGGGGCTGTGCTGCTGGGATAGGAGGAGCCTGAGGGTGACCTCAGTCATGTTGATAAAGATGTGCAGGGTGAGTGGGCAGAGTGTGGAGCCAGGCTCTGCTGGGTGATGCCCATTGACAGCACAAGGGGCAGTGGTGGAAGATGAGGCAGAGGAAGTGCCACAGAAACATGAGAAGTTTTTTACCCTGGGAGGGTGACAGAATCCTGGAACAGGCTGCCCAAGGTGATTGTGGAGTCTCCTTCTCTGGAGATACTCAACCCCCACCCAGATCATACCTCTTCAATTCAAGAGAGATGTTGAGATACTGGAATGTGTCCAGAGAAGGGCAGCAAGGCTGGTGAGGGGCCTGGAGCACAGCCCTGTGAGGAGAGGCTGAGGGAGCTGGGGGTATGCAGCCTGCAGAAGAGGAGGCTCAGGGCAGACCTCATTGCTGTCTACAACTACCTGAAGGGAGGCTGTAGCCAGGTGGGGTTGGGCTCTTCTGCCAGGCAAGCAGCAGCAGAACATGGGGGCACAGCCTCAAGTTGTGCCAGGGGAGGTCTAGGCTGGATGTTAGGAGGAAGTTGTTGTCAGAGAGAGTGATTGGCATTGGAATGGGCTGCCCAAGGAGCTGCTGGAGTCCACATCCCTGGAGGTGTTCAAGCAAAGCCTGGCTGGGGCATTTAGTGCCATGGTCTGGTTGATTGGCCAGGGCTGGGTGCTAGGCTGGACTGGATGATCTTGGAGGTCTCTTCCAAGCTGGTTGATTCTGTGATTCAGGCAATGGCAGGGGAAGGGCATGCAGGTCACTGAAGTGGCTGCAGTGCCTGTGCAGACAGATGTCTTCTCTGCTCCCCTGCCAATACTTGCAGACATGCACAAGGCATGCAGAGCTCCTGTGAGCAATTGCTCTGCAGCTCCACATCCTACACTTCCCAGTGGTGGTTTTGTTGATTTGGGCACATCTCACATCTGCAACGTGGCTTAAACATAGAAATAGGTCATTTTGTCCTGGAAAGGGAGAGTGTTTCCAGCAGGCTGAGTTCACAGAATTCACAGAGTGGTTTGCATTGGAAGGGACCTTAAAGCTCATCTAGTTCCAACACTGTGCCATGGGCAGGGACACCTCCCACTGGCCCAAGTTGTTGCAGCCTGGCCTTGAACACCTTCACGGAGGGCACATCCACAACCTCCTTGGGCAACCTGTGCCAGTGTCTCCCCACCCTCACTCTCAAGAATTTCTCCCTCATCTCCAGTCTCAGTCCCACTTCTCTCAGCTCTAAGCCATTGTCCCTTGTGCTGTCACTGCTACGCCTTGTCAGAAGTCCCTCCCCATCTCTCCTCCTTGAATTGAGTGTATGGAAGGCTGCTTTAAGGTCTCCTTGAAGCCTTCTTTTTTAACTTGTTTACAACTTCTTTTCCTTTTCCCCTTGACTGCAAAGCAAATTGCTCCCTCCCAGCCCCACCTCTTTGTTTCTGCAGCCTATCTGATACCACCTAGGCAAGCCAGGGTGTTCTCTACACCTCCCACAGTGCTGAACCTTCAGCTTCTGACTGGAGGGAGCTGTGCTATTGACTTCATTGTTATAACTACTTGTCTACGGTTTTGAGACCTAGAGCTTGGAGAGGGGCTGAGCACAGGAACCTCTCCTCCCATTCACAAGCTGTCAGGAGCCAAAGAAGAGCTCAACGGTTTGGTTAGATAACTCCACATTTCCAAGCACACTGCAAGTCCCCTAAGGATAATTTGGGATTACATAAAGCAATCAAACCCCACATTGAATATGATAAAAGGTTTTTCTTCATTCCCTAAACAGGTAGGTTTGAAATTTCTTCTCTTGGTGATCCCTGTAATAAACATTCACATATTTGTGACACACATTTGTGCCCAGAGAAGCTGGTGAGAGGCCTGGAACACAAACCCTAGGAGGAGAGGCTGAGGGAGCTGGGGGTGTGCAGTCTGCAGAAGAGGAGGCTCAGGGCAGAGCTCATTGCTGTCTACAACTACCTGAAGGGAGGCTGTAGCCAGGTGGGGTTGGGCTCTGCTGCCAGGCACCCAGCAGCAGAACAAGGGGACACAGCCTCAAGTTGTGCCAGGGGAGGTCTAGGCTGGATGTTAGGAGGAAGTTGTTGTCAGAGAGAGTGATTGGCATTGGAATGGGCTGCTCAGGGAGGTGGTGGAGTGGCTGTGCCTGGAGGTGTTGAAGCAAAGCCTGGATGGGGCACTTAGTGCCATGGTCTGGTTGATTGGCCAGGGCTGGGTGCTAGGTTGGACTGGCTGAGCTTGGAGCTCTCTTCCAACCTGGTTGATTCTATGATATTTCCTAGCTTTGTTTGGTTCAAGAAAAAAAATGGAAGCTGATCCAGCAAAACATCAAAGGAACCTTGTTTATAGTCATCCTTTCCTACCTTAGGTATCAGTCCTCCAAATCCTGGTAGTTAAAAGTGTGAGTTAGGCAGGCAGAACTTAGATTACAGAGTGTGGGCAGGCAGGGGAGGAACCACAGCAAGCATTTTGCCATTCCTGACATGCTGAGCAGCCAGCAGGAGGGATTTAAAGAAGGCCCAGTGCTAAGCCAACACAAGAGCAGCAGCTCAGATCCATTTTGCTCAGCCCTGAGTCGGAGAGGGAAGCTGTTGTAGAAGGCTCTCTGTGGCACTCGGCGCCACGCAGCACAAGGGCTCTCGCTCTGCACAAGGTGTCAGCTCCAGACACTCAGCAGCACCCTGCCAGAACCACTGACCTCAGTTCAGAGGAATGCACTTTTTCAGATGAGATCCAATAAAGCACTTGAATGCCTAATAATTAGGTGTGGCCAGCCCTGTGCCTCCCCAGATAGAAGGCAGAGCCTCACCCAGAGCTCCCTATAGAGTGGACAAGCCAAGTCAAGTATCTCTGAATAGGATCTGTAGAAGTATTTCCAAGAGCTGTGGCAGGAAATGTGGAGGGGAGTAGGTCTGTTTCTGAAACCTCACCTTCCTCTGAGCTTTAGGCAGAGTTCTCAGGCCACTAAGGAAATGTTTCCATTCACACAGCATCGCAGCTCTGAGTAACTGCTGGAACTGAGAGATTGAAACTGGGCATGAGGAAGGAATTCCTGATGGTGGGGGTGGGCAGACACCGGCACAGGTTACCCAGGGAGGTTGTGGCTGCTCCTTCCCAGAGGTGTTCAAGGCCAGGTGTCCCTGCCCATGGCACAGGATTGAGACTGGATGACCTTGGAGGTCCCTTCCAACCCAACCGTCCCTGTATGTGTTGAAGCCAAGCCTGGCTGAGGCACTCAGTGCCATGGTCTGGTTGACTGGCTAGGGCTGGGTGCTAGGCTGGACTGGATGAGCTTGGAGGTCTCTTCCAGCCTGGTTGATTCTACAAATCTATGAATTTAGCATCAAAATTATGTAGGCAGCTACCTATGCAAAGCAGCTAGGAAAGAATAAATTGCTACTCTCTCACACCAGAGAGAGAACTCAGCTGCTTTCTTTTAAAGCAGGCAGCAGCAGCAGCAACTCTCCACTGAATGTCTCTGGTCTTTAAAGACTTCTTTACAGAATCCTTGAATGGTTCAGGCTGGAAAAGACCTCAGAGCTCATCTCCTCCAGCCTCCTGCCATGGGCAGGGACTCCTCTCAACTAGACTCAGCTGCTCAAGGCCTCACCCAGCCTGGCCTTCAACATCCCCAGGCAGGAGGCAGCCACAGCCTCCCTGGGCAGCCTGTGCCAGAGTCTCAGCAGCCTCCTACTGAAGAACTTCTTCCTCAGCTCCAGCCTAACCCTGCTCTGCCTCAGCTTCAAACCATTCACCCTTGGCCTGTCTCTAGGATCCCTGATTGGGATAAAGAATCTCAAGGAACTCAGAAAAGTCAGAAGGAAGCTGTTGCAGAGAGGTACTGGTGGCACAGCTGCATTCTGCTGAAGCCCTCCAGGATTCCCCTTTTCACACAGTCTTCTAGTTCTGCTCTTCAAACACATGCAGGTGGTTCAGAAGGTTTCTGGGCTTACACATGTGGTGCTGAGGGACATGCTTCAGCGCCAGACTTGCCAGGGTTAAACACTGGTTGGTCTTGATGACCCTCAAGGTCTTTTCCAACCCAAACCATGTTCCTGTGCAGGTTTCAGTCTTTATTTGCTTATCAGAAGGGAAATGAATGCAGAGCAGCCTGACCACACAGCTCTACCTTTGTCCTCCTTGCAAGCATGGTTAAGGGAAACTAACTTGAACATTTGCAACCAAACCAGATGTGATGGTTTGGGTGTTCCCCCCCACACACTTTGGAAATCCCCCAGACTACACTCAGCCACCTCTGGAAATTGAATGAAGCTTTAATATTGACAGCTTAGCTCAACATGTGGGCTGATAGTTACAGTATGTACAGTTAGAGACAGACATATACCAGCTAAAAGGTAACACAGAAACACAACAGCCCTCCCAGAGACCTGAGTCCCCAGGAGGGGCTCCCAACCGCCCTTCCACCTTCCCCCTCTCTACCTTACCCCAGTCCCAAGGAAGAATGGAGGTTCAGCCAGGGGGGTTAGGAAGCAAAGTGGCTTAGTCAGAGAGGCTAGAGAGAGAGGTGCAGCTCGGAGCTCCCCAGCAGCAGAAGTGAAGTGAGTGCCTCTTCTTCTTGTATCTCTCAGCAAGCCTATGAGTGAAGTAGACATCACCACTGTTTTCCTTTCCCAGCCTGTGATCTAGTTCTTCTCACCAAAACATTCTAGCCTGCTTCAAACTGGCACACCAGAACATGTATCTGTGCTACAGGTCCTCTCCTTTAAAAGACAAGGAGCTGACACCATTGAGAGTCAGCCCCTTGGGAACCCAAACAGCAGAGCACCCGTGCAGAAACACAGACCCGTATTTAAACCAAGCAGCTCCTGAATGCCACTTTGGTGCTTTTCTGCAATCTGCTTGCAGAGCTGAGACCTTTCTGTGCCATAAGAGAACGCTCAGGATTCCTGCACTCTCTTGTGACACCCCTCCTGGAGCACTGTGTCCAGCTCTGGAGACCCTGGGACAGGAAGGGCTCTGGAGGAGCTGGAAAGTGTCCAGTGAAGGACCACAAGGATGATCAGAGGGCTGGAGCTGCTTGGCTATGAGGACAGGCTGAGAGAGTTGGGGCTGTTCACTCTGGAGAGGAGAAAGCTCTGAGGAGACCTTCCTGTGGCCTTCCAGTGTCTGAAGTGAGCTACAAGAAAGCAGAGGAGGGACTTGTTAGGGTAGGGGTAGTGATAGGACTGGGGGGATGGAGAAAAACTGGCAGTGGGTAGATTCAAATTGGGTGTTGGGAAGATGATCAGCAGTGGTGAGAGACTGGCAGAGGTTGCCCAGGGAGGTGGTGGAAGCCTCATCCCTGGATGTTTTTAAGACCAGGGTGGATGTGGCTCTGGGCAAACTGATGTCGTGTGAGGTGTCCCTGCCCATGGCAGGGGAGTTGGAACTGGATGATCCTTGAGGTCCCTTCCAACCCTGACAATTATGTGAATCTCTGAGCTTTAAAATAAATTGTAACTAAAAAAAAAACCAAACCCAAAGCAACCAAACCCAAAACCCCACAAACAAGCCCCAAACAACCCAACCCAACCACTGCCAACAGAAAACACCACCACCACCACCCCCCAGTGTACCAAACTGTGTAACTCTGTTTCCTTTTAATTACATTCTGCACCATCCCATCTGATGTGCACCTTCTTGCCTACAATAGAGAGAGCTGATTGCCAAAGGCTTGGCATGGTTATTTCTGCCTTTGCCTGAGCTCATCATGTAACCACATGCAGAGGAAAGAGACGATTGGGCCAAGGTGGACATGTCAAGAGAAGTGTGTTTGTTCATTTGGAAACTGCAGTTTGTTTATAACCCCCACAGCTGGCTTCTGATTCCCTTGCAAAAGCTTTTGGAATGGATGAAACAGATGTGTTTGGTGCTGCAGTGAAACACACAAAAGCAAACCAGAGAAAGAAGTGAGCCTCTGTTTCTGCAGAAGGGGTGTGAGTAGGTGGCAGGTACATGCAGGTGATTAGTGTTTGAGACAATGTGGCTTTAATTGCTGGGTGGAATGAGCTCTCTCTGCTTCTCTCAGGGCTCATGGCTCCTTTCTCATGGACAGAATCACTGAATGGTCTGGGTTGGAGGGCACCACTGATGGTCCTCCAGCCCAAGGCCACTGCAGTCAGCAGGGACATCCTCCACTACAGCAGGTTGCTCGGAGCCTTGTCAAACCTCACCCTGAATACTGTACTCTCCCCAGCCTGACAAAGTCTGGGCCCTCAATTCAAGAGAGATGTTGAGGTGCTGGAAGGTGTCCAGAGAAGGGCAGCAAAGCTGGTGAGGGGCCTGGAACACAAACCCTAGGAGGAGAGGCTGAGGGAGCTGGGGGTGTGCAGCCTGCAGAAGAGGAGGCTCAGGGGTGACCTCATTGCTGTCTACAACTACCCAAAGGGAGATGGTAGCCAGGTGGGGTTGGTCTCTTCTCCCAGACAACCAGCAACAGAAGAAGGGGACACAGTCTCAAGCTGTGCCAGGGGAGGTCTAGGCTGGATGTTAGGAGGAAGTTGTTGGCAGAGAGAGTGATTGGCATTGGAATGGGCTGCCCAGGGAGGTGGTGGAGTCACCGTCCCTGGAGGTGTTGAAGCCAAGCCTGGGTGAGGCACTTAGTGCCATGGTCTGGTTGACTGGACAGGGCTGGGTGCTAGGTTGGACTGGCTGAGCTTGGAGCTCTCTTCCAACCTGCTTGATTCTATGATATTGAGGAGCTCAGAACTGGACAGTTCTGGCCACACCAGGCCTGAGCAGAGGAGAAGGATCATCTCCCCTGAGCTGCTGGCAGCGCTTTGCCGGACGCAGCCCAGGTCACCATTAGCTTGCACTGCAGCAAGAGCACATTACCGGCTCACGTTTGGCCATTGTCCACCAGGCTCCCCACATCCCCTGAGCACACTCACAGAATGGTCTGGGTTGGAAAGGGCATCCAGTCCAACCCCCTGCTCTCAGCAGAGAGGCTAAGGGAGCTGGGGGGTTTTAGCCTGGAGAAGAGGAGGCTCAGGGCAGACCTCATTGCTCTCTATAACCACATGGGTAGATGCAGAGAGAGCAGTGGGTGTAGTCTAACGACCTTAGCAAGGCCTTTAACATCTTCTTCCATGACATTTTAGTGAGCAAGCTGAGGAAGTGTGGGATGGAAGAGCAGGCAGTGAGCCAGGTTAGGAAGATAGAGTTCAGAGAGTGGTGATCAATGGTGCCAGGTCCAGCTGGAGAGCTGTGACCAGTGGTGTCCCCCAGGGATCAGTGCTGGGGCACAGTCCTGTTCAACATCATCATCAGTGCCACAGAGTCTGCTCAGCAAGTTTGCTGACAACACCAAGCTGGGATGCTTGGCTGAGACAGCTGCAGGCTGTGCAGGCATCCAGAGAGACCTGGGCAGACAGAGCTGGGCACAGAGGAACCAGATGGAGTTCCACAAGGACAAGTGCAGAGTCCTGCATCTGGGGAGGAACAACAAACTGCACCAGCACAGGCTGGGAGGTGACTGCTGGAGAGCAGCCCTGTGGAGAGGGACCTGGAGGTGCTGGTGGCTTACAGTTCCCCATGGCACAGCAATGTGCCCTTGTGGCCAAGAGGCCAATGGGATCCTGGGGTGTATTAGGCAGAGTGTGTCCAGCAGAGCAAGGGAGGTTCTCCTCCCCCTCTACTCTGCCCTGCTGAGACCTCACCTTGAATATTGTGTTCAGTTTTGGGCTCCCCAGTTGAAGAGGGACAGGGATCTGCTGGAGAGGGTCCAGCATAGGGCTACGAGGATGATGAGGGGACTGGAGGGCATGGCTGATGAGGAGAGGCTGAGGGATCTGGGGCTGCTTAGTCTGGAGAGGAGAAGACTGAGAGGGGATTTGATAAATGTTTATAAGTATCTGAAGGCTGCCAGGAGGGAAGGAACAGGCTCTGCTCACTGCTGCCTGGGATAGGACAAGGAGCAATGGGTGTAAGCTACAGCAAAAGAGGTTCTGCCTCAACACAAGGGGGAACTTCTTTACTGTAAGTGTCCCAGAGCACTGGCACAGACTCCCCAGAGAGGCTGTGGAGTCTCCTTCTCTGGAGACTTCCAAGGCCTGTCTGGATGTGTTCCTGTGTGCTCTGGCTGAGGCACTTAGTGCCATGGACTGGTTGACTGGCTAGGGCTGGGGGATAGGTTGGACTGGATGAGCTTGGAGGTCTCTTCCAACCTGGTTGATTCTATGGTTCTGTGTTAGACAGCACTGTCCTGCTCTGGCAGAGGGGTTGGACTCGATGATCTCCTTGGGACCCTTCCAACCCCTGATATCCTTTGAACTACCTGAAGGGAAGCTGTAGCCAGGTGGGGTTGGTCTCTGCTGCCAGGCACCCAGTGACAGAACAAGAGGACACAGCCTCAAGCTGCAGCAGGGCCAGTTCAGGCTGGATGTTAGGAAGAAGTTCTTCACAGCAAGAGTGATTGGCATTGGAATGGGCTGCCTGGGGAGGTGGTGGAGTCCCCATCCCTGGAGGTGTTTAAGAGGAGGCTGGATGAGGCACTTGGTGCCAGGGTTTAGTTAATTAGAAGGGGATAGGTTGCACTTGATGATCCTAGAGGTCTTTTCCAACCTGGTTAATTCTGTGGTTCTCTGATCATAACTCTTCTGAGGGCAGGCTGGATATCTGTGAGATTGCTTCTCACACACCCTTGCTGTAGACTGGCTGATAGCTCAGCTCAGATATGAGCCCGCTCAGCTAATGCTCATCTCTCAACGTGCCAAAAGGGCCCAAGCTGCCAGCAGTCCTGTTGGGCTGGGTGTTGTGGTTTGAGGGGTTCCAGTTTATTCCAGGTTCCCTGAGAAGACTACAGGAGGCCAAGATCCACCCCCAGGGGATGAACTGGATGGCCCCAGAGACTGTAATTTTGTTATTCAATCCCAGAAATCCTGCAAACACTTTAAAGTAAGCAGCAAGGTCACTTTTCCAGCTCTCCAGGGGGATCCTTATCTGGGTGACGAGGTCAGTATGGAGGAGTACCCTCTGGGTACCAGCCTCCAAGGCCACAGTGAAGCTTGGCCTCTTTGGAGCCTAACTGGGAGATGATAGGTGGTGGTAGGAAATGAGCTCTGGGGTTGTGGTGGTGCTGGTTTGGCTGGGGGGAAGGTTTTGGGGGAATCCTCATTTATCTTGTATCTGTATTAGTGTTAAGGATTCACATATGCTGCATCTTCTCCTGCACATCTTTACACCTCCTCCTGTGTTTCCTTCTCCAATTCAGTGAGAGCTTTGTTATGTCGCTGCTTTTCTTCCTTAGAAGCTGAGTGAAGTAAACCTCAGTCTGTTGTACCTTAAACAAAAACTACGGCACTGGGGGGCAGATGACACCAAGCTGGGGGCAGATGTGACTGGGTTGGAGGGCAGAAGGGCTCTGCAGCAGGACCTTGACCCCCTGCACAGATGGGCAGAGTCCAAGGGGATGGCTTCAATAGCTCCAAGTGCAGGGTGCTGCACTTTGGCCACAGCAACCCCATGCAGAGATACAGGCTGGGGTCAGAGTGGCT
Organism: Pogoniulus pusillus; assembly: GCF_015220805.1. Classification (NCBI taxonomy): domain Eukaryota; kingdom Metazoa; phylum Chordata; class Aves; order Piciformes; family Lybiidae; genus Pogoniulus; species Pogoniulus pusillus. Next base: position 52,843,544 of record NC_087264.1, read on the forward strand.
GAGAGCAGCCAGACAGAGAGGGATCTGGGGGTGCTGATTGATACCCACCTGAACATGAGCCAGCAGTGTGCCCAGGTGGCCAAGAGAGCCAGTGGCATCCTGGCCTGCATCAGGAATGGTGTGGCCAGCAGGAGCAGGGAGGTCATTCTGCCCCTGTACTCTGCACTGGTTAGACCACACCTTGAGTGCTGTGTTCAGTTCTGGGCCCCCCAGTTTAGGAGGGACATTGAGATGCTTGAGCATGTCCAGAGAAGGGCAACGAGGCTGGGGAGAGGCCTTGAGCACAGCCCTACGAGGAGAGGCTGAGGGAGCTGGGATTGGTTAGCCTGGAGAAGAGGAGGCTCAGGGGAGACCTTATTGCTGTCTGCAACTACCTGAGGGGTGGTTGTGGCCAGGAGGAGGTTGCTCTCTTCTCTCAGGTGGCCAGCACCAGAACAAGAGGACACAGCCTCAGGCTGTGCCAGGGGAGATTTAGGCTGGAGGTGAGGAGAAAGTTCTTCCCTGAGAGAGTCATTGGACACTGGAATGGGCTGCCCGGGGAGGTGGTGGAGTCGCCGTCCCTGGAGCTGTTCAAGGCAGGACTGGACGTGGCACTTGGTGCCATGGTCTGGCCTTGAGCTCTGTGCTAAAGGGTTGGACTTGATGATCTGTGAGGTCTCTTCCAACCCTGATGATACTGTGATACTGTGTGAAAGATTCTTTCCACACCCATGTGGAAAAGTGTGATGGTTTGGGTGTTCCCTGCCCCCCCCCCCCCCCCCCCCCCCACTTTGGAAATCACCCAGACTAGACTCAGCCAGCTCTGGAAATTGAATGAAGCTTATAGTTACAGCTTAGCTCAATATGCAGGCAGATAGTTACAGTATGTACAGTTAGATACAGAAATAGACAAGGTAAAAGGTAACACAGAAATACAACAGTCCTGCCAGGAGCCTGAGTTTCTGGGGGGGGGGGGCTCCCAACTGCCCTTCCACCTTCTCCAATCCCTCTCAACCCAAGGAAGAATGGAAGTTCAGCCAGGGGGTTAGGAAGCAAAGTGGATTAGTCAGAGAGATGGCAGAGAGGGGTGAGGTTAGAGGTGAAGCCAAGCCAGTTCCCCAGGAGCAGCAGTTGAGTGTGTTATAACCCTATGAGGAGAGGCTGAGGGAGCTGGGGGTGTGCAGCCTGCAGAAGAGGAGGCTCAGGGCAGAGCTCATTGCTGTCGACAACTACCTGCAGGGAGGCTGTAGCCAGGTGGGGTTGGGCTCTGCTGCCAGGCAACCAGCAATAGAACAAGGGGACAGAGTCTCAAGTTGTGCCAGGGGAGGTCTAGGCTGGATGTTAGGAGGAAGTTGTTGTCAGAGAGAGTGATTGGCATTGGAATGGGCTGCCCAGGGAGCTGCTGGAGTCCACATCCCTGGAGGTGTTCAGGAAAAGCCAGGATGAGGCACTGAGTACCATGGTCTGGTTGACTGGCTAGGGCTGGGGGATAGGCTGGACTGGCTGAGCTTGGAGGTCTCTTCCAACCTGGCTGATTCTGTGGTCTCAGCAAGCCAATGAGTGAGGTAGACACCAGCCTTGTCTTCCCTCCACAGCCTATAATCCAGTTCTTCTCACCAAAGCATTCTAGCTGGGCTCAAACTAGCACAAAGAGGTAACTCCATCTCGGAGCTTTTACATCCAGGGCGAGGGGCCAGAAAAGAACTTACAGAGAGAGCATCAAACTGTGGCTCATGATCCTTGCATAGCTTCGTTCTAGAACTGCTCAGCAGTGGGGAAGGTTCAGCTGGAGCCAAAGCTTCTGATGAATCTGATCCCTAATTAAAGAACAGCTGAGGTTGGTGTTGCTGAGTTGCCCCCTGTGGCCACCTCATTCTCTTCTGCCCTAGAAAGGAAAAGAACCACCTTCATGTTAACCCCTGCTGGAACTCCCCTCTTCCCCCCCAGCTCTCTGGGTCCTGTCTCGTGGCTTGTGAAGGTATTTCAGTGCTGCGTGGCTGAGCACTGCAGAGTCCCCTGGAGGATGTATCTGAGTACGTTTCAGTTGAGATCACTGTCCTCTGGGGTTGGTATGTTTGGTGACAAAGAGCACACCTCCTGACAGACTTTGTACTTGACCCTTGCTCTAACATCATCTTTCTAGGAGGAGGACATTGTACATTCCATGTTTCTAAGCTGCTGCTCAGAAACTGTTCACTGGCTGCATTGAACTCCTGCCAGCTTGAAAAGGAGCTTAGCCCAGTCCCATTCCCCATGCTTCAAATCCTGTGTCCTTTAAAATTGTTAGGGCTTTCTTCCCTATGATTTCTTTACTTCTGTACCACTCACAAGAATTAATGAAACAAGTCAGAGCTGCAGAGTTGTGATTCCAGGTCTCCTTAGCACTGCCTACCCTTCTCAGAGGTGACCACTGCTTGGCCAAGAGAGCCAATGGCATCCTGGCCTGGCTCAGGAGCAGTGTGGCCAGGAGGACAAGGGAGGTTATTCTGCCCTTGTATTCAACACTGCTCAGGCCACACCTTGAGGACTGTCTCCAGTTCTGGGCTCCTCAATTCAAGAGAGATGTTGAGGTGCTGGAAGGTGTCCAGAGAAGGGCAACAAAGCTGGTGAGGGGCCTGGAGCACAAACCCTATGAGGAGAGGCTGAGGGAGCTGGGGGTGTGCAGCCTGCAGCAGAGGAGGCTCAGGGCAGAGCTCATTGCTGTCTGCATCTACCTGAAGGGAGGCTGTAGCCAGGTGGGGTTGGTCTCTTCTCCCAGGCAACCAGCAGCAGAACAAGAGGGGACAGTCTCAAGCTGTGCCAGGGGAGGTCTAGGCTGGATGTTAGGAGGAAGTTGTTGGCAGAGAGAGTGATTGGCATTGGAATGGGCTGCCCAGGGAGGTGGTGGAGTCACCATCCCTGGAGGTGTTGAAGCAAAGCCTGGATGAGGCACTTAGTGCCATGGTCTGGTTGAGTGGCCAGGGCTGGGTGCTAGGTTGGACTGGCTGAGCTTGGAGCTCTCTTCCAACCTGGTTGATTCTATGAAATGGCTCAGTATGGAAAACACCAAAGAGTGTAAGATATGGCAGTGAGAGTGTACTTAACTTAGAGGTTCCCTGTGTGTGCCTTTGGGAGAGCTCTTTCTGTACAGGTCTGTTTCTTTGCTGTGCCTGTGGCTTCTGTTCTCAGTTCAGACAGGCAGTAGACCCTGCATCTCTTCTTGCATCTGTTAAAAGCAATTGCTGAGTCCATGGGGCAGTGGAGTTGAGGCTGGGAGGTTCTAACTGCACAGCACAGCTCAGGTCCTGCTGCTGTCTTCCTGTGGCAAAGGCACGGAGTAAGTAGTGTGGAAAGTGTAGTTGGTGTTTCTCTGGAGGACAGAGTAAGAGGCCATTGAAAGCAAGTGTCATAAATTGATACTCAGACAGTTCCTCACCTTTTTCACCAGGTAATTTGCTCTCTACTGATCACCATCAGGAATGACAAAATGCCTCTTCAAGGAATGTAACATCTGGGAGGAGATGGTCAAGAACACAACCAGAGATGAGACAGGTCAAAATTCCCAGGTTCTTTCCCGTGAAGGCACTAACCTGTCTTCCACGGAACGAAGCAAGCTCCTGAGGTGCTCCTGCAAGCTGTGTGCCTGAAAGCAGCCTTTGTTTGCAGCAAACCCTCTGAGGAGTGACAAATGCCCCCCCCCCCCCCCGGTGTGATTCATTTCTAGTGCTGGTTTCACTGACTGTTCAGATGTCTCAAGTATAGCACTTGAGATGTGAGCTCCTCTGAAGTGAGTCAGAGGCTCACAGTTCAGAAGGTCCACTCACCTCCTCCATCACTCAGCGAGGGTGAGCATGTGCTCAGGAGCAGCTCCCTGCTGTTGTAACAGGACTTTCCTATTGTTCAGCTTTATTATTTTCCTGTCTGAATGCTATCACTTACTCCACTTGAGTCTCAGGAGACATTTTTCCTCGTTCTGCTTGGCAAAGAACTTCTCCTTTGGCAAGGCTGAAATCTGTAACTGAACAGGCTGTTGCTTCAGCCTAAAGCCACAGCAGCTAAGCCACGAATCCTGGAAAGCCTTGTAAAGAGGGAAAAGATGGGGGTGGGGTAAGCACAGGCTGCCCCAGACTGCCGTGGGAGGTGTCCCTTTCTCAGCTGAAAGGCCACGGACAGCGTTAGTAGCCAGCTGAGGCTAGCTCTGCAGTGCCTGTGTTCCTTAGGCAAGCACACTTGACCGGGCTTAGGGACACTGCTTCAGCATGCAGCAGTAGTGGGTGAAGAGCTGTGCCCAGCTGGTACTCCCCTGTGGTGGAAGGCCACTCCTGCCCAAGGAAGGGGTTCCTGGAACCTGTAGATTGCTACCAGAAGGCAGCTGGCCCTGGCTAGTTAGGTTTATCTGCGAGGCTACTTAGCTCCTGTGCAATGCCATACCACACCACTGTGGCTCCGCTTCCAGCTCCGAGCAGGCTCTGCAGCCAGCAGCACAGAGCTTCCTTTGCTGTGCAGATCCATGCTAAACTGCCTGCTCCCTCAGCGTGGAAGAGGACCTCAGTTCTCCTACAAAAATGTCAGACAGAGCCATCCAGATTCTCTCTCTGGCCTGGCATTTCCCTAAGCAAAATGGAGCAACTTCAGCATGATGCTTGGGAGGCAGCCAGCTCAAGGGGACCAAACTGTCCTCTGCCTAGCACACGCTCTTGGGAGGGTTGCTGTAGTCATAGCAGGCAAAGAGCTTTAATCCCCATCTGCCACAGCCCAGGCAAACCCCAGTGCAGTCCAGTTCTCTGAGCTGCCTCCCTCCTGGGAGTGTGTTGGGTCTGGTAGTCTGAGCTGCTTTCTAATTCCAGGAATCACAGTTTGAATAATCAGAACTGTGGCCCATAAGTGTAGCTAGGGTAAAAATGGTATTTCTGTTCTCTGGAAGCCTCATGCTTAGCAACGTTGTGCAAAGGCTCCCTCTCCATGATGCACACACATCATGGGAGGAAATGAGTAACCTCCTGGGAGATGCAATCTAAGCCTCCTTAGACGTTTAGTAAGAGTTCCTGGCTGCATGTGACTGGCAGCCCGTGGGGTATTTTTACCTTGGTATTTCTCCATTCTCTGGGCACACTTCCATTAGCTCTCTAGTGGGCTGAGCTAGAAAAAGGGCAGAGCATGCTGGAGCTGCTAAGGCTCAACAAAGCCCAGCCTGAGCTGGGTATCAGGCATCTGTTTGTAGAGAAATGTGCGATTAAGGAGAGGAAAAACTAGCTGGGCTGGGACTGAAGAACTGAGTTTGCATATGGGAGGGACAAGCTAAGAAGGAATCCTTAAACAGTTGAGATAAGCTTTAGCATCCTTACAGCTCTATCTGAAGCAGCCTGCTGAACACTCACAGCCTGTCTGTCTATCTCACGTCTGTGCCCCCCGAGATATGCCTCAGACCCCTCCCCACTCGGGCAGTGACACATCCATAGGGGTTGATGTGCATGTGGGCTGGTGAATGCCAAACAGGGACACTTGCCCTGGGCCGGGGGAGAAGCTTTGCAGGAGTGCACCCAACATGTCCCATGTGGCTCCCAGGCTCTGGGAACTGTCCGGAAGGACTCCTTTCCCTCTGGTGTTGGCTAGCAGCTTCTGCTGGCTGGAGAGTGGTGTGCAGAGCTCCTTACAGCCCCAGAGCTAGCGTCAGACCAGCAGGAGACTTTGCTCTTCCTGCTGCTGCCTCTGCTTCTCCTACTCATTCCCCTGGGGAAGAATCGTTGGGCACAAGAAGCAAACTGAGCAGAGTACAAATCCCAGTGAAAGAAATCTGTGTTATGAGCAGCTTTATCTTAAGGGAAGGAGGGGGACTCCCAGGTACAGGGGGCAGGAGATCACCTGCAGGCTCCACTGCTGGTTCTCAGGTCCATTTGTCTATCACCACCTTTGCTCCCCTATCTTTGGAATCTCACATGACTCAGAGAGAGAGTTTCTTGTCAGTTCCGTGCAAGCTGGCTGAGACTTCAACATCTCAAGGAGTCTTAATAGCTTTCCAGACCTGACTTGTCCAAAGTGCTGTTCAGACATGACCTGCTTAATCCTCCCAACGTTTCACTAAAGTATTTAGCATATAGAAGTAATGTTTCAGAGGTGAACAAGTAACTCATAACACTTCAGTTATTGCCAGCTGAACATTTCTGCAAATGGCTTTGAGCTGGAAGGGGGCAGACTGAGACTGGAGAGGAGGAAGAAACTCTTTAGAGTGAGGGGAGACACAGGCTGTGGATATCCCCTCCCTGGAGGTGCTCAAGGCCAGGTTGGATGAGGTCTTGAGCAACCTGGGCTGGTGGGAGGTGTCCCTGCCCATGGCAGGGGGTTGGAACTGGATGGTCTTTAAGGTCCTTTCCAACCCAACCCATTCTGTGACTGTGAATATGATTACAATTTTAGACACTTATTCAGAAGAACCTGGCAAAGCTCTGACCAAATGCTTCCTTTCTCATTCAGCCAGAAAAATAGGCATACTGGAACAAAAGAACAAGTCTGGGGTTGGTCAGCAACAGCAATCATATGATTCTGTGTCACACCACGATGAGTGTGCTTACAGACATCACCACTCCACAGCAAATGTTGTCATTTACAATTGAATGAAATACTGGTTTATTTAGAGTTTTTTTTTTTCCTGCATAAGATTTCTGTCTGGCTAAAACCTCTTGCTGCTGGATCCTGCCACCTCAAACACCCCTCAAAAGAAAACCCAAAAGAAGTGCAACCAAATGCAAGCACAGCCTCAAAATCCTCCTGCAGGGAGGCTGTAGCCAGGTGGGGTTGGTCTCTTCTGCCAGGCAACCAGGGACAGAACAAGAGGACACAGCCTCAAGCTGTGCCAGGGCAGGTTCAAGCTGGCCATTAGGAAGAAGTTCATCATAGCAAGAGTGATTGGCATTGGAATGGGCTGCCCAGGGAGGTGCTGGAGTCACCATCCCTGCGGGTGTTTAAGAGGAGACTGGATGAAGCACTTGCTGCCAGGGTTCAGTACATGCTGTTGGGTGATAGGTTGGACTGGATGATCTTGGATGTCTTTCCCAACCTGATTAATGTTGTGGTTCTGTAACATTTAAGGCAAAGTTGTGGGGTTTTCTTGTTAACTTCACTCAGTTATTGCCCCTCAGTATTGTTAAAGAAAAGGCAAAGCAAATGCACCACAAGCTGTTGGCCAGTGGAAAGCAGAGGTGCACAAAGAAGGCTGTGTTACACCTGGTACGTAGTGAAAGGGATAAACCTGGACATGTAGCTGAGGTCTCCCCAGCTCTCGAGTGTTCATTTCTCGTTTCTGAGCTGTTCCTTAAGCCAAGTTGTGTGTCTGTGTGGTGTGGAGAGACAATCCCCAGGTCTGAGACAAACCCCCTGTGCTGCAATAGCGTTCAGCTCCTCCCCCACCTGCTTCTCTACCAGCAGTTCAGCAGCATGGAAATGCCCAAACCCCAGATTCTGTCTCACTCATTGGAAGAAATCTGAGCCTCTGCCTCATCCTCGCACACAGCCTCTGCCTGCAGACCCACTCAGCATTACCTTTTTGTGTTAATGACTACAGAGAAAGCAATTTCACTCAAAAGCCTATTTGCACAGATTGGCTTGGGTTGGAAGGGACCTCCAAAGGTCATCCACTCCAACCCCCCTGCACTCAGCAGGGACATCCTCCACTAGAGCAGGTTGCTCACAGCCTTGGCCAGCCTCACCTTGAATATCTCCAGGCATGAGGCCTCAACTCCCTCCCTGGGCAACCTGTTGCAGTGTCCCAGGTGCAGAACTTGTTCCTCACATCCAATCTCAATCTGCTCTGCTCTCATTGTCCCTTGCCCTGTCCCTGCAGGCCTTTGCAAACAGTCCCTCTGCAGCCTTCTTGTAGCCCCTTCAGGCCCTGGCAGGCTGCTCTTAGCTCTGCCTGCAGCCTTCTCTCCTCCAGGCTGTGTTCATTGGCACTACCACAGAAATGATGTAGAGTTCAGAAATGAAAAATGCTTTCCTAACTGCCACTTCTACATCCTTTGTGTGCACTCCAAGGGGCACACTGGGGAGATTTCCTGCCTCCTGTATTCTCCACCTGGTGTGGCACCTCTCTGGGCTCCCCATTTTCCATCTGGCTTTGTCTGGGTATGCCCCGGTGGTAAGCAGCACATTTTAGTAAAGAAGCTGCTGGTGCTGTGCAGGGAGAAGCTGAGTCCATCCATTCCCCACTACATTTAACCTGCAGAAGGAACAGGGGTGGGGGAAGCCATAGCTGCTGCTGTCTGTGCATGAGGCAGGCCAGAGGATGCCAGTCCTGTAGCACTGCATTGCCTACAGCTATACAAGAGGGGCAGGTGGCTTGGTGTGTATTTCCCCAGCCAGCTGAGCAGTCCAAACCCCAACCCTACTCTGCCTCCCATCCTCCTTACCCCAGTCATCATCTGCTGGGCACACACACCCCCCTGTGCCTTCCTCCCCCCCGGGAGCCAGGCTGCACCCAGCTATTATCTTTGGCTCTGAAAATAAACATACCTATTATGGGCTAAAATTAGGATACTCTTCCTTCCCTTCTACCTGTCACAGGGGTCAGAAATGGAGTTAGAGGGAGACTGCTGCAGCTCAGTAAGTTTCTGTTTATATCCAAAGTCTGATTTTAGTGCTGGAGGCAGCTGGAGAAGGCAGGCTTGGCTACTCATCCCCACACTGCTATCTTTAGGGTACAGCCCAGTTGTGGCTGTGTTACACGTGGCTCTGGCAAGACTGGCACAAACATACCTGGTACGAAGAGAAATTGTTCCATGAATGAATCCAGCTGAACTTTGGGGCTTACTTTATTTTAAATAGGAAAATGTTTCATCAGTGGCTGTAAACAAGGTGAAGTCCTTCCTCTCTGGTTGTGAACACAAAGGGAGAAGGCGCAGCACAATATGCAGAGTTTCCATAATACAGCTACTGGGACTGAACCAAACACTGTTCATAGGTGAATTGTTTAGGTTGGAAGGGGATTGACTCCAAATTCCTCAAAATTGGTAGAAAACTTCCCTTGGCCTTGAAGGGTTCTGGCCAGGTCCACATTAGGCATAGGAACCCCTCAGGATTTGTTTGTAGGTAGAGAGAACAGTTTGCTTTATGCAAGCATCAAGTGTTCCCCAAGTGGTGTGAGTGCCTGCATGTTGCAAAGCTCCCCTGCTCTTCTGCAGCTTGAAGGGCTTGGTGGAATGATCCCAACCTGCTGTGCAGAAGGGAGTGTGGAGGAGAAAGGGTTGGGGGCTAAGAAAAAAAGAAGTGAGGGCAGGTGGGAGAAAAACTCAAGATGCAAAATCTGAAGGAAGAGCATGGAAAGAGAGGGAAGAAGAGCAAAGGAGATGAGCAGGAGCACATTCTGCAGGTGGCCTGGTGTAATTTGCCAACTGCAAAGGGGAAGAAAAAGGGAAATGCAAATGAGTAATGCCTGGCACTGGGATGGCAGCTCCCAAGCTGAGGTAGCAGCAATAGAACAAGGGGACACAGTCTCAAGTTGTGCCAGGGTAGGTATAGGCTGGATATTAGGAAGAAGTTCTTCACAGAGAGAGTGATTGGCATTGGAATGGGCTGCCCAGGGAGGTGGTGGAGGCACCATCCCTGGGGGTCTTCAAGAAAAGACTGGATGAGGCACTTAGTGCCATGGTTGATTGGTTAGGGCTGGGTGCTAGGTTGGACTGGATGATCTTGGAGGTCTCTTCCAACCTGGTTGATTCTGTGATTCTATGATTCTATGATTCCAGGGCTCTTGGTGTGTGCTGAGAGGACTGCCAGGAGGAGGGAGGGACAGAGACAGGCTGAAACCACCTTCAGGACAAGTGTAGTGGCCTTATCTCCCAAGTGCCCCCCAGCTTGCCCAACCAGGCAGCCCCCTCCCCAGCTGCTTGTCAGTCCCTAGTGCACACTGGGTGCCTTGCCTGGGTGCAGCAGTGTGGAAATGGCGAATGGGGGCTGGCACTGGGATGTCCTCCCTCTGCTCTCCTGGCCCTTGCAGGTCAGCTGAGGACACATGGTGCTAGGAAGAGGAAGGTGTAAGGGGTCACAGGGGCTGCCATTGGAGAAGCCCTGCTGCAAAGGCTCTCTGCTGGCCTGCTTGAGCCCTTCTCTCTGTTCAGCTCCCAGCTGTGCTGGGTTGCTGAGTTGTTCAGGGATCTGGGGCAAACCAGTAAAACAGGCTGGTGAATGCAGGCAGTAGGTGCCAATCTGGGCTGCTGCCTTTTTCAGGAGTAAACAACTGGGAGTCTTTGTTCATCTCCCTAATTCTCTGCAGGACACAGGCTGTAAATTACATCTAGCAACAAAAGGTTGATGGGAGGAGAACCGGGTGCCCAACTTCCCAAGGGAGTGCTTTGCCCTCCAGCCAAAAGAGTAGCTTTTCTGGCTTAAACCTGCACTTCTTCTGCCTTCCCACCAGCACCAGAGCAGCTTCAACCCTTTCCATTACTAAATCCGGTTTCAGGGTTGATCACGGAAATTAGACCTGATCTGAAATGCAGGAAACAAGATTGCAGTCTAGGGAGACTGGGGGAAATCTTATTTTCAATACCATATCATATTGAGGCTACACTGATATAGGTATAAAAGCCTCTCTCCTCCCCTGAAGCTGACTTATACAGCCAGTCCCACAGACTAGCAGAATGTCCACTGCTGTGGCCTAAAGAGATCTGTGCTTTTTATAGTCACCAAGACTCTGTTTTTCAGTTCCCTATAACATGCTTAAAATTGCCCCCAAAATAGGTTCAGGGGAGGATGGTTTTGATTCTTTTTAAAATATAAATATTGCTGCTGATAATAGAACAAAAAAATATTTTCTCCCCCCCTTTTTTTTTTCAAATTCCTCCTTCAAAATCTCAGCATTTCCATGTTTTGATAGAAATAAAGTTCACTCTTCCCTCACTGCAGTTGGTTCCTTTTGGTAGTTGCTACCAGTCTCCATTGGTGTCATATTTTTCATCACAGAATCATTCAGGTTGGGAAAGACCTTTGGGATCATCAGGTCCAACCACTAACTCTGTTCTACAAGGTTCACCCTAAACCATAGCCACAAGCACCACATCCAAACCACCTTTAAACACACCCAGGGTTGGTGACTCCACCACCTCCCTGGGCAGCACATTCCAGTGCCTGACCACTCTTGTTGGGGAAAAAAATTCTTCCTCATGTCCAATCTAAACCTGCCCTGCTGCAGCTTGAGGCCATTCCTTCTTGTTCTGTCACTAATGCCCCGTGAGAAAAGGCCACCACCAACCTCTCCACAAGGTCCTTTCAGGTAGCTGCAGAGAGCCATGAGGTCTGCCCTCAGCCTCCTCTGTTTCACACTAACCATCCCCAGCTCCTTCAGTTGCTCCTCATCAGATTTATTCTCCAGGCCCTTCACAGCTTCCTTGTCCTGCTCTGCACTGGCTCCAGCACCTCCACATCTCTCTTGTGTTGAGGTGCCCAAACCTGAACACAGTACTCAAGATGTGGCCAAATTAAGGTACATTCACTTTCTGGTCTGTCCACATCATAAAATCAAGATCATTATACATGTCAGGGAGTGGTTGTCCCACTGAATCCAGGGGAATTGTGGCCTTTGAGTTCAGCCCACAGAAGCATCTCTTTGTTACGCTGTAAGCTATGTGAGTTCCTTTCCTAGGGCTCCAACACATCTGCTCCCTAATAGGTTTTTTATCAGAATTAATTGGTGCTGGCTGCAGTTCACACAGGTGATAAAATCACAAGCCAGTGGTTGTGGTGTTCCTGTTGCATCAGCACAGATTCACTATCTGCTGTGTCAGGGGCTTGCCAGAAAAAGGATTTGTACCCTTCTTTAGCTGTGTTGTTCCCTTCCCCTCTGACAGCTCAGTTCATTTGGTACCATTTATTACTTTAGCTATCTTTAGTGCCAGTCATGTAACTGCTTTGCTGCCAAAGGAGCAAGCAAGTTCTGAAAGCTCAAACATCTGCCTGTGTAATCTGTTGTTACCAATGATGTCCTGGGATCAATGGGAAGAAATTAAAGCGATGCTGTGTTGCATCTCCTCAGCTGAAGACTGCCTTCCAGGTTTGTGTGTTCCTGAAGCAAAGAACCACAGAATGTTAAGGGCTGTGAGTGGCCTCCAGAGACTGAGTCCAACCCCCACTGCCAGAACAGGGTCACTCAGGGCAGCTCACACAGGAGCATCCAGGTGAGTTTGGAATGTCTCCAGAGAAGGAGACTCCACAACCTCTCTGGGCAGCTGGCTCCAGGGCCCTGTCACCTCACAGTGGCAAAGTTTTTCCTTATGCTCACTAAGATTCTTCCAAGATGAAGAAAATGTTTTCTTTTTCTCACAAAGAAACTCCCCAGGCTGACAAAGAAATGTTTCCCAGAGCTGCACATCCTCTTGGAAGACATTCCCTGGGTAGCATCAGGCACTGCACCCAAGATACCTCTGCTCTGCTGTCTACTTCAGGCCACCACATTTAAGAGGAGAAATGCCTTATTTGTGGGGGAAAGAAAGGAATATTTTTGTGTCAGTGGAAGCTTTCTGAAGTGCTGGAACGCAAGTCAGTGTCCTAGGCTGGGGTGGAAGTGGTCAGGTGGCATGTGGAATGGACAAACTTTGGCACTACAAGTGTAGAGTCCAGGCATCATGTCTGCAGGTTATCAGATGAAATGGTGCTGTGGTGAATTCTTTTCTGGCACGTATCTGTCTTGTCATTCTTCATTGGGTACTAACACATCCATGCACCTGGTCTAAAAGTGTCTAACTGCTCTGCCAAGCCTAGCTGAGAAGTGTCCCTGCCCCCAGTGGGGAGGTTGGAGGAGATGAGCTCTGAGGTCCCTTCCAACCTAAGCTGTTCTAGGCTGATTCTACGATTCTGACTCAATTTTGTAGGGCAGCAAGCAAGAGCCTTCCCAAAGTAGAACGCCACCCACCCCTGCAAAACACACAGAGCAGTACCAGGAAGTCTCAGATGCATATCAAATAATATTCAGACTGAGAAAACAGCCTCTTTGCAGTCTGAGGTCAGAAGATGTAGAATTGGGAACTTCATACCACAAAGGAAGTCTGAATTTCCCCTCCTGGTGATGTAACACTTGTGCCTCTGTAGCACTTGCCTGCATCCTTGCAGCAGACATTTTTCTCCAACCTGCCAAAGAACAACTACTTTCAATTTTTTCATGCCACATACAAGACATTAACAGAGAGGGACTTTATATTCACCAACAAAATCAGACTCCCAAATGCCTCTGTTTTAGTGAAATATTCCATCCTTTTGCTCAGTGCATCAGGGTGAATCTTAAAAGTCATCTAGCAATTGAAGAAAAAGATCATAGAATCATAGAATGGTTTAGGTTGGAAGGAACCTCAAAGCTCATCCAATTCTGCCATAGGCAGGGACACCTCCCACTAGAACAGGTTGCTCAAGGCCTCATCCAACCCAGTCTTGAATGCCTCCAGGGAGGGAGCAGCCACAACCTCCCTGGGCAACTTGTGCCAGTGTCTCACCACCCTCACTGTAAAGAACTTCTTCCTAACATCCAGTCTAAATCTCCCCTCTGCCAGTGTAAACCCATTCCTCCTTGTCCTCTCATTACAAGACCTTGTAAATAATCCTTCCTGAGCCTTCCCATAGGCTCCCTTCAGAAACTGGAAGACCACTGCAAGGTCTCCTCAAAGCCTTTGCTTCTCCAGGCTGAAGATACCCAACCCTCGTAGCCTGTCCTCATGATGAGTTTGATAAACTTACAACTTGCATCAGCACGTTAAGGTTCATTCCTGTGTTCCAAGACCAGAATGCCTGGTCTACCTACTACCTATCTAAATGCACACAAATTCACAGAGCTGTTTGTTTCCACTAGCATGGGCAGTGAGTGGCACAGGAGGCTGGGTTTGCCCCTTGCTTTTAAAGCCATTTGTTTAAAAAGCACAACACCGCAAAGTCACTACCTTCTTAATGAAAAAGGCCCCCCCCTGGCTTTTGAGGAAAGGTTTTCACTTTAGCCTTGTCCCATCTGATATTGTAGACTTGAAGGAAAGCCCTGCTGGAACCTGTAGGGTAGCCAGCCATCTCCACAGCAAACGGCAAAGCAAAGGCCAAGCCCTGGAAACCTCTTCGTGTAACGTTCCTGGGCTCCTGACTGGAAAGCCAAGCCTGTGTTTTTCCACTGTTGGTGTCAACAGAGATTAAAAACTAATGAGAAAATCCTCTCAAGTGGAAAGACTGACAAATGTCATCTGATCTAGGACTATTCCTTTCACATTCAATGAGCAAAACTGGACCTGGGGTGCTGCCTGCTGCCAGTCATTGCCACACTTTGGTTGTCACAGGTGAGGTGAACTGGCTCTGGGGCTCCCCGAGCAACCCTTGGCTCCACTGCACACACCCCACTGCTGCAGTTCTGTGGTGCATGGAGATACCCCAGAAATCACAGACCTGCCTTTCACTCACCTGCAGAGACACCGAGGTTCTCACCAGGGCTTTCGGGTGGCAGCTGGACTCATGCTGAACCAGCCCGCAGTGAACGCATCTGCCTGGGGAGCTGAGGCCTCCTTTGAATGGCAAAGGCTGCCCTACCTTCTCATCCTGTTTCTCTGCTTTGGGAACTGGGCACGGCAGGAAGGATTCCTTCTCTCCCTCATACCATTAGCAGAGGGAAATAGCAGCCTTAGTCCCTGGTCTAGCAGCAGTTGCCACGTTGGCTGTAGCAGCCCGTGCAGAGAAGCCGAGGGTAGAACTGTTGGGGAAACTGAACTGCCTTGATTTACCTCCCACCTGAGGTCATCCCTCAGAGACAAAGACAAACCTGTCGGGAAGGTGTTCTGCTTGCTTTAATCTGGGCTGCAAACAGAGAAAAGAGTGAGGTGGCACAAAGCAAGCAAAGTATGCTGTGGGGAGGAAGGTACCTAGGCAGTTGCAGAAGCTCTGCTGGGGCTCAGAAACTCTGGTGTTGTGTGTTCACCTGGTTTGCATCAGCGAGATGATTTTAAAGTGCAGGAGGGGGAGCTTAGAAGGAGCAGAGCCTGCCGAGCTAAGCCTGCAGAAGTTACAGCAGTTTTCCTGCCGCCGCAGCGAGTACAACTCGTGGCAGAGGGAGAGGCTCAGTGCTGCTTTAAAACTCGAGCGCAGCTGCTTAGTCAGGGCGAACTGCCCTCGCCGCCCTCCCTCTCGCTGGGTAGCTTTTGCTGCGATAGGGTGTGACTCCGGACGGAGCTCCCCCTCCCACTTATGTCATTACTTCAGTGCCTTTGAATCGGAATAAAAAGTGCAGCAGCCTCCAGACTCATTGACTGCAGGCTCGCCAGGCACCGGGGCTCTCCTTCCTCCTGCGGCTCGGGGACCTCTGGCTTTTACTGCAGGACAGCTCCAGCACAACGATGGCCAGCTTCTCCTTCTGGGCGACTCTGGGATTGTGCTTGCTGAAGCTTTGCCTGGCAGAAACAGGTACGGGGTTTTTGTGGATTAAAACTTGCCGTGTGCTCGCTCATAACGCGATCTTGTGGACCGTGAGCGCTCTGCTGCTGCACAGCCAACAGCTTCCCTCGTAAAGCTTTGTTGCTTTAAGAGTTATGGGGGATGCTTTAGATGTGTAAGCTCAGCCGGTCTGGGCAGCCGTGGAAAGCTGTGTGTTGCTTGTAAGGAGCAGTTCCAGAGCTAGGAAAAAGGGAATTGTGGATTACTGAAGTTCAAACTAAGAGCAGGAGTAGATTGTGGAAACTAGAACAGCTCTGGCAGAGCTCGGTTCAACACTGTGGCTCCTGTTGCATGTTTAGTTTGCTCTCCCAGCGCTATTTCAGACGGGGGCTGGGGATGGAGGTGAAAGCCTCCTTCCAGCATGCCTGAGTTTGCTCGGGTCGAGCTAACCGCTCATACATGCTGCATCTGCAGACAGCCCTGCCGAGCAGGAGCACGGCTGAGGTGATCTGGGGCTGAAGCAGGGAGAGCCTTTGTGCCAGGTGCGTTCCCTAGGGCTTCCTTGGGACGGAGTGATGAGAGTTTGGTGCAAAGGGGCCGTAGAGGTGCCCCCGAAATTTAAGTTATTAGTTAACTTTCTGTAGCTTGGTTATCTGCTTAGAATATGTGTGTTTTGAAATTAAACATTAATACACGGTGTGTGTGTGAAAAAGTCTATGTCCGAGATGGCCAAATGCCTTCGCAGTGCTCCCTGGTGCGGGCTCAGCCCTGTCTGAGCCCCGTGGCCGTGCTGTTAGCAGATGAGCGCCGTGACAGCCGCTGCCCGCGGGCACTTTGTGGTGCGGGAGGGCAGGGAGGCTCCTCCGCGGCTTTGCTGCTGCTGTGGAGGCCGCGGTGGCCCCGCAGCTGTGTGCGTGGCGCACACCTCGTGTGCCTGGGCGGCAGCAGCAGCAGCAGCAGGCACCGCTGTACCGCTGGCAGAGGATGGGTGTGTCGCGGCCAGCCGTTGCCAGCGCATCACTGGCAGCTGCTGCAGCCCCTCTCGGCTCCTCAGCTGGCTGTCCCGTGGACCGAAGCGCTCTTGCTAAGATCAGGTCTGTGGGTCACGGCCGTAGAGACGGGGCAGGGGCATTGCAGGCCAGTGAAGCTCGTCGGAAATATGTTTTAGAAGGTGGCTTGGTCAAAGTCTGTGTGCTCCAGCGGCGTTAGGATTCTTTGTTACCACCTACTCAACCGGTTCCTCCTCTTATGAGCTGCCAGGAGCGTCCTAAAGAAGCAGGGTCTGGGGGTAAGGCACTTTTACAGCAGAAACCCCTGCACCTAGTCTGCTGCACAGCTACAAGAAGCATGACAGGCTTCACAGGTACCCCAGAGGGAGGTTTCTCTGCTGGCTTAGGGAGCAATCAGACTATAGCTGAAATGCATTTGAGTTGCTGTGTCGTAGGACTGTGTTCAGGAGTGACTTCAGCGAGCCCTTGGCCGTGGCTTTAGTTTCTTTCTCTAGGCCAGTGGCTTTGCTCTGTATCGTAGAGCAGTGGCCAATGCTGTTGGGGAGCACCTTGCTTGAGGACAGAATTCTGCTCCTGAACTGGCAGTTTGATGCTTTGAGTGCACAGATTCACTGAAGCAGTAAGGACCTGCAATTGCTCTTAACATCACTGCTAAAGGAAGGATGAGATAAGGCAGCAGAAAAACTTATTCACCCTGCCCACTGTGCTGTCCTGTCACTGGCACGTGGGCAGGCTGTGCTCATGCTATCGAGATGACTTTGGCTGCCTGAGGACTCTGGATCCAGAAGGACACAGATCTTTGGGTAGTATTCATAGAATGGCAGAATGGTTTGGGTTGGAAGGGACCTCCAGAGGTCAGCCATGCCAAACCCCCTGCACTCAGCAGGAATGTCCTCCACTACAGCAGGTTGCTAACAGCCTTGGACAGCCTCACCTTGAATGGCTCCCAGGATATGCTTCAACTCCCTCCCTGGGCAACCTGTTGCAAGTGTCCCGGCACCCTCCTGGTGCAGAACTTGTTCCTCACATTCAATCTCAATCTGCTCTGCTCTCATCTCAAACCATTGCCCTCATCCTGTCCCTGCAGGCCTTTGCAAACAGCCTTCTTGTAGCCCCTTCAGGTCCTGGCAGGCTGCTCTTAGCTCTGCCTGGAGCCTTCCCTCCTCCAGGCTGAACACCTCCAGCTCCCTCAGCCTGTCCTCCTAGCAGAGCTGCTCCAGATCCCTGATTTCCTGCTGTCTAGCAGAGAAGACACCAACCTGGCTCCAACCTCCTGGATGTCATACAGAGCCAGAAGCCTCCTTTTGCCACAAAGAATGGATGACAACTCCCCTATAGGCATTTCTAAATGTAGCCCAAAGTTTTCCTTGGTTGACACAAAGCAGATCCTACATTTCTGACCCTCAACCTGGAAGAAGCTGGAACAGAAGATGTAGTAAGGATGAGAAAAAAAAGAGGGAGAAGGAGTCCAGCAGTGGGAGGGAGGAGCTCAGCTGTTGGCAGTGAGGAGGGTGCCAGAGTCTCAGTACAAAGTAAGGCTCTGAGGCAGGGCTACTGCAGCTGCCAGCCAATCCCAAAGGAAGGGACCTGCCTGCCTCTTGGCTTCTGTGTCCACCGTGGAAATCTGTGAATAAACCAGCCTGAGGAAGCTCTGTGCTAATTCATGTTCACCTAGTCCCGACGGTGTGTGCTGCCCTCCCAAAGCTGCAGAGGGGCCAGACTCCAGGCAAGTTCGCTCTCACACACAGAGCCAACAAACCATGGCAGAGGATTGCCTTGCAGTCGTTGGAGAAATGTGTGTTGGTTCTTTAGCTGCCACCAAAATGCAGAACCATTACCTTCAAAACAGGAAGTCACAGAAAGGCTTGGTGAAGAAAGATAGTGCCACACAGCTGGGGAAGAACGTGCTAATTCGAGTGCTTCTAAAGCTGCTGCTGGCTCCAGCCAGGGTTCAGGGAAACACTGCCACCAGCGCTGCTGTCCCCAGCAGGAGGAGGACACACAGCGCTTGGAGCAAGTCCGGAGGAGGGCCACAAAGGTGATCCAAGAGCTGCAGCACTTCTGCCATGAGGACAGGCTGAGGGAGCTGGGGAGTGTTCAGCCTGGAGAGAAGACTCCAGGAGGGTCTTAGTGCTGCCTTCCAATACCTGAGCAGGCTGCCCAGGGAGGCTGTGGATGTCTCCTCATTGAGGGTGTTCAGGGCCACAGTGGATGATGCCTTGAGCTCCCAAGTCTGTTTGAGAGGTGTCCCTGCCCAGGAGGTTGGAAGAGAGAGACAAGCTCTGAGGTCCCTTTCAGCCTGAGCCATTCTGCAGTTCCATGACCCTGTGATATATTCCCGTGTTTCTGGTGTCTCTTTCTTTCCAGAGCAGTTCCCACAACTTTGCTAGGCTAGGGCTTGAAGGCAGTACTAATATTGCAGTGGTCCCTCTAGCATCTAAACATAGATGAGGTTCAGTTGGAGCAAGAATGTGCCAGCAGAGATGCTGGTAGATGGATGCCAGCAGCAGGGAGTATCCTAAGCTTATCACTGCTAAAATGCTTGTAGAAAAGATGGGGTTTAAAATGAGGAACGACCTAGAGCTCAAGGGGTGCTTGGTTTTATCACAAGGAGCGTGGTGGACTGCAGGGAGCTGTTAAAATCAGTTCTGCAGGCAACATGAGGCCTTGAAGAATTTAAATGAGAAGAAATCTGAGCCAGGCCCAGGCAAGTCCTGGTGTCAACCTCTGCAGTTGTTTCCACTGATTTGAATAGCAAATATCAAAAGCAGGGAAGATGAGGACTGAAAAAATGTAGCAGCAGCAGCAGTCAAGGTGATATGCAATAGATGTGCAGCCTAGAGACACATGGAGAGCTGGGCACAGTAAATGTGCTGCTGACAGGGGGAAGGAGAGCTCTGGTGAGCTCTGTGGGATATGGGCTGATGGAGAAGCAAAAGGCAAGCAAAGTGAGATGGCACTGGTGGTGGCAGAGAAGAGATGCTGCTCAGAGGGAGAGGACAGGCAGCAGCAGGAGTTGGGCTTGAAGAGAGATTACTGAGACATTGTTTTTAAGATCAGAACAGAAAGACATCTTTCAAAGGACAGTTTGGTATTGGTGATTGTGCACCAGGGTGAGAAGATGGAGTAGAAGATGGCATAGAAGGTGTTCAACATTTTTATCAATGACACTGATGAAGGCACAGACAGAGTCTGCTCAGCAAGTTTGCTGACAATACCAAACTGGGAGGCTTGGCTGAGACACCTGGAGGCTGTGAGGCCATTCAGAGACTTGGACAGACTGAGAGCTGGGCAGAGAGCAACTTGATCAGGTTCAACAAGGGTCAGTGCAGAATTCTGCACCTGGGAAGGAACAATAAACAATAAACCAGTACAGGCTGGGAGGGGATCTGCTGGAGAGCAGCCCTGTGGAGAAGGACCTGGAAGTGCTGGTGGGCACCAAGCTCTGCATGGCACAGCAATGTGCCCTGGTGGCCAAGAAGGCCAATGGGGTCCTGGGGTGCATTAGGAAGAGTGTGGCCAGCAGATGGAGGGAGGCTCTCCTCCCCCTCTACTCTGCCCTGGTGAGGCCCCACCTGGAATATTGCATCCAGTTCTGAGCTCCCCACTTCAGGAAGAACAGGGATCTACTGGAGAGACTCCAAAGGAGGGCTCCAGGGATGCTAAAGGGCCTGGAGCACTGCCTCATGAGGAGAGACTGAGGGACCTGGGGCTTTTTGGCCTGCCTAAGAGAAGACTCAGAAGTGATCTAATCAATGTCTGTCAAGAGCTGAGGGCTGGGGGTCAGGAAGGAAGGTACAGGGACAGCCTCTGCTCAGTTGTGCCATGGCATAGGACAAGGAGCAAGGGATGGAAACTGCAGCACAGGAAGCTGCAGCTCAAGAGGAGGAAGAACTTCTTTGCTGTAAGGGTGAGAGAGCAGTGGCACAGGCTGCCCAGAGAGGCTGTGGAGTCTCCTTCTCTGGAGCCTTTCCAGCCCTGTCTGGATGTGTTCCTGTGCCACCTGTGCTGGATTCTCTGCTCCTGCTCTGGCAGGGAGTTGAACTGAAAGCTCTCCAGAGGTCATTTCTGACCCCTTACATCCTCTGGTCCTGTGATCTGTGACCTCTGTTGATCTGTTTCTTCTTTCATAAAAGGAGTTTAGTTCTGAATGTAATTCTGGCAGCCAGCTGTGGAGAAGCAGGGAAGAATTGGAGAGCTTCTCATGTAAAGGAGAGAGTAGACCAGCCCAAGGGTTTAAAAGGCTTTCAGAACTCCAGAGAGGCTGCAAGAATTCTTCTTCAGTTGTATTCTGATCATCTTGCCTCACACTTCCATTCCTGCACCAAGGGATAAGTGTTTGGAAACACAGCCAAGGTAGAAGCTGCTCTCTCTCAACTTCTATCATCTGTGTTCTGTGATCTGCAAACTGTCTTTGTGTTTTCCTTGGGTTTGTTTAGTTTGGTTCTTTAAATGAACCCTGTTTGAGAGAGCAAGGGAAGACATTCTGCCAAACTTTCCCCTAGAATGGCTTTTTCCAGGACCAAGGCTAAATGTACCCAGTTAGGTGTGAACCTTAACTTCACAGGGAGGCTCCTCAGGGAAGAAGCAGGGCCCACGGCAGGAGCCTTGCCTGCTCTGCTGAGAGCAGGAGATGCTGCTGGAACACCACCAGGGTGCTTTGCATCAGCTGGGAAGTGTCAATTTAGTTTTTCAGTGCTAACCTGAACTCAGACTAGAGAGGTTCAAGCTTCCAGCTGAAGGCCATAGAAGTGAGAGAAAGTAAGGCAGAAGCTGAGTTCACTACCAAGATGTCTCTGACACAGACACTCATTGTGGTTGTTACCAAGTTAACTGTTGACCTAGCACCACCATGGCTATGAAACCATGATTTGCTGTTGGAATGGGCTGCCCAGGGAGGTGGTGGAGTCACTGCTCCTGGAGGTGTTTGGGAGGAGCCTGGATGGGGCACTTGGTGCCATGGTCTGGTTGACTGGCTAGGGCTGGGTGCTAGGTTGGAGTGGATGAGCTTGGAGGTCTCTTCCAACCTGGTTGATTCTATGGTTCTAAGTAGAACTCGCATCCACAGCCTTTTCTGTGCCTACCGAGGCTTCTTTGCTGCATCTGGTGGTTTGGGCCATTCTCCACAGGTTGTTGGGAGCTGTAGGCACCAGGCCAGCTTGGCAGAGCTGCGAGCCACTTTCCAGACTCAGACCAGATGTTCATCAGCTGTTGACACGCAGGCGTCTCACCCTCTCAGGGAGGCAATAATCCTCTCGAAGCCGTCAGACGCTGTAGTTACCGGTGGCCACGGTGGCTGCTGCTAATACTGATGGCAGAGGAGATTGTGGCAGTCTATCGGGTTCCTCCCTGCCCTGGCATCGGCAGCAGCATCAGTAGCAGCTGGCTGCGATTCCCCTCCCTGGCCGCGGCTGCCGGAGCAGACCCACCCGGGCGAGGACGGAGCAGCTCGTCACATGGATGAGCCTGCAGGCAGTCAGGCCAAGTGGCAGCTGAGGGAAAGAGCTCGTCTTTGGAGGATTTGTTCGGTCAGACTGAAAGTTCAGCTACTTGCAATTTAAAGTTCAAACCTCTGTGGCTGCTTCCTGCCTAACGAAACCTGCAGCCGTTTCTGGAGCCTGTGACTACAATTAAGGAGATAATTGAAGTCTCTTTTGTAAGCGCTGGCGTTGGGACTTTCCAGCTCCCCTGCATGGCACCACTGGCTGCGTTATAAAAGGCAGCAATCTTATTTCAGTACCAAAACCTTCAACCCTCGCATGGAAAGGAAAAGGAAGAGAGAAGGGAGCCGAAGAATAACCTGCAATTTTAGTGCTTCCTGACACAGGAGCAGCCACAGCAATTCAAAGCACAAAATTGCAGTGGAGACCTGGATTTTACTGACATCTGTCCTTTGAAAAATGCATTCCTTTTTTCTTTCCTCCTATGGATGGCTGAGCCAGGCTCAGTGCCTCAAAGCTCTAATCGACTGTCTTATTTTTGAGCAACCTGGGGCCGACAGCAGCTGTGGTGAAACTTCTGCCCCTGCTTCTGCTTGCCATGCTGTTCCCAAAGCAGGGGGAGGTGGTTGTACAGCAGGCTGTCAGGGTGTGTGCTTCAGCTGAGTCCCCCACTCTGCTCCGCTCTGGTGAGACCCCTCCTGTAGTACTGCTTCCAGTTCTGGAGCCTCTATTACAGGAAGGACCTGGAGGTGCTGGAAGGTGTCCAGAGAAGAGCCATGAGGGTGATCAGAGGGCTGGAGCTGCTCTGCTATGGGGACAGGCTGAGAGAGTTTGGGCTGTCCAGTGTAGAAAAGAGAAGGCTCCAAGGAAACCTTTTTGTGGCCTTCCAGTGTCTAAAGGGGGCTACAAGAAAGCTGGGGAGGGACTTCTTCAGGTCTCAGGTAGTGATAGGATGGAGGGAATGGACCAACACTAGAAGTGAGTAGATTCAGATTGGCTGTTAGGAAGTTCTTCAGCGTGAGGGTGGTGAGAGACAGGCACAGGTTGCCCAGAGAGGTGGTGGAAGCCTCGCCCCTGAAAGTTTTTAAGGCCAGGGTGGATGTGTCTCTGGGAAAGCTGATCCAGTGTGAGGCAGGGGTGTTGGAGCTGGATGATCCTTGAGGTCCCTTCCAGCCCTGACAATTCTACAATTCTATGCTGACAGTGGCCAGGGCATTGGGCAGCCATCCTCAGTGGCACAGGTAATGCCTGGCTTACTAAAGAGCTGCTCTCTTTAATAAGAAGCTGCCCTTGGCAGAGTGCATCACGGCAGAAGAATCTGCTGTGCCATAGCTTCTGTTGATGATAGGTGTCTGACAGTGGCAGCATGTTAGCAAAACAGGTTTTGGGCAGAATATTTCCCCAGGGGGCTCTTTTATTGTTATTTTTGTTAATGGAGAGATGTCTGTAAAGGGGCAGGGTGTGGCATGTGTGGGTAGAGATAATGAATAGTTTCTTGCAGCATTCCCATGCAGAAGTGAAAGGTTAACTGGAGCTCGGCATATGGTCTATGGGCACCTAGGAGCCTTTGTTCAGATGTGAGGAATCACAGAATGAATGGTCTGGGTTGGAAGGGACCTCCAAAGCTCGTCCAGTCCAACCCTCTCTGGAGACAGCAGGGACATCCTCAACTAGATCAGGTTGCCCAGACCCCTGTCAAGCCTTGCCTTGAATATTTCCATGGATAGGGCTTCAACCACCCTCCATGGACAACCTGTTCCTATGATCCACTACCCTCATTGTAAAGACACTAATCCTCCCTGCTGACTGTTATGCACTAGAAGAAAGTTCCAACTCAGCAATGCATCTGTCTGAGCTCCTGAGTTACCCTTTTGGGATACTTTTTGAGCATGCCTACATCATGATACCTACAAGTAACCTCCATCCAGGCAGCAAGAAAGCTACTATCCAAATAGGTGTCCAAGTGCCAACCTGAAGTTGGTAACCTCGCTGGGACTGCATTCCTTCCACCAGGGAAGCTTATCAGCAAGGAGCTGGTACCACACTTACAGACCACAAACTCACAGAGTCATTCAGGCTGGGGATGGCCCCTGAGATCATCTCTGCTCTGCCAGGGTCACCACTAGACCACATCGCTAAGCACCACAGCTAAAGGACCTGGAAACACCTCCAGGGGTGGTGACTCCACCACCTCCCTGGGCAGCCTGTTCCAGTGCTTCACCACTCCTGCAGGGGAAAGGTTTCCCTAATGTCCAGCCTAAACCTCCTCTGGTGCAGTCTGAGGCTGTTGCCTCTGGTTCTGTCACTAATGACCTGTGAGAAGAGACCAGCACCAACCTCTCAGTGTTGTGCTCTCAGGTAGCTGCAGAGGGTGATAAGGTCTGCATCAGCCTCCTCTTCCTCACACTAACCAGTCCCTGTGCCCTCAGCTGCTTCTCATCAGGCTCCTTCTCCAGGCCCTTCACCAGCTTACTTGCTCTTCCCTGCAGCCTCTCCAGCCCCTCAGTGTCTTTCTTGTGCTGAGGTGCCCCAAGCTGAACCCAGCACTCGAGCTGTGGCCTCACCAGTGCCCAGCACAGGGAGACCATCCCTGCCCTGCTCCTGCTGGTCACACATGAGGGCAGCCCTTTGCAGAGAGCAGGCAAAGCCCACTCAGACAAGCCTAAGCCAGCTGGCAGCAGCTCTTTCCACATCATGGCACCACAGAGGCAGCTGGGGTGGCAGTGGTCTGTGTTGGGCCAGCAGCTGATGCACAGTGTAGGTCACAGAACGAGGAGCCCAGGGCAGTGGCACTGTGGCTCCTAGTAGCAGTCAGGGCTTCCCAGCTTCACCACGGTGCTCTGGGTTCAGCTTCTGCACCAGGCAGGAGGAGCAGCTAACTGGGCAGGCTGAAGGGTAACTGGGCAGGCTGAAGGGAAAGTGGTGTTTGCCAATTGCAAAGAAAGATGATTCAGGAATCATAGAGACAATGAGGGTGAGGCCTGAACTCATCTCGGTGTTTTTTGCCTTCACTCACTTCCCTCCTCCTCCTCAGTTAGATGTGCTCTGTTGATTTATGTCTCCTTTCTCTTTTCCTTCTCTCACCTAGGCAAATAGCACAGGAAGAGAAAAGCCTCTTTTGCTGACAAGTCTTCATGGTTATAAATGAGGCTTGTTCCCCCTTGCCATGCCCTGCTTATGCACATGGTTGTCGCAGAGGAGCTTTTAGAGCATGGGAATGAAGCAGAATGCTCTCTGTTCAAATCCAGCTCTCCAGCAGCAGTGCTGCAAACATCAGCTGAAACTTTTCTCTCTTTTTCTGACGGGTTTCTCCTGTTTACTTGTCTGTGTGCTCTCTGTACAGCCCTCAAAGACTGGCAGCTGTGCTCAGTTCCTGTTAGACAGCAACGATTTCAAAGTACTTTTCTTTAGGGGTTCTTGTTCAAGGTTTATCTCTATGATTTGGGATGTTTGGAGCTGTTTGGCAAATAAGAACTAACCTAAACCTTTTATCCAGCTGTCAAACTTTGCACTTTGTGAGATTGAAGAACTTTAAACCTGCTTTGATGATTAACTGCAGGGTGATGCTTTCAATCTAGCCAACTTGCTCTGCTGTTGGAAGCAACACCTCCTGGCGATGCTCGTCAGCTGCCTCCTTCAGGTCTCGGGGGCATCGGTGCAGGAAGGCTTGATGCTCTCTGCAAGACAAGTGCCAAGAGACAGAAAATGGCCCAGCAAAGCAGGAGAGGAGCCAAAAGCAGAGGCACTGTGTGCAGTGTGAAGCTGGGCTGGCTGGTCACCATGAGAGAAGGCCAGAGGAGCTGCGGTGTTGCTGTGCAGCAGCTGTGAGCACACTGGCAATACCCAGGCCTGGCTTTTAAAAGTCCATGTATTCTTTTGAACACCTTCCTCTGCCTCTTGCACCTGCTGAATGATTTCTTTCTTGTGATCGAGGGTTACACCCACCTGGTTCAGTAGAACTTCTGCTGAGCAGCTTAGTCATGCTCAGGCAAAACCTCCACACTGGTAGACATCAACTGCTGTTTCCAAAAGAGCAGCTTCAGAGAAGACTCAAATAACAAGAAAATCCTCTCATTTCTCTTTTTTTTATGAGTAACTTTTGGGTTTGAGCTGCTGTTCCAGTAAGTCTGACTTAACTGCCACTGTGTTTGTTCAGGAGACAGGTGGTCAGAGAAATATCACTGACGTTGCCCTAGCAAGAGCCACTTTGCCTGCCTGAGAGGGGCAAAACCTTTTCTGGCATGGAATAGAAGGATTCTTTTCCCAAAATGTCATCTTGAGCTCTAGACTCTTGAACTCCCCAAAATGTGGAGCCTACAAAGTGTAGATACTTAGAATCATAGAATCAACCAGGTTGGAAGAGAGCTCCAAGCTCATCCAGCCCAACCTAGCACCCAGCCCTGGCCAGTCAACCAGACCATGGCACTAAGTGCCTCAGCCAGGCTTGGCTTCAACACCTCCAGGGACGGGGACTCCACCACCTCCCTGGGCAGCCCATTCCAATGCCAATCACTCTCTCTGCCAACAACTTCCTCCTAACATCCAGCCTAGACCTGTCCTGGCACAGCTTGAGGCTGTGTCCTCTTGTTCTGTTGCTGATTGCCTGGCAGAAGAGCCCAACCCCACCTGGCTACAGCCTCCCTTCAGGTAGCTGTAGACAGCAATGAGCTCTGCCCTGAGCCTCCTCTTCTGCAGGCTGCACACCCCCAGCTCCCTCAGCCTCTCCTCCTAGGGTTTGTGTTCCAGGCCCCTCACTTGGTGGCTCTGGTTTATGAGGGAGTGGGCACAGCTGAGGCTCCAGACAGGCAGCTCTCCAGCTGACAAGTCTTGTATTAAAAGCAGTGACAGGCAGCCCTTGTGAGCATGTGGGACACCTGCCCAGGCTGACTGGCTGGAGAGGAGCTGCTGCTTTGCTGCTGGTGTGGTTTGCCTTTGAAAACCCTGCACACATTTGCTGGCTGTGGCAGTGTAAAACGTTGCAGTGCCCTTCTCGGTGTGACTCACAGATACGGAATGGTTTGCATTGGAAGAGAACTTCAGGATCATCCAATTCCAACCCTGGGCTGGGACACATCCCACTAGCCCAGGTTGCTCAAGGCCTCATCCAACCTGGCCTTCAATGCATTCAGGGAGGGGGCAGCCACAACCTCCCTGGGCAACTTCCCCACCCTCACTCTAAAGAATTTCTTCTTCCTCTCCAGTCTCAATCTCCACTCTCCCAACTCAAAACCATTGTCTCTCATCCTGTCACTCCCAGTCCTTGTCAGAAGTCCCACCCCAGCTCTCATGGACCCACTTCAGGTATTAGCAGGCTGCTGTAAGGTCTCCCTGGAGCCTTTTCTTTTGCAGGCTGAGCAGCCCCAACTCTGCCAGCCTGTCCCCATGGGGGAGATTCTCCAGCCCTCTGATCATCTTTGTGCCCTCCTCTGACCCTGCTCCAGCAGCTACATGTGCTTCTTATACTTGGGACACCAAAACTGGACACAGTTCTCCAGGTAGGGTCTCAGCAGAGCAGAGGGGCAGAATCCCTTCCCTCACCCTGCTGCTCTCCCTGCTTTGGATGCAGCCTGGGATCCCTTTGTGTCCCCTACCATTGCTCTTAGATCAGTCTCACTCTTTTTCTTATGTCTGTATCTCCTGGCTCCTTACTGGGGAACAAATCACTGTAGTTTTGCTTTGTTTTCTCAGCATCTCCTTGACCTGTCAAGCCTGAAGCATTATCTAGCAGTGACAAAACTGATGGTCATGATGGGCAAGGCACAGCACTGAGTGGCTTCTAAAACAGTGAAGCAGTGGCAATCTTTCACCATCGTGGAAGGGCAAGACCAGCACAGTTATTCAGGTGTTTCAGAGCATCTCCAGGCACAGCATTCTGCCTGTGTGGGTTGGAGGGAGATCCATGTTTCCAGGAGAGTGCACGTCCTGTGGCCCAGAGATTATTCCTCCCAGTGACTGAACACAGATTTGTTTTCTGCTGGCTCTGTGCTGAGAGTCTGCCTTTATCCAGGTGTTTCACATAACAAGGAGTTAGTGTTTCTTTCTCAAGCTGGAGATCTTTCTTCCTCTTTCCTATGACTTAACTACTCCTCTTAGGTGCACACACACTGGTGAGGGGCAACTCTATCACAAGGTATTGTGGAGCGTGCAAAGCCTTAGCTACAGAACAGTGCAGCCTGGTGAATGCTGCAGCAGTGTCTTTAAGGATCAGTGGCATTTTGGTCCTTCTTTTTTTCTTCTCATTTACGACTGAAAGAATTAGTTAATTAATTTATTTTGATGAGCAAACGAGGAAGAGTTCAGAATCTCTCTTTGCCTTCCAAATACTCTGCTCTCTACCCATCAGAACAAAAGAGAGGCAATGTTTTTGTCTTCAGTTGCTTCTAGGTTGTCACAATCACGTTTAAAAATAGAGCACAGCCATAACATTGGAAGTCTCAGGCCCATCAGAGGTTGCATCCATTAATAACCCATGGGATTATATATTGGTAACATCTGCTTGATGGCACACATCGACATCTTCAAAGCTCAGGGTGCACATCAGTAACAACATGCAGTGATGTTTCCTCAGCATAGTCTAGAATCTGAGAGTCACAAAGTGGTTTGGGTTGGAGGAGACCTCCACAGGGCATCCAGTCCAGCCCCTTGCACTCAGGAGGGGCATCCTCCAATAGAGCAGGCTGCTCACAGCCTTGGACAGCCTCCCCTTGAGTATCTTCCAGTATGGAGCCCCAACCACCTCTCAGGGCAACCTGTTGGAGTGTCCCAGCACCTTCATGGTGCAGAACTCATTTCTTGCATCCAATCTCAATCTGCTCTGCTCTCATTTCAAACCATTGTCACTCATCCTATCGTTCTGAGATGCATTCCTTTCACTTGTCATCTGCTGGATCCTTCAAAATACTGAAGAAGTCCTTGACCTCTTCTTGAAAAAGTGGCATCTTGCACTTTCTCAGTGTATTATCACTTCAGAAGGAGGTGGTGTCTCAGATGAAATTTTGCTCTGTGTAGTATTTCCTTTCCTTGTGTCACTTGGAGCTCACAGAAATCCTACCAACATTCAGTCTAGAAAGTGTTGCTTTCTTCTCTGCTGTGTTTTGTCAGCACTCTCAGCATGGCTGTGTTCCAATTGCCATAGGACTTACAATTTCATGTCCAGATAAGATGTTATTTTGCAGAATAAAGGTGATACCAGCTAAGGAAAGAGGAGTGAGCTGCCTAGGAAGCTGATAGACACAACAATAACTAGGGGTGCTTGTGGCCCTTCAGAAATTGGTGGTCTTATCCCCACTTCATAGGTAGGGAAGCAGAGCAAAAGCAAAAGAAGTCTCCCAGCAGCACAGCTGTCAATAAAACCTCTTTTCCCAGGTCCCAGCCTGCCATCCAGTCAGCAGATCATGCTCAGTCAGCAGATCATACCTCTTTGCCATGAGCTGCAGAGGGCAGCTGTGCTTTCACACACAGGACTACAGCTAAAATCAGCATGGTTATTATTGCTCAGTAGCAGAACTCCTCCTGCAAGCCTCTTCCCACCGTTGCAGAAGTGGGCAGGGGACTGGAGTGCTCTCTGGAAAGCTGTTACCTTAACGCCAAGAAACTGTCTGCAGTCACCAACTGTTTGGTAGCTCAGCCTTGGGCCGGGCTGTGCATTCCTTGCTGCAGCCAGACCGTGGGGTGTGAGGAAGTCCTCATGGTGAGTCAGAGCTAAAGGCCCCTGGTTTTTGAAACACCTCCCCACACACACACGTTGTTTGGAGACACAGGCATATTGCTCTTGAGTCACAGCAGTTACCAGGCTTCTTGCTCACGTCATTTTCCACCTCTGGTGTGATGTGAACACATCCACATAGTCGTGGCCACCACTCCAAGTCCTAGTGCAAGTCTGTCTTCTGCAGTTGAGCTGCCTGCTTTGGTGCCATGGTTTGGTTGCTGTATTGGGAGATGCCTGAGTATCTGCTGTCCTTCCAGAGGCAGAGGCAGCTGCCTTAGCAGTGTTTTGGGAGTTGGTGCAGTGCCACCCGTGTCAGACATGCTTCCTGGCACCTCAGAAAGACAAATGGGATGGTAGCAGATCATAGAACTACAGAATGAGTCGGAAGGGCCCTCCAAAGGGCATCCAGCCCAACCCCTCTGCACTCAGCAGGGACATCCTCCACTAGAGGAGGTGTGGTCAGCAGGAGCAGGGAGGTCATTCTGCCCCTGTACTCTGCACTGGTTAGACCTCACCTTGAGTGCTGTGTTCAGTTTTGGGCCCCCCAGTTTAGGAGGGACATTGAGATGCTTGAGCGTGTCCAGAGAAGGGCGACGAGGCTGGGGAGAGGCCTTGAGCACAGCCCTACGAGGAGAGGCTGAGGGAGCTGGGATTGGTTAGCCTGGAGAAGAGGAGGCTCAGGGCAGACCTCATTGCTGTCTGCAACTACCTGAGGGGAGGTTGTGGCCAGGAGGAGATTGCTCTCTTCTCTCAGGTGGCCAGCACCAGAACAAGAGGACACAGCCTCAAGCTGTGCCAGGGGAGGTTTAGGCTGGAGGTGAGGAGAAAGTTCTTCCCTGAGAGAGTCATTGGACACTGGAATGGGCTGCCCGGGGAGGTGGTGGAGTCGCCGTCCCTGGAGCTGTTCAAGGCAGGACTGGACGTGGCACTTGGTGCCATGGTCTGGCCTTGAGCTCTGTGCTAAAGGGTTGGACTTGATGATCTGTGAGGTCTCTTCCAACCCTGATGATACTATGATACTAGAGCAGGCTGCTCACAGCCTTGGCCAGCCTCACCTTGGGGCCTCAGCTACTTCCCTGGGCAACCAGTTGCAGCCTTGCAGCACCCCTCTGGTGCAGAACTTGTTCCTCAGATGATCTGGAAAAATGTTTCCATGCTGTGTCCCAGCTCCTTCTGCTGTTCCTAAGAGAGATGTCTGGTTTGTTGAAATAACTTCCTGATGGTATTTTTCACAAGTGCATGATGAGATCAGCTGCTCTGAGTCCTCTCTGGCTTGCATTTTGGCTCTGATGTAAGCTTACTGCTTTCAGTCTTGTGGGCTGTGGATAGCTCACTGTAAATACGTTTGCCACTGGCCACAGAGGATCAGGGGTGTTTTACTCAATTAAATGTAGGTAATTTCCTTGGGGGGGGGGGGGGGGGGGGGGGAACTAATCTTGTGGTGCTTTGTTAATAATCTGTTGCCACCTGTCTAGGATTTTCTCTTTATTAAAATGGCTTATCCTGATTTGCTACTTGAACTGACTCTTGCTCAGAGGGAATCTCACTTAATGATGCTTTCCAGTGACATGAACCTCACAGTAGCTGAGCTGAGATCTGTCATTGTTTCAGTTGCCATCCAAACTTTGATTCACTCGTGGCTGGGTTTTGAGAAAATAACCAGATCTCATCAAGGTAGAAGACTGCTAGAATTGAGGAGCAGCAT
Source organism: Pogoniulus pusillus (assembly GCF_015220805.1). NCBI lineage: Eukaryota > Metazoa > Chordata > Aves > Piciformes > Lybiidae > Pogoniulus > Pogoniulus pusillus. The sequence goes on from NC_087264.1 coordinate 52,874,744, forward strand.
TGCAAAACCACTGGGTTCACAATTCATAGGTTCATGGAATGGTTTGGGTTTGAAGGGACCATAAAGATCTTCTATGGACCAGGACACCTCTTATTAGACCAGGCTGCTCCAGGCCTTGTCCAACCTAGCCTTGAACACCTCCAGAGAGAGGGAGGTTCTCCAGCCCTCTAATCATCTTCATGGTCTCCTCTGGGTCTTCAGTAGCAGCTCCATATCTCTCCTATGCTGGGACCCCCAGAACCAGAGGTAGTGCTGCAAGTGGGCTCTCAGCAGAGTGGAGGGGCAGATCCTCTCCCTGTGCTGCTGCTCTCCCTGCTCTGGCTGCAGCCAGCACACAGCTGCCTGCTGGGCTGCCAGTGACCAGTGCTGACTCCTGGGGAGTTGGTCACCAGCTGACACCCCCAAGGCCTTCTCCTCCATCCTGTCCTCAGCCACTCCTCCCCCATCCTGGATTTGCACTTGAGATTGCCCTGACTTGGGTACAGGACTTTGCACTTGACCTTGTTGGACTTGAGTGACCCCAGGACCCTGGAGATGATGCTGTCCTGTTTGAGGACCATTACATGCAAAGAGCAGGGCACTGTCCTCACACACCTCCACTGCCTGAATGTGTGTGGCATTTCCTGCACCACTTTAATGCATGAAATACTGAGGCCATGCTGCCAGTCCCTCTTTCCCATTCTTCCTTACCTCTCACAAATCATGAACAAGAGGCTAGACAGGAGCCAGCAATGGGCACTGACAGCCCAGAAGGCCAATGGCAGCCTGGGCTGCATCCAAAGCAGCATGGCCAGAGATGGAGAGAGGGGATCCTGCCCCTCTGCTCTGCTGAGACCTCACCTGCAGGGCCGGGGTCATCTCTGGAGCCCTCAGCACAGGAAGAACATGAACCTGATGGAGAGGGTCCAGAGGAGGCCATGAAGATGATCAGGGGGCTGGAGCAGCTCTGCACTGATCTGCTGTAGCACGAGTCCTTTCCCATTGGTTTCTGTAGAGTCTAGTTGAGAATTCAGTAGGCTGTGGGGACTTCTTTAGCAAGTGCTGCTTTCCAAAGGTAGCTTTTTGTTTGAGTCATGCTTGCCTCTCGATTCCGTGCCAAATCTTTGTGCTACTGGGAAGATTAAGGCTGGGATTTTTGTCACTCAACCTGCCCCAGTGTTTCCAAAGTGGAATTTCAAGATCTTCACCAAGAAGGAAATGAAACTTGCCATCCTGTGAGAAAGAGCAGTACTTTATCCTTTGTTCAAACTGCAAATACTTACAGCTCCATTCCTAACCTGAGAGACCTTAATTAACGCATCACTAAATATAAATATATTTAATAAACAGTAATTTTGGTAGCTGCAGCTACTCATTCATATCAATAATTCATTCAGAAGTAAACTATATCAACATATTAGCTTTTTTTTTTTTTTTTTTTCATTTAATAGGCTATGATCTAAAAGAAATGTAAATCATCATAATAATCATAGAATCATAGAATCAACCAGGTTGGAAGAGACCTCCAAGATCATCCAGTCCAACCTAGCACCCAGCTCTAACCAATCAACCAGACCATGGCACTAAGTGCCTCATCCAGTCTTTTCTTGAAGACCCCCAGGGACGGTGCCTCCACCACCTCCCTGGGCAGCCCATTCCAATGCCAATCACTCTCTCTGGGAAGAACTTCCTCCTAACATCCAGCCTATACCTACCCTGGCACAACTTGAGACTGTCCACCCTTGTTCTATTGCTGGTTGCCTGGGAGAAGAGGCCACCCCCCACCTGGCTACAATGTCCCTTCAGGTAGTTGTAGACAGCAATAAGATCACCCCTGAGCCTCCTCTTCTCCAGGCTAAACAGGCCCAGCTCCCTCAACCTCTCCTCATAGGATTTGTGCTCCAGGCCCCTCACCAGCTTTGTTGCCCTTCTCTGGACATGTTCCAGCACCTCAACATCTTTCTTGAATTGAGGGGCCCAGAACTGGACACAGCACTCAAGGTGTGGCCTGAGCAGTGCTGAGCACAGGGGCAGAATAACCTCCCTTGTCCTGCTGCCCACACTGCTCCTGATGCAGGCCAGGATGCCATTGGCTCTCTTGGCCACCTGGGCACACTGCTGGCTCCTGTTCAGCTTACTATCTATCAGTACCCCCAGGTCCCTTTCCTCCTGGCTGCTCTCAGCCACTCTGTCCCCAGCCTGTAGTGCTGCTTGGGGTTGTTGTGGCCAAAGTGCAGAACCCTGCGCTTGGCCTTGTTCAATCTCATCCCATTGGCCTCTGCCCACCCATCCAGCCTGGCCAGGTCCCTCTGCAGGGCTCTCCTACCTTCCAACAGATCAACTCCTGCTCCTAGCTTGGTGTCATCTGCAAACTTACTGATGCTGGACTCAATCCCCTCGTCCTATCCATCTGCTGGGAAAGAAAAAGTCACCTTAAGCCAGACGCATATTGTAGAAAAAAAAAAGGAAGACAAGTTTTTGTAAGGAAACAGCATATGAAGGCAGATCTAAAGCTGGGGTAAAGATGCTCTCTGCATTGTAGATGTCAACATAGTGAGGCTGAGTTACACCAGATGAGATTCTGGTCAGCAATTTTGAAGAATTGGATGGTTTAGAGAGTTTTCCATTGAGGCATACACTGATTTATTTCTCCAAGAAGAGTGATAATTATGATTCCTTTCTATTTTAATCAGAAAAAGGCAATAAATGTGATCAAGCAAATTCTACTTTGAGGATGTTCTCCCAGGCAACCAACAACAGAACGAAGTGACACAGTCTCAAGTTGTGCCAGGGGAGGTCTAAGCTGGATGTTAGGAGGAAGTTCTTCCCAGAGAGAGTGATTGACATTGGAATGGGCTGCCCAGGGAGGTGGTGGAGGCACCGTCCCTGGAGGTGTTCAAGCAAAGCCTGGCTGGGGCACTTAGTGCCATGGTCTGGTTGATTGGCTAGGGCTGGGTGCTAGGTTGGACTGGCTGAGCTTGGAGGTCTCTTCCAACCTGCTTGATTCTATGATTCTATGACTAAATCATGTGTTGTGGTGGGGCTTTCAGATCTCCAGTCTGATTTCTAGCAAGGCAGATTGGGCAGTATTTCCATCAATGTGCAATCAACATTGGTGATCTCTGACTGAGGTGTTTGCTATTGTGCTGCTTTATACTGCTCTGTAAGGTCCCTGCTTGTAAATCCGTACAAGCGACTCCCACAAGAGAGGTTAGCTTTTGGCTTTGTTCTCCCAGGTGTTTGCAGAGAAAGAAAAGAGAGAGGTAAAAGAAACTGGAAACTAATTTATTTTAATTATGGGGAAGCTGAATTTGGGATAAGTATTGATGTGTCCTCTTTCTGGGCAGCTCTGTGCTGCCATGATTGGTTGCTAGGAAGTGGGCATGGGTCACTCAGCCTTGGCCATGCCTTGCATAGTTAAGCCTGCTCTAAGCAGGCTCGCTCTGCTCAGGGTCTCTGCCAGACCACTGCTTTCTTGGCTTTACCTTACTGGCTTTCAGGGCTCTTGAACAGACCCTTGGGGTTCTTTTCTCTCCTTTTCTTGTGAGGCTATTTTCTTAAAGTCAACAGGTGTTCTACTTCTTATTTAAGCTCTTGCCTCTGTTTTGATTATTGCTCACTTTTCCACGATGAACTTCTTGTACAAAGGACTTTAAAGTGATAAGAATATTATCATGGAATCATAGAGTGTGGCTTCGGCTGGAAGAGACCCCAGAGATCATTTAATCCAACCTCTGAGATCATTTAATCCAACCTCCCTGCCACAGGTACGGATACCTCTGAACTAAACCAGGCCACATCCAACCTAACCTTCAACATGTCTGTGGAGGAGGCATCCACAACCTCTCTGGACAATCAATTCCAGACTCTTGCCACCCTTGTAGTGAAGAATTTCTTCCTCAGATCCAATCTAAACCTATTCTACTTCCATTTAAGTCCATTTCCCTTGTCCTATGGATGGACACTCTTGGAAGAAGTCCCTCTGCAGCCCTCCTATAGGATCTATTCAGGTACTGGAAGGCAGCTCTAAGGTCTGCCTGGAGCCTTCTCTTCTCCAGGCTGAACACCCCCAGCTCTTCAACCTGTCCTCACAGCAGAGCTACTCCAGCCCCTTGATCATCTTCGTGGTATCCTCTGGCCTTGTTCCAATGGATCTATGTCCCTCTTACAGTGGAGACAACAAAAGCTGACACAATATTCAGGGTGGAGTCTCACAAGAGCAGAGTAAAGGCTTTGATGTTTTCCTGTGTAGCTCAGATGAGTAGAGGAAGCAATTAAAAATACTGCTAAAAAAGAAATAATTGTAGTTCAGTTCAGAATGTGTTCCAAAAGTGAAACATAAGAATAAAATGAGTAGCATGTGAAGAACAGTTTCAAATCACACTTGGTATTAAGTGGCATGCTACAAACAATTCAGCTTTAACATCTGTCACTTACATGAATATGTTAATCACAGTTCCTATTTGGTATTTGTTTCTTATCTGAATAGCCACAGAGTTTCAATCAGACTCCCTGTGACTTGTCAAGGCTTAGATGGAGGAGGCTGCATGCAAAAGCTGCTAGGACACAGTAAAAGATCAGTGTCACAGTTCTGTGCTCTGTTTGCAGCACCCCTCATCAGGAAATCTCTGCTGTATTAAGTTGAGGTAGAGAGATGAGTTTGGCCTCTTCATGTGTCCAGTTCTGGGCCCCTCAATTCAAGAGAGATGTTGAGGTGCTGGAACATGTCCAGAGAAGGGCAACAAAGCTGGTGAGGGGCCTGGAGCACAAATCCTATGAGGAGAGGTTGAGGGAGCTGGGCCTGTTTAGCCTGGAGAAGAGGAGGCTCAGGGGTGATCTTATTACTGTCTACAACTACCTGAAGGGGCATTGTAGCCAGGTGGGGGTTGGCCTCTTCTCCCAGGCAACCAGCAATAGAACAAGGGTGGACAGTCTCAAGTTGTGCCAGGGTAGGTCTAGGCTGGATGTTAGGAGGAAGTTGCTGGCAGAGAGAGTGATTGGCATTGGAATGGGCTGCCCAGGGAGGTGGTGGAGGCACCATCCCTGGAGGTGTTCAAGCCAAGCCTGGCTGAGGCACTTAGTGCCATGGTCTGGTTGGTTGGACAGGGCTGGGTGCTAGGTTGGACTGGATGATCTTGGAGGTCTCTTCCAACCTGCTTGATTCTATGATTCTATGATATGTACATGATGGCAGGGAGCAGGCAGGAGACCCTTTGAGCTGCAGGCTGCAGATCTCTCTGCTGAACACCATCTCTCACTTGCGTTAGCCAGGAGGGCTGAATGAGCTGCAGTGAAGTCAGAGTCCAGCCATTGCTCACCAGCTTTGCTCCCTGTGTGTTTCTTCACCTGGGTCGTGTGGAACGGCTCTCAGCTGATTTGCTTCCCAGCCTCTGGGGTCAGCCGGCTCCTTGCGCAGCCGGGAGCTTTGCTGGAACTGACGGTGCTGATTGTTGTCACCACCTCGAGGGGGCTTATCTGATAACTGCCTAATTCCAGGAGTGTGATTTCACTGCCTGCAGTTTTTTCCACTGAGGTGCTGCATAGCTGTGCCATGTTCTAGTGGAATCTGAGAACTTCCAGCTCGCAGTTGGGTGAAACTTCCGACAAAAAGCGTTTAGATTCATGTCAGCAGCGAGGAAGTTTACTGTAAGTGATGACACCCTATGGAACTGACTCAGGATGTTTACCAGAGCAACAGTTGCCATGCAGATAAAGTATGTTTGGAAGATGCATCAGCAGACTCTCCTCTTCCCGCAGAGGAGTGAAGTGAGATTCTTGTGCTTACTTGCATCCTGAGTGACTCTGCCTGATTCACCAGCGGTGCCGCCCCCACTCCCACCTTTGGAAACTAGCAGCCAGGAAGGCTGTCAGATTAAGAGACCACCACTAAACAGATCCAGAGACAAAGGTTCTGGTGGCCAGGAGGTGGGTTGGTTAAGAAGGATCTAGAAGGCAGTCAGCATCTGGAGCTCCACTCCACGTCCTGGTTCCAGCACACCCTTAGTGAAGCGACACAGATGTGGAGTCCCTGGCAAGAGCTGGCAGAGAAAGGAGGATTCTCCTGCTGCACTGCATCCCTCTCTGGCTACCATCTGTGTCCCCAGGCACTTCAGAGCCCACTCGGGCCACAGGGTTAGCATGGCTGCATCAGGACCTTCCGTGTAGTGATCAGCAGGCAGAGGAGTGAGCAAGCTGCTCTCTTATGTACCTTTTCAGCCCAAATTGCTAGGTACCCAAATAGAATCGGGTAGAACTTGGGCATGACTTCAAACAAAGCTCTGTGCTGTTGGATCTGTGGAGAGGCATCTTCACTTTCCTGCTACCACACCCAAGAAAATATTGTCTCTATTTATAGCAGGCAGGGAAATTTCTTTTGTTTTCCTGAGCTTTGTTGCCTTTAAAAGGCCAGGTGTGCAGAGAATTGGCATCTAACTATGAGTTTGGGTTGTGTTGGTTTTTTTAATCTCCCATGAGGATTTTCAGGACTTGGAACATTTTCCTATGTCAAATGTCAGTGAAAATAGGAAGGTTTTAAAAATCTGGGCTGTCTTCTTTCAGCTGTTTCCTTGCATTGCAACCACGTCAACATTCAAACTTAACTTTCTTGGTTTCTTTTGTACAAACTGATTAATTAAGCTTCGGAATTGCAGGCAGTTTCAAACTGAGAAGCGAAACCCTCCTTCTGTTTCATTCAACACAGTAGCCCAAGGAACGTGTATTTAACATTTTGTTGCTTCAAAACCCCTAAGTCATTGGTGTTTTCCCTGCTCAATCTGGAAATGTATTTCCTACATGTCATTTCACAGCCTGGCAATACCCCAAGGGAAGTATTTTATCTGATAGTTCCCAACCACATGCAAAGATTTACCATCACTGTTTGGAGTCTCTCTTGTGGTCTAAGGGGGCTTGTTTCCAGGTTTGCTTCTCTACTTTCTGTAGAGAATGGTGGCTGGCAGAGCAAGGATGTCACTGACGCTGGAATGGGCTGCCCAGGGAGGTGATGGAGTCACCATCCCTGGAAGTGTTCAAGCAAAGCCTGGATGAGGCCATAGCCACTCAGTGCCATGGTCTGGTTGATTGGATAGGGCTGGGTGCTAGGTTGGACTGGATGAGCTTGGAGGTCTCGTCCAACCTGGTTGATTCTGTGATTCTATGACTGGGAGAACAGTAAAACTCCACCCAGACACATGAAATGCTGTTCAGAGTCACAGATGTTAGCGGCTGGAAGGCACCTCCAGAGATCATCCAGTCCAGCCCCTCTGCCAGAACCAGGATCACCCAGGGTAGTCCACACTAGAATGAATCCAGGTAGGTTTAGAAAGTCTCCAGAGAAGGAGATTCCACAACCTCTCTGGGCTTCCTGCTCCAGGCTTCCAGCACCCTCACTGTAAGGAAGTTTCTCCTCCTGTTGAGGTGAAACTTTCTGTTCCAGCTTGTATCCATTGCTCCTTGGCTTATTGCTGTGCACCACCAGAAAGAGGTTGCCCCCCTCCCCTTTTGATACCCACCCCTCACCTATCGATAGGCATTGATCGGATCCCTCTCAGCCTTCTCTTCTTCAGACTAAACAGCCCCAGGGCTCTCAGTCTCTTTCCATAGGGCAGATGCTCAAGTTCCCCAGTCATCCTTGTACATGTTGCTCGATCCTTTTTTGGTGTGCTGGTAAGAGACTTCACCTCCAGAGGGGCATGCTCACTGAACTCAGATGGCTCTTGTAGAGCTGAGTGCCTCTGTTTTGGTTAGTGTGTAATCACACCAGCTGAGAGTCCAGTTTTCCCAGCACTCTTTCCTTTCCTCCATCAAGCCCTGAGGGTTTCAGGCATAGGTGTGTTTTAATGCTCCAAACATGTGTCTATGAGCGACTGCAGCTGGGATTAGTGAATCACTTTGCATAACCTGGCAAGCAGCTAGCCAGTGGCTTTCATCACTGCTGACCCGGGCTGTGCTCCAGCTGCTGGCACAGGGGCAGAAGCTTCTGTATTCTCTTGCTGTTGTCTGGGCTGTGAATTGCTTTAGTGAGTGGACTAATGGCTGCTGCAGAGGTGAAGGAGTCCTCAGCAAACAGTGATGCCACCCAGGAGTCCACCAGGTAATCGCTGAGTGGCATTTTGGTATCCAAGTACTCCCAGCTGTCAAAACGACAGAAATGGCACTCTCATAGCATATCTGCTGACAAAAGGTCTTGGATTGTGAGTCCATCCCGTAGGAAGCGACGCATTCAGGGAGTGTGTCCTCTCTTCTGGGGTAAAGCACACTTCCTTATTTAGCCACAAACTAGTTTTCCTGAGACACATCCCAAAACCAAACACCAGTTGTCTGACCTGAGAGATGTGAGCTGTCTGAGCCTACTCAGATGTTAGGCCTTGTGTGCCCCAGTATCTAGCTCTGGCTGGAGAGCAGCCATTCTCCTGGGGGTTAATCATAGAATCATCCAGGCCAGAAAGGACCTCTGAGATCACAGACTTGGTGGAGTGGGTGAAACGGCTGCACTTTGTCACTGCACCATGGCCCCTAGTACCAGACCTATAAACCCCTGCAGTGACCCCACCACCTCCCTGGGCAGCCTGTTCCAGTGCCTCACAACCCTTTCCCTGAAGGCATTTTTTTCTGATGTCCAACCTAAACCCATCCTGGTGCAGCTTGAAGCTGTTCCCTCTCCGTCTGCCACTCGTGAGAAGGGACTGGTGCCTGCCTCTGTGCAGCCTCCTTTCAGAGGAGGCAGATGTTAGTTCGTTACCAGCGCACTGCTTTTCACTGCCCTATTAACAGTGCTCCTTAAAGCAGCTGCTGATAACTCCAAATGCAGATGTCAGTGCTAAGCTAATGACTGTTTCCCTTTGGAACTGTCACCACGAGGTTGGATAACCTCTGATGATAAAGAAACTTTGGTCTGTGCTTATCTGCCTGCATCTCAAAATCTGCTCCCTAAACGCAGGACCAAGTTCTTACAAGAGACGTCAAACCTGCCCTCCGCTAAGGCAACCAGAGAATGAGAGCTATCTGCTCCACCATCAACCCCTTAGCTCTGTCCCTGTCTCCAGAACAGATTTATCACATCCTGGTGACCCTATCAATCATCTTGAGCCACAAACCCAAGAGGAAAATCCCCACGAGAACAGCACACCAACGTTTCCTGGTTGCCACGAAACGCAGACTGCGGTTTTACCGAGAAGTCCTCCTCACAAACTTGCATCTAAGTAGTCTTCTACAAGTTTTGCTTTAAAGGGAGCAGAAGATTCAGTTGGGTTTTTTGGGGGTTGATTTGTTTGTTCTTTCTTCTTTCCCCAAATTTTCCATTCAAAAATCCGTATGGAAAATTGGCTCTGATGGGGAGGGTTTGCATGAATCAGTGTTACTCATTATGTGTAAGGGTGGCAAAGGGGGGGGGGGGGGAACAGAGCTTGCACCTGGCTTCTTACTGTGACAACTTCTAACAAGCCTCTAGCGTTAATAATCTGGGTGTAACTCACACTTTCATGCGAGAACAATGCCCTTTAGTCTGTCTCAGCCCATCTGTCACACCGGTAGGCTCTAGCTAGCAGACTTATCTGCAGAGCTGGAGATCCTGGTTTGGGCTGCAAAGTGTTCATCGATCATGAGCTAGATCAGTGAATGGTGGAGAAGGGTCCACTGCTGGAGAGGGTCCAGCAGAGGGCTACGAGGATGATGAGGGGACTGGAGGGCATGGCTGATGAGGAGAGGCTGAGGGACCTGGGGCTGTTTAGTCTGGAGAAAAGAAGACTGAGAGGGGGTTGGATAAATGTCTGTAAGTGTCTGAAGGCTGCCAGGAGCAGGGGGACAGGCTCTGCTCACTGCTCCCTGGGATAGGACAAGGAGCAATGGGTGTAGGCTGCAGCACAGGAGATTCTACCTCAACACAGGGGGGAACTTCTTTACTGTAAGAGTCACAGAGCACTGGCACAGGCTGCCCAGAGAGGTTGTGGAGTCTCCTTCTCTGGAGCCTTTCAGGGCCTGTCTGGATGTGTTCCTCTGTGACCTGAGCTAGATTATATGGTCCTGCTCTGGCAAGGGGGTTGGACTTGATGATCTCCTTGGGTGCCTTCCAACCCCTAATATTCTGTGATCCTGTGAGAAGGGCTTGCATGCAGCTGCTGGAAACAGAGCACCTGAAGTCTCAGGGAAGACTGGGGCAGATGAGCTATGTGAAAGTTAATGTTCTCTGTGCTCTTAAAACGCAGGCTTAAAGGCATTCCATAGCTCTGGGCTGGCTAAGTCACCCAAGGCTCATGATCTGGATGAGTTTAAGGATGACAATCCAAACATTTCTAGTGTTTCTTGCCTCTTTTGTGAGCTGTTGATGAGCACTTTTGTCTCTCACTTGTGGCAAACCACATGGATGTCAGGGAAGGATCATGATCTGTTACTCCCCAAAGCCTACTAGAATCATGGAAGTGTCAGGGCTGGAAGGGACCTCAAGGACCATCCAGTTTCCACATTACCATAGAATCATAGGATTGGAAGGCTCCTCAGGGATCATTCAGCTTCAATCCTTCTGCCATGGGCAGGGACACCTCACACTAGATCAGCTTGCCCAGTGCCACATCCACCCTGGCCTTAAAAACTTCCAGGGATGAGGTTTCCACCACCTGCCTGGGCAACCTCTGCCAGTCTCTCACCACCTTCATGCTGAAAAACTTCTTCCTATGGTCTAATCTCAATCTGCCCTTCTCTAGCTTGGATCCATTCCCCCCAGTCCTATCACTACCTGACACCCTAAGTGGCCTCTCCCCAGCTTTCTTTCAGCCCCCTTCAGATACTGGAAGGCTGCAATAAGATCTCCTCAGAGCCTTCTCTTCTCCCAACAGAACAACCCCAACTCTCTCAATCTGTCCTCACAGCAGAGCAGCTCCAGCCCTCTGATCATCCTCATGGCCCTTCTCTGGACACCTTCCAGCACCTCCAGACCTTTCCTGTCCCAGGGGCTCCAGAACTGGACACAGTGCTCCAGGTGGGGTCTCAGCAGAGTGGTGCAGAGGGACAGAATCCCCTCCCTCACCCTGCTGCCCACACTGCTCTGGCTGCAGCCCAGGCTCTGCTTGGCTCTCTGGGCTGCAAGTGCTCACTGTTGGCTCATGTGGAGCTTCTCACCCACCAGCATCCCCAAGCCCTTTTCTTCAGGGCTGCTCCCAGGCCAGGCACTGCCCAGCCTATATGAATATCTGGGATTGCCCTGACCCAGCTGCAGGACTGCTGGCTGTAAGAGGTGGTAGCAGGGAAGGCTTGGGTGCTATGTGCAATTCTATTAAGTCTACTTTGAATAAGCTCTTTCTAAACTTCAAAGGAGTGGAAGGGGTCAGTAGTAGTTTGACACCAGAGTATGAGCTTTGCATGGCCTCTTGAGCCAAAGCAAAAAATCCATCTTTTCCATATCTGTGTCAGAGCCAGCTCATTAACATCAACACGAACTTAATAGATTTGACCTTCCCGTGCCATGGCAAAAGGTGGAATATGTATTTACACTTGGATTTGGCAATTGCATTTTGTTCTTAACTCAGATTTAGTCTATAAGCCTCAGGCTGTAGGAAAAATAAACAGTTTTCAAAGTCTTAATTTAAAGCCTATCTTTTACTTTTGACCATTTTTGTATTGATATGACTCAGAAATATTTTTGTTATTCAGTTAGGAGTCCTCCTTGTCTGGACATGAAAATCTGAGAGCAGAAAGCAAAGCCTGTGGCCTCCCTGCAGCTCTGGGTAGCAGCCCCTGCACCTCTGTTTTGCCATCTCAGGAAGGTGCTAATCACTGCATCCACAGAGGAGCTGCTGACTGCCTGCAGGCTGCTTAGGCTGTGAAGCATTGTGTGAGTTTTTGGCACCAAATGGAGCCCATCTTCCACACTCTCTGCTTCACCAACAGATTCTGCACTACAAACGGTTTTGATAGTAGGTGTAGAAGATACCATCAAAGTGAAAGCAGAGCTTGGCTGTCTCAGCCCCTAGGGCACAGTGCCAGCTGACTGGATGGCCTCAAAACCAGTTCTGAGAATTGGATTGCCTGAGGTCTCCTGGACACCCCCCTGATGTCGCACGCTGCACAGAGAGGCTCCACGGAAGCCTTGGTCCTCCTGCACACGCCTACAGTGCAGCTGAGCTTTGACAAGGCCAGGGGATGGATCCTGCACTCAGGTCACGAGAACCACACGAGCACCCCAGCCTGGGGGCACAGTGGCTGAAAACTGGTGGAAAAAGTCCTGGAGGTGCTGGTTGACAGCCAGCTGAGCATAAACCAGAAGTGTGCCCAGGTGGCCAAGAAAGCCACCAGCATCCTAGCCTGGTTCAGCAATGGTGTGGCCAGCAGGAGCAGGAAAGTGATTGTGTCCCAGTACTGGGCAGTGGTAAGGCCACACCTTGAACACTGGGTTTGATTTTGGGCCCCTCATTCCAAGCAGGACAGTGAGGGGCTGGGGTGTGTCCAAAATGAAGCTGGGGAAGCTGAGCAGGGCTGGTTATGAACAAAGCATTTGGGTTTCAAATGCGTTTGGACACATAGTTTGGTTTGCGGTCGTGTGGGCTCCAATGCAGCTTCACAGCATATTGATATCTCCTGCATTCTACTGTCAGCAAGGAGTCAGGAGTGTTGGACAGCTTTTGGAAAGGCAGAAGTTGTGCTGGGGGAAGTATAGGCTGGATGTTAGGAGGAAGCTCTTCACGGAGAGAGTGATTGGCATTGGAATGGGCTGCCCAGGGAGGTGGTGGAGGCACCGTCCCTGGAGGTGTTCAAGCCAAGCCTGGCTGAGGTACTTAGTGCCATGGTCTAGTTGACTGGATAGGGCTGGGTGCTAGGTTGGACTGGATGATGTTGGAGCTCTCTTCCAACCTGGTTGATTCTGGCTTGTGTCTCAGCCCAAAGAAGGCAGGTGTGAAGAAGGTGACTGAAAGTGCTGCTGTTCTCTCATGGGGGCTGGGTAGCTGCTGTGTGTGGTGGGTTTGCACCGAGAGCACGACACTCGTCGGTAAATCATCTCCAGGTCGTTGGTGAAGCTCAGAGTCCAGCAATCAGTAAATCAATTTGTTCTTCCTTTTCTTTGGTAACAGAGTTCAACGTCACTTGCAGATACGGAGGAGTTTTTCACGTTGAGAAGAACGGACGCTACAGCCTCACCCGCACCGAAGCAGTGGAGCTCTGCAGAGCTCTCAATAGCACCCTGGCAACACTAGAGCAGGTGAAGAAAGCTAATGAGCTTGGATTTGAAACTTGCAGGTAAAGAAATTATGGAAAGAAAGAGTATGTCATGACAAGTGCAGCTGTCTGTGCTCTATAGCCTGCGATCGTTACAGCAGACTTTGTGTGGCTGTGAATTGGATGGCAACATCAGTCCTTAAGTTATAGTCTGTGATGAGCAAGACATCTTTCCCTGCGTGTGTGGTTCCTCTCAGTCCAGGGCCAAATAAGTCCTTGCTTGCATGTACATACTACCTACCAATTATCTTGACCAAAAACATAGCTTCTTGCAGATAGAATATAAAGACAGCAAAAGATTGAGAGTGTAATGAACTCCTGATGAGGAGTCACAGAATCACAGAATGTCAGGGGCTGGAAGGGACCTCAAAAGCTCACCCAGTCCAGCCCTCCTGCCACAGCAGGATCACCTAGAACATATCACACAGGAACACAATCAGGTAGATTTTGAGTATCTCCACAACCCCTCTGGGCAGCCTGTTACAGGGTTCTGTCACCCTCACAGGGGAAAAATTCCTCGTGTTACTGTGGAGGTGTTCAAGCAAAGCCTGGATGGGGCACTCAGTGCCATGGTCTAGTTGATTGCACAGGGCTGGGTGCTAGGTTGATCTGGATGAGCTCGGAGGTCTCTTCCAACCTGGTTGATTCTATGGCACTTCCTATGCCTCAGCTTCCACCACTGCCCCTTGTGCTGTCATTGGGCATCACCCAGCAGAGCCTGGCTTCAGCCTCTGGCCACTCACCCTGCACATCTTTATCAACATGACTGAGGACAGCTCTCAGGCTCCTCTTCTCCAAGCAGCACAGCCACAGCTCCCTCAGGCTCTCCTCATAAGGCAGGGACACCTCTCAACTAAACTCAAGCTGCTCAAGGCCTCATCCAGCCTGGCCTTCAACAACCCCAGGCAAGAGGCAGCCACAGCCTCCCTGGGCAGCCTGTGCCAGAGTCTCAGCAGCCTCCTACTGAAGAACTTCTTCCTCAGCTCCAGTCTAACCCTGCTTTGCCTCAGCTTCAAACCATTCCCTCTAGTTCTGTCTCTAGACACCCTCAGGAAAAGTCTGCAGCCTTCCTGCAGAATCTCTTTGCCTGTTGGCAGCTGATGTCTCCCTGGAGCCTTCTCTTCTGCAGGCTGAACACCCCCAGCTCCCCCCGCCTGTCCTTGTAGCAGAGCTGCGCCAGCCCTTGGATCATCTTTGTGGCCTCCTCTGGACTCCCTCCAAGAGGGAGGTGGGGGAAGACTCCTCCCTGGGTATTTTTAAGGCCAGGTTGGATGTGGCTCTGGGCAAAGTGATCTAGTGTGAGGTGTCCCTGCCCACGGCAGAGGGGTTGGAGCTGGGTGATCTTTGAGGTCCCTCTCAGCACTGACAGCTCTGATTCTGTGTCTGTATGCGTGTGTGAGCATTTTCCCCCAAACAGTTACCCAATCTGGGACATTTCTGTGGTCAGTCTAGATCAGCATCTGATCTGGCTTTGCAAAGAAAAGAATGGCCAGACTTTTATTCCAGTACTATGAAAAGCAGTCCTGGCATCAGTACTGCTTGCAGCTATTTCCTGTGAATGATTCCATTTCAGTTCAGTCAGTGGTGCTTTCCTATCCGAGTGCTTAATGCATGAGTGCTCCTTCCTACTGGCTTGCAAACCATGAGAACTGAATAAATCCCAGGCTCACAGAACGTTAGGGGTTGGGAGGCACATCCAGAGATCATCCAGTCCAACCCCCTTGCCAGCACAGAGTCACTTGGGGCAGCTCACATTCAGGTGGCTTTGGAGTCCCCAGAGAAGGAGACTCCACAGCCTCTCTGGGCAGCCTGCTCCAGGCCTCCAGCACCCTCACAGTGACAAAGTTTTCCCTCCTGTTCCCATGACACCTCCTCTGCTCCAGCTGGCACCCAGCACCTCTTGTCCTGTCCTTGGCCACCCCTGAGCAGATCCTGACTGCATCCTCCCGACACTGCCCTACACATCTTCATTGATAACCTTAATAGAGACACAAAGCATGTCAGCGGTGGGTTCACAGGTGTTGGTCTGCATGAGGGTAGGGAGGCTCTGCAGAGGGACTTGGATAGATTGGATCCATGGCCAATGTTAATGGGATGAGCTTCAACAAGGCCAAATGCCAGCTCCTGCACTTGGGCCACAACAACCCCAAGCAACGCTACAGGCCTGGGGCAGTGTGGCTGGAGAGCTGCCTGCAGAAAGGGACCAAGCAGCTCAGCAGGAGCCAGCAGTGTGCCCAGGTGGCAAAGAAAGCCACTGGCATCCTGGCTGGGATCAGAAAGGCTGTGTCCAGCAGGAGCAGGGAGCTGATTGTCCCCTTGGACTCTGCTCTGGTGAGGCCACATCCTGAGTGTTGTGTTCAGGTTTGGGCACCTCAACACAAGAGAGATGTGGAGGTGCTGGAGCCAGTGCAGAGCAGGACAAGGAAGCTGTGAAGGGCCTGGAGACTAAATCTGATGGGGAGAGACTGAAGGAGCTGGGGATGGTTAGTGTGAAACAGAGGAGGCTGAGGGCAGACCTCATGGCTCTCTGCAGCTACCTGAAAGGACCTTGTGGAGAGGTTGCTGCTGGGCTCTTCTCACAGGTAAGTGCACACAGAACAAGAGGGAATGGCCTCAAGCTGCAGCAGGGCAGGTTTAGATTGGACATGAGGAAGAATTTTTCGTAGCAAGAGTGGTCAGGCACTGGAATATGCTGCCCAGGGAGGTGGTGGAGTCACCAACCCTGGGTGTGTTTAAAGGTGGCTTGGATGCGGTGCTTGTGGCTATGGTTTAGGGTGAACCTTGTAGGTTAGGGTTTTGGGTTGCACTTGGTGATGCTGAGGCTCTTTTCCAAGCTGAACACTTCTGTGACTCTGCGAGCAGGAGTGAGGGCAGTGCTCAGGCCCCTCTGCTCCAGGCTCAAGAGCCCCAAGTCCCTCAGCCTGTCCTCATGGCGTGACGTTCCGCTGCTGTGCCCTGTAACGGGGCGTGTTTCCCTCTGTCCTTCGCAGGTACGGCTTCGTGGTGGGGCACGTGGTTATCCCGCGGGTGAAGCCCTACCACCTGTGCGCGGCGAACCACACCGGCGTCTACAAGCTGGCCGCCAACACCACGGGGCGCTACGACGTCTACTGCTACAACCAGACAGGTACCGGCTGCCTGGGGCCGCGAGCTCACGCGCGCAGGCTGCGTTGCCTGGGAGGGCACCTTCAAGGTCATCCAGACCCAATCCCCCTGCTGTGGGCTGGGATGCCTCCCACTGGACCAGGCTGCTCAGGGCCTCAAACGCCTCCAGGGAGGGGCAGCCACAACCTCCATGGGCAACCTGTGCCAGTGTCTCCCCATCCTTGCTGGAAAGAATTTCTTCCTCATCTCTGCTCTCAATCTGCCCTCTTCCAGCTCAAAGCCATTGCACCTCATCCCTACAAGGCCAGTGTAGTGGAGAGGCCTCCCTGCCCATGGGGGGCAGGTTGGAGCAGATGATCTCTGCTCTGCCCATGGGGGGCAGGTTGGAGCAGACGATCGCTGCTCTGCCCATGGGGGGCAGGTTGGAGCAGATGATCTCTGCGCTGCCCATGGGGGGCAGGTTGGAGCAGATGATCTCTGCTCTGCCCGTGGGGGGCAGGTTGGAGCAGACGATCTCTGCTCTGCCCATGGGGGGCAGGTTGGAGCAGATGATCTCTGCGCTGCCCATGGGGGGCAGGTTGGAGCAGATGATCTCTGCTCTGCCCATGGGAGGCAGGTTGGAGCAGATGATCTCTGCTCTGCCCATGGGGGGCAGGTTGGAGCAGATGAACTCTGCGCTGCCCATGGGGGGCAGGTTGGAGCAGATGAACTCTGCGCTGCCTATGGGGGGCAGGTTGGAGCAGATGATCTCTGCTCTGCCCATGGGGGGCAGGTTGGAGCAGATGATCTCTGCGCTGCCCATGGGGGGCAGGTTGGAGCAGATGAACTCTGCGCTGCCCATGGGGGGCAGGTTGGAGCAGATGATCTCTGCTCTGCCCATGGGGGGCAGGTTGGAGCAGACGATCTCTGCTCTGCCCATGGGGGGCAGGTTGGAGCAGACGATCTCTGCGCTGCCCATGGGGGGCAGGTTGGAGCAGATGATCTCTGCGCTGCCCATGGGGGGCAGGTTGGAGCAGACGATCTCTGCTCTGCCCATGGGGGGCAGGTTGGAGCAGACGATCTCTGCGCTGCCCATGGGGGGCAGGTTGGAGCAGACGATCTCTGCTCTGCCCATGGGGGGCAGGTTGGAGCAGATGATCTCTGCTCTGCCCATGGGGGGCAGGTTGGAGCAGATGATCTCTGCGCTGCCCATGGGGGGCAGGTTGGAGCAGACGATCTCTGCGCTGCCCATGGGGGGCAGGTTGGAGCAGATGAACTCTGCGCTGCCCATGGGGGGCAGGTTGGAGCAGACGATCTCTGCGCTGCCCATGGGGGACAGGTTGGAGCAGATGATCTCTGAGGCCCCTCCCAGTCTAGGCCATTCTGGGATTGTCCACCTCTGAAGCTGATGGGTTGTGATTATGTGCAGGTAAAGTCAGCACACGTGTGAAGGTTTTCTGCACTTCCTCAGCTGAGTGCTTCCTGTTTCCCTTCCTTTCCAGAAACGAGGAACAAATCCTGTGATCCAATCGAAAGGCTGGATGCTTCTTTCCTGAGTAATCAGGATGAAATAGGTACTGTACTGATCAGAAAAACCTTGCCCCTTGTTTCAAGATCTGGTTGTCTTTCATTACACAAACGGCTGCTAACATCAAAAATCAAGCCAAACATAGTAAGAAGAAGTCAAGAGGTGTGTTCCAGTGAGTTCTTTGGGACCAGGGAATGCTCTCACACATGGGTACCCCCCCTCTGGGCACAGTTTCAATGCTTTATTATAGCTTAAACACTAAAACCATCATGAGAAAGGTACGTATGCAATACCTCTGCCTCACCTACTACAACTATAGGGAGAAACTACAGTGCTGAATAAGACATGAGTAACAATCCCAAGCAGGTCTATTGATCAGAGGGCAGGCTATACTCACCCTGTCCCCCTGGCCAGCAGAGCTCCCAAGATGCATAGACAGCAGAGCTGGTGGGCTGCTGGCTCAGGAGGTAGGCATCCCCAGTGGGAGCCGCACCAGCACGGTGGTCAGACTGGCACTGCCCCAACTCACCTACCCACACCCTGGATTTGTATGTGTTCAGAGCCCAGTGACTGGTCCAGTGCACCCTAGAATGCTGAACCAAGGCACAAGCACTCCTGCAAGCCCTGCTTCCCCCGGATCTTATCTTTAGTACCCTACTGGTTATCGGCTTGGTGTAACTTCTGATCACAGGCAGACCAACTCCTCCCTCTTACAAGGTGCTTAACAGCAATCCAAACCATTGGTCGTTTGTCTTCCCACAAGTCTGGTGGGGCCTGGCATTTCTCAAGGTGCTGCCAAATACCTTTTATTTATTGCTGTTTGACAGGTTTGGGCAATTCAGAGCTGCTAATGCTGCTTTGACATACAGGGGCTTTGCTTAAAACCTTTCTACATCATAACCATTCTGTACCTCGTTTAGAATCATAGAATCAGTCAGGGCTGGAAGGGACCACAAGGAGCAGCCAGTTCCAACCCCACTGCCATGCCCAGGGACACCCTACCCTAGAGCAGGCTGCACACAGCCTCAGCCAGCCTGGCCTGAAACACCTCCAGCCGTGGGGCCTCAACCACCTCCCTGGGCAACCCATTCCAGCCTCTCACCACTCTCCTGCTCAACAACTTCTTCCTCGCATCCAGTCTGACTCTCCCCACCCCCAGCTTTGCTCCACTCCCCCCAGTCCTGTCACTCCCTGATATCCTGAAAAGTCCCTCCCCAGCTTTTTTGTAGCCCCTTTCAGATACTGAAAGACCACAAGAAGGTCACCCTGGAGCCTCCTCTTCTCCAGACTGCACAGCCCCAACTCTTTCAGTCTGTGCTCACAGCAGAGCTGCTGCAGCCTCTGAGCATCCTCCTGGCCCTTCTCTGGACATGCTCCAGCACGTCCACATCCTTCTTGTAATGGAGGCTCCAGAACTGGATGCAGTACTCCAGGTGGGGTCTCATTTGGGCTGCTGCTGAGAGAATTTATTCTCTTAATAAATTATTTTGCCAGGGTCTGAAATTTGGATTGGCTTTGCAGAGGTCAGGATTTTCTGTTCACTACTAAGTTAAGCTGTGTGATACCAAAACACTTGCTGCAGAGCAGGCCCTATATATTGGACAAATAGAACCCCTACTATAGGTGACTCACACACAACGAGGTATGATCTGGATAGATTAGACAGGATGGCAAAAGCTTCTCAACTGGTATTGATTCACAAATATTTCTTTCTTTGTCTGCCTTAAGTTGTTGAGTGTTCCTTAAAGAGAGCTCTGCAGCTCCGTGGTGTCATCAGCTGCTTCCTTCTCCCTTCCCAACAGTCATTGACAACGCAGACGGCTCCCGCTACAACGCGGATGGCACGCGGCACAGCGGAGAGTTCTTCACCTCGGGTGCTGGTGATGACAATGTAGGTAGTGGAGCAACACATGACACAACTCCCATGGATGCTTCCATCAGGAGATCCAGCTCATCATATTATGGAAGTGCTACTCCAGCCTCACAGCTGCCAGATCATTCTTCTGGAGGAGGTGATAAGGAGGCTCCTACAAGAGACTCTGGTAAGAGCACTAGGTTGTCACTGTCCCCTGGGGGGTAACCAAGGGAAGAATTAGACTGCTAGCTAAAGGCTATCATGAGAGAATGAGAAGCACCAGCTCTAACTGGTGTCCTAGAAAGGTAAGAGGCAAGTGTGCGTCTTTGAAAGCAAGCAGCAGCATTCAGGCTGTCTGAGGGCACTTTTGATTGCAAGGGAATAGAAAACAGCCACTCCTCAGCACAGTTTCCAGGGCTGTGAGAAGAGATGGTTCTAAGAATCTGCACCTGTTCTTGTTAAAAACGTTTGTCTGACTGAAGGCTCAACAGCATATCTAGAAGTGGACACAGAGGTTGGTGAGGCCGAGATTAAGAAGAGCAAAGAGGACCTCACAGCACGGATGAATTCTCTTTGCAGCAGTACAGGAGGTGTTTGTGCTGCAACGCATTACAGGCTGGTCAGAGAGATCAAAGTGTTAGTGATATCTCCTTCCTTTGGTGGTAGGGCCAACTTCTGTTTTCATGATGCCCTCCCAAATCCAAAGCCACACTGCTTTCTAAGGCTTTCTGCAGGGTAGCAAATCAGATTGAAAGAGTTGGGGCTGTTCAGTCTGGAGAAGAGAAGGCTCCAAGGAGACCTTCTTGTGGCTTTCCAGTGTCTTAAGGGGGCAACAAGAAAGCTGGGAGAGACTTCTTAAGGTGCCAGGTAGTCATAGCATGGGGGGAATGGAGCAACACTAGAAGTGAGTAGATTCAGATTGGATGAGAGGAAGTTCTTCAGCATGAGGGTGATGAGAGACTGGCACAAGTTGCCCAGGGAGGTGGTGGAAGCCTCATCCCTGGATGTTTTTAAGGCCAGGGTGGATGTGGCTCTGAGCAACCTGATCTAGTGTGAGATGTCTCTGCCCATGGTAGGGGGTTGGAACTGGATGGTCCTTGAGGCCCCTTCTAGACCTGGCAATTCCATTATTCTGTGCATTGGAAGGCCTTGCCCTTGCCTCTCGTTCTTGACAGGGTGGCACATGTTTGGGTTCAGCTTTTGTGTTCCTGGTGTGGCTGAAGTGCTCAGGGATCTGAAAGAGCAGCTGCCATCCAACTTAGGGGATACAAATACCTCCTCTAAGTACAGTGGAGTTTACTGCCTGGCCTCTGACTGCAGGCTTTCTAGCAAATCACCAGTAATGTAGCAGTGAAGGATGTCAGTAGCTTGCATCACTGTCATTAATAAGTACTGACATTAATGGGGGGGAAAGGGAAAAAAAAAAAGGAAGAAAAAGGAAAACCAGAAGAAGAGCAGAAGCAGTGGGATCCTGAAATGCTTGTTTTCCCCTGTAGTTAGCACCGTGAAAGGCAACCCAAACAGTCTCTTCCTAGGGAGCTAGGGTCAGGAGCATTGCCCAGGTGTGTGGCAGTATTTCAGCTGCTTGCCATGGGCACTCTTCCCAGCTCCTCTACATGCAGAGTTCAGATTTTTGGACTAAATCCCAGAATACATCCCAGTCAAGAAGAGAATACAGACAGCTTCATTCATTGCTCTGGGATCCCTGTCCAGATGGTGTAGGTAAGCAACTGGAGATTGCAGCACATGAACAGTGCCAGGGTGTTCGTTATGACCAAGACAGTGGTACCCTTCCTAAACTGGTAAAGGAAGGCTGCTGGGGGCGAATTCTGTGCAGAGCCTAGCCTGCATCTTCTCTCTTGGAGCACTGAATGAAGGGATGTAGAGAGTAGCTGAAGTAGTTATGAGTTGTGACTCTCACCTCAGCTAATACATTAGTAAGCTGAAGATGAGGCAGCAGTGTGCCCAGGTGGCCAAGAGAGCCAATGGCATCCTGGCCTGCATCAGGAACAGTGTGGCCAGCAGGACAAGGGAGGTTATTCTGCCCCTGTAGTCAGCACTGGTCAGGCCACACCTTGAGTGCTGTGTCCAGTTCTGGGCCCCTCAATTCAAGAAAGATGTTGAGGTGCTGGAACATGTCCAGAGAAGGGCAACAAAGCTGGTGAGGGGCCTGGAGCACAAACCCTATGAGGAGAGGCTGAGGGAGCTGGGCCTGTTTAGCCTGGAGAAGAGGAGGCTCAGGGGTGATCATATTACTGTCTACAACTACCTGAAGGGAGGCTGTAGCCAGGTGGGGGTTGGCCTCTTCTCCCAGGCAACCAGCAATAGAACAAGGGGACACAGTCTCAAGTTGTGCCAGGGTGGGTATAGGCTGGATGTTAGGAGGAAGTTGTTGTCAGAGAGCGTGATTGGCATTGGAATGGGCTGCCCAGGGAGGTGGTGGAGGCACCGTCCCTGGAGGTGTTCAAGCAAAGCCTGGCTGGGGCACTTAGTGCCATGGTCTGGTTGGTTGGGCAGAGCTGGGTGCTAGGTTGGGCTGGATGATCTTGGAGGTCTCTTCCAACCTGGTTGATTCTATGATTCTAATGATCCATCCTTCACTGTGCAGATGATGAAGTTTCTCCTGTGTCCTCTGTCTTCCCTTTGGTGACAGCAACTGATGAGTCTCCTAGCAGAGCTGGTGGATCATATCCTGCGAGTACCAGTAAGACTTATGTATTATCTGTATGCATTCAAACTGCTTTCTTCTTCCAGCTGGGCGCTCTGGTAAGTGCTGAAGTGTCTCCAGTTTTGAAACGGTGCTTTCTAAACTGGTTAACTTCAGTCTCTGGGGGAGCAGAACCAACTACTCTTTGTTTACTCCCACGCTTAAAGATGAGCTTAGAAAGACTGCTGGTTTGTGTTCCCTGCTGCTTTTTTCTCACACCTCTTTCACTCTGTGTGGAGCAACAGATGAGAGCAACCACATATCACTTAGGTCAGTCTCTTTCTGATGTAGGAGGGGACAGCTTTGGTGGGAGTGTATGTTTCTAATACATTTGTGGCTGTGAATGTGAGCAATCCACGTGGAGACTATTGCCTCACTCAACAAAGCAGCACTTTAAGAGGCAGCTCCAATTGCCAAGCCACTTTGCACTGCAAGAAGAAGTTCTGTCTTTCTTGTTGGCAGTATGCCTGAGAAAAAAGTGGGGCTTGTGGTGGCTCCACAGGCCTCTAGGGTTCCAAAGAGGAGTAGCCATTCTCTCTGCTTTGTCCTTAAGTAGCTGTACTGAGTGAGGAAAAGGACCTGTGGTGTTTTTCTCAGGTATGTAGAACACAGCAGCTGTAGCAAATGGAGAACTTTCCAAGCCATCTCCCCCATGCTGGAGTTGACCTGTACCTGTGTTCACTCTGCTTCTTAAGTCTAGAGTGAAAAAGATCTTTGCTTCATAAAGTGGAGATGAAGGGAGGGCATTTCAATGATACAGAGATCTACAGCAGCGTGTTGCAATGAAGATTGACCTAACTGAAGCGAAAGCTTCCTGCTGACTCTTCTTCCCACCATGGAAGCTTGCAGTCGGATTTTGCTTTCTTGTGTGTTGGCTGCTGCTAAACGATCCAATAGTCTGTGTGTGACCTAGAGGGACAGTGTCCTCCTTGCTGCACTTAAACCACAAGCTAGAGTAACAAAGCCTGGATGAGAGACAGAAACCACTCAGCCAAGCATCTTGTCTCAGAGCATGTGGAGGTTTGGTACCAGCACGCAAACGTCCGAAGGAAGTATCAGGCTGACCTTCTGCCTTCTCCTTGGAAGCAAGTGGAGAACTTTCTGCTGCTTGTTTCAAGGGAAGGGCTCTGCTGCCAAGTGTTGCCTATGAGGGAGAAGGAAATCCCACCTGGTAACAGTGGGCAGTTTGTCTGATCGACTTTGGTGGTGACCTTTCCTTCCTAGCTGTTTACTTCTGAACGTGAGTGTGAGTTAGTGCCTCCGTGTACAGACCTTTCTGGACTCACTGCAAACTATCTGCAGCCTTGCCAGGCAGGAAAGCTTCTGGGTTTTCTTTATTGATCCTGCAGTTGTGTCCCTTCCTTTTGAGAATGGTTCTGTCCCATGGGCATGACTGTTTCACTGAAGGAAAACTAAAGGTACTGAGGATTCTAAAAGATCAAAATGCCTACAGAGCCATGCAAACAAAGGTGTCACTGCTGATATATGTGTGTCACAGCAGTCAGGGCCTTGGCATGATTGCTTATTGGTTTAGGATTGATTGGCTCCCTGGAGTAAAAAAGATTCCAAAGGTGCTGCACCTGGGCTGCCCTAGCAGCTTCGGCATTACTTAGCAACACCACTGCTGTAAATCCACACAGAGCCATTTCATTTCACTTTACTGCATTACAGATTAGTGAGCAACACAGCACTCTTCACAACTCACACATCTCCACCAGAACCCATCAGAGATTCAGAGAGATTCAGTAGCATAGGAGAAAGTTAGATGGAGAAGGATTAAAAACAAGAGAAATTCATGCCCCAGTGTCTCTATTTATACTGTGCAAGAGTGAAGGCTCACTGAAATATCCTGGCCAGAATTTAATTCCCCAGAGAAGAATCCCAGAGAGGAAAATTGAGAATTAAGAGGGAAAAAAACCCCCGACCCCCCAAGCCTGTTTGGCATTCCCCTTCAGCTAGGTGACTAAAAACACAGCTGTCTGGTTCTACATGATGAGAAACTCGGGAACAAAGCTGGGGGCTCTCCATCATGGGGCTGGGAGGGGTTGATCCTTACAACTCTGACTCCTGTGTCTTGCATCTTCGAGTGCTTTCACATATTGCACAACCAAAAGTGTCGTGTCTTTAGTGTTCTTTTCCAAGGGGAAATCTCCACCAGGTATTGCAAGGGGTGGGGGTGAGGAGTGGTTAATGAAAAAGAGTACATGATGCCTCTTTTTGTTTCATCTCTGAGATACAGAAGAGGGTCTAAATGTTGACACAATACTGCTTGTGAGGAACTGCTAGAATAAAAATACTTCCAGGAGAAAAAAAAAGGAACACAAACCAAAATGCAGCTTCTTTTGGTAGATTTTGCTTTCTTTTTGTGAACTGTGTCTCTGACTTGGTGTGCAGCTCATACAAACTCAGCTTCTTGATGAATAACTTAGTAGAGGAAAAGGTGGAGCACTGAGCTGGCTTGCTTGAGGGATCTGAGTTTCTGTGGTGCTTGCCTCTATCAGCCTGGAGTGCTTTCTCTCAAATCCTGGGCTGTGTTTCACAGACAGGACTTACATGGAGCTGTCTCAAGTGAAAACATAGAATTCATTGACTTTTCTGGACTTCACTCTCATACTTCTAGTAGAACATTTCAAACTCCACTTCCAGCAAAAGCTTTGGGTGTGTTTGCTGTGGGAGGAATGTAATGCACCCTGGGTTCATACATTCGTCTGGAGCTCACATCCATCTCAGCAGCATGAGCATGCTCAGGGTGCTGGTGCTGGAGGACTTGACTTTGCTGGAGGAAAAGTGCTTCTCACGAAGTCCTAACAGGATCTTGGTTGAATGAACCATGTCCTAGCAGCTCCGGGGCCCCATCGCAATGACCTGGAGGAAGCCACCACCCAAGCTTGGTGGAATCCCTTCTCAAACCACTGGTGGTGGTCAAATCCTGGAGAGAAGACGCAAGGACCCACGCAAGCAACCAAGGGTAAAGGATGCCATGCTAAAGGGTGCTTTGGTTAGGGGCTGAGTACCCAGGGTGCCAGGGCAGCAAGCTTCAGAAGCATTGGATGGAGGGGTGCTTGAGTGTGTGGCCTGTGTCACTGCTTTTCTTTAGCCTGGGGTTGAGGTGGGAAGAGCAAGGTTTGGGGCCACTACTCAGTGGCTGCACATTTGGTAGTGACAGAGCAGCTGTCCACCTTGTTCATGTCCTGTGGAGGAGTTTGTGTGTCTGAAACGGCTGAGGGTGTGACTCCTCATACAGAAGAGGTTTCTAGAGGGTTGCTTTTTTGCCTCCTGTTGGAAGCCATTTAGAACCAGTCTGTTGCAATGAGAAGGGCTTGTGGGACAAAGGTGTGAAGTGATTTCGTGCCAGTCCAGTGTGCTCACTCTGCTAGAAGAGGACAGAGCATGGCTAGGCACTGTGCGTGCTCACAGTGCTCTGAAATGCAGCTAAGAGAAGCACTGGGGAAGCTTGCCCAGGAGCATGGCAGAGTAAAGAGTCCCTCCTGGGTGGAGGATTCAGGAGGAGGCACATACTGTGGGCAGCACAGCACTGTGCATGCCCTGTGGCTGTGAGGCTGTGTGTGAGGGAGGCAGGACAGCTTGGCTGCTGGCAGCAGAAGACCTTGTGGGCTAGGCCTTCATGGCAGGTTTAACATCACCACAGCAGACCTGACCTCCAGTGGCAATGGTTCAGATGATGAAGACTCTTCAGAGGAGGCGACTTTCCCAACAGTGTTTCCAGGCTGGGATGGGACCATGGCCAAGGACAAGCATGCTCCAAGTACTAGTAAGGAACTTCCTGCCTTTCTGGATGGCTTCCTCTTTTTCCTGTTCTACCCAGTGTTGTTCCTCCTCTGGCACACATTTACAGTGTGAAAATCGGAATCTGTCCTGACTGGCTCTTGTTTCATACACCTCTCCCATGCTGTAGGAAGAAAAAGCCCTTAGAGCTTGTGAGCTCCATCTCCTTAGAAGCAGCATCTTCCATTGCCTCTAGAATTGATGTCTTGTCTCCATTCATACCTGATTTGTGCCTTTCCCCTGCGGCATGTTGCATCTCAGGACCTCCTGCTTGGAGGGAGCCTCTAGCTTGTACAGGGGTGGCTCAGTTGCTTCAGTTGGCATGTCCCTCCATGCCCAGTGGACAGGAAGCCTCTCAGTTCTTGTCATTTTTCTACAAGAAGTATCTTTCCACCCCTCTTGTCCGTCCCAGACAATTGCTGCTATGTCCAGTGCTGTGTTCAGAGGAAATGCTGGGCAGTGACAATGTGCTGGTGGAGGAAACCTGCAGCTCTCTCTCCATGCTCTGCCAGCGCTTCATGGTGTGGTGTTCTGGTGTGGGTGTTGCTGCCAGCAGCAGGCCAAGGGCAGTGCCTGTGGCTGAGCCCAGGTCCTGGGCATCACTGGCTTGTGGAGCTGTCAGTGGAAGAGAAGGCTGCACTAATGGGTGTGCTTACCTCTGGGTGTCCTTTTCTGCCCCTTCTGGATACTTCTTCAACTTTTTCTACTTGCTTTTATGTCATCGTGGTGGATATTCCTCATCCTAGAGACTAAGCCTGACTTCTCTTTCCTGCTGGCAAAGCCTGGGAGGAGTTCATTTACCCTGCTGAATGGGAAGGGTGAGCAAACCCCTGCGGCCTTTGGTGCCTCCTCTCAAGGGACTCTGTTGTTTCCCGGCGCCGAAACTGATGCTTGCGACTGGCTGTGGGAGGAATGTAATGCACCCTGGGTTCATACATTCACCTGGAGCTCACATCCATCTCAGCAGCATGAGCATGCTCAGGGGGCTGGTGCTGGAGGACTTGACTTTGCTGGAGGAAAAGTGCTTCTCACGAAGTCCTAACAGGATCTTGGTTGAATGAACCATGTCCTAGCAGCTCCGGGGCCCCATCGCGATGACCTGGAGGAAGCCACCACCCAAGCTTGGTGGAATCCCTTCTCAAACCACTGGTGGTGGTCAAATCCTGGAGAGAAGACGCAAGGACCCACGCAAGCAACCAAGGGTAAAGGATGCCATGCTAAAGGGTGCTTTGGTTAGGGGCTGAGTACCCAGGGTGCCAGGGCAGCAAGCTTCAGAAGCATTGGATGGAGGGGTGCTTGAGTGTGTGGCCTGTGTCACTGCTTTTCTTTAGCCTGGGGTTGAGGTGGGAAGAGCAAGGTTTGGGGCCACCTCTGCCCTGCGAGCATGAGGCTGTGTGTGAGGGAGGCAGGACAGCTTGGCTGCTGGCAGCAGAAGACCTTGTGGGCTAGGTCTTCATGGCAGGTTTAACATCACCACAGCAGACCTGACCTCCAGTGGCAATGGTTCAGATGATGAAGACTCTTCAGAGGAGGCGACTTTCCCAACAGTGTTTCCAGGCTGGGATGGGACCATGGCCAAGGACAAGCATGCTCCAAGTACTAGTAAGGAACTTCCTGCCTTTCTGGATGGTTTCATTCTTCTTCCTGCTCTACCCAGTGTTGTTCCTCCTCTGGCACACATCTGTACAACCAGCACCTGCGTGGTAGTGAGCGTCCTGTCTGCAAAAGATGTCCAAGCACAACCTGGGGAGGCTAAACCCCAGTGGCATGTTAATAAATATCTGAGGGCTGGGGGTCTGGAGTGGGAGGACAGGCTCTGCTCACTGCTCCCTGGGATGGGACAAGGAGCAATGGGTGCAGGCTGCAGCACAGGAGGTTCCACCTCAACACAGGGGGGAACTTCTTTACTGTAAGGGTCACAGAGCACTGGCACAGGCTGCCCAGAGAGGCTGTGGAGTCTCCTTCTCTGGAGCCTTTCCAGGCCTGTCTGGAAGTGTTCCTCTGTGACCTGAGCTGGATTGTATGGTCTTGCTCTGGCACCAGGGTTGGACTGGATGATCTCTTTGGCTCCCTTTCAATCCCTGGCATCCTTTGATCCTGTGACTACTTGGATGTTTGGGTTGGAATTTTTTTTCTGGAAGAGATTGTAATTTTCACAAGGAAATCTAAAAATGACTTCTTGCTCTGGGACTGTTTCCTCTCCTGGGGGTTTCCAGCATCAATCCACCTTCCTTTGCAACTCTGCGTTGGCGGCACATGGCCTTCCAGCTGCCTCTGATGGCCCAGTGGTGTCTGCATGCTCCATGGGTGGAATGTGTGCAGCCTCCTGTGGAAGTCTTGCAGCACCCAGTTGCGTTGTAGCGCTCTTGCCTACTGCTGGCTTCCAGCTGCTGCCGATTGTTTGCTGTCCCTCGTGGTTTAGCTCAGTGGTGGCTGTTCTAACGTGGACAGGAGCACTTCTTGAGCACTTGGCAAGCATGGTTTGCATGGAGTCAGGCGGCTAACACATTCTTTAGGCCCAGCACTATTCTTCAGGCCTGAGTTTCAACATGTGTCACTGCTGCCAGGGTTCTGCACTACTTCCACTCTCCAGGATGCCTCAGTTGTTTGGATTTCCCCCCATTCTTCTTGGGAAAGCTTGCTTCTGTCCAATGCACAGAAAGCAGCAACTAGCTGGATGCATGGGGATTTGGCAGGGAGATTGCAGAGACTGCAGCTAAGCTGTGCCTGGATTTCCATTTTCCATCTCCTTCCTGGCACACCCTGACAGCAGGGTACTGGCAGATGGTCAGTGTCGAACCCTTCGTTGTTTAACAGCTGTGGACGTGCAGCACGGAATGCCCCTGGAGATCTCCAGACAAGACCATTGGAGCCCTGCCTACACAGATGAAGAGGAGCAGTATCCTAGCTCTGCTGGCAGGGGTAAAGCAATTCAGTATTTCAGATAAGGCTCAGATTTGCACAGCTGGATATAGTTCCCACGCCGTCAGCCTCAGCTCTGTGCCATGCCTTCACAGCATTACCGAGCCCTCAGAAGTGGCACCTGTAGCATTCAGCTGTCATCCCCAGTTCTCCCTCCTTGCCATTCAGTCCTCATTACTTGCCACTTTTTCCTCACATCTCAGACTTTCCACCTTGCACTGCCAATAGTGTGATATATCTGAGCATGTCATACCTGACAACCCACCTTGGTGAGAAAAAAAAGTCCATTTCCTTCCACTGCCAAATTTCTATTGGAAAATCTGGGGACACAGCTAAAGAAGGGAGGTCCAAATACACAAAACTGCTGCAGAGGATGGTGGATCATCTCTAGGTGAGCACCAACACTTTGCTGCCACTGTTAGTGCCAGCAGCCAGCTGAGATGCTGCAAGTGTCCTCATGCTCTTCAAGAGGTTGGGGGTTTTTGGTCTAAACCCCTGTGTAGGCAGAAGCTCGCAGGGGGCCCTCTCCAGCTATCGTTGCTCTGTACCTTAAATGGTTTCTAGCTGCAGTGTTTTGAAGAGCACAGCTGGAGCTGAGCTTTGTTTGTAGGATGTTATGGCTGTCGTGCACAGCCCTGCCCTGTTAAGGAGGGGCGCAGAACTGAACAGCTGTGTACATCTGGGCTGGGGTCCGGGCTAGGCATTACCTAAAATGAGATAGCACTGAAGAGAAATAAACTTTGCTGGGACTTGTGGAAACCCCCCTGTGAAAACAAACCTTTTCCATGCCCTCTGACAGTTCTCTGGGTGATAGGGTTTGCCTCCAAGAGCCAGGCATCTGTCCTTCTGGTTCCAAGGTGCTTTAGCCAGTGAGCTTAGACAGCTGCTGTCGGAACAGTTGCTGGAGATGCCTAGAAATCCCTCCTGTGGTACCTTCCTTTTGGATCTGAAGCATTGTTAGATCAGTTGCATTCATGTAAGAGTTAACTGGAACTTGCCTCTTTTTTTGTAGCAAGATAATCTCTATGTATTCAGTATAACTACAAAGACAGTTAGCTCTGTTTGCATGAGTGCTCTCCTTACGAGCGTTGCATTGGCTGGATGTGAAGATGAATGTTCCTCCACCTTCTCTCTTCTTGGGCTATCAGGCAGGTTTCTCTCTCTAGTGCATGTAGAAGTTCTGGCTCAAGCTTTGTGTGCCCTTAGGAAGGACCTTTGCCTTACCTTTAATATATTGCTCATGGAAACATTTGAAACCCAGAGTGGGTATAATCTAGACTGAGTTCTAATGCTCATCTTAGTGTTTGTTATATGTGTTCTTGTTGTCTTTTTTAACCCTGGTCTTTATTTTCTAAGCCTTTTAATGTTCACTAGAAAAACCCTGATGGTGGTGGTACTTCAGGTGATTTCTGACTTCATCTTCTGCCATACAAACAGCAGTAAATTAAAGAATGAGCAAGGTGCAGATGACATAGAATGAAGTGGGAGTGTTGATCTGCTGGAGGGTAGGAAGACTCTACAGAGAGATCTGGATGGGTTGGACTGGTGGGCTAAGGTCAGTTGCATGAGGTTTAATAAGGTCAAGGGCTGGCTCCTGCTCCTCCATCACCACAACCCCACAACTGCTCCAGGCTTGTCTATGAGTGGCTGGAAACTGCTCAGCAGAGAAGGACCTGCAGGAGATGGCTGACAGACAGCTGAGCATGAGCCAGGATGTGGATCAGAAGTGGAGTGACCAGCAGAAGTAAGGAAGTGATTGTCCCCCTGGACTCAGCACTGGTGAGGCTGAGCATGAGCCAGGATGTGGATCAGAAGTGGAGTGACCAGCAGAAGTAAGGAAGTGATTGTCCCCCTGGACTCAGCACTGGTGAGGCTGAGCATGAGCCAGGATGTGGATCAGAAGTGGAGTGACCAGCAGAAGTAAGGAAGTGATTGTCCCCCTGGACTCAGCACTGGTGAGGCTGAGCATGAGCCAGGATGTGGATCAGAAGTGGAGTGACCAGCAGAAGTAAGGAAGTGATTGTCCCCCTGGACTCAGCACTGGTGAGGCTGAGCATGAGCCAGGATGTGGATCAGAAGTGGAGTGACCAGCAGAAGTAAGGAAGTGATTGTCCCCCTGGACTCAGCACTGGTGAGGCTACATTTCAAGTGCTGTTTTCAGCTTTGGGCACCACAGTACAAGGACACTGAGGTGCTGGAGCAGGCCCAGAGAAGGGCAAGAAAGCTGGTGAGGGGAGTGGAGAGCAGGGCTGGTGAGTAGAGGCTGAGGGAGCTGGGATTGCTTAGTCTGAAGAAGAGAAAGCTGAGAGGAGACCTCCTGGGTACCTGAAAGGAGGTCAGAGTCAAGCCAGTATTGGCCTCTTCTCCCAAGTAACCAATGACAGGGCAAGAGGAAATTGCCTGAAATTGTGTCAGGGAAGGTTTAGGTTGGAGATTAGGAAAAAACTTCCTTTCTTCAAGAGTGGTCAGGCATTGGAATAGGCTGCCCAAGGGGATGGTGGAGTCACCATCCCTGGAAGTGTTGAAGAAATGAGTAGATGTGGCACTCTGGGACATGGTCCCGTGGTCATGGAGATGTTGGGTAGAAGGTTGGACTTGATGATCTGCAAGGTCTTTTCCAGCCTTTATGAGTCAGTGATTCTATGGAGTGACTTTCTCAATAACAGCTTTACTTATTGAGTACAACTTTAGAATTCTTTTCTCCTTTGGGGATAAGAACCTGTCCATTTCTTCATCCAGAAGGAAGGAGAGTTTCCTTGAAACCACTCTTGTAACTGTGTGTTTGAGATACTAACTCGGAAGAGAAGGTTCATCTTTTTCACATGAAAAGCCCCAGAATGCACAGACTGAAGAGTTCAGGTAGTAGGAATAACTGTGAGCTAGAGATGCAAGCTGTTGTTCCTCTGCATTCTTCCATGGCTGCTCTTGCAGCTTTCCTTTGCTGTTGGTCATCAGGATACTTCACTGCACTCTCACTTCTCCTTCCTGGTGATGCTTGGTGATTGGCAGGCTTCCTGGTTGCCAGGCTTCCCAAAGGACTTCTCTCCTCATTCCTCTTTCATTTCACATCAAATGCAACAAAGAAAGGAAAAACCCAAACCCAAAGAGAGGCAGCCTTGTTGTGTAGGTGATGAGCCAAGAATGATCAAAGGGCTGGAGCTGCTCTGCTATGGGGACAGGCTGAGAGAGTTGGGGTTGTTCAGTCTGGAGAAGAGAAGGCTCCAAGGAGACCTTCTTGTGGCCTGCCAGTATCTGAAGGGGGCTGCAAGAAAGATGGGGACTTTTTAGGGTGTCAGGTGATGGGACTGGGGGGAGAATGGAGCAAAACTAGAAGTGGGTAGATTCAGATTGGATGTTAGGAAGAAGTTCTTCAGCATAGAATTCTATGATTCTGTGACACAACAGCATGAGGATGGTGAGACATTGGCACAGGTTGCCCAGGGAGGTGATGGAAGCCTCATCCCTGGGTGTTTTTAAGGCCAGGGTGGATGTGGCTCTGGGCAAACTGATCTAGTGTGAGGTGTCCCTGCCCATGGCAGGGGGGTTGGAGCTGAATGATGCCTGAGGGCCCTTCCAACCCTGTGGCTCTATGGTAATGTGACCAGTGTGGAGTATTTTGATCACCATTGACTCAATCATCATCTTGTCAGCACTAGTTACAAGTGAGCATGAAAAGAATCAAGGACCAACCTCACACCCACTGCTACACAGTGTTCATTCAGGAGGGAGCACTCCAGAACAAAGTCCTGCAAGTACACCTGGGATTATCCAACAACAGGAATTTACTGCTGCAGGTGAAAGTGGCACTGAGAAGGAATCTTCTCCTACAGGTAACAGCACAGCTCACACTTCAGTCAACCACCAAAGACTGCCGAAGGTTTAGGCTTAGGGTTTGGCTTTGTTGGGTCTTTTGGGCTTTTCAACTAAAAATGTTGCATTCTAAGGCCAAACCAGAGGTTCTGTGGATAAGTCTGAGCAATTCTGATGTTCTGTCATCTCCCTCAGACCTGTCCCTGAGGTCTGGATTCCTTCCTGTTTGGATTGCGTGTCAGGACCCGGGACAGATGAGTTCTGTACCTGTCTCTTGGCAGCCAGAAGGTTTGAGCAGACCATCCAGCAGGGCTCTGTCTGCAGGCCACAGTCAATGTTTCAATGACAGCAGCTGTAATTTTTGTGTGTCTGAGCTGTGTTCACTGCCCTGTTGCAGGCTGTGGTTGGAAGTGGGGTAGCTTGTAGCAGTTTTTGTTAGTATGGCAACTCTATCCAAACTGTCTGTGAGGATATGAGGGCAGGATGGGGGTGTGCAGCCTGGAGAAGAGAACGTTCCAGGGGGACCTCACAGCTGCCTTCCAACAGATGAAGGGATCCTGCAGGAAGGCTGCAGAGGGACTTTTCCTGAGGGTGTCTAGAGACAGGACAAGGGGGAGTGGTTTGAAGCTGAGGCAGAGCAGGGTTAGATTGGAGCTGACAAAGAAGTTCTAGGAGACAAGCAGCTAATGTGAGCCAGCAGAGTGCCCAGGTGGCACAGGAAGCCAATGGCATCCTGGCCTGGATCAGCAATGGTGTGACCAGCAGGAGCAGGGCAGGGATGGTCTCCCTGTGCTGGGCACTGGTGAGGCCACAGCTCGAGTGCTGGGTTCAGCTTGGGGCACCTCAGCACAAGAAAGACACTGAGGGGCTGGAGAGGCTGCAGGGAAGAGCAAGTAAGCTGGTGAAGGCCCTGGAGAAGGAGCCTGATGAGAAGCAGCTGAGGGCACAGGGACTGGTTAGTGTGAGGAAGAGGAGGCTGATGCAGACGTTATCGCCCTCTGCAGCTACCTGAGAGCACAGACTGATGCTGGTCTCTTCTCACAGGTCATTAGTGACAGAACCAGAGGCAACAGCCTCAGACTGCACCAGAGGAGGTTTAGGCTGGACATTAGGGAAACCTTTCCCCTGCAGGAGTGGTGAAGCACTGGAACAGGCTGCCCAGGGAGGTGGTGGAGTCACCACCCCTGGAGGTGTTTCCAGGTCCTTTAGCTGTGGTGCTTAGCGATGTGGTCTAGTGGTGACCCTGGCAGAGCAGAGATGATCTCAGGGGCCATCCCCAGCCTGAATGACTCTGTGAGTTTGTGGTCTGTAAGTGTGGTACCAGCTCCTTGCTGATAAGCTTCCCTGGTGGAAGGAATGCAGTCCCAGCGAGGTTACCAACTTCAGGTTGGCACTTGGACACCTATTTGGATAGTAGCTTACTTGCTGCCTGGATGGAGGTTACTTGTAGGTATCATGATGTAGGCATGCTCAAAAAGTCTCCTAAAAGGGTAACTCAGGAGCTCAGACAGATGCACTGCTGAGTTGGAACTTTCTTCTAGTGCATAACAGTCAGCAGGAAGGATTAGTGTCTTTACTCTGCCCTTCTCTACTCTAATTGTACAACTATAGCAATATTTTGTGGCCTAGTTGCAATTAATATTTTAACATGACTGTGGCAATTCTTGCTTTGGTTTTTTTTGCTTGCTTGTTTGGTTGTGTCTTTTGGAGGTGGTGGTGTTTTTGTGTTTTTTCAGCTGGGTTGAAGGCATTAAGGAGAGGTTATTCTGCTTACAAGATTTGGGTACTCTCATACCATGGCTGTCTAGTGAAAAGCTACAGATTGGTTGCTATTGGCAATGTCATATCAAATCAAATGTGCTCCAGTTGGGCACTCTCCTCATTGTGTGCACCATTCACACAGATCTACAGCTGGTGCCTCTCTGCCAGCCTTCCTTGTCTAGCTTTGTGGAGATGCTGCAGTAAGAGAAGAGTGACATTTTAAGGGGGAAACAAAAGAGATGTTGCCATTACACTCAAATTCTGCGCCTAAAGCCCTGCTTGTGGGTCATGTT
The DNA here is from genome assembly GCF_015220805.1 of Pogoniulus pusillus. Lineage (NCBI taxonomy): Eukaryota > Metazoa > Chordata > Aves > Piciformes > Lybiidae > Pogoniulus > Pogoniulus pusillus. The sequence continues at coordinate 52,909,669 of NC_087264.1, forward strand.
CTTGTGGCTGTTTCTTCCCCTGCTGTTCTCAGTTCTGCATCAGTGGATATTGGTTTGCTGTTCACCAAACACAAAGCCAGCAGCATGATTTGGGGAAATACTTTCAGGCAGCAGTGAAGTATCTTGGGTTTGGAAAGCACTGGAAAGCACATGCTCAGTGCAAGGAGGAGCCAGTCCTGTTCAGTGATACCAGACAGCTTTCCTAAGCATCAACCACACTGAGCAGCAAATCTGCTTTACTTCTCTTTGCCACTAAATGTAGTAGACATGTGAGCAAGGCCTGGCATAGAGACAAGAACTGAAGAGGACAATAATGTGACAAATGGATCTTTCTATGCTGAGTTGATAATTGCTTCACCATCATCACAACAGCTGTGGTCCCCAGCCACGGGGCCAAACACAACAACTCGGCGCAAGACCTGTCGGTGTACCCAGGTTGGGAGCGAGGAAAGGACCATGCTGCTGCACAAACTGCTCTAATGGATAGAGTTAATCCTTCCAGAGAGAATAACCAGGACAAAGAGACTCCCACTAAAGGTACTAGTCATGGTGTCACTGTGTGCAGCTCACCACTTCTGTCTCTCAGCTGCCTCGACCAGGAACTTGCAGAGAGGAGTAACTTGTCCATGTCTTGAAGACAACAACTATAGAGTGCTCAATTTCCTCTGCAGTCTGCCTGGTTGGACCTAGAGATAGATGTTTTCAATTTTATCTCTAGATAAAACATTATTCTTTTACTTCCCATCATCACCACTTTTAGTGCTTCCTGTTTCTCAGTGAAGCACAGCCAAGGACTTGTCAGGCTTATTACACTTGGTGCTGTCAAGCTGCCTTTGCCAGACAGTGGAGTCCATAGTGATGTATGTTTGTACATCAGCTGGTTACTGCCACTGATTTGAGAGTAGCCATGATCTTCTCATAGGTTTTAGCTGATACACAGCATGATGAGAGGGAGGAGTTTAAGAACCTGGCATGAACCTACATGGTTCTGCAGTCCCCTGTGACACACACCAGTCACAGCAGCAAAAGGGTGCTCTGGAAACACCTCACCCTGAGATAAGGGGAAAGGAAGCAGCTCTGAGTCCTCTCTCAAACATGCAACACTCAGGAACTATTGTCCACTGTGTGGCTGCTGGGTGAATGTCGTCTCTGGTTGCTGTGTGTTCTTCATGTGGTATCCTTTCTGTCTCACTGCTGTTACCACTTGACAGCATGAGCCAGCCAGTTCAAAAGGGCAGCTGGGGTTACAATGCTGCGAGGCTGATGGAAATCAAAACAAACAGAGCAGTCTCTTCTCTTTCCTTCTCTGTGGTCCAGTTAGAATGAAAAAACATGCAGTCAGCTTTGCAGCTCAGTGGGCTCATTGCATTGCAAACTACAGAGAAGTTCTGAAAGAACAGGGCAGAGGAATGAACCCATACTCTGTGACTTAGCACTGCTCAGTCTGAGCAACAAAAGGAAGCCAGTGCATCTAGAAGGAACTCTTTAATGTCACTGCTGCCAGCTGTGACATAAAACACACTGGAGCTGCACCTCAGCCCAGGATGCAGGTCAGGGAATACTATTGACTGCTGCCACTGTGCTCATTCCTTGTGTCCATCACCTTTGGGAATATTTTAAATTCAGTGGAAAAAAGAAACTTTGCATGTGTTGGGAACGGGGTGGGCAAGGCTGCAGGCATGGAGCTCACAGCTGATTAAATCATTGTAGTAACTGCAGTTGCCTCTGCTGATGGTGCCCACCATGAAGATCCAACTCAGCCACCTCTGCCTTCAGACAGTGAACCAGGACAGGGCACAGAAGGCATAGTGCACCCCACAGCCATCCCTGGGAACGAGGCCCTCCACACGACCACATCCAGCAGGGGCAAAGCTGGAGCTGAGCCTCCTCTGACGGGTACCTGTAAGAATAATGGATCACTCTCACTTCTCATGGCTGGAGTGGACTGAGGCATTATTCCTTCTGAAGCTGGCTCCTTGCCCTATCTTCCTCCTCGTGTGCTCTGTGGTCTCAGCATGGACTTGCAGCGCGAGAGTCTCCTGGTGGAATTGGTGCTGGTGATAGAATTACCTTCTGGACGAGGCCCCAGGGCCTCCTTGCTGGTGCACTTGGTGGTCTCTGTCCATTACTGCAGCATGATTCTGGGTGGCCTCTTGACTGCTGTGCCAGGCAGCAGAGTGGTGACACTGAATCTGCAGCCCCTTCTTGCTTTCTTGCTCGCTGGTGGCATCGGGCGCGGTGCGCTTTGGCGCGGTGGAGGTGCTCCGCTGGGTTAAGCTCCTGGGGCTCAGCAGCAGGAGCTGACTGGGGAATGCTGTCCCGCTGGTGAGGGCAGGGCAGTCCCAGCAGAGCCGAGTCCCATAGCTGCTGCCCTCAACCCCACGCTGCTCCTCCACTGATGGACTGCAAGAGCAGCAGAGAGCAGGCTGCAGCATGGCCACTCCCTCTGAGCCTCAGGGCCAGCTTGGGGCTACTCTGGGCTCCTTCCGAAGGTCTTCCCTCTCCACCTGCCGCTGGCATCTCTCTGAGTAGCCAGTGTCTGTCTCCAGCATGCTGAGCATGCATGAGTTGCTGAAAGAGCTCTCAGGAGCCAGTGTGGGAGGAGGGGACACCTTCACACCTTCTCCTCTCCTGTGCTTGGAGTGAGGAGGATGGACTTGCTTCCTGGCTTGCTGTCTATCGGGAAGGAGGGAGACCATGTTGGGGGTGGTGAGGTGAGCAGCCTTGTTTAGAGCTGATCATGCCACCGTCACGGCAGCCTCAGACCCCATGGGGGATGCTAATCAAGAGGAAGCAACCAAGGGGCCGCTGTCGGCTGGCACTCTACCTGGAGGTGAAAGCCAAGGAGCCAACAGCACAGAGGGTTCCCATGCCGGCTGGATGCCTGGGCTCTTTCCAGATGCTGAAGATCATCTCAACCAGTTGCAGACCTCTCCTCCTACAAGTAAGAGCAAAGATTTGAATCCATTCTTTGTGACCTGATTCTGCTCACAGTTTTTAACAACAGAAGGGAGCCAAAGCCTCTAGAATGGGCTCTTTACTGTCACTGCTGCCAGCTGTGACGTACAACACACTGGAGCTGCACCTCAGTGAGTGAGTGGTGACCATATATGGGAGAAGAGAAGCTCTCCCCTCTCTTGTTGTGCAAAAGGGGTAGCAGTAATTTAAGGTGACCAGGAAGCTTGCACGTGTTGGGAACAGGGTGGGCAAGGCTGCAGGCATGAAGCTCACAGCTGATTAAATCATTGTAGTAACTGCAGTTGCCTCTGCTGATGGTGCCCACCATGAAGATCCAACTCAGCCACCTCTGCCTTCAGACAGTGAACCAGGACAGGGCACAGAAGGCATAGTGCACCCTACAGCCATCCCTGGGAACGAGGTCATCCACACGACCACATCCAGCAGGGGCAAAGCTGGAGCCGAGCCTCCTCTGACGGGTACCTGTAAGAATAATGGATCACTCTCACTTCTCATGGCTGGAGTGGACTGAGCCATTATTCCTTCTGAAGCTGGCTCCTTGCCCTATCTTCCTCCTCGTGTGCTCTGTGGTCTCAGCATGGACTTGCAGCGCGAGAGTCTCCTGGTGGAATTGGTGCTGGTGATAGAATTACCTTCTGGACGAGGCCCCAGGGCCTCCTTGCTGGTGCACTTGGTGGTCTCTGTCCATTACTGCAGCATGATTCTGGGTGGCCTCTTGACTGCTGTGCCAGGCAGCAGAGTGGTGACGCTGAATCTGCAGCCCCTTCTTGCTTTCTTGCTCGCTGGTGGCATCGGGCGCGGTGCGCTTTGGCGCGGTGGAGGTGCTCCGCTGGGTTGAGCTCCTGGGGCTCAGCAGCAGGAGCTGACTGGGGAATGCTGTCCCGCTGGTGAGGGCAGGGCAGTCCCAGCAGAGCCGCGTCCCGTAGCTGCTGCCCTCAACCCCACGCTGCTCCTCCACTGATGGACTGCAAGAGCAGCAGAGAGCAGGCTGCAGCATGGCCACTCCCTCTGAGCCTCAGGGCCAGCTTGGGGCTACTCTGGGCTCCTTCCGAAGGTCTTCCCTCTCCACCCGCCGCTGGCATCTCTCTGAGTAGCCAGTGTCTGTCTCCAGCATGCTGAGCATGCATGAGTTGCTGAAAGAGCTCTCAGGAGCCAATGTGGGAGGAGGGGACACCTTCACACCTTCTCCTCTCCTGTGCTTGGAGTGAGGAGGATGGACTTGCTTCCTGGCTTGCTGTCTATCGGGAAGGAGGGAGACCATGTTGGGGGTGGTGAGGTGAGCAGCCTTGTTTAGAGCTGATCATGCCACCGTCACGGCAGCCTCAGACCCCATGGGGGATGCTAATCAAGAGGAAGCAACCAAGGGGCCGCTGTCGGCTGGCACTCTACCTGGAGGTGAAAGCCAAGGAGCCAACAGCACAGAGGGTTCCCATGCCGGCTGGATGCCTGGGCTCTTTCCAGACGCTGAAGATCATCTCAACCAGTTGCAGACCTCTCCTCCTACAAGTAAGAGCAAAGATTTGAATACATTCTTTGTGACCTGATTATGGTCAGAGTCTTGAGCAACAGAAGGGAGCCAAAGCCTCTAGAATGGGCTCTTTACTGTCACTGCTGCCAGCTGTGACGTACAACATGCTGGAGCTGCACCTCAGCCTGGAATGCAGGTCAGGGAATTCTCATGACTGCAGCCTCTGTGCTCATTGCCTGTGTCCATCACTCTTGGGGATATTTTGTGTTCAGTGAAAAACATGAGGAAAAGGAATGCCAAGGTTCAGTAAATCAATTCAGAGCGTGGTGATCACATATGGGAGAAGAGAAGCTCTCCCCTCTCTTGTTGTTCAAAAGGGGTAGCAGTAGTGTAAAGTGGCCAGGAAACTTGCACGTGTTGGGAACGGGGTGGGCAAGGCTGCAGGCATGAAGCTCACAGCTGATTAAATCATTGTAGTAACTGCAGTTGCCTCTGCTGATGGTGCCCACCATGAAGATCCAACTCAGCCACCTCTGCCTTCAGACAGTGAACCAGGACAGGGCACAGAAGGCATAGTGCACCCCACAGCCATCCCTGGGAACGAGGCCCTCCACACGACCACGTCCAGCTGGGGCAAAGCTGGAGCTGAGCCTCCTCTGACGGGTACCTGTAAGAATAATGGATCACTCTCACTTCTCATGGCTGGAGTGGACTGAGGCATTATTCCTTCTGAAGCTGGCTCCTTGCCCTATCTTCCTCCTCGCGTGTCTGTGGTCTCAGCATGGACTTGCAGCGCGAGAGTCTCCTGGTGGAATTGGTGCTGGTGATAGAATTACCTTCTGGACGAGGCCCCAGGGCCTCCTTGCTGGTGCACTTGGTGGTCTCTGTCCATTACTGCAGCATGATTCTGGGTGGCCTCTTGACTGCTGTGCCAGGCAGCAGAGTGGTGACGCTGAATCTGCAGCCCCTTCTTGCTTTCTTGCTCGCTGGTGGCATCGGGCGCGGTGCGCTTTGGCGCGGTGGAGGTGCTCCGCTGGGTTAAGCTCCTGGGGCTCAGCAGCAGGAGCTGACTGGGGAATGCTGTCCCGCTGGTGAGGGCAGGGCAGTCCCAGCAGAGCCGAGTCCCATAGCTGCTGCCCTCAACCCCACGCTGCTCCTCCACTGATGGACTGCAAGAGCAGCAGAGAGCAGGCTGCAGCATGGCCACTCCCTCTGAGCCTCAGGGCCAGCTTGGGGCTACTCTGGGCTCCTTCCGAAGGTCTTCCCTCTCCACCTGCCGCTGGCATCTCTCTGAGTAGCCAGTGTCTGTCTCCAGCATGCTGAGCATGCATGAGTTGCTGAAAGAGCTCTCAGGAGCCAGTGTGGGAGGAGGGGACACCTTCACACCTTCTCCTCTCCTGTGCTTGGAGTGAGGAGGATGGACTTGCTTCCTGGCTTGCTGTCTATCGGGAAGGAGGGAGACCATGTTGGGGGTGGTGAGGTGAGCAGCCTTGTTTAGAGCTGATCATGCCACCGTCACGGCAGCCTCAGACCCCATGGGGGATGCTAATCAAGAGGAAGCAACCAAGGGGCCGCTGTCGGCTGGCACTCTACCTGGAGGTGAAAGCCAAGGAGCCAACAGCACAGAGGGTTCCCATGCCGGCTGGATGCCTGGGCTCTTTCCAGACGCTGAAGATCATCTCAACCAGTTGCAGACCTCTTTTCCTACTAGTAAGAACTCCAAGTCTTGAGCTTTTTCTTTTGTCCATCCTTGCCATAGCAGCTGCCCCAGAAGGTTTGCGCTCACTCTGCTGGGCAATTGCTGTCAAGCAGTTTTCTGGGGGGGTGAGTGGGGGTGTTACTATTCTTTAAATTCTGCTCAAAAGACATCATTAAAGGGAATTTCTTCCTGTGTAGATCGAAAAGGCTTAAACCAGCATTTTGCCAACAGCCTTTCTGTGCAGTGTGGTGTCTGCCTGGGGTAGCACAGCTCTCAGAGTCAGGAGGTGTGCAGTTTCTCTTCATGGCCACACATGCACGCACCAGAGAGTATTTTGCCTTCCTTTTTTACTCTGTTACTTCTGTCCCCTCCATATCCCCTCTATGTCCTGTGATTATGTATCCAAAGAGAAGTCATTTTTCCTTTCCCAGTGTATTTGCTGTTGCTATCATGCCAGGCACTAATTACCAAGCTGTAACTGAAATCCCATTTGGAAGTAACCTTTTGTGTTTAGGAGCTGTCCTGCTGGGGTCTGGGCACCTCACTGCCCCGCACACAGCCTGTCATTAAGTGCCTGTTTGTAGTGAGCACTGACAGCATGGCAACTGAAGGGACTTTTCCTTCTTCCCAAAAGCAATTTCTATGCTATTAATCATCCTAACAGGAAGGGTTGTTTGGTTTGGGGTTTTTTTCCTCCAAAGGCTACTTCTGAGAGACACCAATCCCAGTACTATTGCCAGGCACCTTCTTGGAAATTAGTGGAACCTTTCCAGGGTGGATTTGGCCAAGGATCTGTAGAGATTCTCTGCACATAAAATGAGATCATGAACCTGTGCTTTTACAGCATCATACAGCAAACACTTGACAGAAAATTCTCTCATTCATTAATTAATTAATGTTAATTCATAATAACACAACACTAATAACATGGTAATTTTTACAGCTGCATAATGCTCACAGGGGAGTCAGCATCCAGGCTTTGGGAGAAATGGAGGCTGAGGGGAGACCTTCTGGCTCTCTACAGCTCCCTGAAATGAGGTTGGAGCCAGATTGGTCTCTTCTCCCTAGTGACAACTGCTAGGATAGGAGGAAATCAGGGAGCTGGAGCAGCTCTGCTAGGAGGACAGGCTGAGGGAGCCTGGGGGTGTTCATCCTGGAGAACAGAAGGCTCCAGGCAGAGCAAAGAGCAGCCTGCCAGGACCTGAAGCGGCTACAAGCAGGCTGCAGAGGGACTGTTTGCAGAGGCCTGCAGGGACAGGATGAGGGCAGTGGTTTGAAATGAGAGCAGAGCAGATTGAGACTGGATGTGAGGAGCAAGTTCTGCACCAGCAGGGTGGTGCAATGTCATGACTGCCCTGTTGTCCAAGTGCCCATGGAATAACAACTCAGTTCAGTGATGCAAGCCAAAACAGTAACTCTTCTGAGAAACCCCACCCCAGTATGTTGTCAAAGGGAAAAGGGGAGAGCTTTTGAGGATCCCTTACAAGCACCTCTCCAGAGCCAGAACTGCAATGGATTGAGCCCTGATTCTTCATACTCAATACCCAGGGGAGGGTATGGGCAAATGCAGTGCTCTAAACATGTATTTCTGTGCTATTGTGGTGGCTTTTCTCAAGAGTCATAGAGAGCACCTCAGTAAAAAAGTATCCTCAGATCCTCCAAAGGGCTTCCACTCCAACCCCCTGCACTCCACAGGCTGCTCACAGCCTTGGCCAACCTCACCTTGAATACCTCCAGGCATGAGGCCTCAACCACCTCCCTGGCCAACCTGTTGCAGGGTCCCAGCACCCTCCTGGTGCAGAACTTGTTCCTAAAATCCAATCTCAATCTGCTCTGCTCTCATTTCAAACCATTGCCCTCATCCTGACCCTGCAGACCTTTGCAAACAGTCCCTCTTGTAGCCCCTTCAGGTCCTGGCAGGCTGCTCTTAGGTCTGCCTGGAGCCTTCCCTCCTCCAGGCTGAACACTCCTAGCTCCTTCAGCCTGTTCTTCTAGCAGAGTTCTTCCAGACTCTTGATCATTTTCATAGCCATTTTGGGATGTTTCAGCTTTCTAGCTAAACAGAGACAGTGCTCAGGCACTGATGAGAAAGATGCTCTGAGGCATCCCTCTCTAGACAGCACAAAACAACTCAGCAGCTGTTTCTTTTCAATAAAAACAGTGAAATAAAGCAATGAAAACATCTGGAAGCTTCATGAACTACTTGCTGGCAAAGCTTAACAGAGGGAAAAGTGTGTTTCTCAGTTTTGTGTTTTCCAGCTGCTATTAGGACATGAGATCAGAAGGGTTGGCTAGAAATAACTTGCAATGTGTGCTACAGAAAAAGAAGCTCACAGCTGATTAGAGGAAATGCTTATTTTGGGCTGGCAGAGTCTGGAAGAACTCAGAGAGGTGGAGATTTGTGATATCTTTTTGTGTAGTGACAGTGAAGGAGGAATCCCAAATGAAATCACTTTATCTGTAGTCTGCTGATAACATTAGACTTGAGATCCCGAAATGGCAACAGCTGGGGCCAGAACTGCCTCTGCATGTAGGCTACAGCAGTATGGTCAGCACAGCAGATACTTGAGACAAGCATGCATTTGGATTTCAGGCCTAGTGCCCCCTTAGAACCAAAGAAAGGAATGAGGGATGCAGCTTTGAGTTTGCAGAGAGCATTTCTTTTCCATAGCTATGAAGTTTAAGGCCACTAGAGAACCATCCTTCTACTTTATGATAGCAATAAAGGTTTAGAAGCCCATTTTTAGCCTGTGGAAGGTTAAAAAGAAAAGGTTCCACGTTTCTCTATCTCAGTCATTCTAGTTTTAAAGGACAAAAAAAGGAGAGGGAGATTCTGGGAATTTCTAATGGCTTCTTGGTTCACAAAAGTGTAGCATAATCAAAACTGAAACATATGAGAGAGGCAAGAGGGGAAACCCAGGAGTGTTGTTATTCAAAACAGAGACAAGTCAGTATGCAGAGGAGCATCATGATCATAGGGTGGTAGTGCTCAGTGTAAAGCCTTTTGAATCACAGAGTGGTTTGGGTTGGAAGGGACTTCCAGAGGTCATCCAGTCCAACCCCCCTGCACTCAGCAGGGACATCCTCCACTACAGCAGCTTGCTCACAGCCTTGGCCAGCCTCACCTTGAACAGCTCCAGGCATGGGGCCTCAACTGCCTCCTGGGCAACCTGCTGCAGTGTTCCAGCACCCTCCTGGTGCAGAATTTGTTCCTCACATCCAACATAAATCTGCTCTGCTCTCATCTCAAACCATTTCCCTCATCCTGTCCCTGCAGGCCTTTGCAAACAGTCCCTCTGCAGCCTTCTTGTAGCCCCTCCAGGTCCTGGCAGGCTGCTCTTAGCTCTGCCTGGAGCCTTCTCTTCTCCAAGCTGAACACCCCCAGCTCCCTCAGCCTGTCCTTCTAGCAGAGCTGCTCCAGCCCCTGATCATCTTTGTGGCCTCCTCTGGACCCTCCCCATCAGGTCCATGTCCTTCCTGTGTTTAGAGCTCCAGAGCTAGCCCCAGCCCTGCAGGTGAGGTCTCAGCAGAGCAGGACAGAGGGGGCAGGATCCCCTCTCTCCATCTCTGGCCACACTGCTTTGGATGCAGCCCAGGAATGACCTCAGCATGAACTTTCTAGAGTCTGTGGTTTGTGTTGTGATTGTCACAGTCTCTGTACCTCTCTGACAAATGTTCCCTGAGCATCCTTAGCCTAACAGCTGGCTTTGTTCTTCAGGATCTACCTCCAGTATATATGGCAACCAAGGACCACACAGAGGGTATTATGAATCCACCACTTCCCCTGGAGAGACTGCAACAACAAAAATCGTACCGCAAGCACGCTCAGCCAAGGTACCAGGTAGGCTTCCAAAGTCCTATGTTTTAACAGTTTAAGCCCAGAGTAGGAGTTTGTTCTGACCCAAAGAAGAGCCAGCATTTTCACTGGCAGGCTGACAAACTCAGGGTGTTGTAACACATAATTCTCCAGCAGCATCCAGCTGAGAGGAGTCTTGCACTGGGAGAATGGGATTGTGACCCAAGGAACACACATACATGGATATGAAATCAGGGAAGGTCCAGCTTAGCTATGTGCAAACCATCTTGTTCTTGAAAATGTTCAGTGAAAAGAGTGGCTGAGTGTTGCAGGGCAGAGTTTGCTGATCAGTATGGACCAGAAAGAGGCCAGTGCCGTGACCCAGTTGCAGAAGGGTACAGATATATTCTGGGACATAGAACCATAGAATCAACCAGGTTGGAAGAGACCTCCAAGCTCATCCAGTCCAACCTAGCACCCAGCCCTAGCCAGTCAACCAGACCATGGCACTAAGAGCCTCAGCCAGGCTTGGCTTGAGCACCTCCAGGGACAGTGACTCCACCACCTCCCTGGGCAGCCCATTCCAATGCCAATCACTCTCTCTGTGAAGAACTTCCTCATGTTAGCATAAAGTCATCCTTTTTAAAGCAGAGAAAGTCATGCACCCACTCTGCCTGGGCCTGGCAGGTGCAGAGCTGAAGCTTTGTGCTCACTTCAGGGCGTTTCATTAATCACATGCACGAAGGTGGAGAAGAGCCCAAAGGAAAGTTAACCTTTGAAGCAGCTCTGGAAGAACTCAGTTTCTCAGAAACAGGCAAAAGGAAATGTCAGAAGAGTCTGGTACAGCAGGAATTCCTATCGAGTTTTGACCATGGAGTAATAACAACCAACCAATGAGAGGAAGTTAATTAGTTTCAAATGAAAGATAGGAGACTTGTTTCAAGCACAGAAACTTAGGAGTTAGCTCTTGGGAGTGGATCTCTGCCTATAATGGCAGTGCAGCAGCAAGGCCAGGCCACCAGGACCTCCTTTCCCAGAAGTGTTAAGAGCAAAGAGAATATTCCTCAGCCCATAGAATCACTGAATCAACCAGGTTGGAAGAGACCTCCAAGCTCATCCAGTCCAGCTTAGCACCCAGCCCTAGCAAATCAAGTAGACCATGGTACCAAGTGCCTCATCCAGGCTTTTACTGACCCTGGTGGTGGTGGAGGCACCATCCCTGGAGGTGTTGAAGCAAAGCCTGGCTGAGGCACTTAGTGCCATGGTCTGGTTGACTGGCTAGGGCTGGGGCATAGGTTGGACTGGATGAGCTTGGAGGTCTCTTCCAACCTGGTTGATTCTGTGATTCTTTGATTCTATGATTGTGTTTCACTGGACTGAAGTGTAGCTGCTATGACTCATGGTAGGGTCCCATCCAGTTTGGTTGTTCCTTTTTTGTTAGTTCCTTTAATAGAGTTTGCCCCCAAAAGTGAGATTTCAGGTGAAAAAATGAGCACTTCACCCTGCCTTTGTGCCCCTTTGTGCCTGGGGCTTCGTCTGTATTGTTACTAAGCCTTTTCTTTTGCCCCTGGAGTAAAGGAGTGGTGCAAGTGCTCCTCACTCTGCTCACCACAGCGCAGAGCCGCCAGGGGCATTTCCTCTGCAGTGCCCTGGGTGCAGCTGAGAGATGCAAGGGCAATCAGTTGGCACCTGTAAAGCAAACACTCCTGCAAGCACGCAGCGAGCTCTGGCAGCCCGAGAAGCGCAGAAGCTTTGCGCCCTTGCGGCTGTGTGCGATGGCAGAGCTCCATGCGACCTGCTAACCCCCCTGCTGCCCTGCCTCCCCTCTGCCCGCAGAGTGGCTGATCGTCGTGGCAGCTCTGCTGGCGCTGGCGCTGATCCTGGCCGTCTGCATCGCCGTCAACAGCCGCAGAAGGTAAGGCAGCCCCTGCCCCATTGAGAGCCCCCTTGCCCCTTAGCAGAGCCCCCTTGCCCCTTTGCAGAGCCCCCTTGCCCCTTTGCAGAACCCCCTGCCCCTTTGCAGAGCCCCCTTGCCCCTTTGCAGAACCCCCTGCCCCTTTGCAGAGCCCCCTGCCCCTTTGCAGAACCCCCTGCCCCTTTGCAGAGCCCCCTGCCCCTTTGCAGAACCCCCTACCCCTTTGCAGAGCCCCCTTGCCCCTTTGCAGAACCCCCTGCCCCTTTGCAGAACCCCCTGCCCCTTTGCAGAGCCCCCCTGCCCCTTAGCAGAGCCCCCTGCCCCTTAGCAGAGCCCCCTGCCCCTTTGCAGAGCCCCCCTGCCCCTTAGCAGAGCCCCCTTGCCCCTTAGCAGAGCCCCCTGCCCCTTAGCAGAGCCCCCTGCCCCTTAGCAGAGCCCCCTGGCCCCTTTGCAGAGCCCCCTTGCCCCTTTGCAGAGCCCCCTTGCCCAGCCCCCTTGCCCCTTAGCAGAGCCCCCTGCCCCTTAGCAGAGCCCCCTGCCCCTTTGCAGAGCCCCCTTGCCCAGCCCCCTTGCCCCTTAGCAGAACCCCCTGCCCCTTTGCAGAGCCCCCTGCCCCTTTGCAGAACCCCCTGCCCCTTTGCAGAGCCCCCTGCCCCTTTGCAGAACCCCCTGCCCCTTTGCAGAGCCCCCTTGCCCCTTTGCAGAACCCCCTGCCCCTTTGCAGAACCCCCTGCCCCTTTGCAGAGCCCCCCTGCCCCTTAGCAGAGCCCCCTGCCCCTTAGCAGAGCCCCCTGCCCCTTTGCAGAGCCCCCCTGCCCCTTAGCAGAGCCCCCTTGCCCCTTAGCAGAGCCCCCTGCCCCTTAGCAGAGCCCCCTGCCCCTTAGCAGAGCCCCCTTGCCCCTTTGCAGAGCCCCCTTGCCCCTTTGCAGAGCCCCCTTGCCCAGCCCCCTTGCCCCTTAGCAGAGCCCCCTGCCCCTTAGCAGAGCCCCCTTGCCCCTTAGCAGAGCCCCCTGCCCCTTAGCAGAGCCCCCTTGCCCCTTAGCAGAGCCCCCTGCCCCTTAGCAGAGCCCCCTTGCCCCTTAGCAGAGCCCCCTGCCCCTTAGCAGAGCCCCTTGCCCCTTAGCAGAGCCCCCTGCCCCTTAGCAGAGCCCCCTGCCCCTTAGCAGAGCCCCTGCCTTGCTGTAGGCTTCCCTGAGAGGCACTGCAAGCACAGTGGCAGAGCACGGGAAAGAGCTCTGTGTCAGTGGGTGAGCTCCTTGTCCTGCAGCCTTCACACTCCCATGGAGCTGTGTGGAGCCAGCAGCTGTAGAAGCTCTTTGGTCTCTGGCTGTAGATGAAGACTGCACAGATGACAGAGAATTAGTAATTATCTTCTATTGCTTATTGGGAGGAAAGTCCTGTCCCCTGAGAGTAAGAACTGTGTCAGATGGCCAGGGACAGTAGTGACCCCAGGCTGTAAGAATTGGGGCTGTGAGCCTGGAGAAGGCCTCTTATCCCATCACTCCAAGCCCCTCTGAGCAGCCCCTCCTCAGCCTTCCTGTAGGTCCTCCTCAGACATTGAAATGGAGCTCTAAAGTCTGCCTGGAGCCTTCTCTTCTCCAGGCTGAGCAGCCCCAGTTCCCTTAGCCTGTCATCCTAGCAGAGCTACTTCAACCCCCTGAGCATTTTCATGGCCTCCTCTGGAGCCTCTCCACATCCTTCCTGTATTGAGGGCTCCAGAGCTGGACACAGCCCTACAGATGAGGTCTCAGCAGAGCAGAGCAAAGTGGCAGAATCCCCCTTCTGGATCTGCTGGCCACACATCTTTTGCAGTAACCCAGTCTGCCATTGGCCTTCTGTGCTGCAAGCTCACTCTGTCTGCTCCTGTCCAGCTTCTCTCCCACCAGCACCCCCAAATCTTTTTCCTCAGGACCACTTTCTACCCCACTCCTCCCCTAGTCTGTATTGACAGTGAGGATTGTTCTGGCCTAGGTTCAGGACCCTGCATTTGTTTCTGTGGACCAGTGTCAAGGTCCTCCAAAGCATGGCAGGGCTGCTAGAATAAAGCACTGCTCCGTGGGGAGTGAGCAGCCCAGGCAGCCCCTGCTGCAGTGTGGGAGGCTTTGATGAGACCAAACAGAGCCACACAGCCAGAGAGAGTGAATGGGCACAGTTCTGCTCCAGCCAGCAGTGAGGTGCCACCTGCTATGTGTGCCCTGTGGCTGTACCCACAGTACCAGGGCTTCTCTGGCACTGCATTGAGATAGGTAAAAATTTGTCAAGCATCTGGTGGGTGGGACATAAAACTCCACAACTGCCTTTCTTTGCTGTGATTCTGGAGTTACACAGCCTTAGCTTCACAGGCTCAGTGATTTATATGTTCTTGAGTCGTGCCTCTAAAAGTGGAGACTGCCATTGTTTGTCCCCTCCTAACCCAGCCACCACAGGAGCAGGCACACAGGGCCACTGTGCTTAGTGATAGACTGCATTTGGCAGGAAAGGAGAGCACCTGGGAGCTGTAAATGACTCCCTAGACACTGACAATGGAAGGCATTTCTTTTACTTAGAGTTTTCATGCAGCTGAGAGCAAGCTGCAAAGTGCCCACGGTTGGAGCCTGCTGCTCTGTGTAGGGGTTGTACTCTGGAGTGCTTCAAACAAGTTGGGTTTTGTCTTTCACTGTAGGAGGATCCAGTTGGTACCATGAATAAAGCAAGAAATCATTCTTTATCAGCAGGGCAAGAGAGGGGATTCTGCCCCTTGGCTCTGTTCTGCTCAGACCTCACCTCCAATCCTGCCTCCAGTGCTGGTGTCCCAGCAGAAGGACACATTGCTGCTGGAGGGAGTCCAGAGGAGGCCACAAAGATGGTCCAAAGGCTGGAGCAGCTCTGCTGTGAGGACAGGCTGAGGGAGCTGGGGGTGTGCAGCCTGGTGAAAAGAAGGCTCCAGGGGCACCCTCCAATAATAGCTGAAGGGCTCCTCCTGGAAGGCTGCAGAGGGACTTTTGCTGAGGGTCTCTAGAGACAGACCAAGGGGGAATGGTTTGAATCTGAGGTGGAGCAGGGTGAGACTGGGGCTGAGGAAGTTCTTCAGTAGAGGGGGGTGAGAGTCTGGAACAGGCTGCCCAGGGAGGCTGTGGATGCTTCCTGCCTGGGAGTATTCAAGGCCAGGCTGGATGAGGCCCTGAGCAGCTGAGTCTAGTTGAGAGGTGTTGCTGCCCATGGCAGGAGGCCAACCTCTGATAATCTCCGAGGTCCCTTCCAACCTGAGCCTCTCTGTGGTTCTCTTCTGATACTTGCTGAAGCGCTGCAAATGTGCTGAGGCTGTCGTGGTGCAGCCAGCAGCCTGCATGTGGCTGCCCCCTCACCTGAAGCTAGCAGGGCCAAGAGACAACAGGGTAGCTGAGGAGGGAGGATGCTGAGCAGCAAGCTGAGAATGGTTCAAGCATTCATCTCTTTGAAGGGTGAGAAGGATTGTAGTGGTTTGACTTCTGTAATGCTGACAGTTACTTTATTTTCTAATTTAACTGCAGCACCTCCAGTTTCAGTCTCATTTTAGCTTAACTGAGTTTCAAGGTAGTCAAAAAAGTAATCCTTGAGGAACTGCCAAATCAGTCATTGGAGCAAAACACACTCATTTAAGGAGCAAGCACTGCAAAGCACAGCTTCAGAGACACTGCAGCTCTGCTTTGGATAGTGAGTTGGCCCCAGGACAGGCAGTGTTCAGCACTGTGTAGCCACAACAGCAGTTCAAGCTGAGGGCCAAGCTGGCAGCTGTGTAGGTAACACTTTCTTGCTAGCTTGAAGCACAGCCAGGCCACACTGACCAGGGTGGATGGGGTTTGGACAGGAGGCTGCAGGGAGCTGGTGGGGCAGCGCCGTGCCTGATCCGCAGGGCAGGAAGGAGACACAGCTCTTCTGAACATTCCCCTGGGTGAAATGGAGACACACACGAGGTCCTGGGTCGAGACAAGGGTGTTTGTTACTTAGAAACAAAACAGAGACCAAAGGAAAAGAAAAGAGAGAGAGGGAGGGAGAAAAGAGAGAGCCGGAGAGATAAGTACCACCCCATGGTCCTCCTTTGGCATTGAGTGTGGGAGAGACCTTCCTGGGCTGCTGCCTCCAGCCTGAAATCTCCCAGGTGATGTTCCCCCAGCTAAGCTGGCATAGCTCAGGGCTTTTATACAGTTCCTGGTTCATTGGTCACAGTTCCACCCGGCCCACAGCCTTGCCACATTCCAGGGGAGATTTCCAGAGCATCTTCCTGTGTGCTTGGATGGGTCAGCCAGGAGTGGCCTCCAGCCTTCTTTGCCATTCATGGTCCACCACCCCCCTGGGCAGCTGCTGACTCGGTGGGCAGAGCTGGCACATCAGGCAGGTCCTTCAGCATGAGCTTACCTTTTTTTGAGAGCCTCCTCAGGTCTCAGTGAACGACCAGCACCAGCAGGTGATTCACATGTTCAGGGGAGGATTCCTCCCTCGCACTGCAAGGAGCACAACACCAAAAGCACAGCAGCTCCTTCCTACCTTGCTGTCATAAGGAGCTATGCTGTTGAGAGCAGCCAGAGCAGTTGTCCTGTGTGTCCTTGCCATGGGTGGGGTTCTAGGTATGATCACAGAATGTTAGAGGTTGGAAGGGCCCTCCAGAGATCACCAAGTGTAACCTCCCTGCCATGCAGGATCTCCTAGGGTAGTTGGCACAGGAAAACGTGTGCTAGAGCAAAGAAGGGTGAAGTTGCCTTTAATGACGAAGCCAGAGCCTGCTCCACAGTTTCTTGAGCATTTCCAAAGGTGCAGCTCTGACTCTGGGTTCAGAATGACCGTGTCCTTGTGGTGGGACATAGACAAAGTTCGCAGATGTGGGTACAGCCAAACGTTAGAAAACTCTTCTCCAGCTTTCAGTAACAAAGGTTGCTCCTTTCTGGAGTGGCAAGAAATCTCCTCAGAGAGCTGATGTCAAACATTGTGTTTGGCAGTGGATGCTCTCCAAAGTCAAACCTGCATTGTGGAGAAACTTTACTCTCTGCATTGCACAAGTCTGCACTGCCAGCCACGAGTGTCATTTCCAAGCACCCTTTCCTAAACCCTGACTTTGTGTTTTTGCCTGATTTCTGCCAGTCTCCATTTACAGTGCTTTCTTCTCCTTTCTTTCCAGGTGTGGGCAGAAGAAGAAGCTAGTGATTAACAATGGCAAAGGGGCAGTGGAGGACAGGAAGACAAGTGGACTGAATGGAGATGCCAGCAAGTCTCAAGAAATGGTGCACTTGGTTCATAAAGAGCAGTCAAATGACCAAACGGGAGCTTGTGATGAATTCCTGACTGTTAATGAGACACAAAATCATCAAGAGCTGGACATGAAGAGTGGAGTCTAATGGTACTGAGCTGCCAAGGGAAGCAGAGCTGGGGAATTCAAAACCATGTGGAACTTGGACAGGAATTCACAGATGCACTGTGCTACTGATGCCATTTGAATATAATTAGACATGTTTCACTAGTTTTTAATCACTCTTAAACGATGTCTGGGTTACAAAATTGACCTTTTCTTTCTGAAGTAAGCCCCCAGGTGTTGCATAAAGCCTTCAAGTCCTAGTTCCTATGCAGAGAGCACTCACTGCATCCTGGGTGCTAGGAGGGATGCAGGCTTACATCACTGTTCCCCAGATGGAGTCTTCACTGTGTGGAGCTGCAGAAGTATCCAGTCCCTCCATCTACAGGCATCTAAGGTACTATAGCCATGGTACAAGAGGGAGTGAGGAGCAAACATCCAGAGTAAAAGTTAAGTCTGAACCACAAAGGCTGCCTGTACAGTGTCTAAGCCACCAGAACCCTCCAGAAATGCTTTGCAGCAGCAAGTGCAGTGGGCATGTCCAGTCCTCCACCCTAAGCAAAAAGTGACACTTTGTAGTGACCTATGGCTTGGTCTGCAGTGAGGGAAACCCAGAAGAGCAAAGTCCATTGACCTTTTTGGGCTTTAAGTGGCTATGGGCATGCAGCAAGCTTTTCTGGGAGGTGGAAAAAGATGATGCCACAAGCAGACACATCACAGCAGCCGCCACAGTTTCCCTTGAGATTCTGAGGTGTGAGTTGCTCTTCCCCCTCCCTCCTTCCCCGCTGACAGCATGTGCAGGTTCTTAACCAGTCTGTCAGTTGGGACACTGAATGAAGCAGCATGACCCCAGCTCTATCACACATGCACAGGTTAAGCAGTCAGAGACCATTGGAGGAGATGACAGTATTGTATTCCTGAAGGAGAGATCTCTGTCTTCTTCTGCTCCATTTTACTTAGGAGGTGCTGAGCCTAGTGAAACCTTTTGCCCTGTAACTGTTCCCTTACACCAGGCTGCTGGTGTCTTTCGAAGGTGCCTTTCTATGATGCAGATCACTTCCTCTCCATTCTAGTTCATCTACATTTCCCCATCTTTTTGGGTGTTTTTTGTTTTAATCCCATTGCTTGCTGACTGGGGGTACCAGAAGTTCAAATTCTACAGGAAAGATCAAAGAAACATAAAGGAAACTCTCCCAGCTGTGTAATATACTAAAGGAGCTGCAGCTGCATTGTTATTATGCTTTTGTTTTGTCCTTAAGTGTCTGTTGTGTAAAGTATTTGTATTAAGCTATGATGCTGTGCATTATATTGATGTGGATTGTCAGAAAGAAAAGTTATTTGCTACCAGTTGTCTGTGTCATTCTTAAGGAGGAGTCCTGGAATGGAGGCAGAAGGACAACTTCTGGTTTGTCTGCCTTGAGAACGTGCAAGGAAGAGCAAGCCAAGGTGGCTGCAACAAGTGGTTGTTGTGGGATGAGGAGTGTCCTGCAGCAGAGTTGTTCCTGTGTTCCTGCTCACTGACCGTAGCATCAGTCACAGAACCACCTCCAGAGTTCAGCCAGTCCATGGTCACCCCGGGCAAGGCACACAGCAGTGCAGCCAAATGGATTTTCAGTGTCTCCAGGAAAGGAGGTTCCACAACCTCTCTGGGCAGGCTGATCCAGGCTAAGAAAAAAAGCCTGCTAAGAAAAAAAGATGCTTTGCTGTTTTCCTGCAGCAGTGTGGAGGGTGGGCATTGAGCTGCTGAGCAGCAGCACTAGCAGGCACTGCTGAGACAGGCTTGCTGCTTGTGCTGCTGAGGCACTCACAGCCTTCTCCCATGTGTCCCAGCATCATGCTCAGTACTGTGATGGTTTGGGTGTTCCCCACACCCCCCCAACTTTGGAAATCACCCAGACTAGACTCAGCCAGCTCTGGAAATTGAATGAAGCTTTAATAGTTACAGCTTAGCTCAATATCAGGCAGATACAGACTTAGACAAGGTAAAAGGTAATACAGAAACACAACAGCCCTCCCAGAGACCTGAGTCCCCAGGAGGGGCTCCCAGCCACCCTTCTACCTTCTGCCACCCCTCAACCTGACCCCAGACATTGCCTCGTGCCCCAAGGAAGAATGGAGGTCAGTCAGGGGGGTTAGGAAGCAGGTGGATTAATCAGAGATGGAGGGTGAGGTTAGAGAGAAATGCAGCTCAAGAGCCCAGGCTGTGCCCGAACTGCCTCATCTATGTTTTTACTCTTGTTCTTGCACATCTCAGCAAGCCTGTGAGTGGACAGCAGCACTGTTTCACAGCCTGTGGTCTAATCCTTCTCACCAAAACATTCTAGCTAGCTTCAAACTAGCACAAGTGCCCTGCTATCTGCAGGCACATCTCCTCAGGGCGAGCACAAGCTCTGCAGGTGAGGTATGCTTTCAAAGCACAGGGAGGATGTTTTGTGCCTCTATGGAAGCACATTTCATCCAGCAGCAGTCACACAGCTCATGGCCCAGCTCCAAACTGGTGATTTACAGTGCCAGTGCTCCACCATTGGACTTCTCAGTCCTGGGCTGTGTAGAGGGATCTTGGGCTGTGCAGAGGGAAGTTTGCTGTCTCTCTGCACTGACTTTTGTTTCACTCTGTTCTAGTTTAGAGCTTCCTGGGGATCCAGTGCCCACAGAATGAAATTAAATATAGGATGGCTCCCTCTGTCCCTCCTCCCCACACAAAAGATATTTTAGGCAGAAGGGTAAAAGAGCAGAAAACACCCAAAGAGTAGTCTTGCTCCAGTTTGGAAGTTAAAGGGAAAAAAAACCAAACCCTGCAACAATAAATAAAGGGCATTTAAGGTAAGGGAGTTTACAGAGGTATAAGGGAAGGGAAACAGATACAAAATACATATACAAAAGCAGATTGGTGACAAGGGAATGCCTGGATGGAGGTGGATGCAGGAGGTAGCTGGTCAGCCACTTGCTTAGCCTCCCACTAGGAGGGGCCAGGAGTACCTGGGGGGCTCAGGTTCCTATCAGGAGGTTAGGGGGACAGCACCCACCAGGAGGGGCCGGGGGGAGCTGGGCTGGGGATTCCAGACCACTCCAGGAGGGCTTAACCTGTAATAAATTCCTGCAGTGTTTCTAAGCAGGCTTTTCTGTTTGTCATGAAGTGAAAAACAAACAACAAAAAAGCTGTTGAAAGCTGTGTTTAAACTGGTGTTAGGTACTCATTTCACTAGGGATGCATGTTTAGAGCAACAACTATTCCTCTCTCTAAGTTCCACTTAAAGACATGCCTCAGTCAGAAGGAGACAGTCCATGATCTTTTAAAAGAAAAAAAAGGGGGAGGGGGAAGAAATGGAAAAGGCTGTGGCCTGTTGTTCACCTCCCACCAAATGCAGATATTTAATGAAGAAATCTGCAAGCTCCTTCCTGATCTAGAGATCAGCAGCTACAAATGCAGGGACATTGCTGGGGGTGTAACTTTGTGGTTTCAATGAGGAGATGCTCAAGTTCTCAAGTTGTGCCAGGGGAGGTCTAGGCTGGATGTTAGGAGGAAGTTGTTGGCAGAGAGAGTGATTGGCATTGGAATGGGCTGCCCAGGGAGGTGGTGGAGTCACCATGCCTGGAGGTGTTGAAGCAAAGCCTGGATGAGGCACTTAGTGCCATGGTCTGGTTGACTGGACAGGGCTGGGTGCTAGGTTGGACTGGATGAGCTTGGAGGTCTCTTCCAACCTGGTTGATTCTGTGATTCAATGATTCTTTGCAGAGGCAGTACCAGTTCTTACCTGTGCTGATTCTTTGCAGTGTCTGCAATGTGATGAATGTGTGCCTAGGGGCCAGCTGGCCATGCCATGTCTGTAATGTAGTACCTCTCTGGAATAGCCTTGACTTTGTTGTTTCAGGACTGGTTTGCTGTGGGTATGTATTTCTGTACATATAATAACAGATATAGGTATAATAAAATACATATGTATTTATATCCATATATACAACCTAAAAGGAGGCTGCAGTGAGGATGGAGTTGGTCTCTTCTCCCGGATTACTAATAACAGGACAAGAGGAAATGGCCTCAAGTTGCATCAGGAGAGATTTAGGTTGGCTATTGGGAAGAAGTTCTTTACTGAGCGGGTAGTCAGGCACTGGAACAGGCTGCCCAGGGAGGTGGTGGAGTTGCCATCCCTGGAGGTGTTTAGAAGGAGAGTGGATGTGGTGCTTGAGGCTATGAAAGGAGGCGAGTCAGTCATCAGCAAGCTTGCAGATGACACCAAGCTGGGGGCAGATGTGGCTGGGTTGGAGGGCAGAAGGGCTCTGCAGCAGGACCTTGACCGCCTGGACAGATGGGCAGAGTCCAACCCCATGCAGAGATACAGGCTGGGGTCGGAGTGGCTGAGAGCAGCCAGACAGAGAGGGATCTGGGGGTGCTGATTGATACCCGCCTGAACATAAGCCAGCAGTGTGCCCAGGTGGCCAAGAGAGCCAGTGGCATCCTGGCCTGCATCAGGAATGGTGTGGTCAGCAGGAGCAGGGAGGTCATTCTGCCCCTGTACTCTGCACTGGTTAGACCACACCTTGAGTGCTGTGTTCAGTTCTGGGCCCCCCAGTTTAGGAGGGACATTGAGATGCTTGAGCGTGTCCAGAGAAGGGCGACGAGGCTGGGGAGAGGCCTTGAGCACAGCCCTACGAGGAGAGGCTGAGGGAGCTGGGATTGGTTAGCCTGGAGAAGAGGAGGCTCAGGGGAGACCTTATTGCTGTCTGCAACTACCTGAGGGGTGGTTGTGGCCAGGGGGAGGTTGCTCTCTTCTCTCAGGTGGCCAGCACCAGAACAAGAGGACACAGCCTCAGGCTGCGCCAGGGGAGATTTAGGCTGGAGGTGAGGAGAAAGTTCTTCCCTGAGAGAGTCATTGGACACTGGAATGGGCTGCCCGGGGAGGTGGTGGAGTCGCCGTCCCTGGAGCTGTTCAAGGCAGGACTGGATGTGGCACTTGGTGCCATGGTCTGGCCTTGAGCTCTGTGCTAAAGGGTTGGACTTGATGATCTGTGAGGTCTCTTCCAACCTTGGTGATACTGTGATACTGTGATACTGTGAGGCTGTAGCCAGGTGGGGTTGGTCTCTTCTGTCAGGCAGACAGCAACAGAACAAGGGGACACAGTCTCAAGTTGTGCCAGGGGAGGTCTAGGCTGGATGTTAGGAGGAAGTTGTTGTCAGAGAGAGTGATTGGCATTGGAATGGGCTGCCCAGGGAGGTGGTGGAGTCGCTGTCCCTGGAGGTGTTCAAGAAAGGACTTTGTGCCATGGTCTGGTTGACTGGACAGGGCTGGGTGCTAGGTTGGACTGGATGATCTTGGAGGTCTCTTCCAACCTGGTTGATTCTGTGATTCTATGAAAGCTGCTGGGATGGAGGTTGGACTGGCTGATGCTCATGGTCCTTTCCAACCATAGCGATTCATAGTGCTCAGATGTGCTGAGGGATTTGGTTTAGTCAAGGACTTGTCAGTGTGAAACTGATGATTGGACTCGATGATCTCAAAGCTCTTTTCCAATCTAAGACATTCTCTGTGTGATACATCTAGACCACTTGATGTATTTGCATATTTATTTAACAGATTAGTCAGAATGAAAATGAAAAAATCTGATTTGTAAGTTGTGAGTAGAAGTGGCCTTGCTAAAAGCATGTGGGAGTGTAAAATAAACTGTCCAAATGAACCTGATTCAACAGTGAGGATCGAAAGTGAGCCTGGCATTATCAGTGGGAGAGCAGCACAGCAGGAGAGGTTGTTTGTACTGGTGTGCCAGGGCTCATTTTGTCTGCTTGCAAACTCTAAGCCAGGCTCAGCTAATTGTTCTCCCACTTTGCCAGCTCTGACAAGTGCTCTGGTACTCAGTGATTAACTCAGCTTGCCCCTAGAAGCAGACAACTTGGTCCCATTTAAGATCAACCTATTAAGATCCTGCTTGATCATTATCCCTGGCCCACTGAACCAATGGCATTTGGTAGAGTACAGCACCCAGCCCTTCCTTTGGGGTCCTGCTAGACACATTGGGTCTTGGTCTACCCTTGGAGCCTGGGAAGGAGAATTTCTCCTGAAAGTGCTGAAGAGACCAGGCTGGACCTAGAACAACTCCCACGATCAGCTCGTGCTTGAACAGCTTCCTGCCAGTGGACCCCAGAGCAGCTCTCAGGGAAATGCTGCCTGGAGCAGTCAAGATATCTGGGAGAGGGACTGTGTGTGGTGTGAGAAGGTGAAGTTCTCATCAAACCATCCAGGGGGATGGCTTTGCCTGGCTTTTCCTGGAGCTCTTCTGAGGAGGTTTGCTGGAAGCAGCTGTGCCTGCTGTGTGCCCTTGTGTGGATGGTTTAAAGCCTTTCCAAAGTGTCTGTTCCAGAAGAGTGTTTCTGCAGGGTGCTTTTCACCCAGCAGGGATGTCCTTTGCATGGCCCTTGTCAACTACCAGAGCCTCTCTGCTAAGCACTTCGAAGCATGCTGCCTGCAGTGCTACTAGGAGACTATGACCACCTGGAAGCTCTGCTGGGCAGGGACAGAGGATCAGTGTATTACCCAACCCTAGGGCAAGTCCTGATGACTTTGCAGATGAAGGAGAGAAAAGACCTCCTCTAACACCTGAGGTGCCAGGATATTTTGTAAGCTAACAGGTTTCATTTATGCCATATTAGGCCATCATCAGAGAATCCTAGAATGGCTCAGGCTGGAAGAGACCTCATGGACCATCTGCTCCAGCCCCCCGCCATGGGCAGGGACACCTCTCAACAAGACTCAGGTGCTCAAGGCCTCATCCAGCCTGGCCTTCAACACCCCCAGGCAGGAGGCAGCCACAGCCTTCCTGGGCAGCCTATACACAATTGAAGGTTCTGAGTTCTCTGGTTCCAAGAGACTTGGCTAGTCAGACGTAAACCCCTTTGGATAACCACAGGCCCTGATTACCTTTCCTCTGGAGATGGAGGGGGGAAGGGCAAGAAGGAGGCAGGAGAGGATTGCACTGGGTGGATCCTTGGAGTGCAGTTCCAGCTGGGTGGCAATGGGTGACAAAACTCATTCCTGACAAGGGCCAAGAATTGTTCAGAGGTGTTTTGGGTGGGGAACTCAGGGACTAGGGGTGGAGGGGGGATGTGGTGGCTGGGAGAGGAAGTGAAGGGAGAGTGAAATTTCTCTGCTTCTACTGGGAAAGTCCCTTTGACATCCCCAGACTTCAGCGTTAGAAAGTTTCACAGCTTCAGGGAGAAGAAACAGAACTGCCTTTTCCCTGTGACCTCCCCGCTTCCAAGTCACCGTCTGCACTCACCAGCTCATCTGCAAACTGGTTGTGAATCATTTTGGTGTTATCACTGTGCCAGGCTGCAGGCAGCATCCACCAACTCCACTGTGAAAGCCAGCAGCTGCGGCGGTGGAAAACGAGAGGCAGAGAGCAGGTGTAGCAAGGATGAGCAACAGCACAGAGCAGAAACTGCTGTTTCGCTGTCACACCCGCTTGGAGGGAGACTTCGAGAACGCTTCTCTTCTCGCTCCTCTTCCTGCTTTTCAACTGCCAGACTCGCACAGCTCTCCACACAGGTCAGATGTGCTGCTGCTGCTGCTGCTGCTGCTGCTGCTGCTGCTGCTGCTGCTGCTGCTGCTGCTGCTGCTGCACGGTGGTTTGAGAAGTCGAAAGGAAAGAAGCAAATCCATCACCAAAGCACCCTCCCCGCCCCTGCCCTCAAAGGCACTGTTTATTGCTGGAGGGCATGAAAGCAGAGGGAGCAAGGAGCTCTGCAGGCACTTTCAACAGTTCAGCCTCCTTCCACTTTGATCAGAATGGTTCCAGCAAGCCTGAGCAACAACGTCAAGGAGTCTCAAACTCTACAGGCAGAAGGGTTTGGGTTGAACAAGTGGATGCATGAGACCCATACCTTCTCTGCCACACAGGTCTGTGCACCAAACACTGATGTGAGTATCTTCAGTTTTGTGTTTTCTTTCAATAAACAAAACACACAGAAAACCCCAAACCCAAGCAGCTTAAAACCCCAGAACGGCTCAGGCTAGAAGGGACCAAAGACCTCATCCACTCCAACCTCCTGCCATGGGCAGGGACACCTCTCAACTGGACTCAGCTGCTCAAGGCATCACCCAGCCTGGCCTTCAACACGCCTAGGCAGGAGGCAGCCACAGCCTCCCTGGGCAACCTGTGCCAGAGTCTCAGCAGCCTCCTACTGAAGAACTTCTTCCTCAGCTCCAGCCTAACCCTGCTCTGCCTCAGCTTCAAACCATTCCCCCCTGTCCTGTCTCTAGCCATCGTCAGGGAAAGTCCCTCTGCAGCCTTCCTGTAAGATCCCTTCAGCTATTGGAAGGCAGCTCTGAGGTGCCCCTGGAGCCTTCTCTTCTGCAGGCTGACCACCCCCAGCTCCCTCAGCCTGTCCTCACAGCAGAGGTTTTGGATCAAAACAATTCCACCAGCAGTGTCAAAGGTGAAGAGGACTCTGAGTTGGAGAAAAGAGACATACTTGCAGCTCGGTTTATTGCCCTAGAGAGAAGATGAAGCCATGCCAAAGTGCTTGTTCTCGGAAGATTCACCACCCCTGAGACATGCCAGAGCTCTGCCTTTGCACTGAACTGAACTGAACCAAATGAAATGCTTTCGGTCTGTGCACTTCCCACTGGAGAACAGCCTGTGAGTGTGCAGGGAAACAGCATTTGGCACTCAAAGGGATGGGACAGCAGTGCCTCTGCGGGAGAGCTCTCAAGGAGCTGTCAGAACGCAGGGAGAAACCTCACTGGAACACCCACCCAGCTGACACTTAGGTGCAGCAGCAGCTTGCTCTAGGTGCTGGAGCTGAAGCAAGAGGCTGCTCTGCAGCCCCTGCCAGAGGCACAGCTGCAGGTAGGGGGGTGGGGGCTGGCCGTGGGAAGTCAGCATAAGGCTCCCAGGGAGTGGAGGCTCTGCGCAACAAACAGCTTCCAGGTCTGCTGAGTTAGTGCTGCACCCCTGCAAACGCCCAGGCACTCAGGGCAGAGGAGCCTGTGAGCAGGCATTTTCCACCTCAGCTTCAGAGGCTGTCACTTCTGTACCCAGCCCCTGAAAGCCTCCATCCTAGGCAGTGGTGCTGGGGCAGGCAGCGGTGCTGGGGCAGGCAGCATTGATGCCCGAGGGCTACTCTGGTGTTGCACTCGTGGACTGCTTGGACACAGCAGAGTTTTACCTTAAATCCGTATGTAGCTGTTATTGTGCATCTGTCTTCTGGCCTTGCACACTCCAAACTCCTAACTTCATCTGGAAAAAAAACCCTGTGAGCAAATTTTCCTCACACCAGTTGAGGCTCCAGGGTAACATTTTGCCCAGACTGACAGGAATGACCTTGGAATGTTTGCCTGGTGGCTGGATGCTAAGTCTGAGCTTATATTCACCACTTTTTATCAGCCTACTCTCTCTGATAATAAGCACTGGGTTGGGGCTACTGCTGCAGACTGCCAGCAGCACTCTAGCTGGGCTAAGCTTTCAGCAGCTTCCAGGCTCAGCTTTTCCAAGGTGAGCCCAAGACACGTTCAAGACAACAAGGGAGAGGAAGTTCTTCTGGTGAGTGCTCTGCTACAACCATCAGCAATATAAGCCTCACAGTGAATCACAGAACCACTAAGGCAGGAACTGACCTCTAAGATCAAGTCCAGCCATAACCCAGCTACTGTGACCACTAAACCATGTCCTGAAACTCCACATCTACAGCTTCTTGCATACCTCCAAGGCTGCTGACTCCACCACCTCCCTGGGCACCTCACCAACCCCTCACCACTCTCTCAGAAGAAGTTTTTCCTGATGTCCAGCCTAACCTTCCCCTGGCACAACTTCAACCTATTGCCTCTTATCCTGTCACTGGGTACTTGGGAGAATAGATCAACCCCAGTCTCACTCCAGCCTGCTCTCAAGGAGCTGTAGAGAGCAACAAGGTCTGCCCCTAGTCTTTTCTTCTCCAGACTGAACACTTCCAGCTCCCTCAGCCACTCTCCTATGATGCTCTCTGAACCCCTCCCCAGCCTCGTTGCTCTTCTCTGGACATCCTCTAGCCCCTCAATGTCTTTCCTATGCTGAGGCACCCAGAACTGAATGCAGTGCTCAAGTTGTGGCCTCAGCAGGATGAGGCACAGGGGCACCATCCCTGCCCTATCTGTAAAAGAAGTTTGTTGGGTTCATTTTACTTTCTGGCTCTCCAAATGATTCACTCTCTTGGCTGTGCTCAGGCACTGCCAATATTTGTCTAAGAGCTGCCTGTGTTCCTGTACCCTCTTGTGCAAGGATCTGGAGCTTCTTTCACTGTAAAACTATTTCCCAACCAGCCACCCCATCCAGTATGCTTTGCTGTGCAGCTGTAGGCCATTGGACAGCACTGGGGACAGGTCTGCAGCTCTGGGGTACTTCCCTGCAGTGCTTTTGTGGTTCCTTTTCTGGTTAATATTTCATCAGGAGAAAGTCTGAAACGAACTCAAGGTGAGGGTTCTTGTTTGCTCAGCCAGGAGCTTACAGCCCAGACTTAGCCTTTTCTCAGGAAGGGTGGCTTCCCCCTCCCTGCTGAGATCAGCTTTGGAGCCTACCCTTCGGTTATCTGCCAGTCAGAAAAGGAAGAAACCACATTCAGAGCCAGCTCGGAAGGGCAGCCTGCTGCTGACCCACTGCAAAGCTGCAGGTCTTCCTCAGGAAGCCTTTTCTGGTGCAATCTTCATCCATATGGGTCAATGCCCTCAGAAATCATTGCTAAAAGCAAGCCTACAGAGCTTGCTTGATTCTGGGGATTTGGGCAACATCGAGGTGAAACAGTGGCAAGAATTTTGAGAGCATTTCCTAGCGCAGGCCCTCCTCTTTCCTGGTAGTGCATCCTTGTGCTGCTGAAGCACCCCTAAGCAGCCTTGTTGCTCCAGATCCACCTCTCTGCACTCTGTCTGCTCCAGGTGGGTTCTCACCAGGGCAGAGCAGAGCAGAGCAGAGCAGAGGAGAGAAGTAGCCTTTGGGGGATGTATTTGCTAAAGGAACTTTGCATAATTACAGTATATGTTCCTGCAGTGGTTTGGGTTTTTGGTTTTGGGGAGGTCATTCTTGCTTTGAAACAAGCAGCAAAACTGGCTCACAGAGCTGAGCCTTTCATGTCAAACCCTTAGGTGTGCTGTGCAACAGCAGGGGAACCACCTCTGGCAGGGATGTCAGCAGCACAGCATGCACTGGAGAAGATAAGAGCGATGGGAAGTGCCCAGCACAAGAAACCTGGGCAGGACTTGAGGTCCTCAGCCTGCATTTCTTACCAAGTCTGGTGGAGAGGGCCAGAGCAGGACACTCCTGCTTCTGGAAGAGTGCAGCAGCTTGGTACAGCACCAGCAGCAGGCAGCCAGGGCCTCAGGTTTATCGTTTGCCCAACGATCTTCCTAACGTCACAGTAGGACTTGGTTCGTTGGTGACTCAGAGGGCTGAGGGCCAGCTGAAGAGCTGCCAAAGCCACTTCCTGCCAGGCCTGGATTTTCTCTGGAACCTTCTCAAGTGGATGCTGGTCTTGCCTAGATTAAGAAGCGAGGAGGAAGCCCAGGGCTGTGCAGCCTGTCACACCTTGCAGCCTGGGCTTGGCTTAACGGCAGTTCTGTTATTTCTGTCCTGTGCTTCTCGGGCCCCAACTGCCAGAGCTTCCTCTCTGTGCGCAGCAGACGCCTCCTCTGCGCCACTGCTGCGTCCACGCCACTGCTGCGTCCACGCCACTGCTGCCTCCTCCGCGCCACTGCTGCCCCCGCGCCACTGCTGCCTCCTTTGCGCCACTGCTGCCCCCGCGCCACTGCTGCCTCCTCCGCGCCACTGCTGCCCCCGCGCCACTGCTGCCTCCTTTGCGCCACTGCTGCCCCCGCGCCACTGCTGCCTCCTCTGCGCCACTGCTGCCCCCACGCCACGGCTGCCTCCTCTGCGCCACTGCTGCCCCCACGCCACTGCTGCCACTGCACCACTGCTGCCTCCTCTGCACCACTGCTGCCTCCTCTGTGCCACTGCTGCCTCCTCTGCGCCACTGCTGCCCCCACGCCACTGCTGCCACTGCACCACTGCTGCCTCCTCTGCGCCACTGCTGCCTCCTCTGCGCCACTGCTGCCTCCTCTGCGCCACTGCTGCCCCTGCGCCACTGCTGCCTCCTCTGCGTCACTGCTGCCCCCGCACCACTGCTGCCTCCTCTGCGCCACTGCTGCCACTGCGCCACTGCTGCCCCCGTGCCACTGCTGCCCCCACGCCACTGCTGCCTCCGCACCACTGCTGCCTCCTCTGCGCCACTGCTGCCTCCTCCGCGCCACTGCTGCCTCCGCACCACTGCTGCCCCCGCGCCACTGCTGCCTCCTCTGCACCACTGCTGCCTCCACACCACTGCTGCCTCCTCTGCACCACTGCTGCCTCCGCACTACTGCTGCCTCCTCTGCGCCACTGCTGCCTCCGCGCCACTGCTGCCTCCTCTGCTCCACTGCTGCCTCCTCTGTGTCACTGCTGCCTCCTCTGCGCCACTGCTGCCTCCTCTGCTCCACTGCTGCCTCCGCGCCACTGCTGCCTCCTCTGCTCCACTGCTGCCTCCTCTGCGTCACTGCTGCCTCCTCTGCGCCACTGCTGCCTCCTCTGCGCCACTGCTGCCTCCGCGCCACTGCTGCCCCTGCGCCACTGCTGCCCCCGTGCCACTGCTGCCTCCGCACCACTGCTGCCCCCGTGCCACTGCTGCCTCCGTGCCACTGCTGCCTCCGCACCACTGCTGCCCCCGTGCCACTGCTCCCTCCGTGCCACTGCTCCCTCCTCTAGCAGCTCTTCAGTCACGGATTAACAGAGATGACTCTGCACAAAGTGCTGCAGGGCTTCAGCTACAGGCTTTACCTGTTACTGTTTTTAGAAAGCCTTTGAGGGAGAGGGGAAATGTTTAGCAGCCAGCAGAGGGGAGAAGGGTTTGACACCAAACTAGGAGCCATGGCTGTGCTGCCGTTCAGCCCGAGCTGGGCAGGCTGGAGAGCTGGGCAGGGGGAAATGGAATGAAATCCAACAGTGGCAAATGTAGAGTCTGGCATCTAGGAAAGAACAATCCCATGGACCAGGAGAGGTTGGAGACTGACCTGCTGGAGAGCAGCTCTTGGGAAAGGGACCTGGCAGTTCTGGTAGACAACAGGATGCCCATGAGCCAGCAATGTGCCTCTGTGGCCCAGAAGGCCAAGGGCATCCTGGGGTGAGTTAGAAGGGCTGTGGTGAGTAGATGGAAAGAGATTCTCCTGCCCCTCTACTCTGCCCTCCTGAGGCCACATCGGCAATATTGTCTCCAGTTCTGGGCCCCTCAGTTCAAGAAGCTCAGGGAACTGCTCGAGAGAGCCCAGCCCAGAGCCACCAAGCTGCTGCAGGCAGTGCAACATCTCCTGAGAGGCCAGGCTGAGGGAGCTGGGGCTGGGAGCTTGGAGCAGAGGAGCCTGAGGGGTGAGGCTTTTTGACCTTTTAGACTAAAAATGACCCAAAGTCTTCTCTAACAACCTTCTCTGCACTTCACTGCCAGGAGATGCAGTTTGTGCACCCTGGTCTTAGTCACAAAGGAGCTGAGCTGCAGCCAGCACCCTGCTGCATTTGGTGGGTACAGAGAGGGATGAGATTTCTCACACTTTGGCAAGCTCAGGGCCACCTTCTACCCACCTGTAGTTTTCAGAACAGGCAGCCTCTGGCATCAGACTGCTTTGTTTCCATTGAGCTCAGGCTGACATCAAAACTCACGGAGAGAAGCCATGAAAATTATGAACCAACATTTATTGATGATATGTACAGAAGAGGTACAACACTTAGTGAAATATTATAGCCACCACTACTTCCAGTATAGAAAGAAGGTCTAGTCTGGTTTACACAGGACAGGTACAGAGATCAGTTCACACCATAAGGAAGCAGTAGAAGCAAATGACTACTGATGGTTGTGAGGAGGAAAGGATTGGAACTACAAAAGCAGCCCCAGCCTACAAGGCATTCCAGCTATAATACACAAGAAGAGCCCACAGCTGAAGGCTTTTTATCCTCTGCACCCATTAGTTTTCAAAAGAGCCATGCTCTAGATGCTGTATACCTGGGGAGCTCTTGGAGTGTAAAGAACAGAGCAGCCTTGCCCCTCTCCACAGGAAACATCTCAAACAACCAGCTGGTGCCTGCTAACTTTCAGGAGGGGCAGGGGCTGGTAGCAGGCAGTGTGCGGGGCTGGAGCCTGCGGGTCACCTTGGAGAGTGGCATGGGGCTCACCAAGAGGATGCTTCCCATGCTTTGGGCCTGATAGGAGCCGCTGACAGGGAATGAGACCCAGGCCTGGTATCTGGAAATCAATCAGCTTCTTCTTGCTATCCCAAGCTCTTTCAGAAACACCTTCAGATTTTGCCCCAGAAAGGTTTTATTCTCTGCCAGACCTGAACTGCAGTCCCGATTTCAGCAGGTTCGTGCAGCTGACTCCATAGCTCACATGTCTGCTTCATGATCAGACACACCTTTAGGAACTAACAGGCCTGGACGACCAACAGAGTAGCTCCAGAAACATCTAGCTTTGCAGTCAATTTCTAATTACCATTAGCATCCTTTTTAACAGGGAAAGGAAGCACATCTTTGCCCGTGAGCATGTTCGTTTTCCTCAGAGACTGCTCCTGTGAAGGGGACGAGGCACAGCTTCCTACTTGGACTTCTCGGGCACTCTGGAGACCACTGGCAGGCCCCTGCTGCCCTGCAGCCTCGGCCAGCCGTCTGACTGCCCTTGCCTGTAGTCAAGGAGAAGCTGGCAGTGACTCGGAGGGAAGCTGCAATGTGACTGAAGGCTGATTGCTGTGCGCTGCACCGAGAGCCAAAAGCAGCCAGCGGGAAAGTGGCTGCCTGGGTCTGCCCTTCCTCCCTCTGACAGTGTGAGCAGGAGCTTGCTAACACTCTGGTGAGAGAGTCCCAGCATGGCAAGTGAAGGAGAAGAGCACAAAGCAGAAGCTCATCGCTCTAGGTGAGCATCAGCTCCTCCTGCACTGCCAGGGCAGCAGAAGCTCATCGCTCTAGGTGAGCATCAGCTCCTCCTGCACTGCCAGGGCAGCAGAGCTCTGCTGGCATCGCAGCCACGTGGGTGCCTGCACGCCCCAGGGCGCTGAGATAGCTGAACTCCAAGCAGGACAGATTTATAGCAGCTGGGCTGCAGGCGTGGTTCTGAATGCTACCAGAACAGGATGCTCCGTAAGAGACAGCCCAAGCAATTACTAAGCTGTGGGAGCTAATCAGCTGAAGGGCTAAAAGGAAAGGAGCCCAGAGGAGAACCAAGTTTTAGAAACAATCTAATTTTCTACTATGGCTCAGTACACAGAAACAGTTAAATTAAGTTCAAGCACTGCTAGCATGCAGTCTACAGCATTTCACTGAAATTACCTGTGGAGAGCTACACTACCTACACTGAGTGCAGAGAGGCACTGGACATCATGCTTCAACAAAATGTCAAAACTGGGATCAAGAAGGTTTTACAGCTAGTAGTAACTCAGCACTATTCTACCTGCAGTTCCTACTAAGAGACCCCCTGGTATATCTGCTTGAAAACACGAGGAAGAGATTCAATACAAAGGTAGATCAACACACTGCCTACAGCTATGGCTACCAGAAGTTCAGTCTCCAAAACCTCAGCAGAATTCCGTGGCCCCA
Source organism: Pogoniulus pusillus (assembly GCF_015220805.1). Taxonomy (NCBI): domain Eukaryota; kingdom Metazoa; phylum Chordata; class Aves; order Piciformes; family Lybiidae; genus Pogoniulus; species Pogoniulus pusillus. The sequence continues at coordinate 52,942,452 of NC_087264.1, forward strand.
TGGATTTCAGAATAGTTGAACAGAGACTCGGTCTCAGAGAATCATGGAATGGCTGAGGGGTGGGAAAGACCTTGGAGATCATCCACTCCAACCTCAGCCACACTGGGACAGCAAGCTTGCTGTTCAAGAGCTGCAGGCCATAAAATATTTTGGTTTCTATACAAATGAATATTTATATTAAGTTTTTATTTTTATTCCTTTATAAACATTTCCTTGTCAATTAAATAGTAATTATTCTAGCCACGGCCTTCACACCAACAGGGGTTTGCCTAAAATGGGAGCTGATGGCCAGAGTAGAGAAGCAACTCTCACTTGTCCTGGTCAAAAACAAAAGTAGTGGTTGTTTTCTTTCAAATACATAAGAAAGCAGGAGGTATTTGTAGGGATGCTACCCAACGACATTGGTCCCATGGGGATGCTTTTGGTCCCTTTTCAAGAAGGCAAAGGCAAGCAGCCAAATTGTGAGCTCTTTCCATCAGCTTAACTCACAGGTAGAGTGGGGATCTGATAACAGGGCTTTGCTATCAGGAGCTCCAGTCCTCTGTAAGCTGTATTCCGAGCCAGGCAGTTATGGATGGGCAGATCCTGAGGAAGAGCTACAGGATTTGGCAACATGAACACCAGGAGAAATGACAAAGGAGAGGGACGATTGCCCAAGACAGTCAATCTAGAAGATTGTTCAGGTTATTATAACATTGTTCCATAATGAACTGCAGCATTTAAGGACATTTTGAAATTCCTATTTGCTTCTTGAATTTTGTGCTTAGTTTATAACCCATCCCTAAACATAACACGAGAAAAAAATACTTCATCCATTCTAAAGGTTGTAAGAAAACTGGGTTTGTCCTAAGGGACCTTGAAAGGATTATCCCCTACCTCACACAGCCATATAGAAAACAGCATTAGAAAATATCAGCGTTGTCTGTAAAGTACAGATACTACATCATTTAGTTCAGTCTACACTTGAGAACAAGTACAAACCCCTAAACCCTGCGTTAATAACTCAACCAGCACCGAGCAGCTAATAGTTAACAGCAGAAACACAAACACGGCTTTTTCTCATGCATTCTACATGCTGGGGTTGACACCAGAGCACCCAGGGAACGGGATACACTTCCTCAAGGAGCAGGGTGGAAGGAAGGATATGCCATGGTCTTTAGGAAGGGAGGACTACCCGCAGGCCACGAGAACTCACAAGTCCGTACGAAACACCGCCATGGAAACGCAATCATCTGCAACACTGACTGCAAGGTCAAGTTATAAACACAGTTTGCATACGGTCCTTAAAAACAAACACAGAACAATAGAAAAGAATGATACAAATATCCCTGCTAACCACGTTACTTATGTACAAAGCAATATACAGGTACCGGGGAAATCCAAGGGGTTCGAGCCAAGGACTTCAATCCAAGGTTTCCCCTTGTGTCAGGCTGGGTGCCGCGGAGCAGCGCTAAAAACAACTGGCAGGACACCTGAACTTTGCCAAATCAGGCTGGAAGGACTGGACACTGGCAGAGAGCAGCCTTGGCTCTGCAGCACAATTGCTTAGAAGGGATCAAAGGGTAGGTAAAGTGAGAAATCTCCCAGGTCTTTTTGCCTCCCCACATCCTGCGTTCGCCCACTGTCTTACTCCCATCCTGGACTAGCAGAGCCCTACTCAGTGGTTCGGTTATGTGCTCTAGGATTTGTCAACGTTTGGAGCCTGGGTTTTCCATGAGACTCATAGCTGCAATGGTACAACCACCTTAGCCATTAGGACTTGTACCAACCCTGTAGTGGCAAGTCACCAGGTGTCCCCTGAGCAGGGGAAGATGTCCCTGGGATGGTGGGCACATGTGCGTAACGGCTCCTCCAAGCCTTGTGCCAGGGAGCCCACTCATACAAGAACTGCCAGCACCTAGGCATCAACAGCAGTTTGACTCCTTCACACCAAAAGATTCCAAGTGTGATCAGGAAGAAAGAGAGAAGTACCCACTGTGCAGGCTGTACTCAGGCACTGTTGCTAGGCTCTGTATGAGGAGCCCTGCCTTGGGGTGCCTTAGTCTGTGCTTTGTCTGAGGACTATGAGGAGAGGCAGCCTTGGAGTGTGTGGGAAGAAAGCTCAGTGACTCTGGAAGGAATTTGCATTAAATCCATGGTTTCAGGTGAACATGAGCAAGAACACAACACTGGCAGAAGGAACAAACCACAGTGGAGCTGGACTGTCTTCTTTGACACTTCAGTACTGCAATTCCCTTTTCTACCCAAAGGAAGATGGGTAAATATTTTTCCTGCAAAGTCATCAATGCAATTGGAGAGAAGAAAATAACTTATCTTCCCAAGAGGGCTTTCTGCTGGGAACAGGAGCTTCTACATAGTCCTATGTGGTGAACTGCAGCTGAGGTGAATGGTCCCAATGGGCTGCATACCTACTGGCATTGCTAATACCAGAGAATTTTTCCTTGTGGCTTCAGAAGTCACAGTAATAAAAGCAAGGAAAGTCTTCTGGCTCATAACAGAGTAGAATTACAGTACATTTGTTATAAAGTGCCCTTGTTTATCCTCCTGGAAATGAATGCAAGTGCAGCAATGACAAGAGACGACCAGAACGTCAGGAAATAAGAAACAGATGAACCTTTACTGCTCCACACAAGGTTTTGTTGCTTTTGCTTTTTTTTCTGAGCCCAGTACTAAAGCTCAGATTCTTTTCAAAGACAGTTACAGAAATGAATGTCAGAGGTGAGGTTTAACACTGCTTGAGGTTTGGAGGACGGCTGCTGTGTTGCTACAACAAGGGTGTAACAACACAAGTGAAAGCGAGGAAGCAAAGACAATTGCCAGAACGGATTTGCTCAAACGCTGCTGCTGCTGCTGCAGCTCCTCAGAAGGGCAAGTTACCCTTCTGAGTATCTGCTTGCTGGAAAACTAACAGCCCATTTTAAAGGGGCACAAAGTTTGTAATCCCAAGGCTTTGAGCTGTATCTCTGGGAATAAGTGGAAAGCAAAACAACAGCAACAAAAAAAAAGGTGGTGCCAGTGATCCTTTCTGTTGTGTTGAGCTTTAAATTCATTGCTGGACTCCTAGCCTAGAAACAGTTAGGGGGGGAAAGGGCAAAAAAAGAAGCACCCTGGTTGAAATAATTTGGATGTGATAATCACTGTCAGTATAAATGGCAGACAAAGGCTCTTGCCTGGGACAGGATTGTGAAATGTCTTGAACCTAACAGAGACGGGAAGGGACTCACCCTTTCCTGCAGGCCTGTGACTGCTGTAGGTTTTAGCACGGCTTTCATCTAGCCTGAACACTGCGGGCCTGGCACAGCTCACATGGCTTATCCTCTACCTGTCTGGAGTACTTTTGTGGTGCGAGACCCACACGTGTTTCTCACCGCGCTGCTGCAACCTTCCCCCTCTGAGCAGCAGAGACAAACTCAGCAGCGAAGTGCTCCACCTCTTCTGCAGTTTGAACGCACTACCTGCTTCCCTCTTTGTGAGTGGCCCACTTCGCTCCTGCAGCAAATGCAGAAGCCTGTACTTAATTAAGCATGCAATTAACAGAGTCTTTGCCTGGCCTAGACTTTCCTCTGTGCCATCTCTGAGCAATCCAAAGCATATCACAGCTGCACAGACGAGGGTGCAGGGAACCGATGGAAGCGGCAAACGAGATGAATACAGGCAGAAAGGTCAATTTGTTTAGGACCTACACAGACAACGAATCACTTCCCGCTGTGCTTCTCCTTCCACTTTGCCACCCCAGCACTGCAAAGAAGCACCAAAGATTTGCCAGATGCAAACGAATGCACCAACACTCCTGGAGAACCCCAGCAAAGACTGGGCAGCCACTGGCGCCGCCTGCTGAACTGTGACCCCTGGATTAGCTGCGGCCGCCGCCCCCTGGGTTATTTTCTGTTTATGTAGTTAAGTAGCAACCCATGCTCATGTGGAATGAGCAAATCAAGAGATGCAAGCCAAGGAGTGAGCTACATTTTCCCAGAGCGATGGAAAGCTCTTTGATTGTTAAATAGAAAGCTGTGCTGGAGTAACATCATATTCAATGTTCAGTCAAGCTAAAAGCAGAGCAAACAACATTTCTCCTTCTGCCACGTCCACGGCCCAACAGAGCAATCCCATTGCAATTGCCTTCTGGCACATCCCTGAGTTACTGTAGCTACAGAACAACTATTCCAAAAATCACAGCCTGCTATTCTAGTCCTATCAAAGACCCAAATTTATTCTGCCTTACGTGGGTGAGGTTCCTCCAGCATCTCATTCCTCCCTCCCCTAGTCTCCATCCAAAGCAGCCCTCTTCAAAGGACGGCACGTCCCGGGCGGCTAAGCGTTAAGCACAGCCTAAGTGTTTCTCAGTCTGCAGTGCTGGGGGGCTGCCTAGTCACATGTTGCTGGCATTCCCATTTGTTTCCAACTGCTGAACAGTTACAAATGACAGCTGAAAGGGTATGGACCAGCTCTCTAAATCTACTTCCAAGGTAAGCAGTAGATGTGGCTGCTCCTGAGGAGCCGGTATGGTGAGGAGGATGGAAAGTCATCCATTAAAGGGTAAGCTGTGCCATGGACCAGCTCGAGAACGCTGCTTAGAAACTGGGCCAAGCACTGTCTGCTATCTGTGGCTGCAACTAGCACCCAAGTCACAGCAAATGCCCCCCAGAGCAGGGACCGTTTCAGAGCGCCCCCACACCAGCCCAGGCAGCCTTCTGGCACGAAGCCAGCAGGAAACGCCTTCGAGTGCAAACCGGGAGCAGCAGCAGCTGGCTGGAGGGGAATTCTGGACATGTCATAGCAATGACTGAAGACAAGAGAAGACAACCTGCCCACCACAGCTATGAAGGCCTTAGAATGCCTCCCCTCGCAAAGGAAAACCCTTGAAATGCTTCAGGAGGCCACTGGAGAAGGTCTCCACCTCAAGCACAGGTGCAAGTCTGCAGAAAGAATTGAGAGGGGCTCAGTGTTTGTTCAATTCCAGAGGCCATTTGCTGAAGGTTGTAGGTGCAGCATGCAAGTGAGGCAGGGGAATACATCATCAAAGCACACACTCAGGTGAGGGCTGCCCTGACAGTGGGCTTGATCTTGCACACCCTCAGTCATCCAAGTAGCCTTGGCTGCTAGCTCAGGCCCATGTGCATTTTCAGATGCATTTCTAGACATGCAGGTGAGCAAAAGCAGATTGTATCTGAACAGCTCTGAGGGTGCCAAGAGCCAGTCTGCAGTGAAACAGGCAGCTCCTGTTTAAGCCCACGGCAGGCCTGGGCACAGACACCACAAGGGCCTGCTTCTCTCCGGGTTTCAGCTCTGTTTTCTGCCATTTTTAAGTTCACCAGACCTTCGTATTCTGACCCATTCTGAGAAGCTCTGAGTGCTCTCCCCGGAGCTGCACAAAGCTGGATGCGTGGGCAGAGCCTCCCAAGGCCACGTGGCTCAGCTTTGCTACAGCACATTGCTAATAGCATAATGGCATTGACCAGTGTCTTAATACTGCTGAGTACTAGCAAGCACCTTTAAAAACCCCTCACAGGGTGCTTACTGTGGCTGCAATTTCTTCTTGCCAGGTGAGTCAGTTACACTATGCTGCCAAAACACTAAGCTGCTAATTCAGATACCATGTGCTCTAAGAAAGGGTTCTCTGAAGCTTTGTATGAATTGTTACTCTGAAAGAGAGAGATGTGTAATGAATGTTCTCACTTACATCCTGAAATTCTGATTGGTTATTCCATCAGTTCTAACCCTGGCCAAATTCTTTCACCCTTCTCTGGAATTAGGCTTAGCAAATATTCAGGATTTAGCCATGCTCTGAAACACTTGAAAAGTGGCTTTCACTTCATATCCAATGCTACTGAAACTTCAAGTTTCTTAGAGTAATGGCTTCAGAATTTGTTTAGAGCTCCTTATAAAGTCCTCAGTCATGGCATCCACAATCAACCTCAGTAGCACCTTACTTGAGTAGTCCTGTCCCCCCGGCACCAGCAAAGCAGGGGCAATCGTAAGGTGCTACCTCGTTTGACAAAGAATGGCATAACTTCAGCCCACGGCATTCTGTGTTTTGCACATCAGGCACAGCATCAGTGAAGGAACTCCCCCTGCAGCAACGCTGCCTTGTGCTGCCTGATGCACTGTGGTCACAAAGCTGCACAGCCCCATTGCAAAGGAAAGGCTGCACCTGCCCTGGGACAGCTGACAAAAACACATCACATGCACACAGACACCTAAGGTGCTGTTGGGATGCTAAAGTATTGTCCTGACCTAACAAAATGCCTGCTAGCATTTATTGACCTCTACGCATTCATCTTGCCCCTGGATCTAAGCTCAGTTCAAAGTACAACTAGGCACGAAAATACAGTGCTTGTTATTGTGAGAACAAACAGAAACCTTGCTGGAGATTGCCAAAAGATGCTGCAGCCACACAGCGCCAAACAGCCCAGGAGTGCCACAAGGGCCAGCAGAACACTGGGAGGCCCAGTGGTGGTGTGCTTCTCCCCTGCCTGTGAGCCTGAGCAGCTGCAGTGAACTCTGCTGGCACCTGGATCTTCCCACGTTGCAGCATTTTACATTCTCTGTGTCTGGAACAAGAGGCAAAAGCACATGGCACTGCACGGAGCACTGCACGGAGCACTGCACGGCACTGCACGGGGCGCTCTGCAGCTGCACCGTCCGCACAGCAGCGCCAGGGAGACGGCTGGGGACGCAGCAGGGCTTGGCAAAGACACTAGAGGAGCTCGGTGACATCTTTGCTAAGTTTCAGTTAAGGAATTAAGTAAGCAGAAACTGTGGCTGTTAAACAGGAAACAAAAAAGGAGAGAGAAATCTTCTTTAATGGTGATATCTTTTGCCAGGAGAGAGCTTCAGGGCTTATTAAAGGTGGAGCTAGGAACCTCTTCCTTTAGTTCTCACGTTTCCAAGGCTCTTCTTCAACAACACTGAAGTCTGCAGATTTGCCATTGGTTGCCAGTGTGACCTGCAAGTAATTATCATCAACAACCAACTTAAAGGCCAAGGCACTTTGACAAGAGAAGTCATGAGCTGTGCGTGGGGGGTGGTGAGAGTGGCAGGAGTTACCTGCACTGCAGCTCACATCTTTTTATTCACAGTTCACAACGCTCCCACCTCCTGAGATTGCTGCCCATTAGTACACTGATTAGAAAGCATCAGCACCAGCAGAGAAGTCCCACACTTCTTAGCCTTTGCTGGAGAGTTGCTTTAATATCTGAAGGGGCCTACAAGAAAGCTGGGGAGGGACTTTTTAGGGTGTCAGGTAGTGATAGGGGGAATGGATTCAAGCTAGAGGAGGGCAGATTTAGACTGGATGTTAGGAAGAAGTTCTTCACCATAAAGGTGGTGAGAGACTGGCACAGGTTGCCCAGGGAGGTGGTGGAAGCTTCATCCCTGGATGTTTTTAAGGCCAGGGTGGATGTGGCTCTGGGCAACCTGATCTAGTGTGAGGTGTCCCTGCCCATGGCAGGGGGCTTGGAACAGGATGATGCTTGGGGGGTCCCTTCCAGCCCTGACAATTGTGTGATTCTGTAATATAAATAACTTCTGCTTTTACTTCTCTCTATCTCCTACAGATTTCTGTGGGTTATTTAAAATACATATATATTTATTTAATGGAGGAAGTCAGTGGAATTCCTTAGCAAACCAGGATACCTGATGGAAGGGCAAGAGCAATACGCAGGGCCAGAACAAGCATCGAGATGTATCTATACAAATTCACCTACAGTTACCTGCAAAGAAATGGAGGACAAGAGATGCTGGCAAAATGTTGTTCATGATCCTGCCACTTCTAACAAAGCAGTGGAAGGTTTTGATTATGAGCTAGATGAAAAACTCAGAGCAGTGCTACGTTCACCTCACCCAGACTACAGCAAACCACCACTCAAGAGATGTGCTGGACTTTTTTGGTTCTACCAGCTGCCAGGGAACACTGACCAGGACACAGCAGCCCACAGAGCACTGCCATTAACCCATGCTTCAAGGAAGAGTGGTACAGCCAAATCACTCCCAAACATTTCAGAAGCTGAAACATCGATTTCACTTTACCAGCATGATCCAGAGCTTTGCAAACGAGAGAGGACCTGCCACTGAGTTCTGAACAGAGGGCTTGGCCTTTCCTAACTTACCTGGTCAGTTAACAGCCTCAGCTTCAAACCAACACTTAAAAGACAGAGCTGAAATTCCCCATGCTGGATAAAGTGGAAGTGTGGAAGCAGTGGGACACGGAAGCATGACAACATGCACTGATGTTTGAAACGAAGTCAAGTCTTAGAGCACTGAAAGGAGGCAGCATGCAAACACAGGAACCGACAGCTTATTCAGACATGAAAGTCACAGAGTCGTGCGAAACGTGGTGGTAAAGACACACAGAGCCCTGGCGCAGTGCCAACCGCTCCACCTCCACACACAGGCAAACTGCTCACAAACAGCCACTGACCATGCGAGGGGATAAGGAGCAGCACTACACAGGGGCGCTACAGACAGGACGCGGAAGGGACATGCGAGCAGAGCAGCTCTTCAGACGCTGACCAGAGTGCAGTGAGCTCTTTAACCCACAGGAGCATCTGACAGGACGAAGGGATGTCTCCTCAGCCTTAACAGCTGGCTCCTCTCAGGCCCCAAATCCTACGCTGTTGCTTTTTCTACTCTGCCACTTGGGAGCTGCAGACCGCTGCGACATGCTCCAGGCATTCTGCAGGTGCCAGCGCTGGTAGCTTGCAAAGCAGAAGCCAACTTCGCATCCCTTTTGGCAGCTTGCAGGCACACACGGGGGACGCGTTCGGTCAACCCGCAGCTCCACCCCCCACCCGCCTGGCTCTTCCCATCAGTTTCCAGGTGCAACACTGAGACCACAAGCAGGGCAGATCTAAAATGACAGAAAAGGGCAAACACTTCCAGCCCCCAGATCCCAGGTTTTAATTCAAGCCTGTGCTTAGGACATGAATCCATGGGTTTGAGGTAAGCTAATGCCTGAACAGGCAAAAACGGGAAGAGAAACTGAAGGAGAAAGAAAAGTGTAGCAGGTATTCCATCAGCTGGCTGCTACCTTCATGCCTGACTTGGCTCTCTGTGCAAATCTGAGAGACTGGAAGGAAATCAAATGATCACCATTCAGGTCCAAACCCTGACTCAGACTGATCCGTGCTAGCTGAGTAGTCTTCATAGTCTTAAAACCACTAAAATAAGTACAGCCTATTGCACTGGGTTTAAAAAAACAAGAGAGGTCTCCAAAAGGTCCAAAAGAAGTCAACCCAAAGGGAAGTGTCTGTGTCTGTGTGTGATTATTTTGGATGACAAAAAACTTGCACCCATCAGACCTTTCCTTTCAAAGAAATTCTATTTTTCACTTTGAATTTCCTTTCCTTTTTTTTTTTTTTTTCTTTAAATACAAATTCATGACAACTTTTGGTTTTGGTTAAGCACAGATTCTCTTCCCACTTCTGGTTGGGTTTTTTTTTCCTTTAGCTTTTCTGATGTAAAAAGAGTGAGACAGAAGAGGGCAGAGCCATAGCTGAATGGGTTTAATTTAAAAAGCCAAACCCCATCAAACCCATGTTTTATCAAACACTTGTAGAGGAAAAAAAAAAATAAGGAGGCTAAGATGAAAGTTGTTGGTGTTTTGTTTTTTCCCTGAATTCAGTACTCCTTTTTCCCCTGGAATTTCCGGTTTGGCAGGAGATGATCTAGATGTAAGCATTAGGGAAAAAAACAACCCAACAACCCAAAAAGTCACATTCTGCAGAGCATTTCCAGCCAGATTGGAGACAGGTGGAAGGGAGAGGTCAGGACTTGTGTGGTGCTCTCTAATGGTGCTGTTGGCTTTCACAGTCAGGCTCTGGCTCAGCTGTGGCAGCTGGCAGGATCTGTCTGGATAAAAGGCTGAGGCAGGCTCTGTGGCCAATCCACTGTGCCCAAGACAGCGGATGGGATCAGAACAGAGTGCTCATGTGTTTTTAAAAGAAGACAGTGGAAGGGAAAGCTCCAGCCTGTTTCACTCTCTTTCTCCTCCTTTTCAGACACCCTCTCTTCATTTTAAAGTGACCCACACTAGCAGTGGGGTGCTGAAGTAACTTCAGACCACACTGACCTCCCCAGCTGCTGCCCGGTGGGGTTTCTCAAGCTCACTTTGCTCTGATCAAGCTGTTCTGACCACTATTAACACTCCATGTTAGTTACAGCAAAGATTAGAGAGACAAGGTGATGCCCGTGCCTTAAAGGGCCAGGCAGGATGACGGAAGCAAAGCAGAAGCATGCTGGATGAGTGCAGGAGCATTCAGATGCTAAAGTGCATTCAACACGTCCATCTCCGAACAGCGAATGACGGCAGGCAGGCAGGCAGCAAATGACACCACCGCATGCGTCCTGCGGCTGTCCTTCATCTGGGCTGGCAAGGCAGCTCTCTGTTGCCATAGGGAATTAAGTAACTGTCCACAGAAGGTGATGCCATATTCTCTGCATCTTGGCATATTCCACAACAGGCTGCATCTTGCCTTTTGATATGTAAACAATGTACATGTTTGGGTTTGGTTTTCCCCCCCCCTTCAAAGGACAGCTGTTAGGAAGAGTGCAAACCACCACCTCATTCAAAACGTCTGGGGCTCATGGACCTTGTTGTCACATTGTTATTTGCAGAAGGAGTTGAACAATACATGCAGGTTAAAAGAGAAGGTAAAGCATGCAGTGCTATATACATGTCTCAATATCCATAAATGTGAACGGTACCTTGCACTCATCTACTATGACTGAGTTGTGAGCTGCAAAAACACACTGGTTTGAGTTGTTTTCCCTATGGTTTTTCATGTCGTCATAGATGGATTGAGTCTTGGTCATTTCAATGTCTTCGTGCCCCTTGTGATGGGAGTCGATGCTGTCCAGCTCTGCCTTGGAGAGGTGGTAGACAATGCCAGCACCAAAAGAATCCCCCACCACATTGACTGACGTTCTCATCCGGTCCCTGCAAGGCAAGCAGAGGGCAGAGGCTGAATGACAGGAGAGGACTGAAAGGCAGAGCAGAGCAGCCCTAGAAGCGCTGCAGTTACCACCACGTTGAGCTCAGAACACTGAGGCCATCTTCAGAACAGGAAGATGGCAGCTTCCAAGTGGAACTGAAAAGCTTGCTTTGCCGGGGGACTTGTTCAGACAGGCAGGATCTGCAAACTCCCATGGCCCAGCTGCTCCTCCTCACAGCTTTGGGCAAAGAGCTTGAGCTCTAGACACAACCAAACTGCAGAGCCGTGCTTGATCGAGATCCTCCCCACTGCCTGCTTCTGGAGCTGGAGCTCTCTCTGTGTCAGGGTGCCAGGCTCACATCAGTGCCTTCTCTTTTATCTGAACTATCAGAGCACTGAACCTAATGCAGCCAGAGAACAGGGCTTTGGATCTGCTGAAGCATTCTCATTTCCAGGCCAGAGTAACACATGGCCTCTCTCTTTGTGAGCCAGCTACAGGGGGGTGAGGGGAAGGATGCCTAAAACATCTCCATAAGGTTCAGGCCATCAAAGCTCCTCTCTTGGCACCATCCTTACAGATAGTCATCTGGCAGCACGGCAGCACGCCCACTCACACTGCTGCTGCATGCCAGTGGCTGGCATATGTGCCAACCCAATATAGGTCATGGCCTACAAAATGATGAGCTGGGACAGCACTTCAGGCACAAGTGCCCCTGCCTAGCAGAGGCTGCCCAAGGAGGAACTCTGGTCGTTGGGCACTTGCTGGACAGACACAGCGCCTTTACCTTCTGCAGGCAACTCGCACCCGTGGCTTGTCCCTGACTTCAGAGCTCTGCCCCAGAGCTGCCCAAAATTCTGCAGCAATGGTGCTGCAGAGCACCACAGGCCAAGAGGCTCCTGCTGCCACTGCAGGCAGGCTTCTATCAAACGTGCCAACATCATCTCCAAGCTAATTTGCCTCTTTGCAACTGAACTAAACAGAAGACTTCAAAACACCTTCTAGCTGGGGGCTGTAAGTCAAAGCTACTGCAGCAACTCTGCCAAATAGCTCAGAGAAGTGATGAATTCTCAGGTTGAACACTGTGGACAATTCCCAGGCGTGTAAGATCTCCTCTCCCCTGACAGCAGTTGGTTGGAAGCATCCTCTCTAGTATTGCTGCCACTAGATTTGTGTCATAGATTTTCCCATAGGACACTGAGGGGAAAAAACAACCAACCAAACCTGAAATATATAAAGTCACTCAATAACCAACTTGGCCTCTGGTGAGAATGGGCTTGGGAATAGTTGGGAAGTGAGTGACAGAATCATGGAATCACAGAATGGGTTGGGTTGGAAGGGACTTTAAAGCTCATCCAGTTCTCACCCCCCTGCCATGGGCACCGACACCTCCCACCAGCCCAGGTAGCTCAAGGCATCATCCAACCTGGCCTTGAACAGCTCCAGGGAGGGGGCAGCCACAACCTCCCTGAGCAACCTGTGCCCACCCTCACTGCAAAGAATTTCTTCCTCACTGCAAAGAATTTCTCCCTCATCTCCAGTCTCAGTTTTGCCTCTCTCAGCTCAAAGCTATTGCTCCTTGTCCTGGCACTCCAAGGCCAAAAGTCCCTCTCCAGGTCTCCTGGAGCCCCTTCAGGTACTGGAAGCCTGCTCTCAGGTCTCCCCGGAGCCTTCTCTTCTCCAGGCTCAACAGCCCTAATTCTCTCAGCCTCCCCACAGGGGAGGTTCTCCAGCTCTCTGATCATCTTGGTAGCCTCCTGTGGACCCTCTCCAGCAGCTCCAGGTCCTTCTTGTGCTGGAGACCCCAGACCTGGAGGCAGTGCTGCAGGTGTGGCCTCAGCAGAGCGCAGAGCAGAGGGGCAGAATCCCCTCCCTGTGCTGCTGCTCTCCCTGCTTTGGATGCAGCCAGCACACAGCTGCCTGCTGGGCTGCCAGCAACCAGTGCTGGCTGCTGGGGAGTTTGTCACCAGCTGACAGCCCCAAGATAATTCCTGATAAGGGTTAATGCCTGATTTCCTCAAACTATCACAAGTCAGAAGAACTGGATGCATTTCAATAGGAATAGAAACAGAACTGCCAGGAGGAGAAGTGAGAAGAAGTGCACAAGCCCATAATATCACAGTTAGCACGCAAAAAACCCAAGGCCATCATGTCAGAGCATGCAAAGGTTCCTTGTGCTCCTGACACCTTGAAAATGCAGCACAGCCACCTGACCCCACTGCAGAAAGCAGGTGGAAACCTTAGCACATCTGCTAAGTCACAGCCCAGGTGACACCTTGGCCTCACCCTGCCTAGCGTTGGAGGAAAGAGCTCCTGTGTTGTGTAGCTTAGCTGGATTGATAAGGGCCTCGCTCACAACAGCAGGCATTGGCTGGGGGTGAACCTGCTGAACTGGGAGCTGGGGCAAAGAGCAGAGTCACAACTCAGGCAATCTTTTTCTGAGCTGCTGAACCAAGGTTCCAACACTCCCCTGCCCATTTTCTCCAGTTCTTCCCTTCTAGCTGTGAAGCACCACTGCATTTGAGGCTGTGCTATCCTATTTTCCTACCTTGTCAGTCTCACTTCTGGGAAGCAGCTGGCTGGTGGCCAGAGCAAAGGGAGCTGGCTTTATCCCAGCTGTGGGCACATCACTGCTGTCCTATTCAGTGTCACTGCTGTGCTGTGCTTAGTCTCAAACCCAGTTGTGAAATCTTGGGAAAACATGCCTGGTGATAAAGAGCTCCTAAAATGTGTGGTGCAGGTGTGAGAGGGGGAAAGGTTGAGCAACCCAATCTGTAGGTGGTGGAGTGGCCAGAGAAGGAATGATTGCAAGGCCTCGTGGCTGTGTTTCCAGTGCCAAGCTCAAGGAGATGTGCCACATCACGGGCAAAGCAGGCCTTTGGCAGGAGCACAGTTTCAGGTGACTGAAGCGTTGTGAGAGCAGCTGATGTCCCTTACATTTTCTTTCACCAGAAACACTGGGAAACTCCTCAAGAGAGGCATTTTAGAAGCCTTCATTGTCTGGAACTGCAATGTTACAAAGGAGCTGGTCCAATTAGTGCTGTGTGGCTGGTTGCTTTCCCACAGCGGCGTAGAAAAGTGGCTGGAATTGGGTCCTAAATATGTTATCAACCTTTCCTTATACACCCTGATAGAAAATGCTGCTGCAACACCATTTGATGACCTGAAGAAACAGAGGAAGACAACATTTGTAAGTGAAGAAAATGTCTTTTCCTGATCTTTGCCTGGGCCTGGTTGTGCACCCAAAGGCTTGTGCAGAAGCTTGCTTGTGTGCCCTCGCTTCACACCAGCAACGTCAGCAGCATTCTTTTCCATATCTCAGTAGATCATCACAGCTACCACAACACAACCACCAGAGGATGGAAAATACAGCTCATTAGCTGTTCAACACACCTTAATTAGCACTACACCTCCACCAGCCAACTCTGTAGTAACTTCACATCGCTGCTGGCAAGACACAGAGCCTCTCATCTCCATTTTTATCTCTTTTCCCTTTCCCCTCTACCTTTCATTTCTGAATCGTGCTGTGATTGCACTGCTGCTTGTTAGGCCAGAAGGATCCCAACCCAGCTGCTTCTGCTGAAAGATTCTCTGCTCCACGGTGCAGATGCTCCTGTGTCCTAAGCAGGGTGGGGTAAGCCAGCTGTAGCTGGGCCCGAAACGCAACACCTCCTAGTAGCTGAACCTGCTGGTAAGCTTGCAGCTCTGAGGTTTGCTAGGATGGGCAGAGCATCTCAGTCCACAGGGGTATTTTTAAGTGACATTTCCCTCTAAAACCAAACAAACCACAGGCCCTTTTTACACATCCTCCTACCAGCTGCAGAAACCTACCTATTTGCCTTATGCTGAGAGCCAGTAAATAACATCTTTAAAAGGAGCATGCACCTCCCTTCTGCTCTCCTCCCAGCTGCAAATTCCTGTGCTGCTTCCCTCTCTTCAGCCATGACCTCATGAATATAACAAACCCACAGCAAAGCACATTTTCCCTCTGCTAGCTGTACTCTGCCTGCCTGTTTCACCACTCTGAGTCATGCTAGCATGACATTCAGATATATATAAAACATGGAAGTCATCTTTTCCCTTTGCCTTCCCAAGCTGTAAATTCCTTTTTCATTTTCCCTAAAGCAGACTCTGGAGCTGCCTGCTGCTCTTCCCAGCTCTTTGTGACAAGATTGGTAACAGAATACAGCAGTGGATCCAAAAGAGAGGTCAGAGGACTGAGCATGCTCTTGAATTCTTCTCAACAAGCCAAAAGCTAATGGCACAAAGTGATTTTTCTACCTTACCTTCACATTCTTAACCCTGCTATTCCTTCTTGCATAATTCCAGCAGTGCACCTGGGGCTGAAAGGTACCACAAGCAGGCATCTGAGGCTGCCAGCGTAGGAGGAGGTGCAGAAAGAACACAGAGTGGGATTTCTATGCCCCCTTCCAGGCACCATGGCTGGCACAACACAAACAGAGGTCTTTCCTCAGCAATAAAAGGGGCAAGAGGGCTGTGGGCCACGAGATTCAGAGAATGGTTTAGGTTGAAAGGGACCTTGAAGATCATCCAGTTCCAACTGTGCTGCCATGGGCAGGGACACCTTCCACTAGCTCAGGCTGCTCAAGGCCTCATCCAACCTGGCCTTGAACACCTCCAGGGAGGTGACCTCCCTGGACAATCAGAAGGTACTATGCTGCAGCAGGAGAGGACATCATGAAAGCCTCTTGTGTCCATTTAGAGCACCACTGAGCCCCTTTCCTTGGAAATGTAAATCACTCTTTCCAGCCTGAGGAATCTGTCAGTAAAATCAGACTAGGGAATTACCTTCGCTCTTCTAGTTTGCTTTCTTACTTGTCTTTGGTTTATATCCTGCTCTAGAACAGTTTCTTTCTTCAAAGTACTTTACTTTCTTATGTTCAAAAAGCAACAGACCTTCTTCTCTACGAGCATCAAGCATTTGATGTCCAAAAATGCCTACATCACCCTGCAACTTGATGATGGCTTCCTGGTGGAGCCTGCATTTCAGCATTGACCCTTAATTTTAGATCAGTTCTATGAGAAACAGAAACATGACAAGATCAGAAAGCTCCTCTCGAGCTATGTCTCTGGCAGAGAGGCATCCTTAGAGAGAAGACAATATATGAGCCTGAGTTCAGCAGCTCTAGAGCAACTTGTGCAGGTGAAAAGATGGTTTCAGTGTTACCTGCTCCATCAACCAGCCCATTCCCTCATCTGCTCTTAAAGACCAGCAGCTGAAAAGCAGTACAGATGAGCATCACTCCTCCTCCTGCACCCAGCAGTGGAGCCAGCACAACTTACAAAAGCCAGTCAACAGCAACAAGCAAGCTGATGTCCTGGGTAGGGAGACCCACTGCAGTTAGGATCAGCAGCATGGTGACCAGTCCAGCGCTGGGGATGCTGGCAGCTCCAACGCTTGCGAGGGTGGCAGTCAGGCTGCAAAAGAACAGAAACCAAATGGGAGTAGCAAGAAAGGGAACAAACATTCTCAGTGCATACTCCTGAGATCACTAGGAAGGTCCCATTGTTAATGATTTTTCCCCAGGAAAAGTAAAGACTGTCATCTGACAAACCATGCCCAAGTATCACAGTATCACAGTATCATCAGGGTTGGAAGAGACCTCACAGATCATCCAGTCCAACCCTTTAGCACAGAGCTCAAGGCCAGACCATGGCACCAAGTGCCACGTCCAGTCCTGCCTTGAACAGCTCCAGGGACGGCGACTCCACCACCTCCCCGGGCAGCCCATTCCAGTGTCCAATGACTCTCTCAGGGAAGAACTTTCTCCTCACCTCCAGCCTAAATCTCCCCTGGCACAGCCTGAGGCTGTGTCCTCTTGTTCTGGTGCTGGCCACCTGAGAGAAGAGAGCAACCTCCCCCTGGCCACAGCCACCCCTCAGGTAGTTGCAGACAGCAATGAGGTCTCCCCTGAACCTCCTCTTCTCCAGGCTAACCAATCCCAGCTCCCTCAGCCTCTCCTTGTAGGGCTGTGCTCAAGGCCTCTCCCCAGCCTCGTTGCCCTTCTCTGGACACGCTCAAGCATCTCAATGTCCCTCCTAAACTGGGGGGCCCAGAACTGAACACAGCACTCAAGGTGTGGTCTAACCAGTGCAGAGTACAGGGGCAGAATGACCTCCCTGCTCCTGCTGGCCACACCATTCCTGATGCAGGCCAGGATGCAAATATCTGTTAGTGGAGGCCAGGTCAGTGGGAATTGTTCTGAGAGCTGTCTGAGAGTTTGCACTGCCCTGAGTCGGTTCTGCCAGCCACATCTTCAGCCTGGTGGTATCTTCTGAGCTCTGCCAACACATCCACACTGTTGAATCCTGAGCTTGATCATCTGGACTTGCTCATCATAGAATCATAGAATTGTCAAGGTTAGAAGAGACCCCAAGGATCGTCCAGCTCCAAGCCCCCTGCCATGGGCAGGGACACCTCACACTGGATCAGCTTGCCCAGAGACACATTCATCCTTGCCTTAAAAACACACAGGGATGAGGCTTCACCACCTCCCTGGGCAACCTGTGCCAGTCTCTCACCACGCTCATGCTGAAGAGCTTCTACCTAACATCCAATCTAAACCTGCTCTCTTCCTGCTTGGATCCATTCCCCCCAGTCCTATCACTACTTGACATCCTAAAAAGTCCCTCCCCAGCTTTCTTGGAGCCCCCTTCAGATACTGGAAGGCCACAATAAGGTCTCCTTGGAGCCTTTTCCTCTCCAGACTGAACAATCCCAACTCTCTCAGCCTGTCCTCATAGCAGAGCAGCTCCAGTCCTCTGATCATCCTCATGGCCCTTCTCTGGACACCTTCCAGCACCTCCAGACCTTTCCTGCCACAGAGACTCCAGAACTGGACACAGTGCTCCAGGTGGGGTCTCAGCAGAGTGGTGCTGATGGGCAGAATCCCCTTCCTCACCCTGCTGCCCACACTGCTCTGGCTGCAGCCCAGGCTCTGCTTGGCTCTCTGGGCTGCAAGTGCACACTGCTGGCTCTCATTGACCTTCTCAACCAGCAGCACCTCCAAGGCCCTTTCCTCAGGGCTGTTCTCAAGATGTTTGGTCACGATAGGTTGAACTTCCAGGATGGCTCACATCTGTTTTTGGCTGGTACTTGAAGAGTGAGTGGTGAAGCTGAGAGAAAGTGGTTACCATCAAGCACACAGGAGTGAAAGTCTGACATCTGAAACTCCCACAGTGCAAGCCAGCACTGTACCATGCCTAGATTCAAACCACTCCCAGCAAAAGAGCAGAGTTCATCACTCCCTTCACAAATCCAAATCTATCTTTGCTCTTTCTTTTTTGCTGTTGTTTCTCTTTGCTTTGTTTTAAGAGCCCAGCAAAGTGAATGTCAGTAATAACACAGACCACAACAAACATCCACATCACCCTGTGAAGGAGACCAAACTTGCCAGAGAACAAAGCAAGGGGAGCAAAAGAGGGGAGAGAAGGAGGAGAGGGAAAGAAAGGAAAAAAGGAGCAAGATAGAAGAATAGAAAAAGAAGCAAGAAAGGGAAGCTGTCTCTTTTCAAACAGAGATGAGTAACACAGCTGTAGTTTCATGGGGGTACCAAACAGATCTGAAAGTACTTCCAACACACAAGTAGGGAAAAAAGATCTCTGGAGGAAATCCTCAACTCTTAGCCACAGCAGCAACGAGTGAGAAGCAATGTGTCAGCCTGGGCCAGAGCTGGCAGAAGCTGCTCTGAGCCAGACAGCCCAGGTTGGGGTGTGTCAAGTGCCTGGGCTGGAGTGCATCCTGGCTAGCTAAACACTCACATAGGTACAGCAGGTCTGCAAGATGCTCTGCTGGCAGCTCTGTGGGGCAGTGCCAGCTCCTCAGGAACTTCCAGCCTCAATTGGTAGAGGATTGCTTCCAAGCTTTGTGAGGCAGTGCTCCTGACAGCCTTCCCACAGCAGCACTTACAGGCCCGAAGGATCACAGGATCAGAGGATGTTAGAAGTTGGAAGGGACCTCTGGACATCTTCCAGTCCAACTCTCCTGCCACAGCAGGACTGTAGAATCTAGCACAAGTGGCACAGGAACACATCCAGACAGGCCTGGAAAGGCTCCAGAGAAGGAGACTGCACAACCTCTCTGGGCAGCCTGTGCCACTGCTCTCTCACCCTTACAGCAAAGAAGTTCTTCCTCCTCTTGAGCTGCAGCTTCCTGTGCTGCAGTTTCCATCCCTTGCCCCTTGGCCTATGGCAGGGCACAAGTGAGCAGAGGCTGTCCCTGTGCCTTCCTTCCTGATCCCCAGCCCTCAGCTCTTGATAGACATTGCTCAGCTCCCTCTCAGCCTTCTCCTCTGCAGACTGAACAGCCCCAGGGCTCTCAGACCTTCATCATCAGACCCTAATCATGCTCGTAGCCCTCCATTGGACTCTCTCCAGTAGCTCCCTGTCTTTCCTGAACTGGGGAGTCCAGTATGGGATGCAATGTTCCAGGCAGGGCCTCACTAGGACAGTGAAGAATGAAGCTAGCACTGCTAGGGGCTAAACTGGAGGAGAGTGAAGCTAGCACTGCTAAGGGCTAAACTGGAGGAGAGTGAAGCTAGCACTGCTAAGGGCTAAACTGGAGGAGAGTGAAGCTAGCACTGCTAAGGGCTAAACTGGAGGAGAGTGAAGCTAGCACTGCTAGGGGCTAAACTGGAGGAGAGTGAAGCTAGCACTGCTAAGGGCTAAACTGGAGGAGAGTGAAGCTAGCACTGCTAGGGGCTAAACTGGAGGAGAGTGAAGCTAGCACTGCTAAGGGCTAAACTGGAGGAGAGTGAAGCTAGCACTGCTAAGGGCTAAACTGGAGGAGAGTGAAGCTAGCACTGCTAAGGGCTAAGCTGCCATTTCCAAGATCCCTCTCTCCCAAGAGGGCAGGAAACCAGAGGACTTACATGACCAGTATGAGGTAACTAGGGCTGGCCAAAGGCTAATTAAGTCTTTTTGAGTTTATGTTTGGCTACAACAGCCATGGAATGGTGAGCTCAAGAAGAATTTATCAGTCAGAACCTTGATGGAGGAGAAGAGGACTAACCCAGGTTCAAGCCTATCAATTCTCTCTGGCCACAGTTAATCCCTCACTTTCCCCAGTCTCGGTTTAAGATGTAGCATCTCTAAAATGACTGCTTTTAGTCCCAGCAACACCTTTGTATCATGCAGGTCTAGCATCTGCCTCCATCAGAAACAGCCCTGAGCCTTCTGCAAACTTTGGCTTAACTATCTCAGGGCTTGGAGCAGGAAGTAAAGAAATGGCAAGTGTGGAATTAGTAGAGCTGGGGAAGAAACACTGAATTTGACATGCCCTAGTGCAGGGGTTCCTATGGTGTCAAAAGGGCTTACTAACAGAAAGGTGCATGACTGAAAACTACAGGACAGCAAACTTGGCAGCCTTCACTTGTGGTTTCCATTTTAACTACCCAAAATGTTAGGCCTGCTGCCTCCATCAAGTTTTCCACTGCAAATTAAGTTTAGCTGCAGGAGCCATAACTTTGCTGTTGGTTTTCTGTAAGTCACTCTACCTAAGAGGTCTTAAAGCTCCATTACAGTAAACAGCCTTCAACCACCCTCCTCCAGTTGCAGTGGGCACTTTCCTTTGCCCTTCCAGGTGTTGAGCTTAGTGCTAGATATGTCAAGTTGTTATAAAAGACTCGAGCTACTGTTTGCTGGGTGAGAGCTGAAAAGCCTGGAGTGTCCAGAGCACACTGCAGACAATCTCCCCCTCAGGGAGATTGCCAGATTGTTCTCATTCCGCTTTGCTGGCTGCTCCCCAGAGTCAGGCACCCACAAATACATAGAGGCACTTTTTGGATATGCTTTTTTTCTTCCAAGGTGTGTGAAGAGATACCCTCTAGGACCATCAGTGCCCCAGAGCCATCTCTTGCAGCACTCTGCAGCACCAGAAAAGGCACTGCATAGGACAGAGAATGTGGTGTAGTGCCTGCAGAGCTGTGTAGAATGCCAGCAGCATGCACTGAGGATGCAGAAGAGAGAAAACACAGCAGCAGAGAGCCAGCCCCTGCATGTGTGTGTGTGCCAGCATCAGAAACCCCTGCATTGCACAGGGGCAGCTGTTGGGGCTGTGTGCCTTTAGCTACACCACAGGCTTGCAGAAGCTGGAGAGGTGCAGGAGGTGCCCTGGGAAGCGCAGTCTCTGCATTTCATACATCCTGCATCCCTATGCATTTGGCTGAAAAACTCTCCCCTTTTTCCCTTTCTTGCTGCCCCTGGGAAGGATGAGCAGGTTCACATCTTCTGCCCAGCTGGCCTTGGCAATGCTGCCAGTTAGTTCTGGCACTGCCAAGTTGAACTTTGTGCTGCATTGCAATGGTTTTGGTATGGGGGTAGAGCAGCACGGGTTGGGTGGGAGGCATTTGGCCTGGGATGTGGGGGTTTGTGTGAAGCTTTGGTTTAATGAGCTTTTGTGGGAGGCCAGACTATGGATTCCTTTGTATCCTACATGCTCTGCTATGCTTTGCACTATAGCACTGCAGCACTGTAGTACATGAGCTGCCTGTCCATTTAAGCTTTCCAGTTCTATCCAACCTTGTGTCTGAGTGGTTGTCCTTTGTCCCTGGTGATCAATGGTGCCAGGTCCAGCTGGAGACCTGTAACTGGTCCCCCAGGGATCAGTGCTGGGTCTGGGCCTGTTCAGCATCTTTATCAATGACACTGATGAAGGCACAGACAGAGTCTGCTCAGCAAGTTTGCTGACAATACCAAACTGGGAGGCTTGGCTGAGATACCTGGAGCCTGTGAGGCCGTTCAGAGAGACTGTGACAGATTGAGAGATACTTGAGGAGGTTCAACAAGGATCATTGCAGAGTCTTGCCCCTGGGAAGGAACAACAAACTGCACCAGTACAGGCTGGAAGGTGATCTGCTGGAGAGCAGCCCTGTGGAGAAGGATCTGGGAGTGCTGGTGGGCACCAAGCTCTGCATAGGACAGCAATGTGCCCTGGTGGGCAAGAAGGCCCTAGGGGCCCTGGGGGGCATTAGGAAGAGTGTGTCCAGCAGAGGTGAAGGGAGGTTTTCTTCTCCCCCTCTACTCTCCTCTGGACAGGCCCCACCTGGAATACTGCATCCAGTTCTGAGCTCCCCACTTCAAGAGGGACAGGGATCTGCTGGAGAGAGTCCAAGGCAGGGCTGCAAGGATGCTGAAGGGACTGCAGCACTGCCTGGTGAGGAGAGGCTGAGGGACCTGGGGCTGTTCAGTCTGTTAAGGAGAAGACTTAGAGGGGATCTAATCAGTGTTTATAAATATCTGAAGGCTAGGGGTCAAGAGAGAGAGGACAAACTCCTCTCAATTGTGCCCTGGCACAGGGCAAGGGGCAAGGGATGGAAACTGCAGCACAGGAAGCTGCAGCTCAAGAGGAGGAAGAACTTCTTTGCTGTAAGGGTGAGAGAGCAGTGGCACAGGCTGCCCAGAGAGGCTGTGGAGTCTCCTTCTCTGGAGCCTTTGCAGCCCTCTCTGGATGTGTTCCTGTGCCACTCGTGCTGGATTCTGTGGCCCTGCTCTGGCAGGGGGTTGGACTCAGTGATCTCTGGAGGTCTGTGGGGTACAATAAAGACCTAACCCCCTGTGATCCCTGTTGGGAGAGATAAAAGAGCGATCTGTCTGGCCTAGGGAACCCCACAGCTCCCGAGACGACAGGCAGCCCACAGTTTGGGGTTCCACAGCCTGCACAAGCACAGCCTGCAGCCTCCCAGACTGACCTCACAGTGACTATCTGGCCTCCATCCAGCTCAATTCCATTCATCTGTGCTATGAAGATGGCAGCCACAGCTTCATAGAGGGCAGTCCCATCCATGTTGATGGTGGCTCCGACGGGAAGGACGAACCTCGTCACGCGCTTGTCGATGCCCAGATTCTCCTCCAGGCACCGGAACGTCACAGGCAGTGTCCCAGCACTGAAGCAGAGAAAGCAAGCAAGGAGAGAAAGTGTCAGCAAAGGAGAAGAGACACAGAAAAGGAAGCAAAAGCAGAAGCCCTGCCATCCTCCTTCATATTTTCTACCTCCATTTCCTGCTGCAATCCAAACCTTGCTTTAAGCCAATTTTTACATGAAGCCCACATTTAGGCTGAGGTGAGACTGAGGCCAAGGAATGAAGATGAAGTAGAGATAAGAGTGTGAGGGGCTGCAGATGAATTTCCCCGAGCAGTTTATGAATTATTGTTGTGTTCTGTTTGAGCAGATGAGTTCTGGATGCTTCCTGCGTGGCTGAACTATGAGCTGGACATGTATCCCCCTGGGAATTTGCAGTGAATTGAGACAGAAGTGGTGCACCAAGGAGTTAAAAAGCCAGGCAAGAAGGCAGAGCCCAAGCAGTTCCCAGACACTGGAGGAGGACAGCACAGCTGGAGGACAGGGAAGGATGTGACACGTGGCTGGAAGAGGGGAGCAGCACCTCGCAGAGGTCCATGCAGTCTTGCCTCTGATGGAACAGTGCAGGCTGTTAGCTTCAGCTGCTCAAACTAAAAGGCCTCCATCAGCAGCTGCTGCTGAGAGAAGATGCTCCTGCTCCCTGGTGGTGCACATTTCTACTGCTTCTTCTAATGGGCTCCAGGCAGGGGACTTGCTGTAACGAACACAACATCCAAAACAGGAACACCCTTGGGTTCTTTACTTGTCTGTGTTATTTGTGAGCTCAAGTACACTGCTAATGAAGGTGGTTGCTGCTGGGAAGCTGCTCTGAAATAAAGCAGAGCTGAGGAAATTCCTTTTAATTGATGTCTCAGGCAGAAGCAGCACATTTCAATCACAGCATGGCTCAGGCTGGAAGGGACCTCAGAGCTCATCTCCTCCAACCTCTTGCCATGGGCAGAGATGCCTCTCAACAAGACTCAGCTGCTCAAGGCCTCATTCAGCCTGGCCTTCAACACCCCCAGGCAGGAGGCAGCCACAGCCTCCCTGGGCAGCCTGTTCCAGAGTCTCACCACCCTCCTACTGAAGAACTTCTTCCTCAGCTCCAGTCTAACCCTGCTTGGCCTCAGCTTCAAACCATTCCCCCTTGGCCTATCTCTAGACACTCTGAAGAGAAGTCCCTCTGCAGCCTTCCTTCAGGATCCCTTCAGGCACTGGAAGGTAACGCTGAGGTCTCCCTGGAGCCTTCTCTTCTGCCAGCTGAACACTCCCAGCTCCCTTAGCCTCATAGCAGAGCTGCTCCAGACCTTGGATCATCTTTGAGGCCTCCTCTGGACTTGCTCCATTTGTTGTGGTTCCTTTGCTTTTCTTCAGCTGAGTCAGGAGAATTTCTCCAAGGTCTCCTCTATTGCACCCCAGTGGCTGTGGTGTCCTCACCCCCCCAAAGCTGTGGTTTGCTGACAAGGACAGCTCTAGACTCACCACTCATCCTCAGATCAATACTCATAGCACATCGTTCCTAGCACCTTGCAACTTCAGGGTCCTTCCAACTCAAGTCATCCATCCACTACTACAGAGGTGGGTATAAAAATGTCATCTTTCCATTTTACAGGCAATTAAATCATGGAAAAGGGAGGTGAGGGAAGGGTTGAGATCTGTAGCTCTAAACCAGTGGCGTCATAACAGACGTCTGAGGTTATCTGGAACAGGCACATGCGGCTGACCTCTCGCTCATGGCAGCTGTGGACTGGCAGACACCCAAGTCACTTCCTAAGTGCCTCCTCTTGTCCCCTATTTATGGAAACATGAGTTAGAAGATTTGAGCTTCCAGTTCTCCACCTCACACTCCAACGCTCAGACCATTCCTGGTTCCCAGAGGTGACCTGTTTTCTTATCGGGTGCCGTTACCAAGTGCTTTTGCAAACCCCTTTGTAAGGAAGATTTATTGCACTGTGCTTGTAACCCCAGGGAATCAAGTGCTTAATGATCTGTGGGGCTAGCCAAGTCAGAAACAACTCAGGCTTTCTACAAACAATGTACTGTGCTCTCTCA
Source organism: Pogoniulus pusillus (assembly GCF_015220805.1). NCBI lineage: Eukaryota > Metazoa > Chordata > Aves > Piciformes > Lybiidae > Pogoniulus > Pogoniulus pusillus. The sequence goes on from NC_087264.1 coordinate 52,967,290, forward strand.
TGAGTTACTTCAGCAGCTGTATTTATAGCGGCTAGCAGAAAATATCTGATGAGTCATTAACCAACGACTACAAAGCCAGATTGCAAGCCAATTCCAGGATCCCTTCTCCTCCCACAGCAAAGATATTCCTGTGTTTTAGTAAAGAAAATAGAAACAAATAGGTAGCTTAGTGGCATTTTTTGAAACTCAGTCAGAGAAAGTTCTTCCTCTCCAGGAATACAAGTCCCACCGTCTGCTCCTGCTACAGAGCAGGTCACCAGCACAAGCCGAGTGCCAGCCATGGCTTGCCACAAATGCCAGCAGGTTCAGCAGCCAGGCACCGTGCAAACAGCCTCCCACCACGAGCAAGGACAGGTGGGCAGGCCATGGAGACAAGGTTTCTTTATTAATAGAGTCACAGATCACAGGGTGCTAGGGGATGGAAGGCACCTCCAGAGATCATCTAGTCTGACCCCCCTGCCTGAGCAGGAGTACCCAGGGCAGCTCACACAGGAACACATCCAGGTGGGTTTGGAAAGTCTCCAGCGGTGGAGATTCCACAGCCTCTCTGGGCAGCCTGCTCCAGGGCTCCAGCAGCCTCACAGGGATAAAGTTCTCCTTTCTGCTCCCCTGACACCTCCTCCGCTCCAGTCTGCACCCAGTGCCTCTTGTCCTGTCCTTGGACACCCCTGAGCAGAGCCTGGCTGCATCCTCTCCACACTGCCCTGCACACCTTTAGCAGCAGCAATGAGGGCAGCCCTCAGGCTCCTCTGCTCCAAGCTCCCAGCCCCAGCTCCCTCAGCCTGGCCTCTCAGGAGACGTTCCACTGCCTGCAGCAGCTTGGTGGCTCTGGGCTGGGCTCTCTCAAGCAGTTCCCTGAGGTCCTTCCTGAAGCACACTATGTAGATGTTTCCCACAGTTCCTCAGCCTGGCCAAAAAGCTTTAAGAGTCCCTGAATAGGAAGCATTTGCAGCTTCCTGAGGTGACAGATGCCATGCAGTGAGCTTTTTGGTGGTGCTACAGGCTTCCACTTCTGCTTAGCCAGGCATTCAGATTTGCATAGCAGTGGTAGTAGCCAGAGAAATTCAGACTCTCTTAGAACCCACTCCATGCTTCCACCTTGTTACTCCAGCACAAAAGCTTTGCTTCATGCTAAAAGCACCATAAATGTTGTGTGTGGAAATCACAAACTTCGTATTGAAATTCTAAGTGGAAACTCGAACACTTCTCAGGGCCTTAGTGGAGCTCCTGGCCAGGCTCTGCCTCTCCATAACACCATATTTTTTATCACAGAGCCACAGAACCACTGAGGCTGGAAGGTATCTCTAGAGGTCACCTCTGCCAGCCTCCTCGCCTAAGGCAAGGGCAGCTAGAGCAGGCTGCTCAGGACCATGCCCAGTTAGGTGTTGTGCATTTCTAGGGATCAAGAGCCCACACCTCCTCTGGGCAGGCTTTGGCAGCTTTCAAACACCAGCAGAGTACTTCATAGCAAGGAGAATTTGCTTGTGCCCAGGTGGAACTTCTCGTGTGCCAGGCTGTGCCGCTTGTCCTGACACTGGCCACCACTGAGAAGAGTTTTGCCTCTCTTCTCTGTAATGTCCCACCAGATGCACATCAGTTAGGTCCCCCAGTGCCTGTTGCTAACCAGAAGGGTCTGGGTTGGCTCAGTGAGGCAGGTGACTGATGGTTCTCTCCAGACAGTGCTGAAATCAAAGACCATGCAGTTTCCTGATGGCTGGCTTGGAATGAGGCTTCTTGGTTTGCTTGCTTGTTTTCACCTTTTCAATTAAAGTGGAAGATTAAATTTCCTTCTTAGATGAGGAAAAAAAAAAACACTCAAACATAAAACACCCTCCAAACCCTTAAACCAGAGGTATCTCACTGAAAAACAGCTTCCCCAGACGATCTGCTGACTGCTCTGCTGCAAAGCATCAGCTTACTGCTGGCAGCTGAGGCGCTCGCAGCCTGCGCTGAGCCTTGCTGTGCACCAGCGCTGAGTCTGAGACACTCAGCTCTTCAGTGCAGTCCCCTTCCTCTGCCAAAATAGGTGAAAGGATAAACTGAGAGGTGTTTGCAGTTCTTTGTTGAAGCCTAGCACTGCTCGGGTTTGGTTTTCCCCTCTGCACAATGCCCCTGGTCTTCACACTCAGCAGCACTGCTGACAGCTTCCTAGCTGAGGAAGCAAGCCCAAAGGCAGCACCACAACTGGCACAAGGCTTTTGGCAGGGCCAGCAAGGGAAATAAAACGTCAATCTCTTAGCTCCCTGTAGCTGGCTCTGCAACCTCCCTAGAAAATCCCAAAGGTGCCTGCTTGTTTTCACTTCTTTCCCCAGGGTTGGATTAAACCCAGGTTTTACTCAGCAGCATTAAGTGGCCTTGCAGTGAAGTTCAGCCCAGCAGCGCTGCTCTCTCCGCGCAGCAGCCAGTCAGCTGCTGAAAAACAAAGCAGTCTGTTATGCCTCAGGTGTACCTGGAAGCTGTGCCCAGTGCTGTAATCCAGGCCTGGAAAATCCCAGCAAGGAAGGAAAATGGGCTTTTTCTGGTAATCACAAAGTAGAGCAGAGGCAGGAAGATCCCTCCGTGGATGAGAAGGCCCACAATCACAGTGACCATGTACATGCCCAGTTGTCTAGCAACCACTTCTAAGTCCTTGATGGCAATGATTTTTCCACAGATGAGGCAAGCAATGCCCAAAGGAGAGTACCTGGAAAAGAGAACAAGCATGGACAGGAGCAGTCTTTGCAGTGCAAAGCCATAAACAGCCAATAGAAAAGAGGCTGAAGAAAGGGTAGGAGGATCTTAGGCATCAGCGCTTGGGATGGACAAGCAGAAGGGATAGAAACTCAGTGGATAGCTTTCACACCCTTTTACAGTTATGGCCAGCTCTAACTAATGCCCTTTCTACTGGACTTTAGGCCACCCCACTGGATGGCAGATGGCTTTCCTGACTGCCCCCAGACTAGCATTGCTCAGGAACATTACCCTGCTGCACAGGTTATGAGGAGCGGTGTAGTGCTGCTGGTGTCGCTCAGCTCGGTAAGTGCAGCAAGGGCCTCTCTGCCTGCTGAGCTGAGAGGCAAGCACCCCACATCTGTAACCTCATCAAATGGGAAATCAAACTTAGGCTACTGTTTGTTTGTTACAGCATTTGGGATGGAAAAAAAAACAGCCCAGAGTTAAATGTGTGCTTCTTGGGTACTCCATGTGTGGTAGGGCTTGGACCGTAGAATCATAGAATCGTAGAATCAAGCAGGTTGGAAGAGACCTCCAAGATCATCCAGTCCAACCTAGCACCCAGCCCTGGCCAATCAACCAGACCATGGCACTAAGTGCCTCAGCCAGGCTTTGCTTCAACACCTCCAGGGACGGTGACTCCACCACCTCCCTGGGCAGCCCATTCCAATGCCAATCACTCTCTCTGGCAACAACTTCCTCCTAACATTCAGCCCAGACCTGCCCTGGCACAGCTTGAGGCTGTGTCCCCTTCTTCTGTTGCTGGTTGCCTGTCAGAAGAGCCCAACCTCACCTAGCTACAGCCTCCCTTCAGGTAGTTGTAGACAGCAATGAGCTCTGCCCTGAGCCTCCTCTTCTTCAGGCTGCACCCCCCCAGCTCCCTCAGCCTCTCCTCACAGGGCTGTGCTCCAGGCCCCTCACCAGCTTTGTTCCCCTTCTCTGGACACACTCCAGCACCTCAACATCTCTCTTGAATTGAGTAGCCCAGAACTGGACACAGGAGTCAAGGTGTGGCCTGACCAGAGCTGAGTACAGAGGAAGAACAATCTCCCTTGTCCAGCTGATCTGCAGAGGTGCCTTCCAAGCCCTAACATTTTACCATCTCCAGTGCTGTGGATTCTGGTTTGCTTTTGAAGCAAGCTGCTGTTTGTTCTCATTTTTTACAACCCACTGCTTCTCTGCTTTCAGGGGGCTGCATTATTTGCTTCAGTTAAACTCTCAGTGCATTCAAATGGCCTTTATCTGGAAGGCTGTAAATGTGTTCAGCCAATTATTTGTACAAATGCTGTTCAGTTGATGGATTCTTCACCAGTGAAGTGCTCTTCTTACACAGGGCAGGCTTTTGCTCACCTCAGTGATGTGATTCCTCCACACCATAAATGGCACTTTGAAATAGGATGCTGACAGTGGCATGGGTTGGGAATGAGAAGGTAGAGATGACTTTTAAGAAGGTAACAATCAGCTGGAAGTGAGTGGACAGAAGGCAATATTTACTCCTGCCCTGGTGAAAGCTCAGTGTGTAATTTAAAGTGACATTCACTTCCTCTGTCTGTTCTAGAAAACTTAAGGTGGGGGTAAGTACTGTGTGCAATAGGTGGGGAGAGAGGACCCCTCTGAAAATCAATGTCAGTGCCTACTTGCAAAAGGCACTGGTGACCTGGATGCTTAATTAGGGACAATGCAAAGGAACCACAGGCTCAGAAGGTGTCAGGGGCTGGAGGGAACCTCTGGAGATCATCCAGTCCAACCTCCCTGCCAGAGCAGGAGCACCCAGGGCAGGGCACATCTGTATGGGTTTGGAAAGCCCCCAGAGAAGGAGACACCACAACCTCTCTAGGCAGCCTGCTCCAGGCCCCAAGTAGCCTCACAGTGACAAAGTTTTCCCTTCTGTTCCCATGGCACCTCCTCTGCTCCAGCTGGCACCCAGTGCCTCTTGTCCTGCCACTGGACATCCCTGAGCAGAGCCTGGCTGCGTCCTCCCCTCACTGCCCTGCACACCTTTAGCAGCAGCAATGAGGGCAGCCCTCAGGCTCCTCTGCTCCAGTCGCATCCAGTTCTGGAGCCCTCATTACAAGAAGGATGTGGAGATGCTGGAGAGTGTCCAGAGAAGGGCCACTGGGATGCTCAGAGGCTGCAGCACCTCTGCTATGAGCACAGACTGAAAGAGTTGGGGCTGTTCAGTCTGGAGAAGAGAAGGCTCTAAGGTGACCTTCTTGTGGCCCTCCAGTATCTGAAGGGGGCTACAAAAAAGCTGGGGAGGGACTTTTCAGGATATCAGGGAATGACAGGACTGGGGTAATGGAGCAAAGCTGGAGGTGGGGAGAGTCAGAGTGGGTGTGAGGAGGAAGTTGTTGAGCATGAGAGTGGTGAGAGCCTGGACTGGGTTGCCCAGGGAGATGGTTGAGCCCCACCCCTGAAGGTGTTCAAGGCCAGGCTGGCTGAGGCTGTGGGCAGCCTGATCTAGGGTAGGGTGTCCCTGCCCATAGCAGGGGGGTTGGCACTGGCTGATCCTTGTGGTCCCTTCCAACCCTGACTGATTCTATGATTCTATGCTCCAAGCTCCCAGCCCCAGCACCCTCAGCCTGGCCTCACAGATGTTCCACTGCCTGCAGCAGCTTGGTGGCTCTGGGCTGGGGTCTCTCAGGCAGTTCCCTGAGGTCCTTCTTCATCTGAGGGCCCCAGAACTGGACTTCAGACTGACTTTCAGACCAGAAGTGCTTCATGTTTTCTGTATGAAACGTCTCAAGCGATGTGCCCAAACCAAGGCATGCCCTTGGTCACTTGGTGAGGTCAGTTACAACATGGAGCTTTGCATGAAGAAGTTGATTTGTCTTTATGCACAGGACAAGGCCTGCTGCTGGCCACAGCAATGCTTTAAGCATTCCAGACAAGTGGAATTCCCAGCATCAGTCTCCTTTGCCATGAAAAGAGAAATAAAAGGCAACTCAGCAAAAAAATAACCAATTACAGGGAATGTGTGGAAACTTCTTCCTGCCATTGCAACATTGACTGCTAGGGAAAAGTTCCACTGTCCTCCAGGTGCTATAGCTTGGGTACACCAACTGGTGCTGAGTGAAGCACGACTGAGTTCCAGGGCTTGGGGTAGTCACCATAGATACACAGAATGGTTGGGTTGGAAGGGACCTTAAAGCTCATCCAGTCTCAACCCCCCGGCATGGGCAGGGACGCCTCCCACCAGCCCAGGTTGCTCAAGGTCTCATCCAACCTGGCCTTGAACATCTCTAGGGAGGGGGCAGCCACACCCTCCCTGGACAACCTGTGCCAGTGTCTCCCCATCCTCACTGCAAAGAATTTCTTCACAGAGTCACAGAATTAAACAGGTTGGAAAAGACCTCTAGGATCATCCAGTCCAACCTAGCACCTAACCCTCCTAACTAACTAACCCCTGGCACCAAGTGCCTCATGCAGTCTCCTTTTAAATACCTCCAGGGATGGCGACTCCACCACCTCCCTGGGCAGCCCATTCCAATGCAAATCACTCTTGCTGTGAAGAACTTCCTCCTAAAATCCAGCCTAGACCTCCCCTGGTGCTACTTGAGACTGTGTCCCCATGTTCTGTTGCTGGTTGCCTGGGAGAAGAGACCAACCCCACCTGGCTACAACCTCCCTTCAGGTAGTTGTAGACAGTAATGAGCTCTGCCCTGAGCCTCCTCTTCTGCAGTCTGCACCCCCCCAGCTCCCTCAGCCTCTCTTCACAGAGCTGTGCTCCAGCCCCCTCCCCAGCCTCATCTCCAGTCTCAGTCTCCCCTCTCCCAGCTCAAAGCCTTTCTCCCTTGTCCCATCACTCCCAGCCCTTGTCAGCAGTCCCTCCCCAGCTCTCCTGGAGCCCCTTCAGGTCCTGGAAGGCTGCTCTAAGGTCTCCCTGAAGCCTTCTCTTCTCCATGCTGAACAGCCTCCACTCTCCCATCATGTCCCCATAGGAGAAGTTCTCCAGCCCTCTGATCATCTTGGCGGCCTCCCCTGGACCCTCTCCAGCAGCTCCAGGTCCTTGTGCTGAGCACACCAGAACTGGAGGCAGTGCTGTAGGAAAGCAAAGCAGAGGGGCAGAATGCCCTCCCTCTGCTGCTGCTCTCCCTGCTCTGGATGCAGCCAGCACACAGCTGCCTGCTGGGCTGCCAGTGACCATTGTCACCACTGACACCCACAGGCCCTTCTCCTCCAGCGTGCTCTCAGCCATTCCTTGCCCAGCCCAGGTCTGAGGTTGGGATTGCCCTCAGTAGAATCAAAAGCAGCAGGTTACTGTCACTATGGAAGGCAGCAAGGCTCTGTGAACAGAACCAGCAGTTTTCCTGCAGCAAGGCCAAGGGCAGCAAAGCAGAAGGATAACAGGAATGTGAATCCATTGCTTCTTGTCCTTCCTTTAGTTCTGCACACTTCCACATCACTCCACTCTTGCACAACAGCCTCCCCTGGAAAGGGCCTCGATGCTGCAGGCACTCCAGCATCACAGGCTGCTTTGGGTGGGAAGGGACCTTTAAAGGTCATCTGGTGCTACCTCCCTGCAGCCAGCAGGGACACCTGCAACTGCAGCAGGTTGCTTAGAGCCCCAGACAGCTTGGCCTGCAGTGGTTCCACGGATGGGGCATCTACCACCTCCCAGGGCATAAAGCCCTGTGTCCACCTAGAATCTGGGAGAAGAGGCTTTCTACCTCAGGAAATCACTTGCAGGGGCAGCAGGGAGTGACTGAGGTGCTGGAGTGACTATTTCTGCTCAGAGACCTGGGACACACAAAGCACAGCAGCACAATGCCAGTGTAACAATGGCTCTCCATCTGCTTGCAGACAGCCTTTGTGTGGCATGGCCACACCTGGCACTGCATGCCCAGAGCTCTGGGGAAGCCCTCGGAAGGACCAGCTCAGAGAAGACAAAGAGAATCCCCTTCCAGAGATGCAGAGGAGGGCTGAGTCTGAACTGGGTGACCTCATTCCCTCAAAGGCAAGCCAAGCCCCTTGATTCTGAGCCAGTACCCTCCAGAACCAGGACACATGCCTTGTGGTGACCCTGTCATGGCAAGGTGCTGCAGAAATCCTGGGTGGAGGAAGTATAAAGCACAGACCACCACTGGAATTTGATCTGGAGGGGAAGTGTTTGTATTACAGTGAATAAAGCCTGTCTGCATGCTTCTCTGCAATGACAGCTCCAAGCTAAGAGCCTGGGATGGTGCTGACCTCCCAGGAAGATGTGGATGCTCTGTTGGGAGTCATTCTCACTTGCCTAGGTGGCCTGCTAACGTGGTGAACTTTCAGAACCAATGTGGCACCCAAAGACCTTTGCTAGCAGCTGCATCTGCCAGATTTCAGCAAGCAAAGAGTGGAATACCTCCAAACTGAGTCCAAAGCAACCCTCAGCAGACAGAAACAGAACTGCTTTGCTCCCAACACACCTGTCAAGGCTTTGGAGAAGGAACTCATTGCATTGTTCACAATAAACCACACTTATTAGTTGCCATGTTAAGGTTTTATGAGGGTTGTTGAAATCAGTTTTTCTTGTTCTAGAAGCTGGAATTCCAAACTTACCACATGATCATGGTCACTAACTTCATAACAATCTCATTCAGGATGTTGAAGAAATCCACCATCATCTTGGCCTGCTCTCCCATTTTCCCCATAGCAATGCCAAAGGCAATAAAGAATCCTATCAAACCTGTTGGGAAGAAATGGCAAGATAAGAAAGCACCAAGTAAAGCCGTGGAGCTGAGGAAGCCTTTGCAGCTACTCAGTGTCTCAGTGCTACCTGCCCATCCAGCCTGCAGTACTGCAGTGGCTTACACAGCTCTGCAAGCTCTTTAATAGGGACCTACTCTTGGTTTCATGATCCCACTCCTAACTCCTTTCAGCCTTCACCATTTTTCTCCATTGTGATTTCACAGCCCAACTGTGGGTTTGGGTTTTTTCTTCCTGAACTGACCCAATCATCAAACAAATCTCTACCATGAGCTTCTCAGTGCCATACAACTGGGAGAAAGCTCACAGCAACCCAGGGCCATAGAATCACTCTTCTTTATTGCTACAACAGTCACTAGAGAACAAGAGCATTTCTCTTAAGCTCCACAGAAGTTCCCTGACAGATTCAACCTACAGACTCCTCAGTCCTGACCCAGGCAAAGGGCAAAGCAGCTCCAGGACAGGACTTCCAGGGCATGGAGTGTTCCTGTGAAATGAAGACTCACAGAATCATAGAATAAACCAGGTTGGAAGAGACCTCCAAGCTCATCCAGCCCAACCTAGCACCCAGCCCTGTCCAATCAACCAGACCATGGCACTAAGTGCCCCAGCCAGGCTTTGCTTGAACACCTCCAGGGATGGTGACTCCACCACTTCCCTGGGCAGCCCATTCCAATGCCAATCACTCTCTCTGACAACAACTTCCTCCTAACATCCAGCCTGAACCTCCCGTGGCACAACTTGAGACTGTGTCCTCTTGTTCTGTTGCTGCTTGCCTGGCAGAAAAGACCAACCCCACCTGGATACAGCCTCCCTTCAGGTAGTTGTAGACAGCAATGAGCTCTGCCCTGAGCCTCCTCTTCTGCAGGCTAAACAGGCCCAGCTCCCTCAGCCTCTTCTCACAGGGCTGTGCTCCAGGCCCCTCACCAGCCTTGCTGCCCTTCTCTGGACACCTTCCAGCACCTCAACATCTCTCTTGAATGGAAGGGCCCAGAACTGGACACAGCACTCAAGGTGTGGCCTGATCAGTGCTGAGTACAGGGGCAGAATAACCTCCCTTGTCCTACTGGCCACACTGCTCCTGAGCCAGGCTAGTGGGAGGAGAAGCTGCTGCACTGTGAGCTAACCCATGGACCTCCTCTGTGAAACTGGCTATCTGTGGAGACAGAGCCATGGAATTAGTACAGGCAGCAACATCTGGCTCCTGGTAAGGTGTGCAAAGGGAGCCCAGTGCAGCTGGCCTGTGTTCCTTTGGAGCTGTCCTTGACCACCCAGCAATCTGCAGTCTCCACAGTGGGATGGCTAAGGGATACTGACAAACAGCTTTCAATCTTCTGCCACAATTTGAGGTTAAACTTCCAATCAGGATGTGAGCTCAGCATCTAACAAATGTGTGAACTCAGATGGAAAATTCCTAAGGAAAACCCCATCAGGGCACAAAAGCCTTCGGGAGAAGGGAATTTCAGCTGCAGCAGTCTGGGAAAAGCCTGTCCCATCACTTCACGCTGGGTTTAGCAACCAGACTTTTTTTCCCCTCCCAATATTAAGCAATTCTCCAGCACCAAGCTGCCTTTGTTGAGTCACTTGAATAGGGAAGTGAAGTGTATGCTCCTGTGCTGCAGAGCAGAGAAATGATGAAAAGCATTTCAGTCAAAGACCAAGCAACTTCCTGGAACTCAGACTGCCATCAGGAACCGTTAGTAGGTGGCTTTGTCCCCTGGCTCCAAAGAAGCTGCTGGGTTAGTCATAAGAGTCAAGCTGGTTCCCATTCACAGAGATGTGCCTGGCTTCTACAGCCTGTGCAAGCTGGATGCCAATCCCCCAGCATTTTCACTTTTTATTCAAAGCTGAACCCCACACATCAAACAAAACATTTGAGAGTCATTGGTCAAAATGCTACAGCAACCCCCGACTAAAGCCACATATCCTCTTCCTCTAGGACTGTATTCAGCCTCCTAGCTCTTTTCTCACCCATGCCAGACCCTGCACAGAAGAAAAACCAGCACTAATTGTGTCTTTAGATCAGAAACAGTGTTTAATTTCCTCCAGGAGAGGAAAAAAGTAAGTGAGGATAACAGCACAAGCATGGAGTTGCTGCCTCACAGAGTGCCAAATGCCAATTTGCATCTCTGAAAGCAAGCATCTCTTCTGCCCACAGTGCTGAATGGGAGGAGAAGGAGGTGTGGAGGCAGGCAGAGCACAGTGGCTCCTGGCTCTTGTAGGGCGGGCTGCTTCCCAGAGAAACAAATCCTCTCTGGGCAGCTTCCTGGTGCTGCAGCCACTGCCAAGCTGGAGAAGCTCTGCAGGCAAAGCAGCCACTGTGGCAGCAAGTGCTGGCCTAGTGGTCAGACAAAGCAGCGGTTTAGGTACTGCCACATCCTGTCCCACCCTGGGGGTGGCAGCTATAAACACAGGTGCCAGCCTCAGCCCTGCGTCCGTGCTGCCACAGACCACAGGACAACAGCATGCTTTGTCTTGGACAAGACCTTCAAGATCATTTTGCCCAACCATGACCTAAGTCCACCACGGCTGGTGCTGAGCATATGAACCTTCAAGTGCAGGCATGGCGATGAGGGTACGAATTGAGGGCTAACTCGGGACTGCCTTCACCCACACGCAGAAGGTAAGAAGGTGAAGTGGGAGCACTGCTCCCTGAGCTGAACGCCCAGGCACAGAAGAAAACACAAGTGCTATGGGAAGTGGCTCCTTGCCTCACGCCCTCACCCCAGCCTGAGCAGGTGCCTCAGGAAGGGGTGGGAGACAGGCAAAGCCTCCATGCCACCCCCACTTGCTGGCTTGTCCAGACAGGACGGCACGGCAGCAGCTGCTGACAGCCTGCAGCTGGTAAAGGTCAGCAGCAGAGATGAAAGGTGAGGGCAGCTGTGACTCAGGGCTGCGTCAAGGCTTTCCGGGATTGCCAGGGTGGTGCAACTCACACCCCACCTCTCACTTCTGTATCGAGCCAGACTCCAGGGAAGTGTGCCCAGGACTCCCACTGGGAACAACTGAGCTCCAGCTCCTCAGGGCGTGGGTAAAGCACTGCCTCCTGAAGCTCTCCCTCAGTGTTTTGCCAGTACCTGTTAGCAGTAGTCTAAGGAGGCTGCTTCTAGTCGAGAGGATGTTGTAGGTAGCTCCCAGTTAGCAGGAGCAGAGCTGGCAATGCACACCCACACCAATGCCCTTGCTCCTAAGATGCTGTTGTATTTCTAGAGAGAACATCAGACTCTCATCTCAGAGACCCACGGGCAGCAGAAGCAGCAGCAGCTGATCGCTCTCCATTGCTCCTTAGGGAGACTAACCCTGCACTGGAGAGCAGCTCAGGCAGCGGTGGCTGCCCAGCCCCAGCCAAAGCTGGGACACACACAGGACACACACATCAGACAGGCAGAAGGTTTCCTACCCAGCACATTCATGCCATCCTTGAACTCCAGGCCCTTCTTAATGACCAGCTGGGCTTCAGGTGCTTCACGCACTGACTCGTTCAGCACAGCCAAGGCAGAGTCTGTCACGTTGGGTGGCTCTTCCATGGGTGGTGGCACCAGCACCTTCTTGGTGACAGTTTGGATCTGAAGGCAAACAAAAAGGGAGGAGAAGAATGGAAACAGACTGAATATAACCCCTAGGGAAGATCATGGAATAGTAATAAAAGCATTCTCTACGTGGAATTCCAGGGAGCTATATTTTTAAAGGATTAGACATGCATTCCACAACCTCTTAGCCCCTCTTCCAAAAATAAGTTTGTTTTTCAACAGTTTCAAGTGTCACAAAGTCCTGGGAGCCTTCCTCATGACTCCAGTGTGAAAAGGACAGTGACTGCTTGCTCCTCCCCACGAAGGACACCACATGGTGCAGTCGGCCCCTTTGGCCAGATGGTCCCAAGTGGTGCTTTGCCAACTGTACCTCACCTGCCAGCACCATTTGTTTAGCACCCAAAAGCAGGCACTCCTCAGATCACCCACAACATCAGCTCTGCAGTAAGGCTTGCCCAGCTCAGGTGGGCATTGCTTGATAGTTAACTTGAACCCAGCACTTGGTACCTTTCCATTTCACTCGGTGACTTTGAGAGCTGCAAGTGGAAGACACTCAGTGCCCTAAGCTCTCTCTGTAACCATACTGCACAAAGGGATCAAAGCTGCCAGGCAGTGCTCAATCAAACCTGGCCACCTCAGCCAAGGAGATGTTAGCATCACCCCTCCTGGCACTTGAAAGGCAGCATCAGGTCAAAGCTAGAAAGAAGGAGAAATGGGAGGTATGGTAGGGGGAGTTTGCAGCTAGGAGAAAAGTGAGGAGGGGGTGGGAAAAGAGAGATTGGTGACTTGCTGCTGTTAGAGGGAAGTTTTCCTCCCACTTCACACCCTGAGCTTTTCCTGCTTCTTCACGGCTCTGGAAGGCAAAATCGTCAGGAGGCTCTGCCTGGTTTGCCATGGTTTGCCATCTGCTCCTCATTTCCTTGTTCCTAGAAAGATGATAGCAAGGCCTCACGAACAACAATCAGCCTGGCACAGAACACTTGCACACCTTCGTGCGGAGATGGACGTGGAAAGAGTGTGGCTGCTGAGGCAGCTCTGAGCCACAGCTTTCCAACCCGTGAAGTTTCTGCCTCCCCTTTCAAAACTTGCTGGCTGAGTCTAGAGAGGAGGATGCAGGAAGCAAACCTGCAGGGCTGTGGGTAAGAAACTCTTCACCTGCCTCGAAGCAACCCAACCTTCCTGCACGTTTGCATCTTTCTCAGGGTTACATTTTACCTGCAGGACGCTGCCGACACAATTGTTGGGTTTCTTTTTTCACATGAGGGATCCAGAGAATGTGAGAACAAAGTCCCAGAAATTAAACTTGAAACATAGACTCCAGACAACCACAGATTCCACTGCTGTCACTGAAGTCAAAGGTCCTCAGCCTTTCTTTGCACAGTCACTGAAAAGGCTAAGCCAAACAATGTTTAGATCCTGACAATAACATCTGAGGCCAGAAAACAGCAGTTCTGGTGTCCCTTGCATGAGAGTCCAGAAGAGGCCACAGAGGTGATCCAAGGGCTGGAGCAGCTCTGCTGTGAGGACAGGCTGAGGGAGCTGGAGGTGTGCAGCCTGCAGAAGAGAAGGCTCTGGGGGGACCTCAGAGCTGCCTTCCAGTACCTGAAGGGATCCTGCAGGAAGGCTGCAGAAGGACCTCTCCTGAGGGTGTCAAGAGACAGGACAAGGGGGAATGGTTTGAAGCTGAGGCAGAGAAGGGTTAGGCTGGAGCTGAGGAAGAAGTTCTTCAGTAGGAGGCTGCTGAGACTCTGGCACAGGCTGCCCAGGGAGGCTGTAGCTGTCTGCTGCTTGGGGGTGTTGAAGGCCAGGCTGGATGAGGCCTGGAGCAGCTGAGTCTAGTTGAGAGGTGTCCTTGCCTATGGCAGGAGGTTTGAGCAGATGAGCTCTTTGGTCCCTTCCAATCACAGCCATCATCATCATCCAACAGCACAGAAATGTCACAGTCCCATTTTGAGGTGACACCCACCTCCTCTCTCAGGGTACTCTCCACCCAGAATCCCTGCTGGAGCAGCTGTTCTCAGGATAAATAAAGACTTTATTGTGGACCACAGAACAATTCATAAGACACCAAAATCCCAGGAGGGTTTGGAGTTCAGTTTGCACACTGCAGGTGACCACTTTTACCTGCTCTCTGCCTGTCAACTTGCCCCACAGCCCGTGGCTACACACTACAGCTGCTGGGCACCCTTCACAAAGCACTCTTCACAGAAGTCCTGCAAAAACTTGTTTCCTCCTAATATAATCTGCAGGCTCTGAATGGTCATGGCAGGAGCCCGTATCAAATGCAGAAAGAGAAAGTAAGTGTTGACACTACTAAAAAGAGTTAATTTTCCTCCTAAAAGGGAAATGAGTAGAGCCTCACTCCTCAGGAGTAAGGGCAGACAGAGAGCACTAAGTTCCATCTGGAAAGGAGAATGTGCAAGTTCAAGGTGGCTTTGTGGCAGAGTCTTTTACTGGCAGCTGGTTTGGAACCTGATAAAATTAAACACTGGAAAGCCAAAAAAAAGTCAGTACTTGTTCGATTTAGGTATAAAGAAACCAATCAGTGGAACTGGTGAGCCCTGACCAGTGAAGTGCCCTGAACACACAGAGAAAAGGTTGGACTCGATGATCTGTGAGGTCTCTTCCAACCCTGATGATGATACTATGATAAAAGGTCATGCAGAGGCTCCAAGAAAGCCGTTTGACACAGGTGGCTTCATTCTTATTTCTCCTCCTCTCCATCCCTTGGTTGAGATCTTTGACCACTTTCAGCTGGCCAGAAATTTAAGCCTCCTCTCTTCCACAGTTCAAACAAGGGAAAGAGAAAACCCTCAGCACCCTGCTCCCCCACTGCAGCTCTGCAAACGTGCATCTCACACCCCGTGTGATCGTCAGCCACCCGCGGGACTGCCAGCCCCATGATGCTTTGGCAGTACTGGGAATGGCCTCTCCCAAAACCCCAAGGAGCAGTCCTTTTTCAGCTGGAAGCCTCTGGCAGAAGTGAAGCAATCCATGCCCTTTTGGCAGCTTAGGCTACCCTCCATTCTTTCACCCCCTCCATGGCCTCCTCACTTCATTCTTTGGCCACAACCACAGACCCAGCTAGCGTTCCCATTCAACATAAGAACACTCAGGAACAAGTTTGGCACAAAGCCTGTTCCATCAAAGCAAAGCCCCCACACAAGGTCTGTGTTGCTGCTACCAGAAATGTGTCTCAGTAGTAACCGGGAAGCAGGCATGCTTTTGCTGTGGCTTTTTCCCCTCCCAGGGAAGCTGCTTTCATTAACTGACGGTGGAAAGCTTTTAGGCAGAGTTTTTTAACTACAGAAAAAGCATCACATGGTGCCAGCACCCTTCTGCCCCAGTCTGCCTCAGGCTTGCCCTGACAGAGCCACCCGTATGTGGGCCAGCCACCAAGCTGGACTCAATGCAGCCAGAGTAGCTAGGGGAGGGTGGACTCAGGGGGTACAGTGGCAAAGGGCTGGAATGCAGAGCACCCACACACTACACACAGGGCACTGCAAACCCACCAGCTCTGGAACTGACAAACAAGGTCAAATTCAGCTTGGAGGAAGGTCTCATCACTCAGCAGCTCTCAGCCCCGAGCCAGCGCTCACAGCTGCGCAGACTGTAAAACAAAATTGGACTTGTGGCCGTCGGAGCTGGATTTGCAGCTCGGACATCAAAGCAGTTAGGAACAGAGGAACTTAGAAGTGGAAGCTCTGAGTGGAGAGGTGAACATTCGTGGGATAGGCCATATAATGGGAACAATGGATAAGTTAATATCATTTCATTGAAGCATCAAGAGCTTTATGTCTGGAAGCACAGCCTGTACCTTCCCCTTGCTGCTTCTGCTGTGCCTGCTGCTATCTTCCCTTGCTGCTGTTTTGGCTGCTGCTTGACCCCTTCCCCATCTTCCTTAAGGTTATTAGATTTATTCTCCTCATAGTATCACAGTATCATCAGGGTTGGAAGAGACCTCACAGATCATCAAGTCCAACCCTTTACCACAGAGCTCAAGGCCAGATCATGGCACCAAGTGCCACATCCAGTCCTGCCTTGAACAGCTCCAGGGACGGCGACTCCACCACCTCCCCGGGCAGCCCATTCCAGTGTCCAATGACTCTCTCAGGGAAGAACTTTCTCCTCACCTCCAGCCTAAATCTCCCCTGGTGCAGCCTGAGGCTGTGTCCTCTTGTTCTGGTGCTGGCCACCTGAGAGAAGAGAGCAACCTCCTCCTGGCCACAACCTCCCCTCAGGTAGTTGTAGACAGCAATAAGGTCTGCCCTGAGCCTCCTCTTCTCCAGGCTAACCAATCCCAGCTCCCTCAGCCTCTCCTCGTAGGGCTGTGCTCAAGGCCTCAACCACTAAGGCAATACAATTTCATTTTTCCTGACTTTTTAGCCCAAAAGTCTGTGTTGTAGTTGAGTGAGGATCCACCCTAACCCAGGACACAACTCAATAACCAAACATCAGCTCCTTTGCACAAACCCCAGGAACTGAAACAACTGCACCAGGAACCAAAGCAGCTCCAGAGAATGCTGTGTCATTTCCCTGTGCAGCAGTCAAGGCTTGTGTTTCTCTTTGCTGGCATTCACCTGAACAATGGCAATAAGTGCAGACATTTCTGGTAAGCAAGAGCTGAAATGCTGCCAAGGAGCAGAAGGATTTACCTGCTGAAAGCATGCTTGGACTAGATTTTCGGGGAACAGGTTTCGGATCAGGTCCAGGAAAGCATCCAGACTGGATACTTCATCGTTCTTCTTGCCTTGGCCAAGTTGTTTCTTGAGTTTTGGATTCCCTGGATGGATGGCTAAAACCAAAATCACGCCCAGCACAGCAGCAATGATGGTGGTGGACATGTAGTAGATCATGGCTCTTGTACCCAAGCGGCCACTTGCTTTAGCGTCTAAACCAGACAGTCCTGCAGGGGGTTTCATTTGAAGAAACAAACAAATGCATTAAGTCTCGATGTCCAATTCAATAATAATCAATAATTTGTGTAATTTAATGACTGCCTACAGGTGCCTGCTCTTGTCCTTGTGAAATTCTCACCACTAGGTGGGTTACTGAAGCTTCTACTTCCCGTTCCTGTGGGAACACCACCTGCTGCTGTTGTTTTGGAAGGACCCAGTGCAAGGTCCTGCACCTAGGTCAGGACAGTCCTAGATCTCAATCCAGGCTAAGGAGTGATGATATTGAGAGCAGCCCAGTAGGAAAGGACTTGGGGTGCTGGTGGGTTAGAAGCTCAACAGGAGCCAGCAGTGGGCACTGGCAGCCCAGAAGGCCAAGGGCAGCTTGGGCGGCATCCAGAGCGGCATGGCCAGAGGTTGAGAGAGGGGATCCTGCCCCTCTGCTGTGCTCTGCTGAGAGCTCACCTGCAGGGCTGTGTCCTGCTCTGGAGCCCTCAGCATGGGAAGGATATGAACATGAACATGGTGGAGAGGGCCCAGAGGAGGCCACAAAGATGATCAGGGGGTTGGAGCAGCTCTGCTAGGAGGACAGGCTGAGGGAGATGGGGGTGTTCAGCCTGGAGAAGAGAAGACTCCAGGCAGACCTAAGCACAGCCTGCCAGGGCCTGAAGAGGACACAAGAAGGCTGCAGAGGGACTGTTTGCAAAGGCCTACAGGGACAGGATGAGGGCAATGGTTTGAAATGAGAGCAGAGTAGATTGAGATTGGATGTGAGGAACAAGTTCTGCACCAGGAGGGTGCTGGAACACTGCAACAAGCTGCCCTGAGAGGTGGTTGAGGCCCATCTCTTGAGATATTCAAGACTGTGAGCAAGCTGCTGTAGTGGAGGATGTCCCTGCTGAGTGCAGGGGGGTTGGAGTGGATGCCCTTTGGATGTCACTTCCAACCCAAACCATTCTGTGGTTCTATAATTCTCTTCTTCCTACTTGACAAAAAGAAAACCAGGTGATATCTGTAGCAAGCATCTTAAAGTATTTATGGCTAAGAGATCTTACCTGTGATTAAACTGGAGATAATTAAAGGGAGGATCAGCATTTTCAGCATCCTCATAAGTATATCTCCTGGGAAGGCTATTAACATGATGATGTCAGGATCAATAGGCGTTGCTAGCCGAAGAAGACCCCCACACACTGCACCCAGGATGACACCTGGAAGAAAAATGAATGAGAGAAGGAAGATGACATAAATGCACCTGAGTGCACACTGAGTGCCCAGAACAACAGCCTGGATGAGAAACAGTTCCCCAAGGCAGCTGGGTTTTGGCACAGAGACAGACAGTGGAAGGCTCAGCCCTCTGATTAATTCCAGGCTGTAATACATCTACAGTGTGGTGCTGAGGGCCACGGCTTAGCACCAGCCTTGGCAGAGCTGGATATTGGTTAGACTCAATGATCTTGAAGAGCTTTTCCAAACAAATCCATTCTGTGATTCTATAATTAACGAGAAGAGCTCCTGCTGGACAATCTTCTGCCAGCTGAGCTCACACCTCATGTCCTGCTTCTGCTCCAAACTACAACATCACCATCTAGTAATTCTGAGCAGGCCTTGCCTGCTGAGGGACAGTCAAATTTAATTCTGAGCATCATCCTGCAGCTGGCAAAATGGAGGCACCAAGAGGGGAAGCACCTTAAATGAGGCCATGCAGAACTGAGAGAAGAGCCAAGGCAGGACCCAGCCCTTTGGAGGGTGAATGAAAACAAGGTCAGCGTAAGTTAAACCTCTCTTGTGAAGAAAACAGGTTCCATTTTCCTTTGGGAGCTTTTGGAAGGGAATGCCTGCTCTGCAATACTCACAGAGTGCTGAAGCAAATGTCATGCTTTGTGCTCCCTTAGTACTCCCTCCTGCTGATGGTCTGCACCCTGCTTTTTGTGCTGACCACCTCCAGTCACAACACCCCCTGCAGCATTCGCCTGGGTCTGTAAGGTGACAACGCCAGAACCCCTCTGTCAGGAGGCTCTCAGAGCATAGGCTGGAGAGAAGGAGGCTTTGTGAATGGGTATTTTATGGTTACATCCAGGATGCCTTTGCTTTCCTGATCCCAAGCCAGATTCTCAAGTGCAATAAACCAGCAAAGCCCAGGTTGTGATCTGCAGCAGCTCCCACCCTTCAAAGTACCAGTCTGACCACACAGAAAATCTGGTGTGTTTAAACCTTGTCCTGGAACCACCACAGGCATCTTCCAGAGAGGATTCCAAGCAAACACTGTCCAAGCACTTCACCCATGTGGGTTCTGAAGGCTGAAGAACGCAGATGTGAACTGTGCAGCTCAGGAGCAGCTGCAGCTGGTCTTTCAAACACTAACACAGCAGAGGATGTCTGAATTTGCTGCATTTGGCTGTTAGGCTTTTGGTGAAAAAGAACCAGGCAAAGGGCCAGGGAACCACAATAAAATGTCAAACTGTTCCATATTTGGAAGCTGCTAAAACCAGAGGCAATATTCAGGATGAGATCATGGAGTGCTGGCTTACAGCTACAGAGAGTGGGATAAACCTTCACAGCAGCACAGCATGAACTGAGAGATAAAAGAAGGAAAGGAAATTGTGAAGAGCTTTAGTCTTATTTGAAATCATGGAGAGAAAAATGTGCAATGTGCTGTGGATGTCCCCTTCCTGCAGGTGTTCCAGGCCAGGCTGGACGAGGCCTTGAGCAACCTGGGCTAGTGGAGGTGTACCTGCCCATGGCAGGGGGTTGGAACCGGATGAGCTTTAAGGTCCCTTCCAACCCAACCCATTCTGTGATTCTCTGATTTAGTCCTACTGAATGCCACTGACCTGACAGGCCTCACACTCCATTCCAAACCAGGTCTAGAAGGCATCCCAGTGGTGTGGGTTTGCCCCATGGTGTGTCACAGATTCACAGAATGCCAAGGATTGGAAGAGACCTCAAAAGATCATCCAGTCCAATGTCCCTGCCAGAGCAGGGTCACCTAGAGTAGGTCACAAAGGAACACATCCAAGTGGGTCTTGAGTATCTCCAGGGGAGACTCCATAGCACCTCTGGGCAGCCTCTCCAGTGCTTTGTCAGCCAGCCTGTTCCAATGCTCTGTCAGTGCCACCCTGCCCACCTCAACTATAGCCACAATGCCTATGGGTACCCTGGAACCGCTGATGGCCACAGAGAGGGTCTGTGGCACTGCATGACAGAGGCTGACACCCAGCAAAGGCCCAGCCCAGTAGATGTAGCTTACCAAAGACAGTGAGAGTCAGGAGCAGGTTCCTGTGCAGCGACTGGCAGAACTGCACACATATGTTCCCAGGCCTGGGCTCCACTGGGCTCAGATGGCTCTCGTGCATCCGCACTTCTACTTGCTTAGGCATATTGTTGGCACTGGAATGAAAAGTGAAAATCGAGTCAAAACCAGAGCACAAGGTGCCAAAAGTGAGAGGGCTGCCTGGAGAGCTTCCATCCCACATAAGTGGGGAAGCTGAAGCACATCCCATGGCACTGCACGCTGCTGCTTGGCAGAAGGCTTGGAGGTGGCGGAGGTTTGGCCTGCTAATGGTGTAGCCTTGAGGGTAGCTTTTGCAGCTCTCTGTCAAACACTGGAAGTGTAAACAGCACAAATTCAGCAGACACATCATCCCAACTGCCTCACTGACTGAAACTGCTCTTGAGCTGAGCTGGAAGAATCAGTGTTCATGGAATTGTTAGGGCTGGAAGAGACCTCAAGGATCATCCCCCCCCTGCCATGGGCAGGGACACTTCACACTAGATCAGGCTGCCCAGAGACACATCCAGTGTGGGCTTAGAAACTTCCAGGGATGAGGCTTCCACCACCTCCCTGGGCAACCTGTGCCAGTTTCTCACCACCCTCATGGTGAAGAATCCAGTCTAAATCTGCTCTTCTTTAGCCTGGAGGAGGATAGGCTTAGGCCTTTTCCCAAAGATCGTGGCTGGCCTAGCAGAAGAGGTGGGAGAAGAGCAAAGTTTCCATTTGCAGGAAAATGCAGCCTCAAATCCATGATCTAATTCCAACTAAAAAAAAAAAAAGAGCTTTCAAACGAGGATTTATTTGCAGAATGAAGCATCCCAGAATATTTTTGCTCAATCTTCTTGAAATGCTTCACTTCAACACCAACATTTTGTCATAATACAACCAGAAGGCTGAGGTCAGAAGAATCTTTTTCACTTGGGGAGCAGCCAGACAGAGAGGGATCTGGGGGTACTGATTGATACCCACCTGAACATGAGCCAGCAGTGTGCCCAGGTGGCCAAGAGAGCCAGTGGCATCCTGGCCTGCCTCAGGAATGGTGTGGCCAGCAGGAGCAGGGAGGTCATTCTGCCCCTGTACTCTGCACTGGTCAGACCACACCTTGAGTGCTGTGTTCAGTTCTGGGCCTCCCAGTTTAGGAGGGACATTGAGATGCTTGAGCGTGTCCAGAGAAGGGCGACGAGGCTGGGGAGAGGCCTTGAGCACAGCCCTATGAGGAGAGGCTGAGGGAGCTGGGATTGGTTAGCCTGGAGAAGAGGAGGCTCAGGGGAGACCTTGTTGCTGTCTGCAACTACCTGAGGGGTGGTTGTGGCCAGGAGGAGGTTGCTCTCTTCTCTCAGGTGGCCAGCACCAGAACAAGAGGACACAGCCTCAGGCTGTGCCAGGGGAGATTTAGGCTGGAGGTGAGGAGAAAGTTCTTCCCTGAGAGAGTCATTGGACACTGGAATGGGCTGCCCGGGGAGGTGGTGGAGTCGCCGTCCCTGGAGCTGTTCAAGGCAGGACTGGACGTGGCACTTGGTGCCATGGTCTGGCCTTGAGCTCTGTGCTAAAGGGTTGGACTTGATGATCTGTGAGGTCTCTTCCAACCCTGATGATACTGTGATACTGTGTGATACTAATGAGACTAGAACAACTGCCACTGAAAACTAGCCAGAGGGCTGTGCCTTCCCCCTCAAGCCTTTGCTTCCACTGCAGTGGCAGTGTTTAGAGGGAAAAGGTTTTTTTACTGCCTCTGGTTTATCTGTGTGAGTGATATGCACATGAACTCGGAACTTTGAAGACTCTGCCTCTGACTTTCCCAACTGCCTGGCAAGAGACTCCACTTTGATATGCAAAACATTCAGATGTGCTTGGAGAAAATGCTAGAAACACTACTCCAGAGCAAACAGCTTCCCTAAGAGCCAAGGCTGTCTGCTTCAACGTGAGAAATGGCTAAGGAGCAAATGTTATACTACAAGCAAACAAATATTTTGAGATCTGACTTTATGCCAGATTAGGGCAAGAATTAGAAAGAGGAAACCTAATCTTCCTCTGCAACAGCAGATCTGAGAGCTGGGGGAAGGCAAAGCTCATGAAGTTCAGTAAGGACAGGTGCAGGGTCCTGCAACTGAGGAGGACTACCAGGCACCAGTACAGGCTGGGACTGTCCTGCTGGAGAGTAGCTCCATAGAGAAAGGCCTTGGAGTGCTGGTGGGCAGCAAGTTTTGCATAGGCCAGCAATGTGCCCTTGTGGGCAAGAGAGCCAATGGCATGCTGGTGTGCAGCAAGAAAAGTGTGGCCAGCAGGACTAGGGAGGTTCTCCTGTCCCTCTGCTCTGCCCTGTTGAGATCACACCTGGAAGGCTGTGTCCAGTTCTGGGCTTCTCAATTCAAAAGAGACAAGGACCTGCTAGGGAGGATCCAATGGAGAGCCAGGAGGATCACTGGGGGACATAAGCATCTTCCCTATGGAGAGAGACTGAGAGCCCTGGGGCTGTTTAGTTTGGAGAAGAGAAGGCTGAGAGGGGTCTGAGCAATGATGGGCAATGCTGGGACTCCAGTGCAAGGCTGAAGTGTAACAAGAGCGGAGGCCCCTCCTCCACAACCAAACATCTCTGTTAAAGGTGCCTCTGTGCAGGGGTGTGGGTCACAAAACTGTGCAGAAGGCATCTCAGCAGCTGTGGTCTTTCAAACGTGCAGGTGATTCCCTTGGTTAAATAAATCATTGTTCCTCTGTGCTGAGCTTCTACAGTCACTCAAACAAGCCAAGCATTCTGAATGCTCTCCTGAAGCCCAGCAGACCAAAGCATCTTTCACTCCTAACTTCACTGAAGCCAGAATAAGATGATAGAAATTAATTCTGCTCACTATTTCAATGTGCTGTAGTGATAAGTAGCCAAAGAGCAAAGCTCCCAAAGAGGCACACAGAGCACTAAGATCTTCAAAGATGATGATTTCTGCCAACTACAGGCACTTGGAAACATTGACAGGACTTGGATAAAAATAGAACTAGGTATTGGAAAATGTGTAGTCACATGGAACAGCACATCCCATGGGAGAGCAGGTCCCATGGACCAGCAAACCACACTGTCTACAACCACCTGAAGGGGCATTGTAGCCAGGTGGGGGTTGGCCTCTTCTCCCAGGCAACCAGCAATAGAACAAGGGGACACAGTCTCAAGTTGTGCCAGGGGAGGTATAGGCTGGATGTTAGGAAGAAGTTCTTCACAGAGAGAGTAATTGGCATTGGAATGGGCTGCCCAGGGAGGTGGTGGAGGCACCGTCCCTGGGGGTCTTCAAGAAAAGCCTGGATGAGGCACTTAGTGCCATGGTCTAGTTGACTGGATAGGGCTGGGTGCTAGGTTGGACTGGATGATCTTGGAGGTCTCTTGCAACTTGGTTGATTGTATGATTCTATGATTCTATGCCACGGACCAGCAAACCACACACAGCAGCACATGCCTCATCCAGGCTTTTCTTGAACATCTCCAGGCACGGCGACTCCACCACCTCCCTGGGCAGCCCATTCCAATGCCAATCACTCTTGCTGTGAAGAACTTCCTCCTAACATCCAGCCTAGACCTGCCCTGGCACAGCTTGAGGCTGTGTCTGTTCTGTTGCTGGTTGCCTGGCACCAGAGCCAAACCCCACCTGGCTACAGCCTCCCTTCAGGTAGCTGCAGACAGCAATGAGCTCTGCCCTGAGCCTCCTCTGCTGCAGGCTGCACACCCCCAGCTCCCTCAGCCTCTCCTCACAGGGCTGTGTTCCAGGCCCCTCACCAGCCTTGCTGCCCTTCTCTGGACACCTTCCAGCACCTCAACATCTCTCTTGAATTGAGGGGCCCAGAACTGGACCTTCCTCAAGCTTCAGCCCATTCTCTCTTGTCATATCACAACAGGCACTTGTGAGCCCTTAGTGGTCATGGTAGTTGGGTTCTGGTTGGACTCAGTGATCTTAAAAGTCTTTCCCAACTTTAAAGACTCTGTGATCTGTGGTGTGTGATCTTCCACCTAAGCCTTTGTGGTAGCACATAGCCCCTGGACAGGAGAGAAACTCCACTGAGCCAGGGAGATTTGATTTGTATTCACCTTAGAAAAGTACAGAAGTGTGTCAAAGTGGCACAATCTTTACTTCAGCCACTTCAAATCCACTGTACTCTGCCAAGGCTTTGATAGCAATGAGCACAAGAATTAAACTGCCCTTTAAGCAAAGAAATGACCTCTTGCCACAGAAATGATCAGAAGGTGGAGCAGCTCTGCTAGGAGGACAGGCTGAGGGAGCTGGGATTGCTAAACGTGGAGAAGAGAAGGCTCCAGCAGACCTAAGCCAGGACCTGATGGAGCTACAAGAAGGCTGCAGAGGGACTGTTTAGAAGGGCTTGTGGTGACAGGATAAGGGGCAATGGCTTGAAACGGGAGCAGGGGAAATTTAGGTTGGACACAAAGTTCCTTACAGTGAGAGTGGTGAAATGCTGGAGCAGGTTGCCCAGGGCTGTGTTTGAGGCCTGTGCCTGGAAACATTCAAGGTCAGAGTCAACAAGGTCCTGAGCAGCCTGCTCTAGTTGGAGGTGTCCCTGCTGCCTGCATGGGTATTGGACAAGATGGCCTTGGAGGGTCCCTCCCAACCCAATGTAATCTGTGAATCTCTGACTGTCTGCCACATCCCTTGTGAAGGCATCAGCTCAGGCATCAGCTTCACAAGAAGCTTCCCCTTTGCACTGGGATAGAGTTGCCTGCTGTTTGAACTGATGACACCAGGGCAGCAGCTGCTGAGCTCCCTTTGTCAGCCACTCTGGGACGTGTGCTGGAGTGGGGGGGGGGCAGTTCTCTTAGGTTAGATCTCTCTTGCAAAGCACAGCTGGGGAGGCTCAGCCAGCACAGGGCATCGATGGGCCAGGCAGGGGGAGCAGCTCCAACACCTCTCCTGTGCAAAGCACACAGGAGCTGTTGAAGCACTCTCCTGCTGCAGGAGGCTGCTTGGTATAGGTTGTGCTTTACATCAATCAAACACTACCTAGAATCACAGGATGGTGGGCTTGGGCCTCTGGAGATCACCTAGTCTACCCCAGAGTGGCCCACAGCAAATCCCATGGGAACATGCCCAGGCAGGGTTTGAAAGGCTCCAGAGAAGGAGGCTCCACAGCCTCTCTGCACAGCCTGCTCCAGGGCTGCAGCACCCTCCCCACCAAGAACCTTCTGTTTACGTGGAACCTCCTGTGCTCCACGTTGTGTCAGCTCCAGCCTCTGCACAACAGAGAAATGAGTAAGACAAAAGTAAAGCCAAACAGACCAAACTCCTGCCAGCAGCAGGCACAGCAGCAACAAGGGCGTTGTGTAAGTCACTCGCTGCCACTGAGCGTTAACTCCATTCTCTAGGGCTTTTCCAGTCACTCCTAGAGCATGAAGGAACTCTGAGTGGAGACCCAGCCATTTATTACACAGCCTGATTCGCCCTGGGGGCCAGTACTGCAAGCAACACCTGGCAGCATGACTTGTCTTTCTGCAGTGGGAGAAGAACTTCTCTGCTTGGCTCATCTTACAGCAGTGTTGTCCTCTCCGAGTGGGCATTTAACACCCACCCTGTGAGCTGAACGTGAGCACATGAGGGACTCCAACCACAATCATATCAGGACAGCCAGGTGAGCAGGCCCAGGCAGCATGGCTGTAACAAAGACAGATCCTGCTTGACTAACTTAGCTCCTTCTGTGACAGGAAGGATGAGGGGAAGGCTGTGGATGTTGTTTGTCTGGACGTTAGTAAAGACTTTGGCACCATTTCCCGCAGCATCCCCCTGGAGAAAGTGGCTGCCCATGGCTTGGATGGGGACACTTTCAGCTGGGCTGAGAGCTGGCTGATGGCTGAGCCCAAAGAGTGGTGAGGAATGAAGGTCAGTCCAGCTGGCATCTGGTCACCAGCGGTGTTTTCCAGGGCTCAGCACTGGGGCCAGGTGTGTTTGATATCATCTGGAGGAGGGGATCAAGGCACCCTCAGGCAGCTTGCAGATGACAAGTTGGGCAGAAATGTTGATGTACCTGAGGGTAGAAGGCTTTACAGTAGGACCTGGCCATGCTGAATCTGCAGGCTGAGGCCAATTGTTTGAGATTCTGCAGGGCCAAGTGCTGGGTCCTGCACTTGGGTCACAACAATTTGCTTGGGGCAGAGTGGCTGAAAACTGCTCAGCAGAGAAAGACCTGGGGGCGTTGACTGACAGTCAGCTGAATATGAGCCAGGATGTGCCCAGATGGCCAAGAAGGTCACCAGCAGCCTCATCTGAATCAGTGACAGTGTGACCAGCAGGAGCAGGGCAGGGATTGTCCCCCTGTGCTCAGCACTGGTGAGGTCACAGCTTGAGTGCTGGGCTCAGTTCTGGGGCCTTCACTCCAAGAAAGACAGTGAGGTGCTGGAGCAGGTCCAGAGACAGCCTGTAGTGTGTGGATAAGGACCCTCTTGTGCAAGAGTTTTCCTATCAACTTGCAACTCCAACTTTACAGACAGTCTGGGGCACATCATATGGAAAAGAGAATGAGTGGCTGTGGAGAAGTCTGCAGCATGCAGCACAGGGAGACAGTAGATCAGTGTCTCATCATGGCTTTGGTAGCAAGAAGATCAGTGTACTTTAAACCCACAGGCATGCAACTGCACAGGCACTTACGGGTGCCTGGGGCTTGGCAGGTAGGCAGAGCAGGAAGCAATCAGGACAGTGCCCATTGGTTTGGAAGGGGCAGAGATGCTGCAAAAAGGAGCCCTACGCCACCAGCTTGCCATGCACACCGATGGCAGGGGGCCACAGGAAGCTTTGCAGGTATCCTCCCACCGGGCAGCCAGGAGCCCACTAAGCAGCACCTTCAGGGGTCCCCTATCTAGTCAAATGAAAACCTGCATGTAAGACCTCGGGAGTGTGCTGGAGTGCCTGTACGGGCACGTCAGTGAGCGAACGCCAGCCCAGTGGCTGACAAAGCCTGGCAGAGAGAGAGCAAGTCACAGTCCCTCAGAACAACTCCAGGTACTCCTGCAGACCTCACAGGAGACAGCTGTCCTGGGGACCTCCCTGAGCCTGGGCTAGGGAAATCCCAGCACTTCACTAGGACAGAAGTTGTAGTGATTGGAAATCCACTGCTTGCAGGAACATCTGAAAGACCCAAAGGAGCTTCTTGAGCCTGCCTGTGCTGAGCAAGACTGCAAAGTGGGGAGAGACCAAAGCCTGAGGCCATGCTGCTCTCCTTGTGAGCAGCTCCAGGGTAAAGCAGCACTGCCTTGGCAGAGGTCAGCTCTTGCTCATAGGAACTGTAATACAGTTTGTAATACAGCTCACATTTCAGCAGCCCAAGAATAAACTTCCATAGCTCTCCTTACTTTCCTAGTCCTTCAATCCATACACACTGAGGTCCTGGACATGATCTTTTGTTACAGGGTTGGCACTGAAGCTGGGGCTCTGCCTGTTGACTCTCTCTGCTTTTCTGAAGCTCAAGACTAAACAACTTTGAACAGCAAATCCTGCTGTGACACAGTAAAGATTCAGCTTTATGCTGGGTTTCAGACCTTTAAAGGGTCTCAGATTTGGGGGAAGGAGAGCTGCCAGGGTTTTTTTTTTGTTAGTTTGGAAGAAACAAGATGCATTTCTGTCCATAGGGACTGTATTCCATCCATCACAGAACCATAGACCTGTTTGGGTCAGAAGAGACCTCCAAAGGGCATCCACTCCAGACCTCCTGCACTCAGCAGAGACATCCTCCACTACAGCAGATTGCTCACAGCCTTGGCCAGCCTCACCTTCAACAGCTCCAGGCATGGGGCCTCAACCACCTCCCTGGGGAACCTGTTGCAGGGTTCCAGCACCCTCCTGGTACAGAACTTGTTCCTCATATCCAATCTCAATCTGCTCTGCTCTCATCTCAAACCACTGCCCTCATCCTGTCCCTGCAGGCCTTTGCAAACAGTCCCTCTGCAGCCTTCCTGTAGCCCCTTCAGGTTCTGGCAGGCTGCACTTCAGATCCTCTCCCACTCTCCCTGCCTCAGTGTTTGTTCAGTGGTTTCACAGCCTGTTGCTTTGTGCTGTCTGGCAGCCCTGGGTAGAAGCAAATGCAAGATCATGACTTGACTTGTCTCTGAGTTTCTAAGCATGGAGATAAGCAGATGATTGTTTTGCACAGAGCACATTGTTATTCTATCATTTGCCATGCTGATAATATGATTCAGCTGTCATTCTGTTGCTTTTCATCTCAGTGCATAATTCTGGGGTAATGAAGCATGCAAGTTCTCAGGTTGTTACACCACTGTAAAGCCCTCCCAGAAACATGACAGTTAAAAAAGACATTCCATGAGAGCATCACTACATAAAAAAGTGATCACCCTGATGGCAGGGATATGCTGTGTGACTTGAAACACTTTCTTGCTTTAGATGTTGCAGGGCTGTGTCCATGTCTGGAGACCTCAGCAGGGGAAGGGCATGGACTTGATGAAGAGGGTCCAGAGGAGGCGATGAGGATGAGCGGGGGGCTGGAGCAGCTCTGCTAGAAGGATAGGATGAGTGAGCTGGGGGTGTTCAGCCTGGAGGAGAGAAGGCTTCAGGCAGAGCTAAGAGCAGCCTGCCAGGGCCTGAAGGGGCTACAGAAAGGCTGCAGAGGGACTGTTTGCAAAGGCCTGCAGGGACAGGGTGAGGGTGATGGTTTGAGATGAGAGCAGAGCAGATTGAGATTGGATGTGAGGAACAAATTCTGCACCAGCAGGGTGCTGGACACTGCAACAGGCTGCTCAGGGAGGGAGTTGAGGCCCCATGCCTGGAGCTGTTCAGGGTGAGGCTGTCCAAGGCTGTGAGCAAGCTGCTGTAATGGAGGATGTCCCTGCTGAGTGCAGGGGGGTTGGACTGGATGCCCTTTGGAGGTCTCTTCTGACCCAAACAGGTCTATGGTTCTGTGATGGATGGAATACAGTCCCTATGGACAGAAATGCATCTTGTTTCTTCCAAACTTACAAAAAAAAACCCTGGCAGCTCTCCTTCCCCCAAATCTGAGACCCTTTAAAGGTCTGAAACCCAGCATAAAGCTGAATCTTTACTGTGTCACAGCAGGATTTGCTGTTCAAAGTTGTTTAGTCTTGAGCTTCAGAAAAGCAGAGAGAGTCAACAGGCAGAGCCCCAGCTTCAGTGCCAACCCTGTAACAAAAGATCATGTCCAGAACCTCAGTGGATCCTTTGAGCAACCTGCTCTAGTGGTTGGACCAATAACCTGTGGAGGTCACTTCCAACCCAAGCCACTCTATGATAGTATGATTTCAGCTGCACAGCTCAGCAAGCTCCTTGGAGCAGTGTTTCTGCCCCCATGCAGCAAGCTCTGAAAAGTGCAATCCTGAAAAGGCTTCTGAGAGAGGCAATCCTAAATGGCACCAACAAAGTCCACCCCAAGTAAAGCATCCTCATCACTGTCTCTTGTGCTTGTGTAATTAGAGTTTGCAGGCCTGTTTTCAGGCCACCTTTAACACATGGCCAACAGCAGTGAACACTCTGTGACCACATCACTGGGAAAGAAGGGACAAGTTTCCTGCTCAGGTGGATCTATCTCCCATGGAATGGACATTCACATGAACAAGCTGCTCTTGGGAGCCACTGATATTGTTCCCTCTTTATCAAGGCAGCAGAGATGGATCCTGGGAAACTGGAACAAGAAAACCAACAGAATTAGGATGGGAGCTCAGAAACATGGAAGGGCTTTCACAAAGCAACCTCTGCTGAGGATTGAATCTGAACACAGGCCACTGGGCTGCTTTCTAGCTTATATACTACACATGACACCCTCAGGGCATGAGCCTCTGTCGCCCCCAGGGCTGCTTATTTCAGAGATCACAGAATCACAGCATGGCTCAGTTTGGAAGGGACCCCAGAGCTCATCTGCTCAAACTTCCTGCCATAGGCAAGGACACCTCTCAACTAGATTCAGCTGCTCAAGGCCTCATCCAGCCTTCAACATCCCCAGGCAGGAGGCATTCACAGACTTCCTGGGCAGCCTGTTCCAGAGTCTCACCACCCTCACACTCAACAGCTTTTTCCTCAGCTCCAGTCTAACCCTGCTCTGCCTCAGCCTCAAACCATTCTCCTTTGTCTTGTCTCTAGACACCCTGAAGAAAAGTCCCTCTGCAGCCTTCCTGCAGGATCCATTCAGCTATTGGAAGGCAGCTGAGTGGTCCTGCTGGAGTCTTCTCTTCTCCAGGCTGAACACCCCCAGCTCCCTCAGCCTGTCCTCATAGCAGAGCTGCTCCAGCCCTCGGATCACCTCTGTGGCCTGCTCTGGACTCATTCTAGCAGCTGTGTGTCCTTCTGCTGGGGACACCAGACCTGGAGGCAGTTTTGGAAGTGGGATCTCAGCAGAGCAAAGATGCAAAAGAGATGAATTTCAGCACTGGAAGGACAAGACTGTTTTGGGCATCACATAAGCATCTATCTTAGCAAAACATTTCCCTAAACACTTTTCCCCCTCCTTATTTATTACTGTCTCCTCCACTGCAGTATTAGACTCTGGGTAGCCTCAGCTGAAGCACTTTAGTTCAACCTGCTGGTGCCTTCCTCAGGAGATGCTCCCCTTGCAGGCAGAGCAGTTCAATCACTGTACCTGTGCTGTGCTGAAGGCAAATCTTGTGTGCTGGTTTGAGGCTAGTTAGAATATTTTAGTGAGAGAAACTAAATCCTTAGCTGTCAGAATAAAGGGGGAAAAAACCAGTACCCTATATCAGTCATTCCTCTGCTGAGAAACCCAACCAGCCAGACTGGAGATAAGACACTTCTCACACACGCTCTGCTCTCGGTCTGCTCCTTCTCTCTGGCGGCCCAGGTGTGTGGCTGCATCTGCTTTAACTCTGTAATCCAGCCTAACCCTCTCTCCTCTAACCTCCTTGTTGTCTTTCTGACACCTCACCTCAGATCTCTCCAGAGTTATCATGTGAGATATACAGAGACTGATCTAGTTACTTCTGAAGGGAGGGAAAGGGTTGAGGAGGAAGTTTGGGTCAGGAACCTCCTGGCAATTGGATTGTTTTGGGAAGGGAACTGTGTTTCTGTATTACTTTTAACATGTATACAACTGCAAACATTGTGTATATACATGCTTGTTAATTGTGCTAAGCTGTACACGTAGCTTCATTCCTTACCTCCCAGCCAGCTGAGTCTAGTCTGGGTGATTTCATCAGCAGGGGTGGGGGGAACTCCCAAACCATCACAACAACTCCAAGCAGTGCTACAGGCTGGGGACAGAGTGATGGAGAACAGCCAGGAAGAAAGGGACCTGGGGGTACTGGTAGATAGTAGCTGAACATGAGGCAGCAGTGTGCCCAGGTGGCCAAGAGAGCCAATGGCATCCTGGCCTGCATCAGGAGCAGTGTGGCCAGCAGGACAAGGGAGGTTATTCTGCCTCTGTACTCAGCACTGCTCAGGCCACACCTTGAGTGCTGTGTCCAGTTCTGGGGTCCTCAATTCAAGAGAGAAGTTGAGGTGCTGGAAGGTGTCCAGAGAAGGGCAACAAAGCTGGTGAGGGGCCTGGAACACAAACCCTATGAGGAGAGGCTGAGGGAGCTGGGGGTGTGCAGCCTGCAGAAGAGGAGGCTCAGGGCAGAGCTCATTGCTGTCTACAACTACCTGAAGGAAGGCTGTAGCCAGGTGGGGTTGGGCTCTGCTGCCAGGCAAGCAGCAACAGAACAAGGGGACACAGCCTCAAGCTGTGCCAGGGCAGGTCTAGGCTGGATGTTAGGAGGAAGTTGTTGCCAGAGAGAGTGATTGGCATTGGAATGGGCTGCCCAGGGAGGTGGTGGAGTCACTGTGCCTGGAGGTATCACACAGTATCACAGTATCACCAAGGTTGGAAGAGACCTCACAGATCATCAAGTCCAACCCTTTACCACAGTGCCCAAGGCTAGACCATGGCACCAAGTGCCACATCCAACCTTGCCTTGAACTTCAAGCAAAGCCTGGATGAGGCACTTGGTGCCATGGTCTGGTTGATTGGCCAGGGCAGAGTGCTAGGTTGGACTGGATGATCTTGGAGGTCTCTTCCAACCTGGTTGATTCTATGGTTCTATGTTCTTGGTACCCCAAAGCTGTCAGCAGGATGCACAGCTCTGAGCTACATAGCTGTTTTCTGCATGACACCACAACTGCCACTGCATGAGGATGCAACAGCTCCTGTCAGAACCAGGATGGACTTTCTGACCCTGCCCCAACTCTGCAACAGAAATTTGGATTTCTCAAAGCTACTAAAAATCTAAAAATATTAGTTGCCCAAATTCTTCTGTGTTCCTCATATAATGGCTTTTAATGTGAAGACTGAAAGAGGTCAACTTTGAGGGCCCATTTAACCCAGTTTGAAACCTCTGACAGGAACCAGCTCTACAAACACAGGATGTGACTGTAAGACAAGCAAGTGGCACTTCCCAAAGCATTGTGCTAGCATTCACCAGCCTGTGGGCTGAGGATACCAAGTGTTACAGGGACAGAAACTGCAAGGCTGGTCCAATCAGAAGTCCAGAATAGAAAGCACAAGCACACATTACCAGCACTTCTCCCACCCCTCTTCCTGCTCCAGGCTGCTTAAGGACAGACCCAGCCTGAGGCACTAGGAACCTCTGCAGAACATAGAATCCTAGAACTGTTTGGGATGGAAGTGACCTCCTGAGGTCATCCAGACCAACCTCCCCGCAGCCAGCAGGGACATCCTGCACTAGGTTGGGTTGCTCAGAAGGTGCCTCAATTTCCCTCTCTGTGTTGCTGGTGAAGATACTGAACAGCTCTGGTCCCAGCACAGACCCCAAGGGACACCACTTGTCACCTGTCTCCACCTGGACATTGAGCCATTGACCACTCTACAACTCAGGTCACACCCAAACATCATCTTCTGGGCTTTTCATCTCCTCAGCAGTGATGTCCTGGGCTGCAGCTGCGTGTGAACACCACTTTGGATGCCATCATTCAACCCATTCCTCATCCTCTGGACAGCTCACCCACCAAATCCACACCTCTCCAGCTCAGAGAGCAGGCTGCTGTGGGGAGCTGTGTCAAAAGCCATACAGAAGTCACAGTATCACAGTGTCACAGTATCATCAGGGTTGGAAGAGACCTCACAGATCATCAAGTCCAACCCTTTAGCACAGAGCTCAAGGCCAGACCATGGCACCAAGTGCCACGTCCAGTCCTGCCTTGAACAGCTCCAGGGACGGCGACTCCACCACCTCCCCGGGCAGCCCATTCCAGTGTCCAATGACTCTCTCAGGGAAGAACTTTCTCCTCACCTCCAGCCTAAATTTCCCCTGGCACAGCCTGAGGCTGTGTCCTCTCGTTCTGGTGCTGGCCACCTGAGAGAAGAGAGCAACCTCCTCCTGGCCACAACCACCCCTCAGGTAGTTGCAGACAGCAACAAGGTCACCCCTGAGCCTCCTCTTCTCCAGGCTAACCAATCCCAGCTCCCTCAGCCTCTCCTCATAGGGCTGTGCTCAAGGCCTCTCCCCAGCCTCGTCGCCCTTCTCTGGGCATGCTCAAGCATCTCACATCTGTACAAGTAGGAAGATGCAGACTTCAGCTGACCTGTGCTGTCACACAGTAAACCAGAGCTGAGGAACCAACCTCAAAGCCCAGCCACATTCCTGCTGCATCCTCCATGGTGAACTCCAAAGCATGCCATGTAAACATGACCTCCAGCAGAACGGGGACGTGCTGCAGGGTGCTGCAGTCCAAGGCATAAGAAGTCTAAGGCCAGTAATGAACTCCCATGAGGCTTTTACTGAGCATTTACTGAGAGTTAGTGAATGTTTACCCCAAGCTGGAGCTGTGGAAAATCTCGTTCCTGTTAAGGGGAATGAGTGCCAAGAAACAGCAGAAGCTCACAGCACAAAGTGTGTGAGCCATGGATGTCTTCCAATGAGCTGGAAGAGACTGGGAAGCATGACAGCCCTCAGGGTCACCTGGCCTGCCCCTGGGCCAGCAACACAGCCAAAGCACACAACTGGAGCTTCACTCTTCAACACAGGTCACACCCAAACATCATCTTCTGGGCTTTTCATCTCCTCAGCAGTGATGTCCTGGGCTGCAGCTGCGTGTGAACATGGCAGATCTCACACACATCCTTCAGAAGACTCTGCTTATGGGGCTGAGTGAAGCAATCTGGAGTTGGATCTGCAGAGATCCAACCCTGGGGTGTTCTTGTGAGAAAATAATCTTAACAGCACAAACCCAGGCTGGGCAAGGAGTGCTGAGAGCAGCCTGGAGAATCACAGACTTGTCAGGGCTGGAAGGGCCCTCAAGGATCATCCAGCTCCAACCCCCCTGCCATGGGCAGGGACACCTCACACTAGGTCAGCTTGCCCAGAGCCACATCCAGCCTGGCCTTCAAAACATCCAGGGACGAGGCTTCCACCACCTGCCTGGGCAACCTCTGCCAGTCTCTTCCAGCCTCATGCTGAAGAACTTCTTCCTAATGTCTAATCTCAGTATCACATCCCATAGGTAGGATCCATCCCCCCCCAGTCCTATCACTACCTGACACCCTGAAAAGTCCCTCCCCAGCTTTCTTGTAGCCCACTCCAGATACTGGAAGGCCACAAGAAGGTCTCCTCAGAGCTTTCTCTACTCCAGGCTGAACAACTCTCTCAACCTGTCCCCTTAGCAGAACAGCTCCAGCCCTCTGATCATCCTTGTGGCCCTTCTCTGGACACCTTCCAGTACTTCCAGACCTTTCCTGTCCCAAAGGCTCCAGAACTGGACACAGTGTTTCAGGTTGGGGATGGGATAAGTGCCAAAGGCTTTACTAAGGTCCAGTACATAATGTCAGTTGCTTATCCCCTCTCTAGAAGAAGGTCTTGGTGGTTGTCAGCTGGTGATAAACTCCCCAGCAGCCAGTACTGGCCACTGGCAGCTCAACAGGCAGCTGTGTGCTGGCTGCATCCGCAGCAAGGAGAGCAGCAGCACAGGGAGGGGATTCTGCCTCTCTGCTCTCCTCTGCTGAGATCACATCTGCAGCACTGCCTCCTGGTCTGGGGCCTCCAGCACAAGAAGGACCTGGAGCTGCTGGAGAGGGTCCAGGGGAGGCCACCAAGATGATCAGAGAGCTGGAGAACCTCTCCTGTGGGGACAGGCTGGGAGACTTCAGGCTGTTCAGCCTGGAGAAGAGGGGGCTCCAAGGAGACATTAGAGCAGCCTGCCAGGACCTGAAAGGGCTGCAGGAGAGCTGGGGAGGGACTTCTGACAAGGGTTGGGAGTGACAGGACAAGGGAGAAAGGCTTTGAGGTGGGAGAGGGGAGACGGAGACTGGAGATGAGGGAGATCTTTAGAGTGAAGATGGTGAGACACTGGAACAGGTTTCCCAGGGAGGTTGTGGATACCCCCCTGCAAAATGGGGTGAGGCCTTGAGCTACCAGGGCTGGTGGGAGGTGTCGCTGCCCACGGCAGGGGTTTGGAACTGCTGTAAGGTCCTTTGCAACCCAAGCAGCCTCTGGGCACTGCTGACTCTGTGTCAGCGGAGTCTGGTGGCCCTTGCAGCATGTCTGTGCTGCTTTCAGATGAGTGGGGAGGTCAATAGTGAAAATGCAGGGGGCACTGCCCTGGCACACACCCCAGCACCGCCTGCTGGTTCGGCTGCTCCCCTCCCACTCAGCATTTGGGGTACAAACTGAGCTGGGGAAATTGGCCCTCGACAAAGCAAACTGAAGAAGCCTTCTCCTCAAATGCTCTTCACAGCTCTTCTGCCCTTTCTGTGCATCCTGACTCTGTTTCATCTCTGGGACTTTTCTGCCTGATCAATTAACATCTGACAGTAATCAAGGGACCAAGCCTGTCACACTGGAACTCTTGGGAAGCGCTAGGAAAGGACGGTCTGTGCAGGTGGCTTTCTGTGCCCTTCCCCAGGCACCATGGGGGCCCTGACCTGAACTTACCACCTCCTGCCCTGCTCTGCTCTCCTACACCAACCTCGCTCAGCACCAGCGTTTGTCAGGGTTGTCCTTGCAGCACAAGGAAGCAGGGCAGCCTTGCCCCCCTTCTGCTGCTCCTGCTGCTTGAGGCTCTTGGTGCAGCGCCCATTGCCCAGCAAACGTCTGCCACAGCTGCACACCTTTCAGTCACTGCTCCCCTCACACGGCACTGGGCACACAAGTGTCCTTGAGGACATTCAAGCGAGCACCACGGCCATCCCCAAACGTGATGAGCAAGCTCCTCCAGCTGGTGGAAAGCAGTAGATTCAGCAGCACCAAAAGGTTTGCCCCTGAGGAACTCCTTGCAAAGGCACCCTCAGCATTTCCAATGGCCACTTTTCTCACTCTGTCTCCTGTCCCTTTCACCTGTCCCTGCTCCTCTGCCCTGCAGCAGCAGATGACCATTATGCCCCACTCCTTGTCCCAGTCGTGCTGCCGTGCAGCCCTGCAGCCCGGGTGCCCTTCCCTGCGCTTTTGGGAAGTGTGTGTGAGCGGCAGGGGGAGATGCCAAGGCAGAGGCACTGCATTGCTCCTCTTACCACAGCTACTGCATTTACTGTGCCTCTGACAGATGCCCCTGGCCTTTCAAGGGGCAAAAGCAGAGGCTGTTTCCAAGGGCTGCAGCAAGCTCTCCCTGCTAGCTTCAGTAAGGATGAAGTCCTCTGAACACAGAACTGCCTTCAACTTCCCTGGCATGGGATGAAGTTCTACTTCTAGCAGTCTTCAGCCTGGCAGTCATGGCACCAGCTACAAAGAAAATGACCTCTTCTCCTCCTCCTCTCTGCCACTGGAATGGTTCAGGGAGGTGGTGGAGTTGTCATCCTTGGAGGTGTTCAAGCAAAGCCTGGATGAGGCACTTAGTGCCATGGTCTGGTTGACTGGGCAGGGCTGGGTGCTAGGTTGGGCTGGATGAGCCTGGAGGTCTCTTCCAACCTGGTTGATTCTATGATTCTAAGATTCTATTCCTTGCTGCACTGCAGATATCTGCTGGAGGTGAGTGGGCATAGCTTCTGATGCTAAAAATGCAAGTGTTGCTCCTTGTGCACTGATACACAGAATGGACTACACCAAAATGCAGGTCCCCAAGGATGGCACAGAGCTCAAATTCTGGCTCATAGAAATTTGGGGACACTTGGGACTCCCTCTACATTTTTGTCAGATCCAGGCTTTAATTTAGGTGCCAACTACATCACTTTATAATAGAATTCACTTTAAGTTTGGATTTATTCCTATTCTGCCTCCTTCTTCCTTACTCTGCTTTCAGCTCTCCAGCAACTGGAGCATAAAATACCTAACGAAGAAAGCACCTTCAGCTGAGCAGGAGGACATGAGCCACTCTGGTAGCCTGGACAGCACACGGGTGTCACTTGAGAGGACAGAAGCCTGATCTGAAATGGCCCAGGTAGTCCCATGGGCCATTTTCAGACACCATGGTGACCCAGAGCTGTGGTGCTGAGGGAGGTGGGCTAGCAGCAGCCTTGGTAGAGTTAGAGAAAGGTTGGACTGGGTGATCTGAAAGCACTTTTCCCACCCACACCATTTAGAGACTCTACGATCCTGTGATTTGTGGTGAAGCTACAGCCCTTGTAGCTTTCCTGATGTGCCTCCATGCATGAACCCTCACAGAGGTTGGAGAGCTGGTGGTGGACTTGCAGAAGGCAGCAGTGGCTTGGTCAGAAGGGAGGTGCTCTTTGTTGCTGCTCTGACCAAGCCACTGCTGCCTTCTGCAAGTCCAACATCAGCTCTCCAAACTCTGTGAGGGCTCATGCATGGAGGCACATCAGGAAAGCTTCAAGGGCTGCATTTGTGGTGCCACCTAAGAGGCCTCATTGTCACAGAGCAGGCAGGGCAGTGAGAGGGATGGGCACTGACCTCCGCACTTTCACCTCTGGCTCTCAGTTTCAGCAGTTGCATCACTTTTGTGGCAAAGGCAAAAGATTTTTATACCCTTCACATTTTCCATGGATTTCAACACTGCCCTGCTTGCAAAATGATTAGTGGCACAAATACTGACTCAAAGGTGTTTTGCAAGAGGCTGTTTTGGACAGGAAGCATAGGTGTTAGGTGAGAAAACAAAAACATCCCTCCCCTGTGCTTAAACACCAGGGTGAAATGCGTGTGGTGAGGGGCACCCAGGAGCTACAGGCTGCAAGTGGGAAGCAGACACCAAGAGTCACAAAGCAGAGCCTCACCCTCTTGTATTCCTGTCCAAAATCCCACCTTTGAGTGCCAGTCCAGCTGCTCTGCTCTCTGACTCCAGAGTCTCAGCAAATCAAATGCCTCTCAGCTCTCCCTGCTTTCAGCTGTTCAGCCCCAGAAACACAGACCCTGCCTACCCTCTACACTGGAACAGCTGAGCACCACTGAGGGACAAGTCAAAGGCCACAGGGCTGTTGGAAACAGCTCACCCCATTACGTAAGACCACTAGAGTGCCTTGGGCCCCTCCTTGCCATACCCCTGGCAATCCCCCTGGCTCTGCTTGATCTCTTGGTTTGCAGAGTGAGAGCCCCTAAGGTGACTCCAGGGTGCAAAGCACTATGCTGGGGCCAGCCCTGTGCCAGATGAGGCCATACCATGCTCGCTCCTGCCAGGAGACTGCTCAGAGCTTTCTTTAAGGTGGCTTAACCTCCTCCTGTTGATGTTCTGGCCATGCCATGCCCATTCAGATACACACAACTCACTGTGAATGAGCCAAACAGACTAAAGAGTCCTGAATTAGAAGTACATGAAGCAGAAAGACTTCCTCCCTCCATGACTAATTCCATCTCTGCAGGCAAGTGTGTGCATCTTGCTCACCATGTCTCATGCAAAGCTGCCCAGCTAACACATCCAGCTGGATTCACTGGGACAAGCTCCTGCAGGACATGACAATGCTCTGCCCTTGAGCTTATCTGAGGAAACAAAGTTCAGCCATTTCCCAAGAGTGACCTCCTCACTCTGTCATTCTTCTTTGCTTTTGAACACCTTCACATTTCTGGGTTTCAGAAGACAGACTTGAGAGCTGCAGGGATCTCTGGGCAACGCATGAGGAGCTGGTTGAGACCAAAGAGCTTCAGCACCCATTACCCTCAGCTTCCTTCCACCTAACCCCCTAGCAATTTGTGCCCATGTGTGGCCTGTTAGCTGATGCATCCCAAAGCCTGGCATCACAGTGGGCTGATGCACTGGAGCTTTGCCTAGCACATGCAGAACTACCTCAGAAGAGCTTTGTACTGCCATGCATCAGGAAACAAGGGAGGGAGAGGGAGCTGTGCTGGACCAAGCCCCTGCAGCTATCTTTGAGTCCAAACCCCTGCAGCTAGCCTTGATGCCAACAAGCTCTGCCCTGACTCTAACCTTTGCAGAAGTTTGGGTGAGAAGTAGATCCCAGGATGTGTTTTTGACAGCTGCTCCCTGATGATCTGCTAAATGCCAGAGGGACCAGAAGAGCATTAGAGACACCTTACAATACTGTTTTGTGGTCTTCTAATGTCTGCTCTTGGGTCTTGCACCTCTGACCTTCCCAACAAGCAGAGTCCTGATGCTGTTTTCCCCTCTCTTCCGTGACTGAGACTACTTCTGTCATGATGCCAAGGGTCCAGATTCCAGTACTGGGTTTGCTACCAGCTGCTGTAGCACCCAGCTAGACCCAGCCTGTTTTAGACAGGTGCAGCTCTTTGGAACCAAGCAAGCATGGGCAGAGCACTTGGTATTAACCTTGTGAAGCCTGCCTGGACTTCCTCCCTGACACAATCCAGGCTCCAACAGACACCAGAAGAATTTAGCCAAGTTCTAGTATTAGATGTGCTCATACTGTGCACTGAACACAGCTGTGTATGCTCCAGCCTGAGAGAGTCTCCTCAGTGTTAAGTACAAGTAAACTGTCTTGGTCACTTCCCACATCCTTTCTTTCCTCTCTCTTATGGGTGACATGGCCACATGGTATGAGCCAGAAGGCTCTTCACTGAAAGCACAAAGGGTTCCCAACTGCTAACAGAGATGGAGGATTTCTTACCCAGAAGGAAGCACCTGTCCTGTCTGCAGAGACCCCTTTCTTGTTCCCTCTGGAAATGGCCATCGTGCCCCTTCCACTGCCTGTGCCACACTGCTGCAGTAAGAGCCTGCCAGGGAGCTGAGGCTGACAGTAACAACAGAAACCCCATCTGGGAGACAGCAGGAGCTGACATTTCTGATTCACACAATGATGGGGGCTGGGAGGGACCTCTGGAGCTCATCCAGTCCAACCCCCTGCCAGAGCAGGAGCACCTAGAGCAGATCAGACAGGAACACATTCAGGCAGGTCTTGAATATCTCCAGAGAGGGAGACTCCACAACTCGCCTGGGCAGCCTGTGCCAGGCTTCTGTCACCCTCACAGGGAAAAATCCTCCTCATGTTTCCATGCAAATTCCTATGCTTCAGCTTCCACCCTTGCCCCTCGTGCTGTCACTGGGCACCACCCAGCAGAGCCTGGTGCTCTCATTTCTGCAGGAAGAGCTCAGCCAGCACACTGCCTTCAACAGCAACCCAGCCCAGTTCCCTGCTTCCCAAAGACCATCTCCTCTGTGCCCTGTGCCTGAGCACTGCTCCCCAGGCAGTGTCCCTGTTCCCACTGTGCTTAGTGTGGCTGGAGGAGGAAAGCCACCAGCAATCCAAGTTCTTCACCTAGGGACAAAAGCAGTCTGTAACCACAAAGCCACTGCAGCTGAACAAAGGGCTTTCAGCACCTCCTGGAGTGCAGGCCTACTCTTCACACTGGCCTGAGAGAGCTGGGGGTGTTCAGCCTGCAGAAGAGAAGGCTCCAGGGGGACCTCAGACCTGCCTGCCAATAGTTGAAGAGAACCTACAGGAAGGCTGCAGAGTGATTTCTCCTGAGAGAAGGACAAGGAGGAATGGTTTGAAGCTGAGGCAGAGCAGGGTTAGACTGTTCAGCCTGGAGAAGAGGACTCCTGCAGGACCATTGAGCTGCCTTCCAATAGCTGAATGGATCCTACAGGAAGGCTGCAGAGGGACTTTCCTTCAGGGTGTCTAGAGACAGGCCAAGGGGGAATGGTTTGAAGCTGAGGCAGAGCAGGGTTAGGCTGGAGCTGAGGAAGAAGTTCTTCAGTAGGAGGCTGCTGAGACTCTGGAACAGGCTGCCCAGGGAGGCTGTGGCTGCCTCCTGCCTGGGGATGTTGAAGGCCAGGCTGGGTGAGGCCTTGAGCAGCCTGGGCTAGTGGCAGACATCCCTGCCCGTGGCAGGGGGTTGGAACTGCAGGATCTCTACTGTCCCTTCCCACCCAAACCATTCCATTAATCTATGAAAAGGGCAAGTCCTCTGCTTCAGTCTGTGTGAGTCAAAGATCACATCTGGACTCCCTTTGCCCTTACCTTGGGGTACAGAACATGCTGTTGTTTCACCCACCACAATAAGTTTTTCTGCTTAGAAGGACCTAAGGTCTCCTGCAAAGCAAGCTGCAGTCTGGCCTCACTCCTACTGGAACCCAGCACTAACTGCTCATTATCACAGTATCACAGTATCACAGTGTCACCAAGGTTGGAAGAGACCTCACAGATCATCAAGTCCAACCCTTTACCACAGTGCCCAAGGCTAGACCATGGCACCAAGTGCCACATCCAACCTTGCCTTGAACTGCCCCAGGGACGACGACTCCACCACCTCCCCGGGCAGCCCATTCCAGTGTCCAATGACTCTCTCAGTGAAGAACTTTCTCCTCACCTCCAGCTGAAATTATGGACAGCAGTGTCCTGGACTGCTAGCAAGCATCCCCTCCACGAAAGCTCACCTGCATGCTGAGTCCTGAACCATGTCTTCCCTCTTCATTAATTAGCTTTTCCAAGTTAACCGAGGTCAGTGCATCTCTTTTTTGCCTCCCACTCACCCGCCCCTTTAATCTCCTTATGTTCCATTGCCTTTCTGAGCTGCCAGCTCTCACACCCTGGCAGAGGTGTGTGGGCTCCATGGCACATGCTCAAGGCCTCTGCCCATCAGTCATAGTATCATAGTATCATAGTATCATAGTATCATAGTATCATCAGGGTTGGAAGAGACCTCACAGATCATCGAATCCAACCCTTTACCACAGTCAATCACCCTCGGGTTTGACTTGGCCTGTGGGAATTATTTCCCCTGTCACTTCTTCAGAGGAAGAGCTGATTCCTTTCTCTTGGTGCTGTAGACATGTAGGAGAAGGAAAGACCTGGCTCTACGATGACCATAAGCTTGGTGCCAATCTCTTTGCCCACGTGCAAAGTAGTTTATTAAGTGGGCCTT
Organism: Pogoniulus pusillus; assembly: GCF_015220805.1. Lineage (NCBI taxonomy): Eukaryota > Metazoa > Chordata > Aves > Piciformes > Lybiidae > Pogoniulus > Pogoniulus pusillus. Next base: position 53,009,551 of record NC_087264.1, read on the forward strand.
CTCCATGCCTCTCAACTGAGTGTCCATCCACAGCTGACTCAAAACTCAGGGCCTGATAAAAATCCAGCAAGGGAATCTTCTGCACATATTGCCAGAACAAAGCACTGCACTTCCAACATGCTACAGGTCTCTGCTTGCCTCAGTCCATAGATTTCTGTCTGTGTAAGGGACATTAACATAGATCCATAGACTCACAGAGTCATTCAGGCTGGGGATGACCCCTGAGTTCATCAGGGCCAACCACTAACCCTGCTCTGCCAAGGTCACCACTCTTCACCACTCCTGCAGGGGAAAGGTTTCCCTAATGTCCAGCCTAAACCTCCTCTGCTGCAGCCTGAGGCTGTTGCCTCTGGTTCTGTCACTAATGACCTGTGAGAAGAGACCAGCATCAGTCTGTGCTCTCAGGTAGCTGCAGAGGGTGATAAGGTCTGCATCAGCCTCCTCTTCCTCACACTAACCAGTCCCAGTGCCCTCAGCTGCTCCTCATCAGGCTCCTTCTCCAGGGCCTTCACCAGCTTAGTTGCTCTTCCCTGCAGCCTCTCCAGCCCCTCAGTGTCTTTCTTGTGCTGAGGTGCCCCAAGCTGAACCCAGCACTCGAGCTGTGGCCTCACCAGTGCCCAGCACAGGGAGACCATCCCTGCCCTGCTCCTGCTGGTCACACCATTGCTGATCCAGGCCAGGATGCCATTGGCTTCCTGTGCCACCTGGGCACTCTGCTGGCTCACATTAGCTGCTTGCCCCCTAGAACCTCCAGGTCCCTTCTGCTGGAAAACTTTCCAGCCACTCTGCCCCAAGCCTGCAGCATTTCAGGGGTTGTTGTGGCCCAAGTGCAGGACTCAGCACTTGGCCTGGTTGAGGCACATCTCACTGACCTTGGCACATGGATCCAATCTGTCCCTTTGCAGAGCCTCCCTGCCCTCCAGCAGATCAGCTCCCCCACCCAACTTGGTCTCATCTGCACCTCTACTGATGGTGCCTCCACCATTGCCAAAGATGTTAAACAGAAGTGGTGTTGAGCCCTCAGGATCACCACTTGTGACTGGCTGCCAGCTGGATTGGCTCTTCCTGTCCTGACCTGTCTTCCACATGGTTCACTCTTCCTGTTAGAAGACAACATGACCTTTAGCCCAGCCTGTTAAGAAGAGTGGGGAGCCATCTGGGTACCCAAATTGGAACTAGCAGGGCAAGACAAGAGCACACTATGGTGTGACAGCCTGACAACTTCAGGCACAGCAGTTCTGCTCTGAGGTCAGTCTGCAGTGATCAGATTGCCACAGAAGAAAAGGCAAGCATGCCTCAGGAGCTCAGCCTGCACAGCCCTTGCTCACACAGACTCTGCAGGCAGCCCAAATATCTGCTGGAAAATCAGCCCCACAAAGTCACCCTGATTATCCTCAACACTCTTCATCCCTAGGCCATGCCTCTATGACAAAGGAAAGGAAACTCAGTTGTGATTTGCACCAGGACCGACACCAAGTGATGCATTCCTCTTTGAATCATAACCACAGCAGCTGTCCAGCACCAGCAAAGCACTGTAGGTAGAGACAGAGGTACAGATGCAGATATGGACACAGATATGGATGTAGATACGGACACAGATGTGTCCTTCAAGCACTCTTTGCACAAAATACAAGCAAGAAACATCCCAGGGCTGACCAATGCAAACCTGCAAAACTCAAAGAAATATGTCAAAGACATATGGGAGCAGCCCTGCAGAGAAGGACTTGGGGTGCTGGTGGGTGAGAAGCTGGACAGGAGCCAGCAATGGGCACTGGCAGCTCAGAAGGCCAATGGCAGCCTGGGCAGCATGGAGAGAGGGGATCCTGCCCCTCTGCTGAGACCTCACCTTCAGGGTTGTGTCCTGCTCTGCAGCTCATCACAGGAAGGACATGGACCTGATGGGGAGGATACAGAGGAGGCCACAAAGATGATCAGGGGGTTGAAGCAGGCCTGCTAGGAGGACAGGCTGAAGGAGCTGGGGGTGTTCAGCCTGGAGAAGAGAAGGCTCCAGGCAGACCTAAGAGCAGCCTGCCAGGACCTGAATGGGCTACAAGAAGGCTGCAGAAGGACTGTTTGCAAAGGCCTGCAGGGACAGGACAAGGGCAGTGGTTTAAAATGAGAACAGAGCAGGCCAAAATAGGATATGTGGAGCAGGTTGTGCACCAGGAGGGTGCTGGAACACTGCAACAGGTTCCCCAGGGAGGCGGTTGAGGCCCCATGCCTGGAGCTGTTCAAGGTGAGGCTGGCCAAGGCTGTGAGCAGCCTGCTCCAGTGGAGGATGTCCCTGCTGAGTGCAAGGGGGTTGGACTGGATGCCCTTTGGAGGTCACTTCAAGCAAAACCCATTCTGTGATTCACCAATATACACTAAAAAGACTCTCCAAGACAGAAATGCTTTGAGGTCTAGTCAGGAGTGGTTTCCCATTCTAGCACCTGGCTGATGTTTTCTTGTTTAAACTGCTGCACTCTTTCTTTGTTATTTAACCCAGATGGTACTTAGGAGCTTAAAAACAAATCACAAAAGTCCCAAATGTCAAGACTAAATGAACACTAATTAGTTGACTCTGCTTTCAGTCCAGCAGTTTGAGATCCACATGGCAAATGGTGTAAACAACCAAACAAGTATCAGAGCTTAATGTTCTTATTCACTGCTTGCTTTGGGCTGTCCCCTTATGTCCAGCAGCCCAGTCTGCAGCTGTGGCTTTGCCTCTGTTGAATATGAAATCACACAGACTCACAGCATGTTAGAGGTTGGAAGGCACCTCCAGAGATCATGCAGTCCAACCCCCCTGCCAGAGCAGGAGCACCCAGGGCAGCTCACACAGGAACACATCCAGGTGGGTTTGGAAAGTTTCCAGAGAAGAAGTCTCCACAACCTCTCTGGGCAGCCTGCTCCAGGCCTCCAGCACCCTCACAATGACAAAGCTTTCCCTCCTGTTCCCCTGGCACCTCCTCTGCTCCAGCTGGCACCCAGTGCCCCTTGTCCTGCCCTGGGACATCCCTGAGCAGAGCCTGGCTGTGTCCTCCCCACACTCATCCAGATTGTTGATGAAACTACTGAACAGTCCTGGCCCCAGTACTGATCCCTGAGGGGCTCCATGAGATCACAGCATCACAGAGTTGTCAGGGCTGGAAGGGACCTCAAGGATCACCCAGTTCCAACCCCCCTCCCCGCCATGGGCAAGGGCACCTCACACTGAATCAGGTTGCTCAGAGCCACATCCAGCCTGGCCTTAAAAACCTCCAGGGATGAGGCTTCCACCACCTCCCTGGGCAACCTGCACAGGCTTGCAAGTAGACTTTCCTCCCAAAGAGAAACCTTTACAACAGAAATGTTGACACTTCGAATGTTTTCCTCTTAATGAAGCAGGAATAGTGCTGTGCAAGTGGACCTCAACATCAAGTGGAAGTGGAATCTGGGCAGAAGGTCTCCTTGCCAATGGCCCATGGCTTGGGCGTGCGTTCTGCAGCGACAGGCAGGCTGCAGCCTGGCAGCAGGAAGGAAACATCTCATAGATGGGGGAAGGGAAGAGCAGCAGTGAGCAGACACTCCTTGTCTGTTGCCATTTTTGACAAGCAAATATTCTGAGCATTCAGCCTTCTCATGCCACCTGTGTGAGGTGCTGCTGCGGCAGGACAGCTTATTCCTGAAGCCCTTTGCCAGAAGAGGCTGGAGGCCACTACAGAGCTGAGTGTGGTCTTAGAGAAGCACTGCAGCTCTGCTGTCCTGGAGAGATGCAGAGCCTGTTGTCCTCTGCTCCCAGCTGTCCTCTCTTCTCTCACTCCTGCAATGGCTTGAGACACCCAGAGAGCAACAGCAGCAGCTCACCTCTGCTTCCTCTGCCTTTTCCATTCACTCAGACCCAGGCACCATGGGACTCTGCAAACTACCCTACTGACTAGGGCATGGTCCTGAAACCAGGCATCACTCCCACACAGGCTCTTCCTGATGAGCTTTAGTGCTCAAGATGGTATCCAAAGCAGGGAAGGTGACATGCCTGGCTAGCAGGGGCTGCAGCACTCATGGGTCTGACAGGATGAGCTCCAACAAGGCCAAATGCCAGCTCCTACACTTGGGCCACAACAACCCCAAGCAACGCTACAGGCTTGGGGCAGTGTGGCTGGAAGCTGCCTGGCAGAAAGGGAACTAGGGGCTGTAACTGACAAGCAACTGAATATGAGCTCAGATGGCAAAGAAAGCCACTGGCATCCTGGCTGGGATCAGAAAGGCTGTGTCCAGCAGGAGCACGGAGGAGACTGCTCTGGTGAGGCCACACCTCAAGTGTTGAGTTCAGGTTTGGGCACCTCAACACAAGAGAGATGTGGAGGTGCTGGAGCCAGTGCAGAGCAGGACAAGGAAGCTGTGAAGGGCCTGGAGAAGAAATCTCATGGGGAGAGACTGAAGGAGCTGGGGATGGTTAGTGTGAAACAGAGGAGGCTGAGGGCCGACCTCATGGCTCTCTACAGCTACCTGAAAGGACCTTGTGGAGAGGTTGCTGCTGGTCTCTTCCCAGAGGTTATTAGTGACAGAACAAGAGGGAATGGCCTCGAGCTGCAGCAGGGCAGGTTTAGACTGGGCATGAGGAAGAATTTGTTCACAGCAAGAGAGGTGAGAGATTGGAATGTGCTGCCCAGGGAGGTGGTGGAGTCACCAACCCTGGAGGTGATTAAAGGTTCTCTGGATGCTTGTGGCTATGGTTTAGGGTGAACCTTGTAGAGCAGGGTTCTGGTGACCCTGAGGCTCTTTTCCAGCCTGAACTCTTCTATGATTCTGTGGAAGGTGGGAATCTGGTGTGGTGCTGTGCTGGCTGGACGTTTGAGAAGGGCTTCTCAGTGCACAGGTGTTTCATTTGTCCTGCTCCTTGCTAAAGCTTTTCATCCCTGATATCTCTAGAGTCTAAATGAACATTTTCATTTCACTGTAAGCAGCCATCAAATGGGGGGAGGGAGGGAAGAGAAGGATATTTTGTTTTTCTAAACAGCTGAATTTGCTGTACCCATGTACCTGTGACCAAAGAGAAGTATGAAATGAACAAACAGCAGCCAAAACAATGCTGCTCCAATAGGATTTTCTAGGGCCTGTGAAGCCTTTGAGCTGATGCAAGTTTGAGTCTGCTCTAGTCCATCCCTGCTGAGCTCTCAGACTCTCATATTTTGCTTGTACAAACTTCCACGGGTTCATCCAGAGGATGAAGAGAGGACAAGATGGATGGTTCCTACCAGGTTGCTTTTGCTCTGTGATCTACTTCCTAAGCTTCCACTCATAGTGGCAACCTCTGAGTTTCACCTCTGATTTCAAAGGAGCAAGACACTACCCTGGCAGCTCTTCCTTGTAGTCATTACAGACTGAGGTGAGCACATAGAGACCCAAGTGCTGAAGTGCTTGGGCTGTGTGGTATGTGCAGCACCCTTGTGGGCTTGTCTAAATCGTAGAATCAACCAGGATGGAAGAGACCTCCAAGCTCAGCCAGCCCAACCTAGCACCCAGCCCTGCCCAATCAACCAGACCATGGCACTAAGTGCCTCATCCAGGCTTTGCTTCAACACCTCCAGGCACGGCCACTCCAACACCTCCCTGGGCAGCCCATTCCAATGCCAATCACTCTCTCTGCTAACAACTTCCTCCTAACAGCCAGCCTAGACCTCCCCTGGCACAACTTGAGACTGTGTCCCCTTGTTTTGTTGCTGGGTGTCTGGCAGCGGAGCCCAACCCCACCTGGCTACAGCCTCCCTGCAGGTAGTTGTAGACAGCAATGAGGTCACCCCTGAGCCTCCTCTTCTCTAGCCTAAACACCCCCAGCTCCCTCAGCCTCTCCTCATAGGGTTTGTGTTCCAGGCCCCTCCCCAGCCTTGCTGCCCTTCTCTGGACATGACAAAGCTGAAGATTTTAAAGAAAGCCTCTCTGGTTACTTTGCTTGACCTAAACTGTCTTGAAGATCACTCAGCTACCACTGGATGCATCCTCCCTCAAGCAGGTGCCTCAGGAGCCCATTTCCACAGCTACAAGCAGGAAGAGTAAGTGGATATCACAAGACTGGAAGTGATGGGACTTGGGGCATCACTTCAAACACTGCAGGAGTAGGACAGATTCAAATCATGCCACCCTGGGCTAGTATCGTGGCCCTGTGTGCTGAGGCAGCTCACCCCATTGCACCACCCAGCCAGAGGCTGACAATTATCACATTACACTGGACTGAAAACCCCCATGTTGCTCAATGTGAGTTCTTGGCAAGCAGCAGCTTCTCTAAAGGCAGCAGAGAGGGACTTGAACAAAGGTCTCCTTCATCTCTTGCCCCCCAGCTAAGCAGCCGGTGCAGAAGGCAGCACAGTACACTTCCTCTTGCCTGTGCCAGCACAACAGCTTTCCCTCAGCTCCAGCTGCCCAGAACTGCACAACAGCCTAGAGCCACAAGGCTCCAACATCAGTGCCTTGCCACAGGTCAGACAAGTCAAGGCAGGACCCAGACCTCCTCTCTTCCTCTAAGGCTCCATGCTGCTGAGCCTGAACCAAACCGTACCAACAAGGGAAGGGTCCTGTTCCTTTCAGTGATTTTGCTGAGAGAGCAGTCAAGCTTCAGGGCTGCCTGACAGGAGGATGAGGGCTCTCTGCTCTCTCAAGATTTTGAGCTGCCAGCCAGGAAAGACATCCACTTGAGTAGGAAGAAGAAGCTATCCCACTCCTGCTTTTGTGGACAGAAATCTCATCCCTTCGTTTCCAGCTTTCTGCACAATCTCTCTTCAACTGCTGGAGCAGAGCAATGGAGCTGGCAATGGATTTTGGTTCCGTCTTGCTTAGGAAAGAAACCAAACCAGCCCAGGTGCAAGCATACCTGGGAGCATGCCATCCTCCCTGTGGCCAGGAAAGAATGGCAGCAGTGGTGGCAAGGTGGTCTGAGGTTTGCCTATGCCTCACAGCACATTTTGTCACACCCAGACAACATCAGGTTCTTGCTCAGCAAGGATGGCATCTGCAACATCCTGGCATTCACAACGAAGGCCAGCACACTCAGAGCTGAGGGTACACAGCCCAGAGAAGCCTTTCCCTCCTCCTGGCACTCCTCTCAAGCACTGTGCACCAGCTACAGCAGCAGCAACAGATGCAACCTTAGCACTCTGACACACAGCCATGTGGGAAGAAAGCCAATTCCTTCCTCCCCTTCACACGTTACTGCCTCCACTCCACACAGCTCTACCCAGAAAGGCAGGTAGGAGCAGCCAGTCTGCTCCTGTCCAGCATGGAAGCTGCTCCCTACAGACTCACAGATCCTGATCCATTCTTTTCCCTGCTGAGACTCCCCTCCCCAAGGCTTACACTCTGCTCCCCAGCTCCGTTCCCTCTATGAAGCTTCAGGCAACTCAACCCCCTCATTCTGTGTTGCTGCACTGTACTGGGGAGCTTCCCATCTGTTTCTTTCCCCTGCACTTAGGGTTTGCAATGCTCTCACAGAGCAGACATTCAGTGCTGGAGCATGGGAATCAGTTGTCCTTGGGGATGGATAGTGGGCATAGGCCTGCAATGGGCCAGCAATGTGCCCCTGTGGCCAAGAGGGCCAATGTATCCTGGGCTGCATCAAGGAACGTGTGGCCAGCAGGGCTAGGGAGGTTCTCCTCTCTCACCACTGTGCCCTGCTAAGACCACACCTGGAAGACTCTATCCAGTTCTGGGCTCCCCACTTCAAGAGAGACAGGAACCTACTGGGGAGAGTCCAACAGAGAGTCACGAGGATGACCTGGGGGCTTGAGCTGGTGAGACAGAGAGCCCTGGGGCTGTTCAGGCTGGAGAAGAGAAGGCTGAGAGGGGACCTGAGCAATGTCTATCAACAGCTGAGGGCTGGGGGTCAAGTGGAGGGGGCCAAGCTCTTTTGGGTGCTGCACAGCAATAAGCCAAGGAGCAATGGACACAAACTGGAACAGAGAAGGTTTCAGCTCAGCATAAGGAGAAACTTCTTTACAGTGAGGGTGCTGGAGGCCTGGAGCAGGCTGCCCAGAGGGGTTGTGGAGTCTCCTTCTCTGGAGACTTTCCAAATCCACCTGGATGTGTTCCTGTGTGGACTACCCTAAGTGATGCTGCTCTGGCAGGGTGGTTTGGACCAAGTTTTCCCTCATGTTTCCCTGACACCTCCTCTGCTCCAGCTGGCAACCAGTACCCCTTGTCTTGCCACTGGATATCCCTGAGCAGAGCCTGGATGCATCTCTGCACATCTCTAGCAGCAGCAATGAGGGCAGCCCTCAGGCTCCTCTGCTCCAAGCTCCCAGCCCCAGCTCTCTCAGCCTATGCTCACAGGAGATGTTGCACTGCCTGCAGCAGCTTGGTGGCTCTGGGCTGGGCTCTCTCAAGCAGTTGCCTGAGGTCTTTCTTGAGCTGAGGGGCCCAGAACTGGACACAATATTGCAGACACGGCCTCAGCAGGGCAGAACAGAGGAGCAGGAGAACCTCTCTGGCTCTACTCACCGCAGCCCTTCTAATGCCCCCTGGGATGCTGCTGAAAGAACTGCCTCAGAACAGGCACCTAGGGGCACACCTCACAGCTTGGCAGCACACTGTACCCTGGGCTGATGCAGCAGACAAGGCTCCTCCTCTTTCAGCACTTCATAGATTCATAGCACCATTTGGGTTTAAGGGACCTGAAAGCACATCCAGTTCCAACCTAGACCATGGAGAGAGTGACACCTCCCACCAGCCCAGGCTGCTCAACTCCTCATCCAACCTGGCCCTGAACACCTGCAGGGAGGGGGCACACACAGCCTCCCCGGGCAGCCTGTTGCAGTGTCTCTCCACCCTCTCTGCTCTCACCTGTTTCCACAGAAAGCAGCCCCTGACCACCACTGCACCCGAGGCTCAGCACTGCATCTCTTCATGGCTCTCACTGCTATCAGCTACAAGCCACTGTGGGTTTTTATCATCCTTCCCTCTTTCCCAGCAGACTTTTAGACAGTAAATGAGTCTGCAGCACATATTCCACAGTCAAAGCATGGATAAAATCTCTGAAAACTTGCACCCAAAGCCTTTTATGTTACCACCTTTCACTTGGAGAGGGAAAAGTGATTTGAAAGACCTGTCTGGAGAATGCTAAGGCATCACTAGATGCTGCTGAGAGCCTCTGCTGTTTCTTGGGAAGCACTTCTCTCTGGTTTATGACCTTCCATCATAAACCTTCTGGATTTGACAATAACATCACTTGTGGGTAGCATCTGTTTTACAAAGCCCCCAGTTCCCATCAGAGAGCCCTCCCATGTCACCCACACGGGAAGGTCACACAAGCTAAGGCAGCGTGTGGGTGTCAGCACACCCTTCCTTTGCACAACTGCCTCTGGAGACAGAAGCTACTCTGGGCTGTCTCTTCCAAAGCAGAGCCCTGGACACAACACAGAGAAGCTGGCACAGACCTTCGTGTACTTGCTGGTAACTTCACTGCACACCAACCCAGCCTGCGTGTCCCATTCCAGAACACCAGATGATGCTCACCCCAGTGAGAAGCAGAGACAAGCAGGAGCTACAAGACAATGACAACACCACCCAGGCACCCTGAGAGAACAAATCACACCCAGACAAGAGCCAAAGATGGAAAGAGAGGATCCTGCCCCTCTGCTCTGCTCTGCTGAGAGCTCACCTGCAGGGCTGCATCCAGCTCTGGAGCCCTCAGCATGGGAAGGACATGGACCTGATGGAGTCCAGAGGAGCCCATGAAAATGATCAGGGGGCTGGAATGGCTCTGCTTGGAGGACAGGATGAGGGAGATGGGGGTGTTCAGCCCAGTCTGGAGGAGAGAAGGCTCCAGGCAGACCTAAGAGCAGCCTGCCAGGACCCAAAGGGGCTACAAGAAGGCTGCAGAGGGACTGTTTGCAAAGGCCTGCAGGGACAGGGTGAGGGCGATGGTTTGAAATGAGAGCAGAGCACAGCACATTGAAATTGGATGTGAGGAACAAATTCTGCACCAGGAGGGTGCTGGGACACTGCAACAGGCTGCTCAGGCAGGTGGTTGAGGCCCCATGCCTGGAGCTGTTCAAGGAGAGGCTGGACAAAGCTGTGAGCAAGCTGCTGTAATGGAGGATGTCCATGCTGAGTGCAGGGGGGTTGGAGTAGATGACCTCTGGAGGTCCCTGCCAACCCAGACCACTCTATGACTCTCTGACTGATGCTACCTGAGGTGGCAGAGCTCCCTAGGCCCTAGCTCACAGCTTTATGCTTTGACACTCTAATGCTTGGCTTGCTGCATTGCTTTGGTTTCCACAAAGGTGCAGTAAGCATCAAAACAAACAAACAGTAAAGGGATTGGGTTGCTTGATTGCATTTAATCTCATCCTAATCATCAGTCTGCCTCAGACTGTGAATGGGTCCTGCAGTGTGTGCCACACTGCTCTCTGCAAGGCAGAGATGGTGCTAAGTCCCCACCGGCATTGTCAGGGCCCTTTGTGACGTGGAGCAGACTGTCACTGCCCGAACAGCAAAGCACTTCCAGCCACCAAAGATCTCAGCTGTGCTCATCAGTGAGAAGATTCCCACTGGCATATCCATGTGTGCCCCTGTTTAACAAAACGATGCCACTCAAGCAGTCACAAGGAGGCTGCATTTCAGGTTCCTTTGCAAACCCAGGCCACTGTCAGACCTCACCCAGTTTTTACTCTGCTCCCCTCAAAACAAGCGAGGCATTTGCTGATGCCAGCTGTGACCCCAGGCTGGTGGGAGCAGTGGTGCCTGCCTGCAGCCCTGTACCTGTTCCTGGGCAGAAGCAGGGCAGCCTATGTTTAGTATCTTTGCTCCAAAGCGTTTTATTTTAAAGCTGGACTAATCTTTGCTGCGCCACAGACCAGGCTGATCTCTTAATAAATCTTACCTTAGGTTGGTGGTGAGCTGCAAGAAGACACCAAATGCTTTTGCAATTAATCCTCTTTTACTTCTCCCCTTAGCAGAGGGTAAGGAAGGCACACACAAGAGCCAGAAGGCATACCGTGATCCTCTGGGATCCCAGTGCAGCCTGGAAAAGGTGGGGAGCCACACAGAACCTTGGAATGGGTTGGGTTGGCAGGGACCTCCAAAGGGCATCCAGCCCAAACCCCTGCACTCAGCAGGGACATCCTCCACTACAGCAGCTTCCTCACAGCCTTGGACAGCCTCACCTTGAACACCTCCAGGCATGGGGCCTCAACCACCTCCTTGGGCAGCCTGTTGCAGAGTCCCAGCACCTTCCTGGTGCAGAACTTGTTCCTCACATCCAGTCTCATTCTGCTCTGCTCTCATTTCAAACCATTGCCCTTGTCCTGTCCCTGCAGGCCTTTGCAAACAGTCCCTCTGCAACCTTCTTGTAGCCCCTTTGGGTCCTGGCAGGCTGCTCTTAGGTCTGCCTGGAGCCTTCTCTTCTTCCAGCTGGACAACCCCAGCTCCTTCAGTCTGTCCTCTTAGCAGAGCTGCTCCAACCCTCTGATATCTTCATGGCTTCCTCTGGACCCTCTCCATCAAGTCCATGCCCTTCCTGTGTTGAGGGCTCATTTAGTTGCCTTCTGTTTCTTACCATGGGCTTTTTAGCTGCTCTAGAAGGCAGAATTTGTCTGCTCTGCCTCCAGTTACTCCCTGCATCTCCCAGAGCTGGGACTGACCTGCTCAGAGCTTTTTACTTTTCTTGTAGCTTCTCCATCCAGGATGCTGGAGAAAAAGCAGGGCTGCAGGAGAAAGGCATTTCAGTTTCCAGAGTGCTGCTTTTCTGGCACATAACAAATCCACTGCCAACGCCACCAACAGCCTTGGAAGCCTTTGCACGGCAGCCTGTGATTGGCAGCTCCACAGCCTGAGCCTGTGAGACACAGACAGCCAAGACAGACAGACAGACAGACAAGGCTCTTCTCTGCTCCCAGCCTTGCAGCTGCAAGTTGCCATTACCACCTCTCAGCCTGGGCACAGTGGCACTGTGGTCACTGCAGGTGGCAGGAGGGTAGGGGCCAGCTGGCCACTGTGCAAGAACCAGCAGGGGCTTCTCTGGTGTGAGGGAGATCCCAGAGGCAGAAACACAAAGAGATGCACAGGATAAGGGTATATGGGCACAGGGGTACAGCAAAGGCCACTTCACACACGCTGGAGTCATGAGGAGGACAGAGAGCTGACTCCAGCTGCCCTGAAGTGACAGCCTAGACCTTGGGTTAGTCACAGCTGGTTCTCCTGATGGGCACAGGAGCTATTTAGGGGAGCCTGAGATGTTTAGTGAGCTCTGGGCACTTGGGAATTGGGGCAGCTCTGGCAGGCACCTCCCCATTTCACCATGACTCAGGCACAGACCTTCCTTGGATTTTCTTCTGTAAGAAAACAAACCCTTGGGCTTAGCTTTTGGATGTGCTCTGAGGCAGGCAGAAAGCAGCCTTTCTTCTTCCAAGTCAGCTCACAGGGACTGCTGAGGAGAGTAAGCATTGCAAAAGCAGCCTTGAACTCTCCCACCCCATGCTTAAGTAATCCTCCTTTGCTTTCCATCTCAGGAAGGGGAGGCACAAGCACACAACCCCCCTGGCTCACTCATGGTTTTGGTGAGGTGACTCCTGGCACTGAGGTTTGCTGAGCTCAGGGCAGTGGAGCACCCAATAAAACAAGAGCAAGTCAACACCTCTACAAATATTTGACCAGACCTTGGAAAGGAGACTAGCAGTAGCCTGCAGCCCTGCTGGAGGTATGGATTCCAGCTCTTAAATCCCCTGGGCAAGCACCCTAACACCTCTGCAGGGAAATCAGCTGAGTGAGGTAGGGCTTAGCACAAGGCAAGGCACAGAAAGCCCAGAGACCATCAGCTGTGGGCAAGGGGTGGGCAGGCTGGCTGCAGGAGAAGGTACAAGGGGGAGGCACGGGTGGGCAGCAGCCAAAAGCAGCACTGCTTTGGGGAATGCCAGCACTTCTGGGGGCTCTGCTCAGCCTTTACCCTGACCTTGGTCACGAAGCAATGTCTTATCCAGACTGGCAGGCTCAGCATAGGCTTTCCCATCACCAGTCTTCCCTCAGGAGGTCTGCTCTAGTCAGCTCCCAGGGGCTGAATGGTAGCCAGCACAGAGCAGGCCAGCAATCCATATTGTCCCCAAGCCTTGGGGACCTTCAGGAAGGTTTGCTGGTTGTTATTTTTCATTTGCCTTATCCTGGGTTTTTTTGTTCTTTTCATTTCCCATTTTCCTTGTTGTTGTTCAGCCTGGAGGAGAGAAGGCTCCAGGGAGACCTAAGAGCAGCCTGCCAGGACCTGAAGGGGCTACAAGAAGGCTGCAGAGGGACTGTTTGCAAAGGCCTGCAGGGACAGGACAAGGGCAGTGGTTTGAGATGAGAGCAGAGCAGATTGAGATTGGATGTGAGGAACAAGTTCTGCACCAGGAGGGTGCTGGAACACTGCAGTAGGTTGCCCAGGCAGGTGCCCATGCCTGGAGCTGTTCAGGGTGAGGCTGTCCAAGGCTGTGAGCAAGCTGCTGTAGTGGAGGATGTCCCTGCTGAGTGCAGAGGGGTTGGACTGGATGTCCTTTGGAGGTCCAGCCCAAACCAGGCTAAGATTCTATGGTCTCAACACAGAGCCCAGCAGGAAGTCCTCAGACTGGCAGAGGCAACTTACTTCCAACCTCCCCTAAAATCCCTGTTCTCCCCGTGGCAGTAAGGGTTAAGGCTAGCTCTGCTTCTCCCTCCAATGTCCAGCACAGCACACTTCTCTCAGGGAGCAGGACTCTGTGCTTTGCACTGTGAGTTTCTGCAGGAAGCCTGGCTGCTGCCACTTCTTTGAGGTCAGCTGCCTTGCCCCATCTGAATCACAGAGTCACAGAACACATCCTATTGGAAAACCCTCCAAGCTCATCCAGTCCAACCTCTGGCCCAGCAGTGCAGGGTCAACACTGAACCATGTCCCTGAGCACCAGCTCCACAGGCTGCTTGAACACCCTCAGGGGTGCTGATCCCCCCGGGCAGACCAGTCCAGCATTTGAGAGCCCTCTCTCTGCTGAGCAGCTGAGCTCTGCCATCCCCTCTGGAAGGGGGCACTCAGGTGCCTCCATCAAGCTGCAGGGAAGCATGATCTGGCTTGAACAGCTGGCCAAAAAGCAGCCTCCTCTTCAGCTTCTTGCTTCTCCTAGGCACCAGCAGTGCCACCTGTGAGGCTCTCAGCAACACGAGGCATCCTACAGCTCTGCTCTCTTGGCTTTATCTTTTGTCTAAAGGGCTCACTAAGGGGCTGTGATGGACAGCCAGGCAGATACAGCTCTCCTCTGCTCAGGTGACCAGGCTGTGGTACCTGTCCCAGGTCAGCAGCTCTGTGCTTCAAACCCTGCACATCAAGCCTGTCCCTAGCCTCACTCCTGCACATCAAAGTCTAGCTGGAGTGTGAAGAGCTGTGGAAAACTCAACACTACTACAGACTACAAGAAGAACTATGAGCCTGCAGTGGTGCCTGACTACAAGTGCCAACACCACAGGAGGGCTGGAAGGAGAAGACCTTCTGCCATTTCTGTACCAAACATTCAATGCCACCAGAAGGGTAACTCTCCTCAGGAGTCACCACTCAAACCCAGCAGGGGGAAAAGGCAAACACAAAGACAGTCCAAAAAGCCAAAGAGCACAGGTTGGGAACACAGCAACACAGCTTTCATCAGCTTCAAAGCAGTAACAGAGTCCTACAGCAGCAGGTATTGAGAGATTCAAGGAACAGTTTGGGTTGGAAAGGACCTTCAAGAGCATCCAGTTCCCAGCCCCCACCGACACCTCCCACCAGCCCAGGCTGCTCAAAGCCTCATCCAGCCTGGCCCTGAACACTTCCAGGGAAGGAGCATCCACAACCTCCCTGGGCAACCTGTGCCAGTGTCTCACCACCCTCACTCTAAAGAATTTCTTCCCATTCCCCAGTCTCAGTCTGCTCTCCTCAAGCTTCAATCCATTGTCCTTCATCCTGTCACTCCCAGCCTTTGTCAAAAGTCCCTCTCAAGCTTTCTTAGAGCCCCTTCAGGTACTGGCAGCCTGCTCTAAGTCCTCCCTGGAAACTCCTCTTCTGCAAGCTGAAAAGCCTCAGCTCTCCCAGCCTGTCCCCATGGGGGAGGTTCTCCAGCCTCTGATAATCTTTGTGGCTCTCCTCTGGACCTGTCATCTTACTACTCCCCCCCCAGCCCTCCTCCCAAGCAGCTGCCTGACCCTTTGGAGAACAGCAGCTGCCTTTGCCAATACCAGAAGGCAGAAGTTTCTGTCAATCTGATGCTAAAGATGGAAAACATTCTGACCTCAAACCAGGGCACTGGCATGCTTCCTTTCCAGCTGACTGCCCTGTATCCTCAGGGTGCTTTCCAGACTAAAACCCTTCAAACAATTTCCAGGAAATTCTATATATGAAAATGTTTGAAATTTGCTCTGAGGGGGTGGAGCTAAGCAAGGGAAACTCAGGATGAAAATTCCTATTAAATACTGCAAAGTCAGAACATCAGAGCTCAGCCATTCAACTTCCAGAACATTGCAGTCTACACCTGTGGGGCCAGTAGGGCCAGAGAGGTTCTCCTGCTCCTCTACTCTGCCCTGCTGAGGCCACATCTGCAATATTCCACTTTGGCCACAAACCCCAAGCAGTGCTACAGTCTGGGGACAGAGTGGCTGAGAGCAGCCAGGCAGAGAGGGACCTGGAGGTACTGGTGGATAGTAGCTGAAGATGAGCCAGAAGTGTGCCCAGGTGGCCAAGAGAGCCAATGGCATCCTGGCCTGCATCAGGAGCAGTGTGGCCAGCAGGACAAGGGAGGTTATTCTGCCCCTGTGCTCAGCACTGCTCAGGCCACACCTTGAGTACTGTGTCCAGTTCTGGGCCCCTCAATTCAAGAGAGATGTTGAGGTGCTGGAAGGTGTCCAGAGCAGGGCAGCAAGGCTGGAGAGGGGCCTGGAACACAAATCCTATGAGGAGAGGCTGAGAGAGCTGGGGGTGTGCAGCCTGCAGCAGAGGAGGCTCAGGGCAGAGCTCATTGCTGTCTGCAGCTACCTGCAGGGAGGCTGTAGCCAGGTGGGGTTGGGCTCTGCTGCCAGGCACCCAGCAACAGAACAAGGGGACACAGTCTCAAGCTGTGCCAGGGCAGGTCTAGGCTGGATGTTAGGAGGAAGTTGTTGTCAGAGAGAGTGATTGGCATTGGAATGGGCTGCCCAGGGAGGTGGTGGAGTCACCATCCCTGGAGGTGTTCAAGCAAAGCCTGGCTGGGGCACTTGGTGCCATGGTCTGGTTGACTGGCTAGGGCTGGGTGCTAGGTTGGACTGGATGAGCTTGGAGGTCTCTTCCAACCTGGTTGATTCTATGATTCTATGACTGTGTCCAGTTCTGGGCCCCTTCAGCTCAAGGACCTCAGGCAACTGCTTGAGAGAGCCCAGCCCAGAGCTACCAAACTGCTGCAGGCAGTGCAACATCTCCTCTGAGCACAGACTGAGGGAGCTGGGGCTGGGAGCTTGGAGCAGAGGAGCCTCATTGCTGTTGCTAAGGATGTTCAGGGCACAGCCAGGCTCTGCTCAGGGGTGTCCAAGGACAGGACAAGGGGCACTGAGTGCCAGCTGGAGCAGAGGAGGTGCCAGGGGAGCAGGAGGGAAAATTTTGTCACTGTGAGGGTGCTGGAGGCCTGGAGCAGGCTGCCCAGAGAGGTTGTGGAGTCTCCTTCTCTGGAGACTTTCCAAACCCACCTGGATGTGTTCCTGTGTGAGCTGCCCTGGGTGCTCCTGCTCTGGCAGGAGGATTGGAGTGGATGATCTCTGGAGGTGCCTTCCAAGCCCTGACATTCTGTGAGTCTGTGTGAATGCATAAAATAATTCAAAGAAAGGCTTACAGCCTTCTGCAGTCCTTTTCCAGCCCTGCAGAGAAAAGCTGTGCCCAAACCCAGCAGGCTTTGGAGACATTCTTCCTCCCACACAGTTTCATGTTCACAGATGCTAACATCAGTCTCAAGAGGGATTTTCTATGCAACATTTTAGACAAATGAGTCTTGATTCAGGAACGTCCCAGGTTGGGAGCTGTAGGGTTAAAAATCCTCTAGGGACTAGAAAACTGTTTTTCACTCCCATAACTCTGCTATCTCTTTATAAACTCCCAGCGAGGCCAGCTCCTTCTCCTTTCCTCCTGCTCCAGCCCTGTGACAGGTGGGAGCTGCTTTACTGGGACAAACCTGTAAGGAACAGGCCTGTTTGGGGGGCTCCAGGGGCTTGTGTTTAGCCCCAGGGATGGCAGAGGCATGCGGGGGAAGGATTGGAGCACAGGGGAGTATAGGCTTAGTTTTGGGTGGGTGCAAATTCAAAGGGGTCACTATGGATGTTGTATCTGCTTCTGTAATTTCTTTTCTGCATCTCTCTCTCCAAACACAACTCTGGTTTTTTCTCCAATTCATTTGAGAGCTTCATTCCATCAGCTCTCCTTAAAAAACACCCCACGAAGCTCAGAGGATGAAATCCCCTTCTAATCACAGCCCATTCTGAACGTTAATGGTTGGGTAAATTGCCAGAGCTGCTGGCAGCTTGATGACAAAGCTCTTCCATCAGCTGAGCAGGAGCCAGCAGTGTGCCCAGGTGGCAAAGAAAGCCACTGGCATCCTGGCTGGGATCAGAAAGGCTGTGTCCAGCAGGAGCAGGGAGCTGATTGTCCCCTTGGACTCTGCTCTGGTGAGGCCACATCCTGAGTGTTGTGTTCAGTTTTGGGCACCTCAACACAAGAGAGATGTGGAGGTGCTGGAGCCAGTGCAGAGCAGGACAAGGAAGCTGTGAAGGGCCTGGAGAAGAAATCTGATGGGGAGAGACTGAAGGAGATGGGGATGGTTAGTGTGAAACAGAGGAGGCTGAGGGCCAACCTCATGGCTCTCTACAGCTACTTGAAAGGACCTTGTGGAGAGGTTGCTGCTGGGCTCTTCCCAGAGGGCATTAGTGACAGAACAAGAGGGAATGGCCTCAAGCTGCAGCAGGGCAGGTTTAGACTGGGCATGAGGAAGAATTTGTGCACAGCAAGAGAGGTGAGAGATTGGAATGTGCTGCCCAGGGAGGTGGTGGAGTCACCAACCCTGGATGTGTTTAAAGGTGGTTTGGATGTGGTGTTTGTGGCTATGGTTTAGGGTGAACCTTGTAGAGCAGGGTTCTGGGTTGGACTGGGTGATGCTGAGGCTCTTTTCCAAGCTGAACATTTCCATGGCTCTGTGAAGAGAGGTGCTGTAGCTGCAGCTTGCTCTGCCATTCCTGTGCTGCAGAGGCCCTGCTCTCTTTTTCTCAATGAAGTAGATGACAGTGTCCAGCCCAGGGGAAGGAGATGCTGCATTTGCTGCTGACTGGCAGCCCTGGGTTGCCATGGCACTGCCTCAGCTCTCTGTTCACAAAAAGGTGGTAAGGTTGCTCTGAGCAGCAGCAGCAGAGCGTGCCCTGCCCCAGGGCAGATGTGCACACACTGCAGCCAGGCCACCCCACCAGACCAGCCTGCAGCTGCCTCAAGGAACCACTGCCCGTGGAAGTTTGGAGCAAGAAGAAGGTCACATCTCTGTGATGTGAACCAACAGAGCTGCACTCAAGGCAACAGGGTGATGATCAGCCAGGATGAGCAGAAAATAAAGCTCCCTGTCTGCAGCACATCTTGAGTGAGAGAAAGGAACAGGAAACAACTCTGCACTTCCAGTTGCTTTCCTACTCACTTCCTGGGAACCAGTTGCTGGGTTTCATGTCCACATGATAACAGGATCTGGAGAAGAGGGGACTCCAGCAGGACCATTGAGCTGCCTTCCAGTACCTGAAGGGATCCTGCAGGAAGGCTGCAGAAGGATCTTTCCTGAGGGTGTCAAGAGACAGCCCAAGGGGGAATGGTTTGAAGCTGAGGTGGAGCAGGGTTAGACTGGAGATGAGGAAGAAGCTCTTCAGTAGGAGGCAGCTGAGACTCTGGAACAGGCTGCCCAGGGAGGCTGTGGCTGCCTTCTGCCTGGGGATGTTGAAGGCCAGGCTGGATGAGGCCTTGAACAGTTGAATCTAGTTGAGAGGTGCCCCTGCCCATGGTAGGAGGGAAGTCCTACTGCCTTGTACTGGCACTGGTTAGACCACACCTTGAGTGCTGTGTCCAGTTCTGGGCCACTCAGTTTAAGAAAGATGTTGAAGTGCTGGAACATGTCCAGAGAAGGGGACCAAGGCTGGTGAGGGGGCAGGAGCACAGCCCTTTGAGGAGAGGCTGAGGGAGCTGGGGGTGTGCAGCCTGCAGAAGAGAAGGCTCAGGGCAGAGCTCATTGCTGTCTACAACTACCTGAAGGGAGGCTGTAACCAGGTGAGGTTGGTCTCTTCTGCCAGGCAACCAGCAACAGAAGAAGGGGACACAGCCTCAAGCTGCAGCAGGGCAGGTTCAGGCTGGATGTTAGGAAGAAGTTCTTCACAGCAAGAGTGATTTGCATTGGAATGGGCTGCCTGGGGAGGTGGTCTTCCCTGAAGGTGTTTAAAAGGAGACTGCATGAGGCACTTGGTGCCAGGGTTTAGTTAATTAGAAGGTGTTAGGTGATAGGTTGGACTGGATGATCTCAAAGGCCTTTTCCAAACTGGTTAATTTTGTGATTCTATGACAGCATGGTGGGGGGGGCAACAGCAGGGGAAGGGCTCTGGGAGAGGCAGACTGCAGGCTGTTGGGTTTGCCAGCAAGTGGAAGTGGAAGGGACAGCAGCTGGTCTCATGCCTGCAGCCAGTCCAGCCTCACTCAGCTATGGTCCACAGGCACAACCTCTAATGGCAGCTTCGTGACCCATCTGAAAGCAGTGATTGCAGCTCCTAGGGAACAGTCCCACAAACCACAGCAATATTACTTGTGGGAGACACAGTAAGGAGAAGCTAAAGGATAAACTGCCTGTTGGGTCTGGATCCACTCCCTTCAAGACACAGGATGAGGTTTTTCAAGCATGCAAAAATCAGATGCTTGAATCATAGAATAAACCAGGTTGGAAGAGACCTCCAAGCTCATCCAGTACAACCTAGCACCCAGCCCTGCCCAACCAAACAGACCATGGCACTAAGTGCCTCATCCAGGCCTTGCTTGAACACCTCCAGGCACAGCCACTCCACCACCTCCCTGGGCAGCCCATTCCAATGCCAATCACTCTCTCTGACAACAACTTCCTCCTAACATCCAGCCTACACTTCCCCTGGCACAGCTTGAGACTGTGTCCCCTTGTTCTGTTGCTGCTTGCCTGGCAGAAGAGCTCAACCCCACCTGGCTACAACTTCCTTTCAGGTAGTTGTAGACAGCAATGAGGTCCCCCTGTGCCACTCTGGAAGACTGTCCTGAAACAGCACTGAGCCTTTCCTGCCCATGGACAAATACTGACTGAAACCTGTTCTTCTAGGCTGCTCATTTAGCATCACTCATCAGCACTTGAGTCCACTCTGACCTCGAGCAGACAGCAAGCATGCTAGCAGAAAGTAAAGCCAACAGGTAACTGTGGTTCAGAGTAAAAACCTCCCCTCTGATATCAGGTACAGCACCACAAAGCAGCCCAGGCAGCGGTCAGAACTCTTCCTCACTTACTGCTGTGTTGCAGGGAACCAAAGGAGCTGTGCAGATGTGTGACCAGGGAAAGAAAACAAGTCAGAGAAGCCACATGTGGCTAAGCACTGAAATGCAAAGGAAGAGGAAAGAGAAGCTCAGCACTCGGGGTGAGCTGAGAACAAGGTGCTGGTAAGAAGCAGGCAGGAGGTGAGGGCAGGTGAGTTCCTAGTCCCTCGTGCTGCACTGGAGCATGATTACCCACAGCAAAGCACTGTGTCCCATGCACTGGCAATGGCCTCTGACTCTCCAGGCAGGAGTTCCATTTCCTAGAGAAGGGAAGCTGTTGGAGGAGGGCTGGCCTTTGGGTTTAGGTTCTAGTCTGGAGATCTGCCAAAGGCTGCATCTCAGCTCTGCAATGCCCACATCCCTCCTGCTCCCCGAGTCTGGCAGCATGGCTGGTGCACTCCCAGGGCTGGCAGAAGCAGAGTCCCTCTGCTCAGGCTGACCAGGACTTTTAGCATGGCAGCATACACAGCTCAGTAATGCCAAGTGAGAACCAAGGGACACTAGCTCAGCCCCAGCTCAGGGCTACTGAAGCCACAGAGCTGCCTCACATCCTTCCAGCCAAGTGCACAGCAAGTGTCTGAATGCTCTGCTCCTGGAGACTTAGAGGCAATAGCAGAGTCTCAGCTCCTGTAAATCCACACCTGACCAGGCCTAGCTTTTCCTGTACCTCAAGCACCCACTGCAGATCCCAATCTGAGCTTTACTGGCATCTTACTCTACATCCAGACACAGCAGTGTGCAGCAAATAGGGAGAAACAGAGACTGCTCTCTCTCCACGTCTTCAAAAGATGTGATATGAACCACCTTCCCTTCCCCTTCCTCTTCCCTTTCTCCTTTCCTCCCCTCATCTCCCTTTCCATTCCAGACAGACAATCACAGATGTCATTTTCAACACATCCTCCTCTGTACTACAAAGCAGCTCCAAGTATTCCATTTTTTCATGCTCTCTGTGCTCCCAATTTGGTGGCAGAATGCACTCCTGGGTCTGTATTTTTGTAAGGCAGAAGAATGTCACTCCCTCGGAGCAACCTGGAAGCAGCACTGTCAAGTGTACTCCTGAAGAGTTTCACTTTGCTCACAGCCTCATCAGGGAAGCATCTGCTTGGCTTGCTTGGCTCTTCCCAAGTCTTTTGTCAGTGCTACTGACAGCCTCACACGCAGCCTGGCTGTGTCCTCCTGCTCTGCACCCCTGTGTGGCAGCATTCTCTGTGCACAAGAAGCCCTGTGCAAGGAGCCCTGGCAATGGCAGCTTTGCAGCCCCTCTTTCTGCACATCACAGATGTGTTTCTGAGCTCTGCCTGCTGTTCTTCTCTCCCAAAGAGCCACAGGCAATTGCACACTGCTTGTTTGCACAAGTGTACAGCTCCTCTTACACCCACAGAGGGATCAAGGCAGAGCCTGCAACAAGCAGAGGCCTGTTGCTGGCACAGCTGCGTCTGCTTCTGAGGCAGGTGAGTGTGAGTCAAGCTCATGCTGTGCATCCAACCTAGCAGGTTTCTGAGTTGCCAGGCTCAAGCTTGCAGAGTGCTTTGCACAGTGCCTTGCCTCCTGCTAGCTGGGAGGAACCAGCAGAGTCAAAATCAATTCTTTAACCCCATCTCCTGGCCTCACCTGGGCAAGCACATCCAGCCAAAGCAAGCAAAGCTGCTGGAGCTCGCAGGGAACCACAGATCTGATCTTTTCAGGACAGCAAACTCCTCACAACTCCAGGACTTGTCTGCACTGGGAGTCTGGGGCAGTGCAGGCAAAGGCACCACACTGCCCACCCTATGCTGCCAAAGCAGCCAGCTCCTGCTCCTCTGCTTTGGGATAAGTGCATCTCTGTGAGCAATGACTGCCCAGCCAAAGCAGGCAGTTGGCTTCACAGCAGGCAAGTCCATACGTTGCTGGAGTGCCAGCACAGAACCACAGAAGAGTTTAGGTTGGAAGGGACCTAAAAAGGGCATCCAGGCCAACCCCTCTGCACTCAGCAGGAACATTCTCCACTACAGCAGCTTGCTCACAGCTTTGTCCAGCCTCACTTTGAACAGCTCCAGGCATGGGGCCTCAACTCCCTCCCTGGGCAAACTGCTGCAGTGTTCCAGCACCCTCCTGGTGCAGAACTTGTTCCTCACATCCAATCTCAATCTGCTCTGCTCTCATTTCAAACCACTGCCCTTGTCCTGTCCCTGCAGGCCTTTGCAAACAGTCCCTCTGCAGCCTTCTTGTAGCCCCTTCAGGTCCTGGCAGGCTGCTCTTAGCTCTGCCTGGAGCCTTCTTTTCTCCTGAACACCCCCAGCTCCCTCAGCCTGTCCTCCTAGAAGCGCTGCTCCAACCCCTTGATCATCTTTGTGCCTCCTCTGTCCTCCTGCAGCCACAGATCCCTGCTTGGCAGGGAGTAAGTCCCACAGCACCTAGAAAGGTGAGGATAATTGACTTGTAGAGTTACAGAATGGCTTGGGTTGGAAGTGACCTCTTTCAACAGGTGGTGGCTGCCCCCTCCCTGGAGGTGCTCAAGGCCAGGTTGGATGAGGCCTTGAGCAACCTGGGCTGGTAGGAGGCGTCTCTGCCCATGGCATGGGGTTGGAACTGGATGAGCTTTAAGGTCCCTTCCAACCCAACCCATTCTATGAATCTAGGAATCCAGGGCAGGAAGCTGGTGAGAATCCAAGTGCCCCGGGTGGGATCTCTTTGGTCTGGACTCAGCTCTGTGTATTCCTGCTTGATGTGTCAAGGAAGCCTTGAGTGCTCCTGGCAGTCATGTTTCATTGCCCTGGCAAAGGTAGCCAGGTCTGATCGCCACCACCCACCCTGCTGGGGCTCTGCTCTCTGCACTGGGAGTGTGCACCTCCTGCCAGGCTGCCTCCAGCAAGGAGCTGCCACAACCACAGCGTCCTGCTGGGTCTCACCTGCTCCCCACTGCCCATCCCCTCCTTCACCTGCTCACTGATCTCTAGGCAGATACAACCCAGCGGCTCACCACTGCAGAGACATCCAAGCCTCGGTGACTGAGAGGGGCTGAAGCAGCAGTTCAGGCTTTATTTGGTTTGCAAGGCTGCCACCATGTGACACCAACCTGTTCCCAGGGCACGGGGACAGGATTCTCCTCCCCAGGACACTCTGGCAGCTCGCCCAGAGTCAGTGCCCGCTATGGGGGCCTTCTGTCCTTAGTGCCATGTCTCTCAGAGGGTCCTTCAGGCTCCCCTGAGAAAGGGAGCCCTTTTCAGCAGACCACCAGGGAACACACGGCTGCAAACGGGGCAGGAGAAGCAAGAAGGCAGGCAACAGCTGCTCCTGGAAGCAGCGGAAGGCTTCTTCCCCAGGTGCTGTGCAGGTCATGCGATGCTTCGGGCTGCATAGCTGTGGAGGACCCTCAGGCACTCCTCCAGTCATCAGCAGCATTTCCTGGCAGTGTCTGCCATGGGACACTGCCATCTGCCCACTTCAGGCCGGGTGGGGGATTCTGTCCCAGATTGCTGTGCTGCTCATAGCAGCCAGGTGCCAATGAATCCATCCCTCTGTGTTCACACGTTCACAGGCATCTGCGCGCTCAGACACAGCCGCGCTCAGCTCCCACGGCAGGAGGAGCCCCTGCACAGAGCAGGGCCAGCTGCTCCACCACCAACACCTCCTTCTGCCCCAGAGCAGAGCCCTCACACAGAGCAGGGCCAGCTGCTCCACCACCAACACCTCCTTCTGCCCCAGAGCAGAGCCCTCACACAGAGCAGGGCCAGCTGCTCCACCACCAACACCTCCTTCTGCCCCAGAAGCAGAGCCCCTGCACAGAGCAGGGCCAGCTGCTCCATCACCAACACCTCCTTCTGCCCCAGAAGCAGAGCCCCTGCACAGAGCAGGGCCAGCTGCTCCATCACCAACACCTCCTTCTGCCCCAGAAGCAGAGCCCTCACACAGAGCAGGGCCAGCTGCTCCATCACCAACACCTCCTTCTGCCCCAGAAGCAGAGCCCCTGCACAGAGCAGGGCCAGCTGCTCCATCACCAACACCTCCTTCTGCCCCAGAAGCAGAGCCCTCACACAGAGCAGGGCCAGCTGCTCCATCACCAACACCTCCTTCTGCCCCAGAAGCAGAGCCCTCACACAGAGCAGGGCCAGCTGCTCCATCACCAACACCTCCTTCTGCCCCAGAAGCAGAGCCCTCACACAGAGCAGGGCCAGCTGCTCCATCACCAACACCTCCTTCTGCCCCAGAAGCAGAACCCCTGCACAGAGCAGGGCCAGCTGCTCCATCACCAACACCTACTTCTGCCCCAGAAGCAGAGCCCTCACACAGAGCAGGGCCAGCTGCTCCATCACCAACACCTCCTTCTGCCCCAGAGCAGAGCCCTCACACAGAGCAGGGCCAGCTGCTCCATCACCAACACCTCCTTCTGCCCCAAAAGCAGAGCCCTCACACAGAGCAGGGCCAGCTGCTCCATCACCAACACCTCCTTCTGCCCCAGAGCAGAGGCCTCACACAGAGCAGGGCCAGCTGCTCCATCACCAACACCTCCTTCTGCCCCAGAAGCAGAGCCCTCACACAGAGCAGGGCCAGCTGCTCCATCACCAACACCTCCTTCTGCCCCAGAGCAGAGCCCTCACACAGAGCAGGGCCAGCTGCTCCATCACCAACACCTCCTTCTGCCCCAGAAGCAGAGCCCCTGCACAGAGCAGGGCCAGCTGCTCCATCACCAACACCTCCTTCTGCCCCAGAAGCAGAGCCCTCACACAGAGCAGGGCCAGCTGCTCCATCACCAACACCTCCTTCTGCCCCAGAAGCAGAACCCCTGCACAGAGCAGGGCCAGCTGCTCCATCACCAACACCTCCTTCTGCCCCAGAAGCAGAGCCCTCACACAGAGCAGGGCCAGCTGCTCCATCACCAACACCTCCTTCTGCCCCAGAGCAGAGCCCTCACACAGAGCAGGGCCAGCTGCTCCATCACCAACACCTCCTTCTGCCCCAAAAGCAGAGCCCTCACACAGAGCAGGGCCAGCTGCTCCATCACCAACACCTCCTTCTGCCCCAGAGCAGAGGCCTCACACAGAGCAGGGCCAGCTGCTCCATCACCAACACCTCCTTCTGCCCCAGAGCAGAGCCCTCACACAGAGCAGGGCCAGCTGCTCCATCACCAACACCTCCTTCTGCCCCAGAAGCAGCCTTCCACAACCCTACATATTTGGTGCACTGCTCTGCCACTCTGTGGGGCCAGGAGCCTCCTGCATGGCCAGCAGGCGTTTGCAGGAGAACCCTCCCCATTGTGTGCCACTGGAGGCTCTGGTGTACCTCCAGCCAGGCTGTGCTCCCTCCCTGCTCCCGGTGCTGAGCTGCCCAAGCACTACAGGCCACGGCGGCAGCGCCTCGGCTGGTGGCCAGGAGCAGCTGTGCTGCAGTGAGAACGCAGAGACCCAGGAGGTGACAGAAGCTGCCGGACACCTGCCCAGGGGGAAGCACTTACCTGAGGAGAGTGATTAACCAGCTAAGGGTAAAGTGATGGGAGCAGTCCAGTCTGAACCAGGAGCGAGCTCCTGGGGGAGGCTTCCTGCCGGTGCCCAGCAGGTGCTCCGGTCTGCGCCGCTGGGCTGCACCGCAGCAGGCACACTGCATGGCCTGGCAACGGAGCCGCTCCCTGACACCTACCCTGCAGCACACCTAAGGCTCTCCACTGGCTTGGCAGGGGAGTGTAGGCTTAGCAGGACCAAGTACTCAGAGAAGCATGGAATGGTTTTGGCTGGAAAAGACCCTTAAGATCAGAGTCCAACCTACTCTACCCAGCCTGGTGCTGATCCATGTCCCTCGGCACCACATCTCTGCCCCTTGGAACACCTCTGGGGACAGGGAGTCAACCTGACTCTGCTGGCATAGCCAACCCAAGGACAAACCAGTAAGATGGACGTGGCACAGCAGCCTGGTGTGCAGCAGTATGTGGCACCACAGCTGCACTCAGCAGCTGAGATGGTGGAGAAAGCTGCCTGCTGTGTATGCGTGGGGTACAGTACCTCAGAACATTTCAGATCCCCTCTGGAGATCCCCCAGGCCACTCATATCTCCAGTTACATGTTACATATGGAATCATAGAAGGGTTTGGGTTGGAAGGGACCTAAAAAGGGCATCCAGTCCAACCCCTCTGCACTCAGCAGGGACATTCTCCACTACAGCAGCTTGCTCACAGCCTTGGACAGCCTCACCTTGGACACCTCCAGGCATGGGGCCTCAACCACCTCCCTGGGCAGCCTGTTGCAGAGTCCCAGCACCCTCCTGGTGCAGAACTTGTTCCTCACATCCAATCTCAATCTGCTCTGCTCTCATCTCAAACCACTGCCCTTGTCCTGTCCCTGCAGGCCTTTGCAAACAGTCCCTCTGCAGCCTTCTTGTAGCCCCTTCAGGTCCTGGCAGGCTGCTCTTAGCTCTGCCTGGAGCCTTCTTTTCTCCAGACCAAACATCCCCAGCTCCCTCAGCCTGTCCTCCTAGCAGAGCTGCTCCAACTGCCTGATCATCTTTGTGGCCTCCTCTGGACCCTCTCTATCAGGTCCACGTCCTTCCTGTGTTGAAAGCTCCAGAGCTAGACACAGGATATGTTTGCTGACAGCTTTTTCAGTCAAGAAAGCCCTGGTGCTTGGTCAGTGAAAAACACAAATGCTGGCCTGGTTTTCATACCCTAGAAGAAATGACATTGAGCTTTTTGCCTTGGGGTGAGAAAGCTGCTGAGAAACAGGGTTTCAGTCTCTGTATGGGCACAAAGTGCAAGCATGGGGCTCTGTGCCATGCCCACCAAAGCTCTGCTCAAGCTAATAGCTCGGCTAAGAGGCAATTGCTGGCCTGGGTACACTGCTAGGCTAGCACAGGTTCCCCACTCTCAGCATCTAGACCACAGTGGTCCCTCAGCGGGGAGAGCTGGACCAGAGGTGGCAGGCAGCTGCTGCAGGGAGGAGTGTGGCTGGGGGCTTTGGAGCAGCCCTGCCAGCTGCCAGTGACAGGCAGCGGGGCAGAGGCTTAACCTGCATGTGGCTGCTCCACCCATGAGCTCTGCCACTGCTCCTGTGACCGAGCACAGCTTCACCACCCAAGCTGAGCTGGCTGCTGGGCCGAGCACAGAAGTGCCAGAGGAAAGCACAGGGAACAGCTGGGAAAGCAGACACCAGAGGTTCCTGCCTTGGGGAGGTGAAGTCCACCAGCCGGGAAACACAGCACAGCTGGAGGAGGCCACAGGCAAATCAGAGGTGCAGTCACCTTCAGATCTGCAGCAGAAATGTGGCAGTGGGGCTAAGTGAGACTAACCTGACCACACAGACTGTGAACCAGCGAGTGCCATACTTAGAGCTCTCTCAGCTCTACTTTCCTGCCTCCCCCAGGCAGATGTGCAGGGAGAAATGAATGCGTTTACATTCCTGGCAAGGAGCGGCTGGAACACAGCTTCCCCTGCTACCTCCTCTAAGCACTCCAACACACAGCTGCCAACCTTCTCACTTGGATACATCACTGAGCATTCTGGGTATGCCAAAGGGGACACTGATTAAATTTACACTTGACCCAAAAGCTACTTCAGAGGTGCTCTCCATCACCTTCTTATTGGGGCTGCAGCTGGCAATGAGCTGCGACACAACGCGAGAACAATCAGCTCCTGGAGGGGAGCTCAAGGACCACTGCTGGTGTCCCCAGCAGAAGAAGGACACAGATTTGCTGGAGAGAGGCCAGAGGAGGCCACAAAGACGATGCAAGGGCTGGAGCAGCTCTGCTGTGAAGACAGGCTGAGGGAGCTGGGGGTGTGCAGCCTGGAGAAGAGGGGGGAGCTCCAGGGGGACCTCAGAGCTGCCTGCCAACAGCTGAAGGGATCCTGCAGGAAGGCTGCAGAGGGATTTTTTCTGAGGGTATCTAGAGACAGGACAAGAGGGAATGGTTTGAAGCTGAGACAGAGCAGGGCTAGCCTGGAGCTGAGGAAGAAGTTCTTCAGTACCAGGGTTGTAAGACTCTGGAACAGGCTGCCCAGGGAGGCTGTGGCTGCCTGCTGCCCAGGGGTGCTCAAGGCCAGGAATACAAAGAATAAGAAGGCCTTCTACAGGTGTGTCATCCAGAAGACAAAGGCCAAGGAAAGCACACCCTTCACGGGGAGCAAGACACAGGTACTCAACAGTACCTTTGTCTCGGTCTTTACTGGCAACCTCTTTCCTCACACCTCCCAAGATATGAACCTAAAGGTCCTCTATGGAGCAGGGGAGCAAAGTCCCTCCCACTGTAAGAGGAGATCAGGTTCATGACCACTTGAGGAACCTGAACATACTTAGGTCCATGGGAGCCAACAGAGTGTTGACTGATGTAGCTGCCAGGCCAGCTGCCAGATGAATTGGCTTATGTAGCTGCCAAACCACTCCCCTTGACATCTGAAAAGACCTGGCAGTCAGGAGAAGCCCCAGGAGACCAGAAAGGGGAAACACTGGACCCACTTTTAACAAGGGGTGAGAGCAGGACCCTGAATAGTGACCTGGCAGCCTCCCCTCTGTACTTGAGGAGATCATGGAGCAGATGCTCCTGAATTGCCTTTTTTCCCCTTCTTTTTTTAATTGAAAAATAGAACCACAGACTGCTTTGGGTTGGAAGGGACCTAAAAAGGGCATCCAGTCCAACCCCTCTGCACTCAGCAGGGACATCCTCCACTACAGCAGCTTGCTCACAGCCTTGGACGGCCTCACCTTGGACACCTCCAGGCATGGGGCCTCAACTCCTTCCCTGGGCAACCTGCTGCAGTGTTCCAGCACCCTCCTGGTGCAGAACTTGTTCCTCACATCCAATCTCAATCTGCTCTGCTCTCATTTCAAACCACTTCCCTCATCCTGTCCCTGCAGGCCTTTGCAAACAGTCCCTCTGCAGCCTTCTTGTAGCCCCTTCAGGTCCTGGCAGGCTGCTCTTAGGTCTGCCTGGAGCTTTCTCTTCTTCCAGCTGGACAACCCCAGCTCCCTCAGCCTGTTTGAAACAAAAGTGTTTGAGCTCAAACTAAGCATTTATCTCTGAACAGTTAAAATCAGTTTTCAATCCCACTTCCACCTTCTTTCCTTTCAAATACTTGAATTGATTTCTCAGACAGGGCAGGAATCTGAACTGTCACATTTGGGTGGATTTCCTGCCCTCCTAGAGATGTCTGTAATCAGCAGGATTGTTCCTTCATTCTTTTATGCCTTGGTTCTTGTTTGCTCTTCCTTTCAAGGATCCTCACATTGGAATTATCAGACGTGTTGGAGATAAAAGCTGGACAACACAAGACCCTGTTGGAAGCCAGCCTGTTACCTTCCCAGCACTCAGGCATGGATTGCAGCTAATTGTCTTAAAGCTTTAAGTACACTGGCAGGCTTGGAAATTAATAGAGAAGTAGGATTAAATATATAAAAGCACACTTAGTTTTATTGCCTGGGGCCTCTGCAAAGAGCCTCTGAGACCAACCAGATGGAGGCTGAAAGTCTGAAATATTCACAGACTCACAGAATGGCAGAGGGTGGAAAGGACCTCCAGAGAGCATCCAGTGCAACCCCCCTGCCAGAGCAGGAGCACCCAGGGCAGGTTGCACAGGAACACAGCCAGGCAGGTTCGGAAACTCGCCAGAGAAGGAGACTCCACAGCCTCTCTGGGCAGCCTGCTCCAGGCCTCCAGCACCCTCACAGTACAGAAGAGTCTCCTTGTGTTGAGGTGGAGGTTCCTGTGCGTGCTGGTTGGAGGCTAATGGTGAGAAAAATGAGAGGCTGTGAAAAGAAAACAGTGGTGATGTCTGCTTCACTCATAGGCTTGCTGAGACGTATGAAAACAAGGACACAAACACAGCTAAGACACTGTGAGTCTCTACCTGTCACAGTCTATTGGAGTCTGTTTTCTCCCTGGGCTTCTGCCATTCTACTTAGATGTGTGTAACCCAACTAATCATTCTGCTTCCAACCCCCCCTGCTGATCCTTCCAGCTCACCCTGCACGTAAGGCAGGCTCTGGGATAAGGTAGGGAGCTGGAAAGAAGGTGGAAGGGTGGTTGGGAGCCCCTCCTGGGCACTCTGGTTTCTGTGAGGGGTGCTCTATTACCTTTAACTTGTATATAACTGTAAATATGTGTACCATATTGCAATGTATCCCTGGGATGTGTTACTGTAATATATTGTATAAACACCTGCTCGTAGATTGTGCTAAGCTGGGAAGCTAAAGCTTCATCCCTTAACCTCCAGCCAGCTGAGTCTAGTCTGGGTGAATTCACTCCGTGTGGGGGAGCAGGTAACTCCCAAACCATCACACTGTGACTGAGTTTATGTCCACTGCCCCTCCATCTGTCACTGGGTACCACTGAAAGGAGCCTGGCTGCATCCTCCTGGCAGCCACCCTGCAGAGACTTGTGAGCATTGCTAAGGTCTCCTTTCAGCCTTCTCTTCTCTGGACTGAACAGCCCCAGGGCCCTCAGCCTTTCCTACTGTACTGACTTGGCAAGAGAGGAGTTCTTATGAGCATGTGAACAGCAGCAGAGGATGGAGAGGACAGCCCCAGGCAGTGCTGTTAAGAGCTCAGACAATGAAGTGTTCTCAGAGGCAGGGATCGAAGCACATAGGGCTGGAGAAGGGAATGAGCCCAGGGCAAACAAGAAGGCCCTGAAGATGCAGGCCTCTTGTTAGCACTGCACTGGAGGAGGAACAGCACCAGGCACCAGTACAGACCAAGAGTCACCCTGATGGAAAGCATCTCCCTGGTGAAAGACCTTGGAGCTCTGGTGGCCAGCAAGTGCTCCACAGGCCAGTGATGTGCCCTTGTGGCCAAGAGGGCTGATGGTGTCCTGGGGTACATCGAGCACAGTGTGGCCAGCAGGGCTAGGGAGGTTCTTCTGCCTCTCTGCCCTGCTGAGACCACACCATGAAGACTGTGTCCAGCTCTAAGCTCCCCAGTCAAAATGAGACAGGGACCTGCTGGAGAGAGTCCAATGGAGAGCTACAAGGGGGACTGAGGGACTGGAACATCTCTGCTGTGTAAACACGGCAAGCCCTGGGGATGTTTAGTGCGGAGAGGAGAAGGCTGAGAGGGGATCTGGTCAATGTCTCCCCTCACCTGAGGGGTGGGTGTCAGAATGAAGGTGCCAGGCTCTGTTTGGTGGTGCCCAGGAATAACAGGCACAAGCTAGAACCCAGAAGGTGCCACCTCAACATGAGGAGACACTTCTGTATGGTAAGGGTGCTGGAGCCCTGGAGCAGGCTGCCCAGAGAGGTTGTGGGGTCTCCTCCTCTGGAAGCCTTCTCTTCTCCAGGCTCTGCTCTCATGGCAAACCACTGCCCTCATCCTGTCCCTGCAGGCCTTTGCAAACAGTCCCTCTGCAGCCTTCTTGTAACCATTTCAGGTCTTGGCAAGCTGCTCTTAGGTCTGCCTAAGGGCTGGGGAGGAGCAGCTGAGGTCGCTGTGGGTGTTTAGCTTGGAGAAAAGGAGGCTGAGGGGAGACATTTGGGCTCCTACAGCTCCCTGAAAGGAGGCTAGAGCCAGGTGAGGGTTGGTCTCTTCTCCCTAGTACCAGGTGATAGGATGAGGGGAAATGGCCTCATATTGTGCCAGGGGAGGGTTAGGTTGGAAATGAGGAAAAATTTCTTCGTTGCAAGAGTGGTCATGGATTGGAACAGGCTGCCTAGGGAGGTGGTGGTGGCCACAGCACTTGGGGACATGGTTTGGTGGCCATGATGGTGCTGGGTTGATGGTTGGACTGGATGATTTTGGAAGCCTTTTCCAGACAACAGTTCTATGACTCTATGACATAATGATCCACTGCTAGGTAAGGAGTTCATTATTTCTGCCTCCTGTGTTAGTCCCAAACCCCTGCAAATTCCATACTATATCCTGCGGCTGACTTTGGAGAAGTCAAATCATACAGTCCCTGATCTGGCCCCCAGTGGTGGTGTTTGGTGATCAGGTAGCACAGAGGAAGTGTTTTCCTCTCTGTGGAGCTGCAGCTTCAGAGACAAGGAAAGTGAGGATGAAGACAGAGAGTACAGAAGGGGGATGTAGTAAAAATCAAGTTCAGGGAGGAGGGGAAGGCCATTGGGGAGGTTTGGTTTGAGGTTTTTTTTTCCTATAATTGATGAAGTCAAATATCAAGAGAGACACCTCTGCAGCTTGCTTCTCTGAGCAGAGTGGGAGCTCTGCATCCTTGCCATTTTTTGGACCACAAACCTGATTTATACTGGGAGCATCTCAAGCTGTGAAGCATTCACAAGCCTGTGGCCACCCAAAGCACAGCGACTGCTCAGATTCCTGTTTCCAGCAACGCCTCGGGGCACTGCTCAAGGAGCAGACACCTAGGCACAGCCCCCTGCCTGCCAGGTCCGGGGCAACATCTCTGTGCTGCCACACACCTGCCCTCAGACTGCTCTGCAGCAGCGCAGCCGAGGGCCGTGAAAAGCACACATCCGCACGACGAAGCTCGCCAAAGCCTGGCAAGCACATTCCAAGTGCCACCAGCAGCGCCCGGCGGGCCACACTGCCTCCTTACCTGTGCCTGCGAAGTGCGAGAGAGCCACGCAGGGCTGCTGCCAGGCCGAGCCCTCTGCTCCACGCCGGCTCCGGCTCTCTGGGAGCGAGCCGTGGGGATGCGCTGAGAGTGTCTCCTAGTGGCTACATCCCTGCAGGGACAAACACGACCCAACCTCCGCACCTCCAGCTCCCCCTGTCCAAAGGTGCGCGGAACGCAAACACACCTCCAGACCCTTCGTGTCTAACCCAGCATCAGCCGCACAGCTAAAGCAAACACTGGAACCAGTCGGGGCCTGACATCTGAGTCACAAGATCATCTCAGACCTATCTCCAGCTTGCCCAAATGTGAGGGTTGAAAACACATCAATAAATAAACAACCCAAGAAGTAAATAAGCCCCAGCCCCAGGAGCACGCTTTGCACTCTTTTCCTTTTGGAAAGGCAGGGGTGAGAGCCCCAACCAAACCATGAGAAGCAAGGTGTGCAGGACTTAGCTCAAAGGCCTGAAGGCAAGCACGGGCACCAACTGGATCAGAGTCAATCTCACTGAACCCTCAGGTTCCCCAGAGTCTGCCAACGCAAAGGAAACACCGAAATGCCCTCCATAGGTTTCACCTACCACACACCGAGCCCTACACCTGAAACCACCACCCGTGACTATGAGCTCATGTCACTGGAGCTTTGAACCATGCTGGGGACTCAGGAGAGGAGATGCTGGCACAAAGCAGGAGCCAGCACCCTGCCTGCAACATCCTATCTGCAGTCATGGCCCACAGAGAATGTTTAAAAAGACAACTTCCAAACAAGCAACTCTCAGCAGCACCAATGCTTGGTTCTAGCCCTTCTTCCTTGGACTGTCAGCACCAGCTAAACATCAAAATCCCACTGTGGTAATGAGCTCTGCATCAGGGGATTTTGTGAAAGAAGGGCTTAGCAGGCAAGATACCCCCAGCATATCCAGCAGTAAGACAGAGCCCTGTTAGCTGGAACTACAGCAAGGTAGACCCAGAGGGCACACAGGTCTGATTTTGCCATGCTTGGGGACACTTCCTTTCTCATTTTGCACTGATGGAAGTTTTCCACTGGCCACCACCCTCTTGGAACAGGCTGCTTTGGGCACTGTATTTCCACACACGGATAAACTTAACCAAGCAAGACACTGGAAGAAAAAACATGAGTGGGAAGGGGCGGACAAGGAAATGGTTCCCAGCAAATCCTGCCTCTAAGCGCCCACTGCTTCTTAAGAATGGAACACAGGTTTGTCTTCCTCTGTGTATGTACCTTTGTGGTTCACAAGCACCCAACTCACATCCCTGGCACTCCTGCTTCAGGAAAAGTTCCCTATTAAAGGAGAAATAACACCCTGCAGAAATGCCTGTGATGGGAATGGTTCTGTCACAGCAAAGCCAAGCCCGCAGATACTTCAGTCTCCACTAAGGTATGCACCTGAACATCCCCAGAGCCACCAGCCACTAACCTGAAGAGCATACAGTTTGTCCCTACCTCCAGTAGGCCTTTCTCCAGGTACCTGTGCGTGCTTGAGACACACTGCTCTGCTGGCAGCAACGGGCACTTTCTGCCGCCTCCTTGCCGCTGTGCCGGTGCGGTAGAAAGCCTCTCTGGAACAAGGTCTGGTCGAGATCCCCTTCCCCTGATGATCCTTACGGTGCCTCAGTTTGCTGGCATTTAGGCCAGTGTGAAAAGCTTATCTCCATCCTCAGCTTTTGACCTGAGGGGAGGGAAAGGTGACAATTCAGTCAGAGGGTCTCACTGGCACTAGGGATTGCCAAGGGAAAGGCTTCCCTCTCAACCCATTTCGCGCACCTCCTGCAGCTGTCACTGAGCACCTCAAGTCACACCCAACAAACACATTCAGCCTGTCTCGCTCTGGGTAACTCCCTGAGCTTGGAAAGCAAACCCTCAACTTTGTTTCTTTTCTCATCCTGACAACGTAGCTCTGTCCAGTAAGAAAGCAAAAGCAGGCATCTGTGTCTGGTGCCCTGGTTGCTTCTAGCTCGCCTGCTCAGCCAACTCCTTTTAAAAGCGCCTCTCTTTCTACACACATTTAAGACCTCCTTTCACCCAAAGCTGAAAAATCCCTCTAACACAGCCACTTCTGGTCATGTTTCCTCCTATTAAACCCCTGCACATCAGATCACACACCCCCACACCAGTCCAAAACAAGCACAGGCTTCTAAAGCAGCCTTAGGTGGGAGCGAAAGTAGCAGGTGGCTGAAGCACCCAGAGGAGAGCAAGAGTTGGGATACCCCAGGAATACAGAAGGCACAGACAAGACCAAGCTGCAACCACCAGATGTAAGGTGCTTCCTCCATCTCTGAGCTTCTACCTCACAGCTCAAATTATTCTCTGATAGTACCTAGCTAAGTGATTGCCTTGTCAGAGGAAACGCTACAGGGCAGATTAAACTGCTGGGCTGGTACCAAAACAAGCACACACACGTGCAGAGCAGGCACTGCCAGCAAAGGCAAGGCCACAGCTGAAGAGTAAGTTAGATCAGTCACCATCCCAAGCAGAGCCAGAATGGCCCTACAGAGCTGTCCTCCCTCAGACCTGAGGGATTGTCTCTCTCCTAAAGCCAGCAAAGCTGACGCTGCCCACCCTTCCACTGCCCCCAGGCCAGGTGCTCGCAGGTGCTCGCAGCCAGCCAGGTGCCCTTCCTTCGCCCAGGTGAGGAGACACGTGCCCGCACACCCTCGCAGACATGTGTTGGGTTATTTAAACCAGCTCAGCGAGGCTTTCGGCCAGAGAGACACCAAAGCAACATAAACAGAGCTTCCTCTTGCACTCTGTCCTCAGAGAGTCCTATCCAGAGCAGATCACGCTGATACAACCTGACAACGTTCAGGGATAAAGAGGAGGCTCACACCAGACATAGTCTAATACAAGCCAGTATTAGAAGAGGGTAACCAGAGATCAAAGAGACGTTTTCCTTTCTTCCCTACAACCCCTTACTCTCTAAACCAAACAAGCCCCCAGCCCCAGAGCGGTGAAACAGCTGATCCTCACAACCCTGTCATGGGCAAGGAGAACGGTTTCCTTCCAAGGGACACCGGCAGGACTGCAGAGTGTTTGCTCTCCTTCAAAGCCTCTTGTATAACCATTCACCCTTCTCAGCGTTTCTCTTGCTAGCACTGTAATGTGTTTGGCACCCATCTGCAAAATTGCAAAAGTCTGCACGAAGTTGGATGTGTTTGCTGCCTTCCCGAGGGGGGGCTGAGGGACAGCTCCTCGGTTCTTTCTGAACGGCTCATCAGCATTATTATCTTTTGGAAGCGGCTGCCCCCTCCACCTCCCAATTAACCATTCACTTGGACTCCTCTCTCAGGCAGGTGGTTTAAGCTCCATGTGCCCTCCAGGGGTTAAATAAAGAAATGATGGGAGGAAAACCAAAACCTTTCCAGTGGCTCATATTTGAAATTCTTTTTTCCCTTTCTCTCTCCCGTTCCTAAATGGGGCTCGTCTGTTTCTCGTTTCCTCTCGCTCCCGAATGATTCCGTTAGGGAACGGCGAGGGGCGAAGATTAACAATGAAGCAGATGACAGGAAACTGCCACCAAAAGCACAATGCCGGACCCCCTCCCATCATGCTCCCATTCCTCCTTCCCAAGAGACGTCCTCCTCACCCTTCTGTCGATGCCATGGTCCCGAGAGCCACCTTGTCTCCTCAAGAGTCCACGGGGATTCCTTCGGGCCGCGGGGCACGGAGGAGGTTGGCTCTTTGGGATAACCCTCGTTCGCCGCTGGGAAAAAGCAGGCAGTTCCTTGTAATCCGGGGCTGGGGGGGGGCGGGGGAGGGAAGCTCCGCGGTGCGAGGATCCGGCGGCAGCTCCTCGGCTCTCCTCCAGCCGCCGCCGCCGCTCCAGCAAGGTCTGTCCGTGCACCGGGGACCGGCCCAGCCGTGGCCGGCGCGGCGAGGAGGAGCTGGCACCTGGGCTGTGATCCCTGGCGCCCTCCCCTCGCCGAGGGGGTGTGCGTGTGTGCGGGGCGTGTGCGGCGTGTGTGTGTGTCTGTGTGCGGGGGTGTGCGGGAGGTGGGGGTGACTTCACACCGGCGCGGGGCTGGCTGCGGCGGGATTGGAAGGCTTTAGCCGTGGAGCCGTGGATTTGCGGTCTATCCCTCTCTATTTTAGGCACGGGCTGACATCACGAGCCGTTGTTACTCCTATAAATCCCCCCAACCGCTCCCTGGCAGGAGCCGGGGGGTGGGGAGGGGAGGGCGGCGAGCCCCTCGCAGGGGGAGGGCCGGGCGATGCGATCGCGACCTGCCCCGCGCACCGCCACCGCCTACGCCGGGGCAAGCCCGGCCCGCCGCTGAGAGCGCCCGCGGGACCCAGCGGCCGGCTGGCAGCGACGGGAAGGAGCCAATGCCGCACACGCCCTCGCCCCACCGGCGTCCGAGTGCGGCTAAAGCCCCTCATAGCGCCCGGCGAGCGGACCAGCACCCCGGCGGGAATGGCCCGGCATACCGCCCGGGAGCGACCTGTCCGGCGGAGGGGCCGCGCCTCCCGGCAGCCGAGGCACCTGCCCGGCTTCCCCAGGCTGCCACGGCTCGACGCGACCGCGGGCGGCTGCGCCTCTCAGCGGCCCGGGCCCCACTGAGCCTTTTCGCAAGCTCGTCTGGCGGGGCCGCCCAGAGCTGGCTACCGGCCGCGACAGCCCGCAAAGCCGCGGCGGACAGGGGCCGCCCGGCCTGAGAGCGGACCGGGGTGCCCGCACCGGGCGTGAGCTGCACGGCCCGCGGAGGCGCGGAGCAGTGCTGCCCCCTGCCGGGGCGGCGGCGTGCCGGAGACCACACCTGCCGCGGCGGCGGGGCCGCCGCAGGCTCGGCCTGACGGCGGAGCAGAAGCGGAGCTCGGCGGGGCCGGGTAGCCCCGGCAAGAGGCCTCCTACCCCGCGGTTGGCCGCAGCGCCACCTCCGCGCTCTGCCGGCTCGTACCGCCCTCCGGCGGCCCCGTGCCGTGACCCTACCTGCTCCGCCCGCCGCTGCCGCGCCCCTCAGCACCGCCTCGCCGGCGTGGGCGCAGACTGTAGCGGCCCAGGGGCCGGGGGAGATCGGAGGTGGGTGGGACGCCGCCCGCTGAGCCGCGGGGCGGAGCTGGCGGCAGCTGCTGGGGTGGCCCCGGGCATGCCGGCCAGGAGCCGCGGGGAAGGCGGGCGGCAGGTACGGGCAGGGTCTGCTTCAGAGCACTGTGTATTGGACGGACACGGGCAGCAGCTCGGGGCCGGCAGAGCGCAGGGGTGACCTGGCGCGACTCGCTTGCCACCCCTCACCCGCAGTGTCGGGCTCCGCAGCAGGGGTTACGCCGCCACTCTCCGGGGCCTGCTTGCTGCTTGGCCAGCGAGCTGCCAGGAGCCCTGCCTGCTGCGCGGGCGGGAGGTCCTGTCCGCTCCCTGCGCCCTGCCGCTGGGACACGGACACTCGAGTCCTGCCAGACACCGCCAAGGGGCACGGGCACTCGAGTCCTGCCACACACCGCCAAGGGACACGGGCACTCGTGTCCTGCCACACACCGCCAAGAGACACGGACACTCGTGTCCTGCCAGACACCGCCAAGGGACACGGACACTCGTGTCCTGCCAGACACCGCCAAGGGGCACGGACACTCGTGTCATGTCAGACACCGCCAAGGGACACGGACACTCGAGTCCTGCCAGACACGCCAAGGGACACGGGCACTCGTGTCCTGCCACACACCGCCAAGGGACACGGGCACTCGTGTCCTGCCACACACCGCCAAGGGGCACGGGCACTCGTGTCATGTCAGACACCGCCAAGGGGCACGGACACTCGAGTCCTGCCAGACACCGCCAAGGGACACGGGCACTCGTGTCCTGCCACACACCGCCAAGGGGCACGGGCACTCGTGTCCTGCCACACACCGCCAAGGGACACGGGCACTCGTGTCCTGCCACACACCGCCAAGGGGCACGGGCACTCGAGTCCTGCCACACACCGCCAAGGGGCACGGGCACTCGTGTCCTGCCACACACCGCCAAGGGGCACGGGCACTCGAGTCCTGCCACACACCGCCAAGGGGCACGGGCACTCGAGTCCTGCCACACACCGCCAAGGGACACGGGCACTCGAGTCCTGCCACACACCGCCAAGGGGCACGGGCACTCGAGTCCTGCCACACACCGCCAAGGGACACGGGCACTCGAGTCCTGCCACACACCGCCAAGGGGCACGGGCACTCGAGTCCTGCCACACACCGCCAAGGGACACGGGCACTCGAGTCCTGCCACACACCGCCAAGGGGCACGGGCACTCGAGTCCTGCCACACACCGCCAAGGGGCACGGGCACTCGAGTCCTGCCACACACCGCCAAGGGACACGGGCACTCGAGTCCTGCCAGACACCGCCAAGGGGCACGGACACTCGTGTCATGTCAGAATCATAGAATCAGGCAGGGTTGGAAGGGACCACAAGGATCATCTAGTTTCAACCTCCCTGCCATGCCCAGGGACACCCTACCCTAGAGCAGGCTGCCCACAGCCTCATCCAGCCTGGCCTTAAACACGTCCAGGGGTGGGGCTCAACCACCTCACTGGGCAACCCATTCCAGCCTCTCACCACTCTTATGCTCAACAACTTCCTCCTCACATCCACTCTGACTCTCCCCACCTCCATCTTTGCTCCATTCCCCCCAGTCTTGGCACTCCCTGAGAGCCTAAAAAGTCCCTCCCCAGTTTTTTTGTAGCCCCCTTCAGATACTGGAAAGGCACAAGAAGGTCACCTGGGAGCCTCCCCAGCCTGAACAGCCCCAACTCTTTCAGTCTGTGCTCACAGCAGAGCTGCTGCAGCCCTCTGGACATCCTCCTGGCCCTTCTCTGGACACACTCCAGCATCTCCACATCCCTCTTGTCATAGGGGCTCCAGAACTGGATGCAGTACTCCAGGTGGGGTCTCAGCAGAGCGGAGTAGAAGGGGGAGAATCATCTCCCTCAATCTGTTGGCCACACTTCTCCTGATGGAGCCCAGGGATGTCACCAAGAGACAGAGACATTCGTGTCCTGTGGGGACGTTGCCAAGGGTCACAGACAGTCGTGGCCTGTTGGGATGTCACCAAGGGGCAGAACACTCGTGTGGTGTCAGGATGCTATCAGGCACCTGACGTTCCTGCCGTGACCTGTTCCCCCTGCAGCAAGGAGGCGGCGCAGGAACCCGGCAGTCATGCATGAGGGTCCTTGTCCCCACAGGTGCTGCGAGGCTGCAGAGGACACACGGCAAAGTGCGTGCTGCCTGACCCTGCCTGCTGCTCCCTAGTCCTCATCGCTGCTCGCTCTTGCAGCCTTCCCGCGGGCTGGGGCTTTCCAGGGCCAGGTTAGCAGAGCAGCTTCCTCGCTGCCGCTGGCAGTGTGCCCCAGGGGAGCGTGCACTCCACCACATCTGTTTCCTTACCGCGCTGGTTCCCAGCTAAGTACCTTGGCTTTTAATCAAATAATAACAGTCAAATGGCTAACAGTCAAATGCTCCCTCAGCCCCCAGAGAGACCCAGGCAAGTTGGCATCCACTGGAGCGAGTACAGGTGCAGGCTGGTTTGCTCTCCTTTTTTCTTCCGAGCAGTGTCTTGACACCCTTTGCAGAAGGCACAGCTCTTTCCTGGGAGGGAAGATGAGTTGCTATCCATACTGTGCTATTTCACACCCTTCTCTACTGGAAAAATCCTAGAGGAGGAAAAATCCCAGAGGAGGAAAAATCCCAGCATTTAGAGCCTCTTCTCCCTCAGCTGTAGCAGCAGGGCACAGTAGCGCTTTGGCAAGCAACGCAGGTGCGGTGTCACAGCTGAGGAAAGAACCAGCTCGCAGGATCTCTGACTTGTGCTTGAGAAGCAAATGTCTCTTGGAGCACAGAGGCTGCCACTTTTAGATGCCATCACGGGCAGGCTGTGGCCAGGCAAGGCAGCTTTCAACCAACAGTTTATTCCTCTCACTGGTCAGTAGTGGCAGAAAGGAACACATGTAGACTGCCTGCAACGCTGCCCTCCAGAGCTGCCAGGCAATCACAGAATCCTTTTGATTGAAAAGAACCCTTTGAGTTCATCCAGTCCAACCACTCTCTACCCAGGCTGGTGCCAAACCTCATCCCTGCCTCTCTGAAATACCTCCAGGATGTTCCAGTCTTTGGGAAACCTTTCAGTGAAGAAGTTTCTTCTCATGTCCAACCTAAACCTGCCCTGGTGCAACTCCAGGCCCTTTCCTCTCGTCCTATCCCTTGTTACCAGGGAGAAGAGACCAACAGCCCCTCACCGAGGCCTCCTTTCAGGGAGCTATAGAGAGTAATGAGATCTCCTATCAGCCTTCTCCAGACTAAACAACCCCAGGGCCCTCAGCTGCTCCTCATCTGCCCTCTTCTCCAGACCCTTCACCAGCCTCATTGCCTTTCTCTGGACACACCCCAGCACCTCAATGTCCTTCTTGGAGTGAGGGCCCCAAAACTGAACCCAGGAGTTGAGGTCTGTAAGCCCTTCTGACAGGGGAAGCACCATGCGGTCACTGGCACTGTTCCCACCAGCAGACGCATGGAGCACATCTCATTTTTCACAAGTAATTAAGGATTTTTCTTGCTGTTGCTGCCTTGCAATTTTCTAGCCAAGCAACACCTCCTGGCAGGAGACAACAGACAAACAAGAGAAAAAGAAGCAATGTACTTGGGATGTGGCCCTTAAACTTTTTCATGCATGGAACATCACCTGGCCTTGTTGCCAGTGAAAACAGAGAAAGTGCAAAAGCAGGGCACAGGAGGTCTTTCTGCCCAGGGAAGAAAAAAATCACTCACCAGGAGTGACCTCCCAGACTAATTGCTCTTTCAGCAGCAATTTGCAATGCAGAAGCAGGTGGAACCTACTGAATACCAAGAAGCTCTTAACAAGCTTTCACAGTCTCAGAGAATCAGGGCTGGAGTCAGACTTGTGAGCTTCCACTTGCCATAGCCATGTAAGAGCCAAGGCAGAACACAGCTACAGGATCTGAATCCTTCCTACTGAGTGAATGGTGATCAGTGGTGCCAAGTCCAGCTGGGGAGCTGTAACCAGTGGAGTCCCCCAGGGATCAGTGCTGGGTTCAGTCCTGCTCAACATCTTCATCAATGACATTGATGAGGGCACAAACAGACAGATAGACAGAGTCTGCTCAGCAAGTTTGCTGATGACACCAAACTGGGAGGCTTGGCTGATACAGCTGAAGGCTGCTCTAAAGTCTCCCCCTGAGCCTTTTCTTCTACAGGCTGAACAGTTCCAACTCTCTCAGCTTGTCCCTATAGGGGAGGTTCTCCAGCCTGCTGATCATTTTGGTGGCCTCCTCTGGACCCTCTCCAGCAGCTCCAGATCCTCCTTGTGCTAGGGCCCACAGAACTGGAGGCAGTGCTGCAAGTGGGGTCTCAGCAGAGCAGAGGGGCAGAACCCCCTCCCTGTGCTGCTGCTCTCCCTGCTTTGGAGGGCTGCCAGTGACCAGTGCTGGCTCCTGGGAATTTGCCACCAGCTGACACCCCCAAGGCCTTCTCCTCCAGGCTGCTCTCAGCCACTCCTCACTCATCCTGGATTTGTGCTTGGGATTGCCCCAACCCAAGTGCCAGATCTTGGCCTTGTTGAACTTCATGAGATTGGCTTGGGCACACCACTGCAGCCTGGCCAGGTCCCTCTGGGTGGATCCCTTCCCTCCAGTGTGGCAACCACACAGCTTGGGATCCTCCTCAAAGTCACTGAGGGTGTCTCAGTCCCACTGCCCGAGTCACTGACAAAGATGTTAAACAGCACTGGTCCCAGTACAGAGCCCTGAGGGACAGCACTCATCACTGGTCTCCACTTGAACGTTGAGCTGTTGACCACAACTCTCTCAGTGAGGCCATGAGGCCAGTTCTTTATCCAGGGAATGCTGCACCCCTCAAGGCCATGTCATTCCCATTTGGTGACCTGGATGCCTTCTTTGTGTCTCTCTATACTCAGGAGCCCCACACCCCTGAGGTCACGGAGGATGACAAGGTTAAGGAGGAGCCTTTCATGGTTGATGGGGACTGGGTTAGGGAGCAGTTAAGTAAACTGAACATCCCTAAGTCCGTGGGTCCTGATGGCATGCACCCACGAGTGTTGAAGGAGCTGGCCGAGGTCTCATTGCCAGGCCACTCTCCATCATCTTTGGTAAGTCATGGTGGACAGGAGAGGTGCCTGGGGATTGGAGCAGGACAAATGTCACTCCAATCTTCAAAAAGGGTAAGAAGGAGGACCCAGGTAACTACAGACTGGTCAGCCTCACCTCCATCCCTGGAAAGATTATGGAGCAGCTTAGCACTGTTCTTAGCCACACCAAGGACATGAGGCTCACTGGGAGCAGTCAGCATGGTTTTACAAAGGGACAGTCATGTTTGACCAACCTGATAACCTTCTGTGAGGACGTAACCAGGTGGATAGATGATGGAAGAGCAGAGGATGTGCTTTACCTTGATTTCAGTAAAGCATTTGACACCGCCTCCCACAACATCCTCATAGCTAAACTGAGGAGATGTGGTCTGGATGATTGAGTAGTGAGGTGGATTGGGAACTGGTCAGTGGTGGCAAATGGAGCCACATCCAGTTGGCAGCTGTCACGAGTGGTGTGCCCCAGGGATCAGTGCTGGGACCGGTCCTGTTTGATATCTTCACTGATGATCTGGAT
This sequence comes from Pogoniulus pusillus, assembly GCF_015220805.1. NCBI lineage: Eukaryota > Metazoa > Chordata > Aves > Piciformes > Lybiidae > Pogoniulus > Pogoniulus pusillus. Next base: position 53,053,160 of record NC_087264.1, read on the forward strand.
GAGGGGACTGAGTTAGTTTGCAGACAACACCAAGCTGGGAGCATGTGTTGATCTGTTAGAGGGCAGGAGGGCTCTGTAGAGGGACCCGAACAAGCTGAGAGATGGGCACAGTCCCATGCCAGGAGTTTTAACAAGGCCAAGTGCAGGGTTCTGCACTTTGGCCACAACAGCCCCAAGCAGCGCTACAGGCTGGGGACAGAGTGGCTGGAGGGCAGCCAGGCAGAGAGGGACCTGGGGATACTGGTCAGCAGCAGCTGAACACAAGCCAGCAGTGTGCCCAGGTGGCCAAGAAGGCCAATGCCATCCTGGCCGGTATCAGGAACAGTGTGGCCAGCAGGATCAGGGAAGTCCTTCTGCCCTGTACTGGCACTGGTTAGGCCACACCTTGAGTGCTGTGTCCAGCTCTGTGCCCCTCAATTTAGGAGAAATGTTGAGTGCTTGAACGTGTCCAGAGAAAGGCAGCAAGGCTGGTGAGGGAGCTGGGGGTGTTCAGCCTGGAGAAGAGAAGGCTCAGAGAGGCCTCATTGCTCTCTACAACTACCTGAAAGGAGGCTGTAGCCAGGTGGGGTTGGTCTCTTCTGCCAGGCAGCCAGGGACAAAACAAGAGGACACAGCCACAAGCTGTGCCAGGGCAGGTTCAGGCTGGATGTTAGGAAGAAATTCTTCCTGGAAAGAGTGGCACTGGGATGGGTTGCCCAGGTGTGCTAGTTTGGTGGCAGACGTTCCCCTGTCCTTCAGCTTTTTCAAAGGCTCATCTCAAGCCTTCAGCCACAGCTGAATACAGAATGATTCAGTGAAAGACAAGAGATGAAGGACCATGAGGAGACCAAAGTTCCGTCATTGGACAACATGCCAATGGGAGAATCTTGCACTCCAATATCGCTCCAGTCATGAAAAGCCCTTGCCAGGTGTGAGACCTGGATATTAGTCTTCATCCTGAAGCTGTACAGAGCTGCTGGTTTGCCACAGAAGTATGTGAAGTGATGGAAACTGTCTGTTTTCCTGAGCCTTTTGCAGAGCTTTGGAGCACTCCACACGGAAAAATTGTGTTAGAAGTACATTGCAGGGGTTTGTCTGTGCAGAATTCAAGGTGAGAGAGAACTCCCTGGTTCATTTCATTGCACTGGTTCATGTACCAAAAGAGTAGCACTGGATGTGCTCAGAAACAAAAACTCTTGTCATGTTGTCATTGAATTTTGTGCCCTGTTTTAAAGTGTGCCCAAAAAACCACATGCGAACAGACAAGGGCAGTAGAAGAGTCCCTGGAGCGTGACACAGAGTATCTTTGGTTGGAAGAGACCTTCAAGATCATCTAGGCCACTCAGCACTGCAAGGTGGCCACTAAAGCACGAGTGAGGAAGGTAAATGAAGGCAGACATGGGTGTGAAGGTTAAAACCCCAAACCACAGTTTATTTAAATGTGTAAAAAGATTACATTCGAGTATGGCAATAGGCAGGACAGACTGTAACAAGCTCATCCATCCTAATGAATGCAGGCTGCTCTGTTCCAGACTGCTAATCCCCTCAGCCACATGGATCTCCAGGAGAGGCTTGCTGTCTGTTTCCCCGGGGGACCCCTGCTACAGGCTCGTTTTAGTCGTCATTGGTGCCTTGTGTCTGTAGGTCAGACTGGGGAGCAGAGCACTGACTGTCCTCCCTCCAGGGGAGACAGTGAAATATGGCAACCCTTCTCATGCACTAAGATCCTCTGTCCTGGGTTAAGCAAAAGTAGCCTGATGGAACATCTGGTCCTAGGACAAATTACCAGGCTTTCTGCCTTGACCTTATCCCAGCTTATTGCTGGGATGAGTAGCCTAAAGCGGCAGAGACTGAGAGAGAGATGATGAGAGCTATAAAATACCATTTCCAGACACAGCTTTTTATTTGAGGTTCTTCTCAATCCAGTCTTTGAAGGGAAGTGCTTTGGTGTAGCCACTGTAGAGTTCCAGGCTGCAAGTTTTATCGTAACCCCAGCTCACTAATCCTATCAGGTGCCACCTTAGCTCAGGAGACTCTTTCCCTGGCAAAGTTATGGCTGCAATCCCACCAGTCTCAGCGGGGCAGATGTTAGAAAAGGCTGTGTGGTCCTGCCTGGCACAGAACATGCTGTCAGTGATGCTGACCTGTATCCCATTCTCCTCATACTGCTGCTCACAGAGCAGCGAATCCACCATCCGAACGGTTCCCATGCGGATCGTGTCGTTCTTGTACCCAGCGTCCCGGGGGTCGGCCAGCACCTGCCAGCCAGTCACCATTATCCTTAAATCCTCCAGTGGGGAAACCAGGTCATGAGAAGATGACAAGCAAATGGGCTGAACACGACTGCTGATTCTAGCTTTGTCCAAGAGTTTTATGATGGCGATGTCAGAGTCAAGTAGTATAGGGTCATAATTGGGATGCACTATGATGGCAGAGATCTGGGGAGGAAACACAAGGGAGAACCGTGGAGCTAACGGCCTTGGCGAGGCAGCAGTGCTCTTCCCGTGCTACCATAGCACCTTAAGTCACTTTGCAAAGATTCATAGAATGGTTTAGATTGAAAGGGACCTTAAGGATCATCTAGTTCTGAACCCCCTGCTGCTCCTCTGCCCTCTGCTCCCAAAGTCTCCTTTCACCATGATGCTGAGCCCAGCGAGAAAGACACAAAGAGCTCCAGCATCCTCTAACTTTTGTTTCAGGCCTTGGTTTCATGACAAGCTACCATGATGAAGCTCTTCCTAATGAAAAGCAGTTGAGGACATTCTCAGCAATCATAGAATCAACCAGGTTGGAAAAGACCTCCAAGCTCATCCAGTCCAACCTAGCACCCAGCCCTATCCAGTCATCTAGACCATGGCACTAAGTGCCTCATGCAGGCTTTGCTTGAACACCTCCAGGGACGGTGACTCCATCACCTCCCTGGGCAGCCCAATGTGGGCAGGTAAAAGGCAGCTCAAGTCTTACCACTTGTTTTCTTAAGAGATTTTATTTGTCGTGTCATCTTCTGCCTGGAGAATCTGAAGGGAGTGGGGCCCTTGAATTAAAATGCTCTGTTCTGATGGAAATTCAACCATCTTCCCACCAGAAATGCAACAGAAGCAACACATTACATCATACCGGGGACAACGCTTTCCTGCTAGCTACCTGGATGAAAACAGTCCAAAAGCAGATAGGATTCCTACAAAGAAATGTTATAAAAGGCATTTCCTTACAGGAAAGCTCTGAAAACTCTGGGTCTAGGTAAAGAAACTAAAAATGGGGGTAGGGAATAATAAAGTTACCTGTGATTGCTTGGCTAAAATCCATTCACTACTTGACACTTCACCACCACTTCGAAAAGGACAAAATTGCTGTATTTCTCCTTATTTTGACTTCAGACTTTCTGTTTCTACATGAAAGTGAAAACAATCATCTCCCTGGTGCTCTGCTTTTGGAGCTGGAGTCAGACACAAATGTCTTGGAGTTTGGAGCTGTGCAGCCTTAGGGCTGAGATATGAAACGTGTTCATGGCATCAAACCAGGATCTAGAGCCCAAGCATTTCCCAAGCATAACTTATGCTAATCACTCCTGACAATAGAATCATAGAATCAACCAGCTTGGAAGAGACCTCCAAGATCATCCAGTCCAACCTAGCATCCAGCCCTGGCCAGTCAGCTAGACTATGGCACTGAGTGCCTTTTCTTGAACACCTCCAGGGACGGTGCCTCCACCACCTCCCTGGGCAGCCCATTCCAATGCCAATCACTCTCTCTGCCAACAACTTCCTCCTAACAGCCAGCCTGTACTTCCCCCGACACAACTTGAGACTGTGTCCCCTTGTTCTGTTGCTGGTTGCACGGCAGAAGAGACCAACCCCACCTGGCTACAGCCTCCCTTCAGGTAGTTGTAGACAGCAATGAGGTCCCCCCGAGCCTCCTCTTCTCCAGGCTGCACAACCCCAGCTGGCATCTCCTTTGCTTGTCTTTACTGGCAATGTCCCTCAATATACGGCAGCTCCTGGAACCTGAGCTGTGCCCTCAAGGATCTGTGCCCTCAAGGATCTGTGCCAGCAGGTGAGCGTAGCTGCTGGGCAGCGCCAGAGGAATTTTCTGACCTCAGCATGCATCCCCCTCCTGTCAGCACGGTTCCATCAGCTGAGTCTCCACCTATGCCTTTTAAAGAGCAAGGTGTAAACCAAGGCCTCGCTGGGAGGACAGCCTTTCCCTGCCCACAGGCTGCCTGTTCCGCTGCCCGCAGGCTCACTCACCCGCAGGTTCTGGATGCTCTTCTCATCCCTGTCATCGTCTCTGTAGAATTTGCCCAGAACCACCTTGAGCTCTGCTGCCTTGAGCACGATGGCCTTGCCCAGGTCGGTGACGCAGTGAGCTGCCACCACCACCGTGCGCTCGTTCAGCAGGGCCCCGCTGCAGATGAGGATCCAGGCCCCTTTGCGCAGGCTGTTCTCCTTCACCCCGCTGGCCGCCCGGTAGATCGCCGCTTGCCAGGGCCACCTGCTAGGGGTCGCAGCCTGCTGAAGGGTGACGTTCTCTGCTTTTCCACAGACTAAGGAAAGGGGAACCAAGAGGGAGGCAAAGTCATTTCCCCAGCAAAGAATCTGAACTGCACTCTGGAGTCTTGCTCCGGGATGTGCCCAAAGAAACCAAACCGCGACGGCTGCTTTCTAACTAATCTCTGTCTCCAACCTGCACAACTATAACAGAAGAGTGTTTTAGAGAATCACAGAAGAGTTGGGTCAGAAAAGACCTTTGAGTTCGTCCAGTCCAGCCATTCTCTAACTCTGCCCAGGCTGGTGCTAACCCATGGCCCTCAGCACCACCTCTCTGCCTCTTTGAAATGTCTCCAGGGATGGGGATTCAGCCACCTCCCTGGGCAGCCTCTGCCAGGCTTTGAGAACCCTTTCAGTGAAGAAATTTCCTCTAACTTCCAACCTAAACCTCCCCTGGTGTAACTTGGGGCCATTTCCTTTCATCCTGTCACTTGTTCCTAGGGAGAAGAGACCAAGCCCCAGCTGGCTCCAGCCTCCTTTCAGTGAGTTGCAGAGATGGCTTCAAACAAACAAACAAACAAAAAATCCCAGCTTCCAATTTTTCCATGATTTCCTGGCTGAAGTAGGGATCTAGGTGAATTTCCATGGCAACCCTACCAAGCTGCACTGTAATGAGGTGGCTGCATAAAGAAGTGGGAAGCACACCCTGACTCTTGCTTGTGAAAGAACACCTTAAGGACAGCAGTGTACTAAAGCTCAGACAAGGCAAGCACAAAGCAGCTGTAAGGTCCTCCCCTAGAACTGCCTTTAGCACAGATTAGCTCATGCCTGTGAGAACAGATTCAACTGGCAACACCAACCTTGATGAAAATGAAACTGAATCAACCATCCCAAGGAAAAGAAAAAGCCCTGCTGCTTCTAGGCATACAGCAGCCCAGCTCAGAGCTGAGCTAGGATCCTTTGTGCTAGGGCAGTCACACTATGTGAGCACAGGGTTTGGTCTCCCCTAGGACAGCTCTTTTTTTCCTGGGATGCAGCGAAAAAGGGTTGGCTGCAAAACTTTTCAGTGTATGAGATGATCTCAAAGCCAAACCACAAACAAGAATTCTGAGTGTTTGTTTGCTGCTCACATCTACTTTCCACAGGTTACTGATGTCAGTAGGTGAGCAGTCCCCAGTCCTGTGGTGTTCCTTCCTCCATTCACTAGGGCCAGGAGCTCTGGATTAGATTTTACCTAGACATAGGGTTTGTCATCTGAACCTTTCCTTAGCAGGGGATTTTAATGGAGGAGAGTCTTTAAAATATCCTCAACCTCCAATTGTGGAAGTGTTCAAGGCCAGGTTGGATGAGGCCTTGAGCAGCCTGGGCTAGTGAGAGGTGCTCCTGCCCATGGCAGGGGGTTGGAACTGAATGATCTCTAAAGTCCCTTCCAACCCAACCCATCCCATTGCTTGAATCTCTGCTTCCATGATTTAAAATGCAGGCTCTGCATTACACTGCTTCAACTTTGATGTTTTTGCCAGCTGTGTGCCAAGGCAGAGAGATTAAACTACATTTGCAGTAAATAAGACAGGCAAACATGAAGTGATAGCAGGAAAAATATTTTCAAGTCCAGAGAGAAAATTACTAATCTTTTTGCTCAACAAAAGGGTAGAAAAACTGGTGGCAAATTGCAGTGCTGAAAGCTTCCTCCCTTTACCATCAGCTGCAGGAGTTCTGCTGGTGCCTGAAAGGAGCCATGCAACCTCCAGGTACTCTGGCTCTGACTGCCCAGCTGGAAGCACAGCCAGGCTGCACTGCTGGGGCTCCCGCACTGTCTGAGACAAACACACAGCTAGGTCTCACACCCACCCGCAGAACACAGAGTGGCTCAGGTGAAAGAGACATCAGAGCTCATCCACTCCAACCTCCTGCCGTGGACAGGGAAACCTCTCAACTAGACTCAGCTGCTCAAGGCCTCATCCAGCCTGATCTTGAACATCCCCAGGCAGGAGGCAGCCACAGCCTCCCAGGGCAGCCTGTTCCAGAATCTCAGCACCCTCCTGCTGAAGAACCTTTTCCTCAGCTCCAGTCTAACCCTGCTCTCAAACCATTCCCCCTTGGCCTGTCTCTAGACACCATCAGGAAAAGTCCCTCTGTAGCCTTCCTGCAGGATCTCTTCAGGTACTGGAAGGCTGCTCTGAGGTCCCCCTGGAGCCTTCTCTTCTGCATGCTGAACACCCCCAGCTCCCTCAGCCTGTCCTCACAGCAGAGCTGCTCCAGCCCTTGCATCACTTTTATGACTTTCTCTGGACTCTCTCCAGCAGCAATGTGTCCTTCTGCTGGGGACATCAGACCTGGAGCCAACATTGGAGGTGAGGTCTCTGCAGAGCAGAGCCAAGGGGTGCAATCCCCTCTCTCGCCCTACTGCCCACACTCCTCTGGCTGCAGCCCAGCACACAGCTGCCTTCTGGGCTGCATGAGGGCACTGCTGGCTCCTGGGGAGCTGCTCAGCACCAAACACCCCCAAGTCTCTTTCTTCAGGGCTGCTCTCAACCCGCTCTGCACCTAGCCTTGATTTGTGCCTGGGTTTGGTGTGACCCAGCTGCAGGACCTTGCAGTGTGACTTCTTGAACCTCTTGCAGTTGGCACTGGGTCACTTCTCAAGCCTGCCAAGATCCTTCTGGATGGATCCCTGCCCTCAAGTGAGTCCAGTGCACACACACAGCTTATCTGCAGGATTTTTTTCCCTTGGAGACTCACTTGGAATGCAGACAGGGGCTCTCCCACTCCATTTTCCTGTCTTCAGACAGGTCCTCCTGCTGCTGCCCAGGCGGCGGTAGAAAGGGGAGATGCACTCATACTGCAGCTGGGTGTGCAGGTGCTGGTACCCTGGTGGCAGCTCCCCGAAGGGCAGCGCTGGCTTCTTGGTTGGATACATCTGCAGCTTCTGTTTACTGAATGCAGATGAGTAAAGCTGATGCAGAGGTGTTTCCCTGTTTCAAGGCACAAAGATAACAACAACAACAACACTAATATAAGAGCCATCAGTACCACAGCTTTAGCTCCAGCTACGTCAAGCATTCTTTAAAAGCACACAAAGTTTACTTTTTAAAGAGTACGGAAGCCATAAAGATGATCAGAGGTCTGGAGAACCTCCCCCGTGGGGACAGGCTAGGAGAGCTGGGATTGTTCAGGAGAATGGAAGGCTCTAGGGAGATCTTAGAGCAGCCTTACAATGCCTGAAAGGGCTCCAGGAGAGCTGGGGAGGTACTTCAGGCAAGGGCTGGGAGTGCCAATATGAGGGACAATGGCTTTGAGCTGGGAGAGAGGAGAGTGAGAGTGGAGATGAGGAAGAAATTCTTGAGAGTGTGGGTGGGGAAACACTGGCACAAGTTGCCCAGGGAGGTCGTGGATGCTTCCTCCCTGGAGGTGTTCAAGGCCAGGTTGGATGAGGCCTTAGCAACCTGGGCTAGTGGGAGGAGTCCCTGCCCATGAGAGGAGGGTTGGAACTGGATGAGCTTTAAGGTCCCTTCCAACCCAAGCTGTTTTCTGGTTCCACCGTCTCTCAGCAGCTCTGCTCACCTCCAAGCCACAGCATTTGCATGTCCTTGCAGACAGAGATACAGCAGTGCAGCTGTGGCCATAGAGTTTCTATTTGTAGCTCCTTTTTGTGTGGTTTTGTTTTCATTCACAGAGCCAGAAACACACCTGTGGCTATACAGTTCCTACCTGTGTCCTTTTTGTGTTTGCATTTGCTCTCATTGTACAGTTTCTAGAGTGCAACCAGTTGCCTCTGGAGGTGGAAGAGTTTTTGCTGTTCACCAAAGGACAGAGACACCACATTTCTAACCAAAGAAATGCCAGGGGGCAGTGGGCACTGCTTGTCTCCAGTGAATGCTTTAACAGGAATCGATTCAGATTAAATCAGGTTGATAAAGTTGCCTGATTTAGCAATTAAGAGAGATAATTGCCTCACCACAGAGATTCCATAATGGCAATAATCCTCCATTCAGTAATTGCACTGATTAGCTGAGACACAGCACATAATTATGGTAATAAATATGTGCACCAGCCTAGATATGGACCAGAAGCCTGACTACAGTCATGCTTAAACCCTCATCATGTTGAACATGTCCCTTGCTCTAATCCTTTAAAGCACACATCTACAGGGGAGGGAAAGGACTTCTGTCTGAACAACTGAGCAGGGAATGAACATCCATTGAGATTTCTGGCACTGCAGAAAAGCCATAAGAACGTTTTTCACGTGGCAGTCCTGCTTTTGATTGCAGACAGACACAGATAGAGGCACTTTCTAACAGCATTCAAGGAAAGGGAAGTTCAGAGCAAGAGCAATGGCAAACTTCTGTTTTGGAAGAATCACAGACTCATGGAATGGGCTGGGATGGAAGAGACCTCCAAAGGGCATCCAGTTCAAACCCCTGCACTCAGCAGGGACATTCTCCGCTACAGCAGCTCGCTCACAGCCTTGGCCAGCCTCACCTTGAACACCTCCAGGCATAGAGCCTCAACCACCTCCCTGGGCAACCTGCTGCAGGCTTCCAGCACCCTCCTGGTGCAGAACTTGTTCCTCACATCCAATCTCAATCTGCTCTGCTCTCATCTCAAACCACTGCCCTCGTCCTGTCCCTGCAGGCCTTTGCAAACAGTCCCTCTGCAGCCTTCTTGCAGCCCCTTCAGGCCCTGGCAGACTGCTTTTAGAGCCTTCTCTTCTCCAGACTGAACGCCCCCAGCTCCCTCAGCCTGTCCTCCTAGCAGAGCTGCTCCAGCCCCCTGGTCATCTTTGTGGCCTCCTCAGGTCCATGTCGTTCCTGTGTTGAAAGCTCCATAGCTGGATGCAGCACTGCAGGTGAGCTCTCAGCAGAGCAGAGGGCAGGATCCCTTCTCTCCATTTCTGGTCACACTGCTTTGGATGCAGCCCAGGTTGCCAATGCCTTCTGTGCTGCAAGCTCACACTGTCTGTTCCTGTACAGCTTCTCACCAACCCAGCAGCCCCAGGTCCTTTTCCTCAGGGCTGCTTTCTATCACCTTCTCCCCCAGTCTGTATTAATAGTTGGGATTGTTCTGGCCCAGGTGAAGGACCCTGCCCTTGCTCTTGTTGAATCTCATGAGGTTCACCTGGGCCACCTCTCTAGCTTTTCCAGGTCCCTCTCTATGGCATCCCAAAGAAGGGTGAGAACTGCTGTGCTTATGCTTAGACTGCCAGCATCCCATTCCCTACTGGCACATGGGTGGAGATCCTACTTCAAGGGACAAAATCAGTCCCCCAGCATGAGATGCCCCCAGGATGCTCTGGAGCTGCCTGCCTGTGTGTGCTGGCATGCAGCTGGTACCAAGGTCTGGAACATTTAGCACAGAAAGACCTGTGTCAAAAGCACACTGAGGAGCTGTAGCAAAAAATATCCCCTGAAGGCTACCCAAGACTGCTGATGGCTTCCCAGGGCCATCTCTACAATCAGATATCACAGGGCTGCTCAGTGGATGGGTGGTTGGGATGTATGGGCATATCATTCCTGAAGTCTTCTGTAGGCATCTGCTACTGGCCACTGCCAGAGGCACAACATGTCCTGAGATGGATCTTTATTCTGACCCAGTCTGGCTGTTATAGAGTCATAGAGGGATGGAACAGTTTGGGTTGGAAGGGACCTTAGAGACCATCCAATTCCCACCCTCTGCCATCGACAGAGACACCTCCCACTAGCCCAGGTAGCTCAAGGCCTCACCCAACCTGGTCTTGAACACCTCCAGGGAAGGGGCATCCACAGCCTCCCTGGGCAACCTGTGCCAGTGTCTCCTCAGCCTCACTCTAAAGAATTTCTTCCGCATCTCCCATCTCAATCTCCCCTCCTCAAACTTCAACCCTTCATCCTATCACTACAAGCCCTTGTCAGAAGTCCCTTCCTGGCTTTTTTGTAGTGATTCCTGCCTTTTGGCTTTATTTATGGCCTAGAGCATGCAGATTTTGCACTCTTGAAAACCTCTAACGTGTTTGAAGACAGGGAAATGACAGTGCTGTCCTCCTTGTCATGCTCCCAGTGCAACCGAGGTGCTTCCTTTCACACCTGAGCTTTGGTTCTTAAGAACAAAGATGAGGACAGTTCTTGCAGTGCATCTAAAGATAAATGAGTGATGGACTTCAAAAAAAGAAAAACATGACATAAGGATTTGCTGCTTGGCCAAAAAAAGAACCAGCAGATAGCAGCATAACTAACTCAGACTATACCCAGCAGAAGGGTATATCCAGACAGGGTTCAGCCCTTCATTCCTTCCTCCCCTCCCCCGTGGCCAGCCCAAACACACCTTTCTATCAGCTGTACTGTATTGCTTTGGGTGGAGAACCTACTGGGAGCAACCTGGATGGCTGTGCCCCCTTCCCTCCTGGTGCACAGCTTCCTGCTTCACAGCATCATTAGGGCCAAGGAGCTTTCTTCAGCGTTGCTCGTTGCCTGTCACAAGCCTGCAGTCCTACTTCCAGCACCACCCTACAGTTTGCACACCTGTAGCTGTGCACCTCCTCCTGGCTGCATCCAGCAGCTCCATCACACCTCCCTTCCCAGCAGCTCTCACTGCTCGTTGCCAGTGGAGGTGTGGGAACAGCTGAACACACAGGCTGTAAAGGAGAGGAGGGGAAAAGCAACCATACTGTTTCTTTCAGATGTAGCTGAGGTATTGCATTCTCACCTGGACTGAACCTGCATTGGAAGCACTTTCTGTCTCACCAGGTCAGAGATCTTTGGCTCTCTGCAGGCTAGAAAAAACACAAGGTTGCACAGGGCTTTTGCACACACACAGCTCAAGTGTTATGCTTCATACCCATTCCCACTCTACCCTCTCACTAGCTCCAGTGGACTGGATTAAGAGCAGAGGTAGCAAATTGCATGCATTAAAACAAAGATAGGCCCTAAACCATAAAACCCTGCAAAAATACTTCCCCATAGACCACCAGCTCCATCCCATTTACAGTGGCAGGAGTGACTGAGTGTCTTCTGCACTGGCACTTCCAGCCACAGAAGAAGATTTTGCCCCTCAGTGTGTCTGAATGCCAGACTGAACCCACTACAGCTGTGGTTTGAAACCTGAGGAAACTTTTCTTACCATTGAATTATACAAAAAGTAGTTAATTGCCACACATAGCAAATCTCTGTGCCCTAGCAGGCAGAGAAAGGCTGCAGGGTGCTACAGGCTTCTAAGAGTCTGTTTCTTGAGCACTCACTGGAAGCAGCTGGAGACTCAGATTCAAAGGAACACCTCAGAGTCACCTGAATATGCACCAAATAACACAAGGGAGGGCCAGGGTTTCTAATGCTGTGTTTCAGCTTATTTTACTTAAAAGAGCAGGGTAGAATATTCAGGTTTATGAGCTCAAACACCTCCACCAGCATCTCTGCTCCACACAGTGGAAGAAGAGAAGCCTGCAGGATGGGGTTTGTCTGTTTGCAGGAGCAGTGGTGCTCTGTGGCACCCAGCAATACCCAGCTCCCCGTGTTAGCCTCTTTGACACTGTCAAGGTAACAGCAATAAAGATGCTTCCTACCAATGATTCTCATCAATAAAGATGCTGCTTTCCACAGTGCACAACATGCCCCAAGGAGGCAGGACTTCCACCTCGAGGAAGAGATCAAAGCTAACTCCTCAGGGACAGACATATATTAGCATGGCTTCAGATTCAACAAGAAATCCATTCAAGTATGTCTCAAACAATTGCTTGGGGAAACGAATTTGGCAGTTCCCCAGCCCAAATTCATTCATCCTGTTAGAGTTCCAGCCATGCTCAGAGTGCCTCCAGGCCAACCCTGTCACTCCCTCCCCAGCAAAATATCTCATGCTGTGTTCCAGTGATGAATGAATGTTTGGATGAATATGGATAGTTTAGGCATGTCCTCCAGTGGTTTTCTGAACCAAACCTTCCAGGCTGCAATCTCCAGGCTTGGCCTTTTACACTCCTGACTGCTCCCACTGACTTAAAAGACTTGTGAGAGGAGAAGCAGGCCCTATGACAGCAGCTCTGGGGCAGTTATTTCCTTCTAGTTCAATTCCTTCCCTATCTCTTTCGATTTTGATCTCATACAGAATGAGGGCAAGAAGGGTCTGAGGGAACATTCCCTTCCATATTTAAAGATGGAAACATCTCCTGGAACCACTGGCATCTTGCCTGGCTGAGTTTAGCAGCCAGCAGAGCTGGCAAAGTTACCATCTCTCAGTGTCAGCTGTCAGGCAGAGAGCTTATTCTTAGCGATGCTGATACAAACCAACCTCCAGTAAAACCACAGCAGCTTTGGTGAGCTGCAGGATAAAACAAGATTGCAAAGTACCTTTGATGCAGATGGGCTGCTTCCCTGACCACTCTCCATTGTCTTGGCAGGTCCTCTGCTCGTGCCCACTAAGAACATAGGAGTTGTTACAAAAGAAAGCAAGGACTGTGCCAATTTTTGCATAGCGCCCGTTCAAGATCCCGGTGTCTTCTAACACTCTTCTGTAGCCATTGACTGGGCCACCAGGATCTGAGCAGGTTTTTTCATCTAGAACTAATGATAGGGGGAGGACAAAAAAAAAATAGCAACCATTTAATCAGGTTCACAGCATTCTTTCCCCTCATCAGACTGCCTGGTGTTTCATTCAGCTGCTACCACACAACCTCCACCTCTGTTAAAGGCTTCTTCTCACAACCCACCCAGCATCTCTGTCTTTGAGAAGCAGCAGTGGAAGCACCAATGCTAACATATGAAAGCAGAAGCAATGCTGACATGCATTTGTCTCTGTATAGAACACACCCTAAGAAGCTCAATTTGTTGAAAGGGTTAAGATTCTCAAGCTGTTAAACAAAGCAGCTGGCATCCCTGAAAAAGAACCTGAGCTTTACGCGATGTCAGCATCCCCTTCACAATAACAGGGCTAAAAGGTTTGATAGGTTTGTCCAATGGCTTAGGTTGGAAGGGACCTTACAGGATGCACTTAAGCTACCTGCAGGCCCTTGGCATTCTCTGTCCTTTTCTCCACTCTCAGTACCTGCCTGGACTCAGCTAATAAAAGCAACCTATCTCGTTTTGCTTTTATGTCTGGATTCTTAGCGCTGACACCAAGGGAAGAATGGGAACTTACAGAGGTGCTGCTACTTCTGCTGACCAGTTCATATGGAAAGCTTCCTCATGCTGGGTTCTGCTTATAAAACCTTTTGCTTCCTCCTTTCCAATATCTTGTTTGTTCTTATTTGCTGTGGTTTTTTTCTCTCCATAAAGATAATTCTGCATCTGGATGTAATGTAGCATTCCCTGTGTGATGCTAATAAATGCTCTGCCTCCTATCTTTCCCCTCTTTTGCTCTTTCTATTTAGCAGCTGCAAAGGTCCTTTTTTTCCCTTTCTTTCTTTTGTATTGCATCTGGGTTTTCCTGTCAGGCTGGCAGCAACAGGCAGCTCTGCTCAGCTCCTCTGTCTGCTGCCTCACTGCACCCTCACCAGTGAACATCTGGTCTGGACAGTTAATGTTGGTGCTGCTTTGCTTCAGAAGAGCTGAGCAGCCTGAGCCATACCAACTGACCAGAAATGACCTCCCCATGTCCTGGCTTCAGTCTCAGCTGCCCGCTGAGCCTCACTTCACATGCTCACCACCACATAACAAAGCAGTTCCACATGTGTGGACTCAGCACAGGCACAGTGCACAGGTATGGCCCTGTCCTGCTCCAACTCCTACTGCCAGCAGGCAGAACCCAGCTCAGCTGTAAGCACAGAGCTACCTGCAGCAGTGCAAGCTCAGTGAGGAGCTCTTCACCTGGAGTGCAGAGTTCAGGCTAAACACATATTTTAGTGCTTGCTTTAACAAGGCTGCACTCCAGCAGATGCTGAAGGTTATATGTGCACTTGAATGCTTTTCCATGATCACATTCAGGAGACAAAGAGGACATCTGAACTTCCTTTCAACCAGGAGCAAGGGTTGAGCAGAACCCTGTCTCCTTTTCATTTGGCTCCATTTTTCTTCTCTGTACCCCACAGGCTGCCTCTTGTGAACCACAAGAGACTGGTGATTTGACAGCAGCTAAAGGCTACAGGGAATCACAGAATTGTGCTGGAAAATACCTCCAAGATTCTCAAGTCCATCAGGGCCTCCTTTTCTACCCCTTTGCTCCTGGACTTTCCCACTCACAATTTCCCTTCTCCCAGAGGTCCATCTAGATGGTTATTTTGCAGCTGGCAGGGATCACTGCTGGCTGTGGTGGTGGAGTGCAGGAACGCAGCCTGAAGCCCTGAATCACCAGCAGTCTGTGATGTTCTTGCCTTTAACAGCCATCACATAGTCAGTGAAGGTCAAGTTCTCCTGGGAAATGCTGGCAGGGATGCTCAGAGCCTCATCCTCCTCTGGAACTCTGCGCAGGGCCATGCTTCCAAGGGCTCAGCTCCTGAACCTTGCTCCTTCTCTTTCTCTCTTCTGCACAAAGCCATGCGTGGCAGCTTCACTGACTCTAGGGCCTGCACAGCCCCACTGCCTGCCTCCTGTTTGCTCAGCTCTGGCACATCACCCACAGCACAGTGCTATGTTTGCAGGCTGCTTTCTGCACTGGGATCTAGCCTGGAGGCATCACCTGACAAGCAGAGTGCATGACTCCAAGCCTACCAAGGGTGACCAAGTAAGTCAGTGAAGGCTTTCTCTTAGCCTATGCCTACCAACAACTTGAACAGTACTCTTCTTCTTCCCTAGGTTCAGGGTTGTGACTTCTTTGATGAATAAAAACTAAAGAGACAATATCTTGGAAGGAGAGACCAAAATTACAGCAGCCAGCATCTCAGTAACAGCCACATCTAGAGACAGACCTTTCAAAAGCTCTTTAGCCAGGGCCATCATGCAGCAGGGACCCCAGCACAGCCCTGATACTGCATTATCTGCAGCTGGAGGTGTTCTCTCTAGGTAGAAGAATGCCTCTTGCTTGCTCTTTCAGATGAACTTAGACACACCTGTTTCACAACCCTCCCCCCTACACACACCATGTCAGGAAGATGAAAGATGATCAGGTTAAGGCAGGGATCTGCTAAACTCCACACCAGACTGGGATATCACAGCTTCACATGGATACATTGGCTGAAACATTGCATAAAAATCAAAACTTAAAGTGACCTTACCACATTCAGGATGATGTGCTGACCAAATCCCATCAAGCTGACAGTAGGCAACTCGGCTGCCTTGTAAGCTGTAACCTGCGTTGCACTTGAAGTAAACCTGGGCCCCGTATTTAAAGTCATCTCCTTCCACAATACCATGAGCAGGAGCACCTGGAGTCCTACACATCACCACTGACAGTTCAGATATTTCAAAAAAATCCACTTTATTACAAAAACAGGACTGAGTTAAGGTGATTCTTTAGTTAGAACATTGAAAAATGATAAAACAAACCACAATTAACGTGGGCAGAGTTTAACCAGTTTACCAGGCAGGAATAGGCTGATCTTTAGCAAGATCTTTAGCAAGACACCAGCTCTGCACAGCCTGACACACACATTGCTTGGCCAAGCACAGCTGGAGCTACTGCACAGGGCAAAGGGCTCATCTATGTGTCCCTACCAGTAGGGCTCATCGGCTCTCAACCTTGGTACTTGAAGCAGTTTCCATCTCAGCAGGAGCTGTGAATGAGCTGCCATGCTTGGGCAAGGAAAAATTGGTACCCTTAGAAGTGTTACATTGAAATGCCTTCCAATTACCTGCATCTGGAGTCTCCCAGATAACCTCACTGAAATGGCAAAGCACAATTACTTGTGTGCATCAAACAATATCTCCATGCCATTAAAACCCAGTGTTGGTATTTACCCTGCCCACAGAGTTTGCTCCACCGGGACAGCACTTACAGACAGGAGTCTGCTTCACCACTGCAAACAATAAAGCACAGAAGCAGAGAATCATAGAATGGTTTGGGCTGGAAGGGACCTCCAGAGGTCATCCAGCCCAACCCTGTTCCAGTCAGCAGGGACATCCTCCACTAGGGCAGACTGCTCACAACCCTCTCAAGTCTGACCTTGAATGTCTAAATCTGCCAAGGCTAAAGCATGTCACTCAGCAGCACATTCCACCATGAATAGCCAGGCTAAGTGAGAGACACACAAAGAGATGGAGCACTGTGTAGATACTAAACCCTGTGTTCCACAGATTCATGGAATGGTTTGGCTGAAAGCAACATTAAAGTCAATCCAGGCTGGGGCATGACGAGATTGAGAGCAGCCCTGCAGAGAAGGACTTGTGGTGCTGGTGGGTGAGAAGCTGGATAGGAGCCAGCAATGGGCACTGGCAGCTCAGAAAGCCAATGGCAGCCTGGGCAGCATGGAGAGAGGAGATCCTGCCCCTCTGCTCTGTTGAGAACTCACCTGCAGGGCTGTGTCCTGCTCTGGAGCCCTCAACACAGGAAGGACATGAACCTGATGGAGAGGGTCCAGAGGAGGCCAGAAAGGTGATCAAGGGGCTGGAGCAGCCCTGCTAGGAGGACAGGGCAAGGGAGCTGTGGGTGTTTAGCCTGGAGAAGAGAAGGCTCCAGGCAGACCAGGAGCAAGCCCAAGCACAACTCCAGGATGGATGGCAAACAGCTGGAGTGCAGCCCTGAGGAAAAGGACCTGGGTGATGAAAAGCTCCACAGGAGCCTGCAGTGTGAGTGCAGCCCAGACACAACCCTGTGCTGGGCTGCAGCAAGAGCAGTGTGGGCAGCAGGGCAAGGGAGGGGATTCTGCCCCTTGGCTCTGCTCTCCTCACACCCCACCTGCAGTCCTGGGGACAGTTCTGGAGCCCCCAGCACAAGAAGGACATGGAACTGTTGAAGCAAGTCCAGAGGAGGCCACGAAAACACTCAGAGGGCTGCAGCAGCTCTGCTATGAGGACAGGCTGAGAGAGTTAGGGCTCTGCAGCCTGGAGGAGAGAAGGCTTCCAGGAGACCTTGGAGTGGCCTTCCACGATCTGAAGGAGGCTACAAGAGGGCTGGGGAGGGATTATTGACAAGGTCTTGTAATGACAGGACGAGGATGAATGGGTTTGAACTGGCAGGAGATTTAAACTGGATGTTAGGAAGTTGTTTGCAGTGAGGGTGGTGAGACACTGGCACAGGTTGCCCAGGGAGGTTGTGGCTGCTCCCTCCCTGGAGGTGTTCAAGGCCAGGTTGGATGAGGCCTTGAGTGACCTGTTCTGGTGGGAGGTGTCACTGCCTATGGCAGGGGCTTGGAACTGAATAGTCTTTGATGTCCCTTTCAACCTAAACCATTCTATGATTCTATGACCTAAGAGCAGCCTCCCAGGCAGGAGGCAGCCACAGTCTCCCTGGGCAGCCTGTGCCAGAGTCTCACCACCTTTCTACTGAAGAACTTCTTCCTCATCTCCAGTCTAAGTGCCCTCTCTTTCCCTGCTACGTGTTCGATGTGCTCTGGCTCTGCAGCGCTCCCAGGAGAGCACAGGAGGAAGGTGTAAGATAAGGAGGCTACAGGCACCCCGAGCTCAGCTGTGACAGCTGGAACAAAAACCAGAGCTGCCTCAAGTGTCCACAGGAGAGGTTCACAGATTCCCAACGAAACTTAGTACCTTTCTTGCTTCTTACTTTGATGTCTTGGGGAAAAAGTTCAGCTTGGACAAGAGAAGGCTTCAGGGAGACCTCAGAGCAGCCTGCCAGTACCTGAAGAGAGCTGTAGGAGAGCTGGGGATGGACTTTTGACACAGGCTGGGAGTGACAGAATGAAGGACAATGGCTTTGAGCTGGGAGAAGGGAAACTGAGACTGCAGGTAAGGAGGAAATTCTTGAGAGTGAGGGTGGGGAGACACTGGCACAGGTTGCCCAGGGAGGCTGTGGATGTGCCCTCCCCATAGGTGTTGAAGGCCAGGCTGGATGACACCTTGAGCAGCCTGGGCTAGTGGGAGCTGTTGCTGCCTATGGCAGGGGGTGGGAGCTGGGTGAGTTTTAAGGTCCCTTCCAAACACACTCTGTGAGGCTATGAATATTTCTGTCCCACATACAATGGCTCCAAATTTTGCAGACAACATTCCCAACCTGAGAAAAACCAGACTAGAGGAACAGTGAGGCCCTGAATTTGTAAGTAGAATGTTCTATTATTAATAACAACAGTGCCAGTTCCTCTCCTTTTTAATTTCTATGCAGGAGCCATTCCTCAGGTCTGAATTATCTGCCATCTAGAAATAGTTCTGCTCATTCTATCTCCAGTAAGATAGATGAGCACTTTTCTCCTTCCAGAATCCTTCTCTCTAAGTTGGAAGGGTGTGCATTTGATGGGTGAGCTGCCCAGTGGGTAAGGAACTGGTTGGATGATGGCATCCAAAGGGCAGTGGTCAACAGCTCAATGTCCAGGTGGAGATGGGTGACATGTGGTGACCCTCAGGGTCTGTGCTGGGACCAGTGCTGTTCAGTATCTTCATCACTGGCACAGACAAGGAGACTGAGGCACCCTCAGCAAGTCTGCAGGTGACACCAAGCTGAGTGGTGTGGATGGTAAGTCCAAAGGATGGGCTGGGTGCATCCAGAGGGACCTGGGCAGCCTGGAGAGGTGGATGAGGAGACCCTCAGGAGGTTCAACAAGGCCAAGTGCAAGGTCCTGTCCCTTGTTTGGGACAATCCTAGAGATCAATCCAGGCTGGGGGTGATGAGATTGAGAGCAGCCCTGCAGAAAAGGACTTGGGGTGCTGGTGGGTGAGAAGAGAGAGGACAGAGGGGACCTTGCCTCTCTGCTCTGCTCTACTGAGACCTCACCTGCAGGGCTGTGTCCTGCTGTGGAGCCCTCAAGAGAGGAAGGACATGGACCTGATGGAGAGGCTCCAGAGGAGGCCACAAAGATGATCAGGAGGTTGGAGCAGCTCTGCTAGGAGGACAGGCTGAGGGAGCTGGGGGTGTTCAGTCTGGAGAAGAGAAGGCTTCAGGCAGCCTGCCAGGACCTGAAGAGGCTACAAGAAGGCTGCAGAGGGACTGTTTGCAAAGGCCTGCAGGGACAGGATGAGGGCAATGTTTTGAAATGAGAGCAGAGCAGATTGAGATTGGATGTGAGGAGCAAGTTCTGTACCAGGCTGCCCAGGGAGGGAATTGAAGCCCCATCCTGGACATGTTCAAGGTGAGGCTGACCAAGGCTGTGAGCAACCTGCTGTAGTGGAGGATGACTGCAGGGGAGTTGGACTGGATGACCTTTGTAAGTCTCTTCCAGCCCATTCTGTGACTCAACATCCTTCCAGTCATGCTTGATGCATTTATCATTTGGTTCTGTCCCAGGGTCCCTTCACTAAGTGAAGATCATTTTCTTCTGCTGCCTTCCTCTCCCCACTTCCCCTGTTACCCTCACATCTACCAGACAGCAGCTCTAAATTCTGCACAACCCTTTCAATAATACATTGCATGCCTGAAATCAATTTTCATTTCTCATTGCTGCTACTAATAAAAGGTTTGCACTTCCATTTTTACCCCCTCTGGACATATGAGCTCTGCAGGACTATGTCATTCTCTGGAGTTTTGCTCTCATATTCCTTACAGGTTTTTTTTGAAAGCTGCTGCTCCTGCTAAAGGATTTTCTCTTGGTGCACATTCCCAGGGCAGAGGCTGACCCATGCTGACCTTTCCTAGCACATTCTGG
This sequence comes from Pogoniulus pusillus, assembly GCF_015220805.1. NCBI lineage: Eukaryota > Metazoa > Chordata > Aves > Piciformes > Lybiidae > Pogoniulus > Pogoniulus pusillus. Next base: position 53,073,209 of record NC_087264.1, read on the forward strand.
CCATTGAGTAGTGGCTCTGGGGAACATTTTCCTATGTACTCAGAATATTGTTCATGTAACATGTGCTGGCATGCTCAGTTGAGAGGCTGCACTGAAAATGGCCATAGAAACTGCACTTGGGAACAGGCAGAGCAGCTTCTGCTTTGGGGAATGCGAGCAGATGTCTTCTGCAGCAGAGAAGAGAGCTGTAGGCTTGCTTCCAGACAGCACCATCCTAAGCAAATCAGCCTTGTGACTGTGAGAGAGAGGCTGATGGAGCATAGAGGTGAAGAAAGGTAAGTAACTCTTCTCAGAAAGGAGACATTTTGTCAGGACAAAGTCTAAATCACAGCATGTTAGAGGTTGGAAGGGACCTCCATCATCCAGTACAACCCCCCCGCCAGAGCAGGAGCACCCAGGGCAGGGTACACAGGAACACAGCCAGGCAGGTTTGGAAAGTCTCCAGAGAAGGAGACTCCACAGCCTCTCTGGGCAGCCTGCCCCAGACCTCCAGCACAAAGTTTTCCCTTGCCCTGCACAGCCCCCTGAGTGCAGAGCTCTTCTGAATTCAGACCTGAGGAGTTGTCTTCACCCATCACAGAGCTGATCCTGGCCCATGAGCTCTGCTGCTGTTCACTCCTACGCTTAGCCCTTCCCTCCCCAGCGTTCATCCACAAGCTGAAGATGCCCAGGTTCTCCCAGAGTTTGCTGGCAGAAAAGAACTGATGTGGGGGAGGACTCAGATGGCTCTCCTGAGACAGCAACCCTCTGCAGCTTGGCAGAGCAGCCTGGAGAGGATGGATGCCTAACACCTAAGCCCACGGAGCCTAACTTTAGCCACCAGCATAAGGGCATTGGCTGTCAAATGATTCTGGAGTGGCTGTGTCCTCAAGAAGGGAATGAGGTGAGGTAATTCTGGAGGCTGTGCCTGAGTGCTCAGGAGAACTGCTCTTTTACTCTTTTTCTTAAGCAGTGGGTAGGGCTTTCAAGCAAGCATATGAGTTCCAGGGGGGCATTAGGCCATCCTACCATCCTGAGGCAGGGTGGCTCTGCCCCCTCAGGGCTGCCAGCCCTGGATGTCTGAGGGCACACACCCTGGGTGTGACAGGAGCTCTGGCTCCAGATTGAGTCTTCAGGAGTCCCAGCACTCTTGTCTGGCTGCTGCCTGCCTCCAGGTGTTTCTGCATCTTTGGATCACATCCTAAGCCCACTGGTGAGGCCCTACAGCTGCAGCACCTCACAGAACAGGCTGTGCAAATGGTGGTAGTGGCAATGTCCATCTCACCACGACACTGCTGACACTCCTTCTGTGCCTGAAATCATTTCAGCACAGGTTTTGTTCAGCTCCCAGAAGGAGTTGGATTCACACTTCTGGTAGCTGCCCTCAGCACAGAGCCTGGTACCCACTGCCACTGCTCTCAAGATCAACATTCAGCCCCAGCACGCAGCATGCTCCCGGCTCCGTGCTCAGCTCCAGCCACAGCTCAGGCAGAAATGCTGGGACAGACAATTCACCACAAAGCTTTTCTGCCATGAAGGACTCCTGAAGTCCGAGTCTCCTCTCGCTGTTTCATTTTGCCACTCCTTCTATGAACGCTGGAAATGTCAAAGAAACCCACAGTGAGAGCAGCTGATCAGCCAGCCCCAAGTACCAGAGGCAGCAGGTCTCCTGCTTGCTGGGCCTCTTTGCTCTTGCAGTGGTTCCAGCAGCTAGGAATATTCACACAAAACTATGAGGTAATCCTTTCTGAAACCCAAATCTTTTCACTCCCTTCCAGCCAATGGGAACTCACCTCTGATGTTTTCCAGCTCCCTGCCTCTGTGAATGGGACCGTATCCATGTGAAAATATGCCTGGATCACCCACTGTGGGTTATTCAATCCGCAGGCAATTTGGAGGCTGTTGCTCACAATTAGCCACTTGATCTTTATCAGCATTGTTCTTAGCTCTCAGAGAGCTGTGTCCCTGGGGACAACCTTTCCAGCCCTTGCATGGCCTATTTAATTACACAACTGGACCTGCCCGTGCATGGGATGCTGCAGTGAGTCAAATCCCAGCCACCCTCAGCAGCTCCCTCCTGCAGCAGTGAAAAAATCAATACTTAGAAAAAGCTCCCCAGTGTGCCCCTTGGAACACCTGGCAGTGTCACACTGCCTGCTCAGGAGGGGGCCTGCAGGGCAACACGGCACTGCTGTGCTCCTTGCTACACCGAATTCAAAGGAGAGTAAATTGTGGAATCATAGACTGGGCTGGGCTGAAAGGGACCTCCAAAGGGCATCCAGTCCAAACCCCTGCACTCAGCAGGGGCAACCTCCACTACAGCAGCTTGCTCACAGCCCGACCTGACATATCTCCAGGCATGGGGCCTCAACCCCCTCCCCGGGCTACCTGTTACAGTGTTCCAGCACCCTCCTGGTGCAGAACTTGTTCCTCACATCCAATCTCAATCTGCTCTGCTCTCATCTCAAACCATTGCCCTCATCCTGTCCCTGCAGGCCTTTGCAAACAGTCCCTCTGCAGCCTGCTTGTAGCCCCTTCAGGTCCTGGCAGGCTGCTCTTAGGTCTGCCTGGAGCCTTCTCTCCTCCAGACTGAACACCCCCAGCAACTTCAGCCTGTGCTCCTAGCAGAGATCTTCCAGGCCCCTGATCATTTTCATGGCCATCTTGGGGCATTTCAGCTTTCTAGCTAAACAGAGACAGTGCTCAGGCACTGATGAGAAAGATGCTCTGAGGCAGTGCCTGCTGCTATGAGGCCATGTTTGTGAAGGTGCATGAACGAGAAAAGGAGAGCATCACCTCTTGGGAGGGATTCACCCTCGCCTAGCTGACACAACAGCTCCTGCAGCCTTTTACAGGGATCTCAGCTGCAGTTCAGACAGAAAGGAGGGCCTGGCATTGCCTGTTTAAGGGAATGATATGGCAATTACCAAGTGTTGAGATGAGAGGGTAGGGAAAAAGAAAATTAAGGGAGCTAATGAGCAGGAGAGTACTAAGGAAGCAGCAGAGCAATTTGGTTGGTTGTGAAATGCAGTTCCTGAGCTCATGAAGAAACCAAAGAGAAGTATGGGAGCCATAAGAAGAGCAAGTGGGATAGTGCCTGGACGTTTGAGTCATTATTCCTACCTCCTGTGGCCAGTCTGCCCTGGCAGTAGTGTGTACTGGCTGCAAGCAGCAGGCAGGACAGTGAAATGATGCCAGGCTGGGGACTGAGTGGCTGGAAAGCAGCCAGGAAGAGAGGGACCTGGGGGTACTGATAGGCAGTAGGCTGAAGATGAGCCAGCAGTGTGCCCAGGTGGCCAAGAGAGCCAATGGCATCCTGGCCTGCATCAGGAACAGTGTGGCCAGCAGGACAAGGGAGATTATTCTGCCCCTGTGCTCAGCACTGCTCAGGCCACACCTTGAGTGCTGTGTCCAGTTCTGGGCTCCTCAACTCAAGAGAGATGTTGAGGTGCTGGAAGGTGTCCAGAGAAGGGCAACAAAGCTGGTGAAGGGCCTGGAACACAAACCCTATGAGGAGAGACTGAGGGAGCTGGGGGTGTGCAGCCTGCAGAAGAGGAGGCTCAGGGGTGACCTCATTGCTGTCTACAACTACCTGTATGGACATTGTAGCCAGGTGGGGTTGGGCTCTGCTGCCAGGCACACAGCAATAGAACAAGGGGACACAGCCTCAAGCTGTGCCAGGGGAAAGTATAGGCTGGCTGTCAGGAGGAAGTTGTTGGCAGAGAGAGTGATTGGCATTGGAATGGGCTGCCCAGGAAGGTGGTGGAGTCACCATCCCTGGAGGTGTTCAAGCAAAGCCTGGATGAGGCACTTGGTGCTATGGTCTGGTTGACTGGTTAGGGCTGGGTGCTAGTTTGGGCTGGATGATCTTGGAGGTCTCTTCCAACCTGGTTGATTCTATGATTCTATGATTCAGTGAGCACAGCAGCAGGGAGCCTGTGAGGTAGCTTGCTCAGAGATGTGTCAGTGACAGACCCTCCAGGACAAACAAAGCCTTGGAATGAAATTTGAGAGGCAGGAGAAGGAAAGTGCCAGCACTGAAACATGCTTTGTGATTCTAGCATACCTGCAAAGTAGTTTTAAGGCTACCCCAAAGCACTTCAAGCAGTCTGTGTGCTTGCACCCCAGAAGCTATTGACAGCTACCTGTGGTCTTCAGAGAGGACAAGGAGTGGTTAAGTGCAAAACTCCAAACCTAGCATCTTCCCCAAGCCCTTCTCTCATTTCTTCTGGCCCCAAAGAATCCAAAAGCTACAGCTGGGAGGCAAACAACACCTCCAGCAGCAGCTTCTGACTGTACACCCCTGAAAGCTTTGCAAAAGGTGGGGTGAGCCTCAAGTGTGGCAGGGATGCAGGCTGGGTGTTGGCCTGTCTGCAGCTGTTCTGCGCTGAAGAGCTGATTTCTGCCTCACTGCAGAGCAAGCCTGTCAGGAAGGCAGCGGCTGAGTGATGAAACAGGACAGTGGTCATAGTCCCATGCAGCATATATGCCTGGCACATAGCTTGGTCCAACCTGTCCTCCAACAACACTGAGATCCATCACTCCACACTGCAAGCAGAATCCTGGAGATGGTTTTATCTCCAAGGCCTCTTAGCAGACTGAGGGAAAAGCTCAGGATGGTTTGGGGAGTGACAAGTGGAGATTCCCTATGAATTCATCCATGTGGTTTAGAAACACACCTCTTCCCATGACAGGGCTACCCTTGGATGGAAAACATGAAGAGTGAGACAGCTTCTGATTGATTTAGCTGAGAGCAGTGTCTGGGGCTGTGCTGTGGGGAAGATACCATAGCAGAGTTATAGCCTTTCTGAAAAGCTGGAGGCAGGATTGGAGGTGAGGCCTCTGCAGAGCAGAGCCAAGAGGCAGAGTCTCCTCTCTTGCCCTGCTGCCCACACTCCTCTGGCTGCAGCCCAGCACACAGCTGCCTTCTGGGCTGCATGAGGGCACTGCTGGCTCCTGGGGAGCTGCTCAGCACCAAACACCCCCAAGTCTCTTTCTTCAGGGCTGCTCTCAACCCACTCAGCACCCAGCCTGAAACCTGCCACTGAGAGTCTTTCCAGCAAAGCTGGAACAAACTCCAACCATTCCCTTAGAAGACTGCAGGATGTGCCCCTGGCCAGGTAACAAAACCAGGTTTAGTGTCCAGAGCTTTTGCCCAGTGCTTCACCCTAGCTGTGCTGGGACTGAAAGGCAGCCTCCTGTGCACCAGGCACTGACAGCTGGGCTCATTTCTCCCATAGCAGAACAAGGGGTGGGGCAGTGTCTGCAATATGCCAGTCAGCCTCCTGAGGGTGAGGGCATCCTGAAGAACCAGCCCAGGCCACAGCTCTAGAGGGCCAAGAAGGATGGAAGGGGATTAGATCTGCAGTGGGGAAAGGCCTTAAAGCTGTATTCAGAGGCAGACTGGAACAGGGTAAGGGCAGCTCTAGCAACATCAAAGGCCACAACAAGGAGTTAGCTTACACAGCCTAGCCTGTTGGGTTGGATCCTTCATTATGATGCAGAACAAACCTCTCCTTCTTGGCAGAGCGGAGCGAGGAAAAGGCTCAGAATGGCCCCGGGATCTGCGCCCTGAGGCCCCCATTCAGCAGAGCTCCTCCTGCCTGCGCAGCAGCTCCGCTCTGCCGCCTTTGTCCCAAAGAAAGGTGACAGGAAACCAGGGCAGCAGAAGGCTAAGGGCCTGCTCTGCAGCCAGCAAGCCTTGGGAGGACTCGTGGGTCAGAACACCCCGTCCTAGGAGGAGTACAAGCAGAGGGGGAGAGCATCTGCCATGGGGCACCAGCAGGACTGTCTCTCTACAGCTGCACCTTCAGCAGGTAAAGCCAATGCTGAGTCTTTGGAAAAGACCTGTCAGAGCTGGAGCTGAAGAAGCAGATGTCACCTTGGGCAGGGTCACTGAGGGTGCCATACTTGATGGATGCTTTTCAGCATGCAGAGAGCTGGGGTGAGGCCACTCACTTTGTTACTTTGTCCCTAACGTGCATCTTCTGAGGGAGTTGTTGCCCTAGGGCAGGGTATCACAAGCTGAAAGAACAAGATGAGCTGTGTTTGTTGGTTTGGGGTTTTGTAGCGCCTCCAAGAAGGGCATTGAGGGGCTGGAGCAGATCCAGAGAAGGGCCATGAGGCTGCTGAACAGTCTGGAGAAGAGGGCTAGGAGGAGCAGCTGAGGGACCTGGGGTTATTTAGTCTGGAGAAGAGGCTGAGAGGAGACCACATTGCTCTCTACAGCTCCCTGAGAGGAGGCTAGAACCAGGTTGGGGTTGGGCTCTTCTCCCTAGTAATAACTGATAAGAAGAAAGGAAATGGCCTCAGGTTGCACCACAGTATCACAGTGTCACAGTATCATCAGGGTTGGAAGAGACCTCACAGATCATCAAGTCCAACCCTTTACCACAGAGCTCAAGGCCAGACCATGGCACCAAGTGCCACGTCCAGTCCTGCCTTGAACAGCTCCAGGGACGGCGACTCCACCACCTCCCCAGGCAGCCCATTCCAGTGTCCAATGACTCTCTCAGGGAAGAACTTTCTCCTCACCTCCAGCCTAAATCTCCCCTGGCACAGCCTGAGGCTGTGTCCTCTTGTTCTGGTGCTGGCCACCTGAGAGAAGAGAGCAACCTCCTCCTGGCCACAACCTTCCCTCAGGTAGTTGTAGACAGCAATAAGGTCACCCCTGAGCCTCCTCTTCTCCCACCAGGGGAGGTTAAGGCTGGACATCAGGAGGTGCTTGAATCCCCATCCCTGGAGGTGTTTTAGTGAGGTGTAGATGTGGTGCTGAGGGACTTGAGTTAGCACTAGCACTTGCTAGTGTTGTGCTAAGGTAGGTCTCATGATCTTAAAGGTCTTTCCCAGCCTAAATGATGCTATGATTCTATGACTGTAAGCACAACCAAGGGCTCACAGGCAGGTACATGCAGGTACACTGCAGATTCAGTTTCAGACAAGAAAGAAGCCCAAGAATTGAAGTCAGGAATTAGCTACCTACTGCAGCACCATCACAAAGCATGAGTATTTCTAAGAAGGGATTCAGTGCTGATCATTAGAATCTGTCTTCACTGGGTTCCTGTGCAGGCACTGGAAGGGTGTGCATTTGATGGGTGAGCTGTCCAGTGGGTAAGGAACTGGTTGGATGATGGCATCCAAAGGGCAGTAGTCAACAGCTCACTGTCCAGGTGGAGATGGGTGACATGTGGTGACCCTCAGGGTCTGTGCTGGGACCAGTGCTGTTCAGTATCTTCATCACTGGCACAGACAAGGAGACTGAGGCACCCTCAGCAAGTCTGCAGGTGACACCAAGCTGAGTGGTGTGGATGGTAAGTCCAAAGGATGGGCTGGGTGCATCCAGAGAGACCTGGGCAGCCTGGAGAGGTGGATGAGGAGACCCTCAGGAGGTTCAACAAGGCCAAGTGCAAGGTCCTGTCCCTTGTTTGGGACAATCCTAGAGATCAATCCAGGCTGGGGGTGATGAGATTGAGAGCAGCCCTGCAGAAAAGGACTTGGGGTGCTGGTGGGTGAGAAGAGAGAGGACAGAGGGGACCCTGCCTCTCTGCTCTGCTCTACTGAGACCTCACCTGCAGGGCTGTGTCCTGCTGTGGAGCCCTCAAGAGAGGAAGGACATGGACCTGATGGAGAGGCTCCAGAGGAGGCCACAAAGATGATCAGGAGGTTGGAGCAGCTCTGCTAGGAGGACAGGCTGAGGGAGATGGGGGTGTTCAGAAGAGAAGGCTCCAGGCAGACCTAAGAGCAGCCTGCTAGGACCTGAAGAGGCTACAAGCAGGCTGCAGAGGGACTGTTTGCAAAGGCCTGCAGGGACAGGACGAGGGCAATGTTTTGAAATGAGAGCAGAGCAGATTGAGACTGGATGTGAGGAACAAGTTCTGCATCAGCAGGGTGCTGGAACACTGCAATAAGGTGCCCAGGAGGGAGTTGATGCCCCATGCCTAGAGGTGTTCAAGGTGAGGCTGTCCAAGGCTGTGAGCAAGCTGCTGTAGTGGAGGATGTCCCTGCTGAGTGCAGGGGGTTGGACTGGATGCCCTTTGGAGGTGTTCCTTCCAGCTGAAACCATTCTGTCAGTTTATGGTTAGCCCCTCTGTTTGCAAACCAAAAGGCCATTTCCAGGCTGCCATCCCAGAAGACAAAACAGACTGCTTTTTAGAACCAACCCATGCCTTTAAGTGTTTTATTAGTGTTGCAGATTGTAACTGACAGAGCAAGGAGGGCTAAATCTTACAGCACCAGGAAAGTAGCTTGACCAGTGCTGCTCATCCTGGAAAATACATGGAATTCAGTGTAATAGCAGAAAAAATAGGTTCCTTGTGGTTTATCTCACTAAGGTGCTTTCCATAATTCCAGCAGTGATTCCCACGTCTTTAATCTGGGTAAGAGACAAAAAGATAGAGCTGCACTGGGGTGGTGAGGGACTTGGAACATCTCTGAGGCTGTCATGAAATGCCCACTGCTGAAGTTCTATCATTTGGCCTCAATTCACTCCACAATGACAGAATCCCACAGTCTCCCTTTGGTCCTTGGATTTCTTTAACCCTCTCTTTATCTTCCTGGGGACCTCCTGCTGCAGCACCTCAAGCCTTCTACATGCACTTGTCATTAAGAGGCTCCATTTGTCCTCTTTCTTACAGCTATTTTTCACCCCCTGATTTTCATGGGGTGACACCTGACTTGCTCCAAGAAAACCAGGGAGAGAATCAGGCTCAAAATGCCCACAGCTGTAGTCAGTCCTCCCTAAGTGACAATTTAATGATTATTTTCTGCAGAACGAAATGGATTCCCCTTGGCTCCTCCTCACAGGACAGCACTGGTGCTGCAGACAGAGAGCCTGAGCATGCCACATGCTCCCTGTAGCATTTAACCTGTAGTGCTGCTCAGGAAATGACACCACCAACTGTTAAAGAGTTACAGCCACAGTGATTTTTTTTTTTCCCAGTTCCTCCTTTCTCTCTTAACAAATAATTCTGGCATTTTCCACCTCTTTCTCCCCATACACTGGAAAATGCTTTGGATATGCTTTGGCAAAACTGAAGGAAACATCTTAGAGGAAAAGCTTCTTTGAAGACAGAAGGAACAGAGATTGGCCATGACATTTTCCCACACACAGACCAGCCAACCTTTCCCTGTGCTACGGAAGGCAGCAATGTAGGTGCTGGGACAAGTGTTTTCTAAGGTAAGTAAAAGGCAAGCACATAGCCACAAGCACCAGGAAGCATTTTATCCAGCTGAAGTGGATAAAATCAAACTACAGGATGCCTGTCAAGTTACAAAATCTCACTGTGTAGCTTTTGAAGTGTCTATTCCCTTTTATCCTGCTGCATGGTTTACACTAGGAGCCTTGTCCTAGTCTTTTGTGCCAGTCTCCTCTGTTGGTTGCTCTGTTGCACACATGAAGGTTCTACACTGGAACCACAAAGGCAAGCTAGGAAAAGAATGTGAGCTTCATTTCTTGCCTGGACTGTAATGCAGAGCCTGCCAAAGCTAGGGCTGAGGCTTGCTGGAAATGTAATTCACTTGAAATTAAAGGCTGGGTTGGAAGCAGACAGGCATCTTCCCTCTTTTATTTCTTTAACTCTCTCCTCATCTGTGCTATTTTGAAGCGAGCTAGGATGCTACAAACTAGCACACCATCTCACTGAGCAATTGCAGAGAGCTCAGGAGTTCCCAGTGCCTAAATGACTGCCAGGAAAAAGGGGGTTAGCAGAAGAGCCAGCCACAGCAGTCCTGGGGGCAGGACCCCTCAGTGTTCAGCAGCCCTTGCCCTGTAGAAACCATACCAGGAATCTGTGCAGTCTGGCAGAAGCAAACCTTTCTCAGGCTTACAGAGTCTGTCAAACTACCTTTGCTCTGCTAGCAGAAAAGCAAATCTTAGGAGCTGCTTCTGGATCTGCAGATATCACAAGGCCTTTTATCTGACAGTGATCCATGCAAGGAGGTCCTGTTGCTGTGGTTCAACTCACTCCTGACTTGGGCACGGGTGGGAAAAGCACTGTGAAGCAGTGAGCTGGTGTAGGTTGAGACTGGCTGCTCCTGACACAGAACTGAAAACTCTGGAAGCTGGCAAGGCATCGTGTGCCCTAGGGCCAGAGTGATGCCACAGCAGGGCACAGCAAGGCATGCTTCTATCTTAGGCCATATATGATCCCAAGTGGACTTGACTAGCATCACTGAAATCCTTCAGGGGCAGCTGGAGCCCCAGCTCAGTGCCTTTAAACGCCGCACAAAGCTGCTTTCAGCTAGCAGAGCTGACACAGCCTTTATCGTAGCATACAGTGCTCTTATTCCTCCTTGCTCTCTCAAGCCCTGTTAGATAAAGACATCTGCTCAAGCATGAAGAACTAAATCACTGGAACAGACAACTGATCTGAACTCATTTGAACCCAGCTACTTTACAATTCACTCAGCAGGACAAAACCAGCTGTGGGAGTAGAGTGGGGCATGCACACAATCTGTTCTTTTACATCTGCTTTGATCCTAGGACTCTGTCAGCCATGGTACCAGAACTCTACCTCTCAGGTGGCTGTGAAGCTCCCTAGGCCTGCCTCTGTCCAGAGCTCAGCTGGAAGTGTGCTGAGCCAGAGTGGAGCACAGCAGGCAGGCCTGCCTCTGCCCCTGCCTCTGTCTCTGCCCCTGCCTCTGTCTCTGCCTGATGAGGCCAGTCCACCACCAGATTTCTGGTATGTGCCAGCTCTGGTCTAACTCTTACACATCAATACAAGACTCCTGAGTGGAACTATGAAGTGGAAATGTTCATGTCACTGCTGCGTGTGCTCTCTGGCACCATTCCTGTCCTAAGCTGGACAGCAGTGCCCCTGCTGCCGGCGGCTGGGCAGTGAGAGCCCCTGTGCACAGAGCCTGTACTCACAGTTCTCACAGCGGCTCCCGGTGTAGCCAGCCAGACAGGCACAGCTGTAGGCACCACTTCTGTCCAGCACACACGTTCCATCGTGGAGACACGGAGAGGAAGAACAAGCTAGAAAAGAAAAGCAAGGAGAGAGCCAATGGCATCCTGGCCTGCATCAGGAGCAGTGTGGCCAGTAGGACAAGGGAGGTTATTCTGCCCCTGTGCTCAGCACTGCTCAGACCACACCTTGAGTACTGTCTCCAGTTCCAGACTCCTCAATTCAAGAGAGACGTGAAGGTGCTGGAAGGTGCCCAAAGAAGGGCAACAGACCTGATGGAAGGCCTGGAGCACAAATACTATGAGGAAAGGCTGAGGGAGCTGGGGGTGTGCAGCCTGAAGAAGAGGAGGCTCAGGGCAGAGCTTATTGCTGTCTACAACTACCTGAAGGGAGGCTGTAGCCAGGTGGGGTTGGGCTCTTCTGCCAGGCAAGCAGCAACAGAACAAAGGGACACAGTCTCAAGCTGTGCCAGGGGAGGTCTAGGCTGGATGTTAGGAGGAAGTTGTTGTCAGAGAGAGTGACTGGCATTGGAATGGGCTGCCCAGGGAGGTGGTGGAGACACCATCCCTGGAGGTGTTCAAGCAAAGCCTGGCTGAGGCACTTAGTGCCATGGTCTGGTTGACAGGACAGGGCTGGGTGCTAGGTTAGACTGGATGATCTTGGAGGTCTCTTCCCACCTGGTTGATTCTATGATTCTATGATTCTAAGGTTCAAGAGGCGCTGGTAGACTGAGGCCTGTCTGGCTTTCCTCACAATGGCTGTGTCTCAGCACACATTCTGGATAAAGTTAAGATGTCTGGTGAAGAGAAGGCTGAGAGGGGACCTCAGCAATGCCTACAAATCTCTGCAGGGTGGCTGTCAGGAGAACGGAGCCAGGCTCTTGTCAGTGGTACTCAGTGACAGGACAGGGGGCAATGAATATCAACTCAATCACAGGAAGTTCTGTCTCAACACGAGGGAAAGCTTCTTTACTGTGAGGGTGCTGGAGCTCTGGAGCAGGCTGCTCAGATTGGTTGTGGAGTCTCCTTCTCTGGAGAGACTCAAAACCTGCCTGGATGTGTTCCTGTGTGATTTGCCCTGGGTGTTCCTGCAGGGGGGTTGGACTCAATGACCTCTGGAAGTCGCTTCCAACCCCTATGAGGCTTTATTTCTAGGACACAGTAAAGGGCCTAATGTGTATCCAAAAGCCTTCTGCTCTTCTTTCATAGTGAAGAGTGGATAACTACAAGGCTGGGTAGTTCTTTTCCTCACATTCCTCACTCACTCTTAACACTTCCTTTAATTGCAGTCAAGTGGTAAGAAAGGTTTGTGGAAGAATAATAATTCACAGCAAGCTCCAACAGTGTTCAGAGCTTCATCTACATTAAAGAATCACAGAATCACAGACTTTGAGTGTTGCTTTGTCCCTGAGAACTTCTTTGGTGTTGAGTTAAAGAAGCTCTGACTGGCCATGCCTGCCAAGGAGGCCCTTGCACACCACAAGTCAAGCAGTGATGTAGATCAACCTGTCCAAATGAGGACAAGTGACTATTAGAATGTGCAGTGGTGCCATTTAACACCAGCAAATCCCACCCTGCAGTAAGTCAGGCAACTTTTGTCTGCCTGCTCTGTGGTGAGATGAGCAGCTAGAGCAGCACTGACCCTTAGAAAGACAGATAAAGAAAGCAGTTCCACTTAGATTATTTTCCAAACTGAGTGTGAGTTTTAGTAGTCAGAAAGTAGAGTTGAAATCTCTAGATTTAGAGCCAGTATTTAAGCATCTCCAGCACCTGAGTGTCTCAGGATCTAGTGCCCTGCTTCAAGTCTATCTTAAGAGAGCAAGCACACCAGTTCAGCTTCAGCTCAGGCTGGCTACAAAACATACTCTTTGCCATCTTAAAGAACCATCCAGACTTGCTTGGTAACTTCTGGATTAAATTTTGAAATGAGCGTTGCTAGCAGGGTCTGCATTCCAATTCCTTTACAGAACAGTTTTGTCTTTCCACACTAAACACCAATTACTTCCAGACGAATCTTTGCAGCAGCCATCGAGTGTTGCAGGCATAGCGAACCTGCCCTGGGGCACCTGTGCTGAGGTTGTCTTTTGTTATATTGAAAGCACTCCCTCTGCTGCAGTCTGGAATGACCCAGAGCAGAATCATCAGTCTTCCCTGAAAAGATTTTGCTTCATCTTCCATCCAGATGGCAAGAGACAAAAAGTATATAGCTGCCACATGGATTTCTCTGGAGATTTCACGTGGGGATGTAAGAGAAACTCATACATGGCAGGGTTCTGCACTTTGGCCACAACAACCCCAAGCAGCGCTATAGGCTGGGGACTGAGTGGCTGGAGAGCAGCCAGGAGGAAAGGGACCTTGGGGTACTGATAGATAGTAAGCTGAACAGGAGCCAGCAGTGTGCCCAGGTGGCCAAGAGAGCCAATGGCATCCTGGCCTGCATCAGGAACAGTGTGGCCAGCAGGACAAGGGAGGTTATTCTTCCCCTGTACTCAGCACTGGTCAGGCCACACCTTGAGTACTGTGTCCAGTTCTGGGCCCCTCAATTCAAGAAAGATGTTGAGGTGCTGGAACATGTCCAGAGAAGGACAACAAAGCTGGTGAGGGGCCTGGAGCACAAATCCTATGAGGAGAGGTTGAGGGAGCTGGGCTTGTTTAGCCTGGAGAAGAGGAGGCTTAGGGGTGAGCTTATTACTGTCTACAACTACCTGAAGGGGCATTGTAGCCAGGTGGGGGGTGGCCTCTTCTCCCAGGCAACCAGCAATAGAACAAGGGGACACAGTCTCAAGTTGTGCCAGGGTAGGTATAGGCTGGATGTTAGGAAGAAGTTCTTCCCAGAGAGAGTGATTGGCATTGGAATGGGCTGCCCAGGGAGGTGGTGGAGGCACCGTCCCTGGGGGTCTTCAAGAAAAGACTGGATGAGGCACTTAGTGCCATGGTCTGGTTGATTGGTTAGGGCTGGGTGCTAGGTTGGACTGGATGATCTTGGAGGTCTCTTCCAACCTGGTTGATTCTATGGTTCTATGATTCTATGGCTGGGCAACCAATAACTTCCAGGTCTCATTCAGGACTAAGGACAGGAAATTCATTTGTTACAGGGAATAAAGATGTGGCAATGGTACTGTATCAAACTGACATAAGAAGAAGCAGACAACCCTATTTAGGCTGACATCTTGTACTTGATGGTTTGAAGCCAGGGCACCTTCAGCTTTGTCTCCTGATTCTGCAACAGTGAGCACGTCCAAGCGAAGGAGGGTGAGTGCCAGACACTGTCCCTGAAAATGGCTGATGCTCAGGAGCACTAAATCCTCCTCTTTTGATTTCCAGTCAAACAACACAGGACAGCACTGCCAAAGGCTGTGTCAAAGATCACTAGCTTGGGGGTACACAAAGCAAAGTGCTTCTGAAATTGGTAACAGGCTTTTATCTGACTAAATCCAGTAGACATCTGATCCCTGAGAGACTCTCCCCATCTGGCCCCCCATCTGAAGTCTGCTAGGGGGAATTTAGTCACTCCTGCCAATTACTGGGTGCCATTTGACCCTGGGAATGGGATGGGAACTAGAGCTGCTTCCAGAGCAGGCAGTGCAGCGAGTAGTGTGGCACTGTCCTCTGCTAGCTCCAGGTGCAGTGACCTCCCCTAAGGGGCTATCAGCTTTGCAGCTTATTCCGTGGCAACAGAACCTCCCAGGCAGCCAAAGCGATGACCTCTGTGCGGGCAGGACCCCTGCTTCAGTGAGCTGAGAATCAACAGCCAGCATGGAGCTCGGAGGAAGGGAGACAAAAAGGGAAGGGACTCAGGTCTGACAGCACAAGATGCTTCTTCAGCCTTCTTCATTACACCACTGTGGTGCTGGGGGACATCAGATCACCTCCGTGACCTGGTCTACATCCTGTAAGCAGCACCTGCTGCTGCTGTCATCTGCAGCACAGGGAACTGCTCTACCAAGCTCTCTGCAGTCTGTTCCAGGGATCTCAGCCTTTCCACAGTGCTGTGCACAGAGGGAAATTTGAGGAGCAGTGTCTCAGTTTGCAGTGTGCTGCCAGAGCTTTCGGTGCTGTGTTGCCTCTGCTTCTCATTCTGTCCTGCTCCATGCACGCTGTATTCTTCCCCTAAGCTGTCCTGCTGGCCAGGGTAATGCTCCGCATACAAAGACGCTGGGAGCATTTTAAAAGCTTTTCACACTGGGCCAGAACAGCCTCATAATGAAGTGCACAGTAAGAGCTCCTCACACACTCTAAGAAGCCCTCTGCAACGTGCTGTGTGTGGATTACCACACTTGCAGCCACCCAGCCTCGGAATAATTAGGGCTAAAAATGGGGCGGAAATAAAGCGCGGCGCAGCGCTTGCATACCAAGTGCTCTCTGCCGGGCCGGGGAAGCAGCTCCCACCGCATGGACAGCCTCAGCTCCCGCAGTGTAGGCAGCCCTCACCCGCCGCAGCCGCTGCTGCTCTGTCGCCTCTCCTGCTGCCAGCCCAAGCGAGCTGTTCACAGCTAACTGCTCCTGACGTGCAACAGGTAGTAAGGGTTACGCCCGGAGGCACTGCACTGTACTCACCTGGCAGGATGCTGCTGACAGCCCTGAGCTAACAGCTGATCCACTTTGCGGAAGGGTTACAGAAACTACCTGAACTTCCCAAGCCAGATACACCCTGGATGATGTCAAGAGATGTGGCTCAGCAAGGTGTAGAGGAAGCAGGTGAAGGCAAATTAGAGATCCTGCAGGGTTTGCCTAGAGCAAAGCTGCAGACTCTGCTCAGCCTGCTGTGCCTGAACTGTGACAGATCTGACCAACATTCCCTACGCAAGGGAACAAGGATGCACCAGGAGAAGGGGCAAAATGAGGTGCCAGCTACACTTCCAGTGTTACTCTGCAGCCAGAAAGAAATGATGGGAAGCAGGGTGGGGGACTCAAGCACCGAGTACTACCAAAGCCACAAGAATTCTGGAGCCCTGCTTCTGTCATTCATAACACTGAGCTCGTCACAGAAGGAGAAATGCCTCTTTTTTTTTCTTCTTCTTCAGTTGAAGAAAATAGTCTGCTCTTCGTACAGACTCTGGGCTCTGTGCCCTGATTGTATGATACACGAGCCCACACAAGAGTCACATCAGGGCGTTTTCACTCAGCTGATGGTGAAGCTTTGCTCAGGGAGAGTGACCCTGCTCCTGCAGGCAGCCTGGAGCAACCCTGCGATTGCAGACAAACACACGCCCCTTCCTCTGCTTCCTTCCGTGCTCTCAGTCCTCCCATTCAAACAGAAAGCTCATAGAGCAGCAGCCTTTCAGTGCTGCCTGACGTGCCTGTTCCTCACTCAGGCAGAAGGAATTCAGCCCTCAGGTTCAAAAGCCACCCGATGGCTTTTCAGACTCCCCTGTGCTGCCCTGGTGTAAGCTGCTGCTGCCAGCACAGCATGAAAGTTTTTAATGAAGCAAACCAGGGAGAGAGATTAGTGACACTGATCTCATGAGAACCCCCCCTGGGGCTCGTTTTACCTGTGATTTCTTCAAAGACAGCATGGAATCCATCAAAGTTCTTGGATCCATCGGACTGGAAGAGGATGTGGAGCGAAGAGCCGGTGCTTCGGATGGCAGCTGGCCTCTCATTCCCACAGAACTTCTTAATGACTCTGCTGTCCAGGTCGTCCCCATCACGTACCTCCACGAAGTCGTACTGGCACATGTAGTCGAACTCCAGGCTCAGCATGGAGAACCTAGGGGAAGAGAGACAGGCAGGCAGGCTCGACGCTCCCCTCTCTGCACCCTGACTGGGGTTTATTTAGTTACATTAGTGCCTCCCCTCCACCCCCAAGCCGGGAATCAACAGGTCCCTAATCACACCAACTCCTCCTCATTTCATCTCTTATTTTGCAGCATGATGCCCAGAAGCCAGCTCAGCTCTACACAGCTGCTCCAGAAGAACATGTAAGTGGCAGAGCAGTGAAGGCTAGACTGAAGTCATACATCCTGTTCACATGCATTGCATACACTGCTACAAGTTTCACCGAGGGTCAGACGCTGCCTGTTGTGGCTGTCTGGTAAAAGTTGTTCTACTTCCCCTGAATAAAGCTCTGAGTACTGCAAGAAATGGCATCCAAGGCTCAGAAGGCTCAGAAGCTGTTTACATTGGGATGGTCAGAAGTGGCCAATGAGGGGTACGAGTGAAGCTCAGGGATGTAACAGCAGTAGAACCAGGCAGAGAAAGAGATGAGGAAACACTGCAGCACGTTGTACTAGAAAGCAAAACTGGATAAAGCCTCAGTGCCCGAGGTCAGAATGAAGGGATGAAAGCTAGAGCAGAAGAGAATAATTCCAAGCCTCTCCCGACTGTGATCCAGGCAGCGTGCAAGGCTTGTGCCCATCAGCAGCGATGTTGTGTGCTGCCCTTTGAATGTGCGGCATACCGCAGGAACGGGAGACAGGAACACCACCTGCCTCTGGAGAGAGAGCCATGGCCAGGGCTGCTGGGCCCATGGCAGACACAGGTGAGGAGGTGTGGGCCTAGGAGAGGCCACTGCTCAGCAGAATGCTTCACAAACAGAGCTAGCTCTGTGCTCAGCCTGCCCCAGAGCTCCCAGCACTGCCAACAGCCACCTTTGGGATCAGGATGAGTCTCCTATGCTGCCTGTTGCAGCGGGGGCTCAGGGACTTGCAAAGACTGCATTTTTACACCAGAGAGGTGAGACAAGCTTTGGATCCACTGCTGGATCTCACAGTCTGAAGTAGCAAAGGAGTAGTGGAGCCCATTGCCTGCTCTTTCCTTCCTTGGACTCAGGTCTCCATGCTAGGGAAGCCCCATGTTACATGAAATGACCTTTCCTTGATGGCTCCAGAGCTGACTTAAGAGGCCTCTTGACTCAGTCACCCTTGTTCAGATCATACAGTTGAGTTTAGAGCATCAGGAGCACATAGAGAAATGAATGAGCAGTCACAGGCAGCTGCATCAATGCAGCAGGGCCTCTCATTCTCTAACTCATCTGCTGGAATGTGGAATAAGAACAAAATGACATCTGCTTTAAATGTGCATTGCAGACAGATTAATTCAACTTAGCTGTGGATAAAATGCATGAGCTGACTTCTGCTTCTGTCAGGCTTACCAGAGACATCCTCACAGGCATCAGGTTATACACTACATCTTCAAAACACTCTTTCACTAGCAGAACATATCACAGGGGCCTACCCTGATGGAACTTACAGAGCAATACAAATTAAGCCATTCATCCTTAACACACTTAGGAGGCTACAGTTCATCTTCACTCAACCCCAAAACCATTGCCCAGTTCTCTGCACCTTTCTAATGGGAATGAGGTTCTGTGCAAGGACAGAAGAGAAGAAGTGAGAATTCTGCTGCTTGGATCTGGTGTGACAGGAAATGCTGTCAGGTCCAGCCCTTGGGTCACAACAACCCCATCAGTGCTCCAGGCTAGGGGCAGAGCAGCTGGAAACTGCTTGGTGGAAAAGGATCTGGAGGGGTTTGTTGACAGCATCTGAATGTGAGCGCCAGCATGTGCCCGGGTGGCCATGAAGGCCACCAGCATCCTGGCCTGGGGCAGCAATGGTGTGGCCAAGGAGCACCAGGACAGGGATTGTTCCCCTGTACTAGGCACTGGTAAGGCCACAGGTTGTGTACTGGGTGCAGTTTTGGGGCCCTCACTCCAAGAAGGATATTGAGGGGCTGGAGCAGGTCCAGAGAAGGGCAACAAAACTGGTGAAGGGTCTAGAGAACAGGGCTGGGGAGGAGCAGCTGAAGGACCTGGGGTTGGTCAGCCTGGAGAAAAGGGGAGACTTCATTGCTCTCCACAACTCCCTGGAAAGAGGCTGGAGTGAGGAGGGGGTTATTCTCTTCTCCTTAGTATCAAGTCATAGGAGGAGAGGAAATGGTCCTAAGTTGCACCAGGGGAGGTTTAGGTTGGCGATTAGAAGAAACTTTTTCACTGCTAGAGTGGCCAGAGATTGGAACAGGCTGCCCAGAGAGGTAGTGGAGACTCCATCCCTGGAGATGATCAAGAACCATGTGGCCATGGTGCTGCTGCATCAATGGCTGGACTGAATAGTCTTAGAGGGCTTCTCCAGCCCAAACAACTCCACATTCTGTAAGAGGTTCTGGGATGCTGACTCAGTGGTGGCAGCAGTGTTGTTTATAGATTGAAAGGTGAGCATGTTTTTGAACCAAGAGGCTATCAAGCAGTACAGCCAGGGAAGACACAGAAGGAAAAGAGCCATACACACCGTGTTGGTTTTAATTGTTTGCCCTCTCTGCTTCAAAGGGGTTTGCAAACAGAGTGGAAGACATGAAAGGCCAAGGAGGTCTTGTCCTGCATTTTGGTTAGCTTAGCAGAGAAGCGGTCAGCCTGCACTGATGACATGGGATTCACTAACATCAGAGCTGGCACTTCAGGAAACCTGCCTAACTTTTCAACATCTATGCTGCTGTTACTACGGCCCAGGAGACAGGACCCTCTCCAGAGTACCAGGGCTGCTGCTGTCTAAATCCCAGGTATAGACAGAGCAATGACCTCGGTTGCCCCCTGGCTGTGAAGCCACTTGAGAAGTAGCATAGTGCCAACTGCATGAGGTTCGACAAGTCACACTGCAAGGTCCTGCAGCTGGGTTGGGCCGAGCTCAGGCGCAAATCCAAGCTGAGTGCAGTGGGTTGAGTGCAGCTCTGGAGAAAGAGACTTGGAGGTGTTGGTTGCTGCAGTGCCCTCGTGCAGCGCAGAAGGCAGCTGTGTGCTGGGCTGCAGCCAGAGGAGTGTGGGCAGCAGGGCAAGAGAGGGGGTTCTGCACTTCTACTCTGATCTACTGAGACCTCACCCCCAGTCCTGCCTCCAGGTCTGGTGTCCTCATCATAAGAAGGACACATTGCTGCTGGAAAGAGTCCAGAGGAGGCCACAAAGATTATCCAAAGGGTGGAGCAGCTCTGCTATGAGGACAGGCTGAGGGAGCTGGGAGTGTGCAGCCTGGAGAAGAGAAAGCTCCAGGGGGACCTTAGAGCTGCCTGCCAATAGCTGAATGGATCCTGCAGGAAGGCTGCAGAGGGACTTTTCCTGAGGGTATCTAGAGACAGGACAAAGGAGAGTGGTTTGAAGCTGAGGCAGAGCAGGGCTAGATGGGAATTGAGGAAGAACTTCAGTAGGAGGGTGGTGAGATTCTGGAACAGGCTTTCCAGGGAGTCTGTGGCTGCCTCCTGCCTGGGGGTATTCAAGGCCAGGCTGGATGAGGCCTTCAGCAGCTAAGTCTAGTTGAGAGGTGCCCCTGCCCACAGCAGGATGGCTGGAGGAGATGAGCTCTGAGCCATTCTGTGATCCTATGAAAACTGTAACTGTCTCAGTTCTCTTGGATATTATGAAACTAAGTGTGGCAATTCAGTGCTACAGGTCATCACATACAACATGGAATGCTATGTGCTGTCTTGATTTCTTCAGTTTCCACAGCGTGGAGACATTCTCCAACCCCTCTGAGGAAAGCTTCCAGCCAAAGGAAAATACTTACAACTGCATCTCTGCCGAGGCATTGAAGAAAAGGACTGAAAGCTGCTGTGCTGTGACCCTGCCATGGCTGGGGCTGAGGACGCCTGTACATCACAGCCTGACAGAGAGAGCACAACCCACCAGCAGCAGCTGAGCACCAGCCATCAGGACACCTCTGCCGAGCCAGCCCTGGGGGACTGTGTGGCAAGCAGGAAGATTCATCTGTGCTCCTAAGACCTCTCCTGCCCTGTCTCAGCAGGAGAGACAAATCACTCTGCTCCCCATCTGTGCCACAAAGCCCCCAGCCTGCCTTTGCAAGTCTTCAAAGTGGCAGCAGGCAGGAGCTGTGCAGAGAGAGAATGGAAACAGGAGCTGCTTTGTGAGCAGTTGTGCTGACTCGGCACCACGCTGGCTGTGTGTTCCAGCCCTGAGCAGCCAGCATCCAGGAGATCTCCACCTTTCTCAGCATGGATGGCAGACCCAGCAGGATAACTCTGGCACCCTGAGCTGTACCTGGCCTTCTGTGTAGCAGGGGCCTGAAGGAGAAGTTTGAGATGCCACAAACCAGTTTTCCACAGCACCTAACTGCTGGGATACCTCAATGGCCACCTTTGAGATAGCCTACCTTAAAAAGCTCAGCTGGTTCAGAACACACTCCAGGATTACCTTTTGTGAGGTAGACAGAGGTCCTCATGTTCTGTGTTCACCCTGTAGGCTATCTCCTGTGTCTCCTGAGCTGCAGGGTGGCAGGGGGCAGAACACCCTCTCTTGCCCTGCTGCCCACACTCCTCTGGCTGCAGCCCAGCACACAGCTGCCTTCTGGGCTGCACAAGGGCGCTGCTGACTCCTCAGGAGCTGCTCAGCAACCAACACCTCCAAGTGTCTTTCTTCAGAGCTGCTCTCACCCCACTCTGCACCCAGCCTGGATTTTTGCCTGGGCTTGGCTCAATCCAGCTGAAGAACTTTGCATTGTGACTTGTCAAACCTCTTGCGGTTGGCACTGGCTCACTTCTCAAGCCTGTCAAGATCCTTCTGGATGGATCCCTGCCCTCAAGTGAGTCCAGCTCACCACACAGTCCTTGCTGAAAACAGCCTTTCCTCATTCCTTGGACCTTGTGCTTGGTGCCACCTGGCTGCTAACCTGCTGCCAGCTGGCTGCTCACCCAGAGATGGGTACATCCATCATGATGTACCTGCACAGGATCCCCACATCCAGCCAAATGACAGTTCCCCTCTTCCCATCTCTCCATCCTGGCCAGGTGTGGCTGGATAGTAACATGGCCTGATGGGGTGTCAGCCACTGCTCCCAGTTTGGTACCATCAGCAAACTGGCTGAGAGTCTACTCTGTCCAGCTCACTGCTGAAGATACTGAACGACATTGGAATGTAATTCCTGCCAAGCCTCCTGCTGCCTGTGGGGTATCCCTGCTCCATGCAGTGGAAAGTGTCAACTGCCCCCAGCTGGGGCTTTTCTTCACTGGACAGGACACCCAGTGGAGAACTGTGAGCCTGAGGCCTAAATCAGCATTGGGGTCTAAGCACCCACAGGTCAGAGGAGCAACGACTTGGCAGGAGAGCTGATCACATCTGGCAGACATAGGAATGGCAAGAGGAACAGCTGGGGCTGGGAAAGGACAGGGCTGGTAAGAGGAGTCAAAGAAAAATCTCAGAGGGAAAGTATAGGCCAAAGGTCCCACAGGCAGCTCTCTCCTGGCATAAGACAGCAGATCAAAATGTTCCTACAGCTCTTCTTCCAAGACTGTCTTCATTCAGTCTGGTAGAGACTGGGTGCTTTGGTGTCCAGGTCTTGAGGAGACCTCTAGAAAGACACATCATGCCCCACATCGGAGTGACTCTCAGTGTCCAGCCATCCTAAAGGGGAACTGCAGGCACTACATTGATAATTTGTGCAGTGGGTGCCCATCACAAGCTAGACCCAGGGGAAAGAGCTGAGGTACCAAACGCAGAGCAGTGGCAGGACTTCCACTGCACCAGGGCTTAGTTATCCACACGCCCCAGTGTTCACCCCAAACCAGTGCTGGCTGAAAGTCAGTATGACCTACCTTAGTTCAATGTTAAATCCAGCTTGAACGTGAATAGTCCACTCACATCGTGCGTTCAGGGGGTACCCCTCCAGCAGAATATGACCTTTAGAAGCCCTAAGAACCTGTCCACACCCTGGGCAGCAGAAGAAGGGGAAAAAAACAAAACCAAAGCATCTGTGTGAGGTACCTTCAAGAGGCATTTGAAGAACATTTGAAGAGCAGAATGAGAAGCCAGGGTGGCTTAGGAAGACACACGCTTCCTTCTAAGGCAGAATACAAGCCAGGGGGACAGCCATACAAGGGCTACAGAGAGTGATGGCTCTCTTGACTGCCTGGTCTAGGAGCATCCCCAGAAAAGATCTGGTTGATTGCTTCTCCCTGGTTTGCAACACATCCCTGAGAAAGCATTTCTTACAGCTTCAGCCCTACTCCAGTTAGCCCACCCAACCGGCTGAGGCTCCAGCACACACCATCTTTGGTGGATCTGATGGTGACCTGTGTCACCCCTGAAGCTCAGGAAGCTGGTGAGGAGTGCCAGAGGCACAGTGAAGGCTTGAATTAGCTCACGTGAGATAAACACTGAGAGGAGGAGCTGTTGTGCCCAACATCATCATTTCAGGGCCTTCACAAGGAGCCTCTTGAAGGAAAAATAGGTGAGGTATTGCTAGAGGAGATGTCTGTTTGTTCTCAGGATTCACCACCTCCACCTTTACACATTAATGCCACCATGCCAGTGGAGACATATTCTCATTCCAGCTCCTCCTCCATCACTGGCTCATCCCCTCTCTCTGATTCCTTCCTCTCTCCTGGCCCACTCTGTGTGTGGGGATCTCAGCTTTTCCCCACACTAGGAAACGTGCTTCAGTGCCCAGCACCACCAAAGGAAGCACTCCAGTTACTGAGAAAGCCATCAGAGACAATGACTTGATCAAACAGCAGCCAAGGTCACACTCAAGGAGGCAGTATGTTTGCATGGCTACCCTGCAGCTGTCCCTAGGCAGCTGTCCAGGCATCGCTGTCCTAGCTCCTCATCTTGGATGCCCAGAGTTCTCTCCCCTGCTGTAACCTCTCCCTCGGCCCAGCTATAAGACATGGCTAACTGTGCTCCCCTCTGCAGGAGAAGGAAAGCTGGGCAGTCATTTTTGTGGAGTTGTCTGTGATCTGTGACACAAGTGCCAGCAAAATGGCAGAGTTAAGCCATGAAACACCAAACAGAGCTAATTTCTCTGTTTCTGCTTTCCAGCCTCCATCCTTCCATGTGGACCCTTGCACAGGTCTCTGCTCCCTGGTAGCCCTCCGCTGCTTTGCTGGGGAATAAGGCTGTATCCATAAGCCAGGAACTGCAACTGAGTCTAGCAGCACCACCCAACAAGAGGGCTGTGCTATGCTCTGCACCACACACAACAAGGGAAAAGACAAATGACCCAAAGGCCTCCACAGCAACTCTCTTTCTTGGTTTTACCTCTTTAGTCCAACAGAAAGCCCCACTCCTGCCATCTGTTTCTGCACTTCTATCCAGTAACAGGGGTTGGAGTAGATGAGCTTTGGAGGTCACTTCCAACCCAACCCATTCTATGATTTCCTACTGAAGTGATGAGCTTTAACACTCGTCTCAGAGCCTTTTTCCTTTGGGAAAAGAGGGTGATAGTGACCTGATCAGGTGAAGCACCAAGCATCTGCAGCTCCCACTACCCTGAGTATCTGTAAATCAGCCCTGCTGCAGCTGGTCTATGGGGGAACGTGCAAACTGCAGGTCAGGTGCTCCTCCTTCCTCTTAAGAAAGCATTACTCCAATGAAATACCCTTTGTTCATTTACCCTCGGTTACCCTTCATTAAGCAGGGCCCAAGGAAACTGAAATCCAGCTCATAAGAGTTCCTCAAAAGTGTTTCATCCTCCTCTGTGGCTTGTTTAGTTCCCTGTGTAAAAGGCAAGGATTGATGGCTGTGCCCGGCGAGCACATTAGGATTCAGCGAGTGCAGCAGGATCTGCTGTGGTGCACATGATAATGCTCCTTCCCACCACCAGAAACAGGACCTTGTGCTGCGCTGGCTGCTGCCTCAAAAACAACCCGAGACAAAGCTGCTAGAAATCTTCAGATGGTTTGACATGGAGCTTGGACCACCTCAAAGAAAGTTTCCCTTTCGTCCCAAAGGGCTTTTGAGTTTCTGATGCCTCTGACAAAGGAAAGCCAAAGAACTGGTGCAGAGATGCTGGTATGCACGGCATACTAAACACGTCTTTCTGTTTGCAGGGGTACAGCCTGAACTCTCTGAACACTGCTGCCAAGGAAGTAGGATTGGCCAGCAAAGCAGGTGGTCCAGAGGCTAAAGAAGGGCCTTTCAATGACCACCTCCAAAGGCAGGTTCTCAGATTTGCTACAGCCCTTCTCCACGTGAAGCACCTCTGCAATCCCATCGCATCTGTGCTCTTGTATCTCCAGCCCTTCTAGGAGAAGTTAGGCTGCCTCCTCAGACCAGAAGTTCACTCATCTGCTGATCAAAAGGAGTCTTTTCCTCTTCTCACTCTGCATCTGCAGGGGACCTGGAACGCTCTCAAAAATCATTTGCATACCAAACACAAATGCTGGCCAATTCTGCCTGGTTTACAAAAAAATAATGCACTTTGGCGGGGTGTCAACATCCTTGTTCCGTTCCTGTTCCTGAAAAAAGGCAGCTTTCAGGGCCACAGTAAGATTTCCTCTAAGGTTTGTTCCTAACAGAAAAGAAAACAATTCAAGGGACCTCTGAGTTG
The DNA here is from genome assembly GCF_015220805.1 of Pogoniulus pusillus. Taxonomy (NCBI): domain Eukaryota; kingdom Metazoa; phylum Chordata; class Aves; order Piciformes; family Lybiidae; genus Pogoniulus; species Pogoniulus pusillus. Next base: position 53,098,355 of record NC_087264.1, read on the forward strand.
TAGCCCACGGAGACCCGTGGGTCGATAGAGGGAGAGGTCCTGAGGAGACCTTTGGTAAGAACTCATTATCTGCTGTTCAAGTGCTGCAGCACTGATGTGGGGCTCCTACAAAGCCCAAGAGCACTGAACAGAGTAGAATGAGAGCAGAAATGTTACTGGTATTCAGACAGGCTGCTGTGGGAAGGCAGCTGCCATTTGCCATGCCTTGTGGCTGGTTACCTGTTGCTTGTTGGCCACCAGTATTACATGGGGCAGAAATGTTCTCCACGTCTAAAAGTAGAAGCACCACTGTTTATCACAGGAATCATACTCACACAGCAGGGCTGAGGATAGCTCCAGACAACACCAGGTTCTACCTTAATTGATGGAGCACGTGTGCTGCAGTGACAGGACAAACCCGAGGCTGACAAAGGCAGCCGGGGTGCAGGGTACAGAAGAAAGGGTCCTGCAGGGCTACTTTGCTCCTGGGTTTAGATTCTGATGTGTCTTTTAGGCCGTGACAGCCCAGCTGCTGGGGAAAAGTCCCAGCACCCAATGAGCTCTCTTCAGTGTGTTTGCTTCCCAACAACAGTGCTTTGGGCTGCCCCAAACCATTTCTCTTTTACCAAAGGACATGGTGGCCTTGGGCTGCATTCAGACATGCCAACGTGTCTGGCTATGCCAGCAGACACTGCAAACTGGCCAGCCCCACAGGCCAGTCCATGCTGCCCCTTCCTTGCCATGGCCTTCCCTGCACACCAGCACCTTTGCTGTCAGTTCCCAGAAGTCTTTCCCAAGAGCTCACCTGACCCTCACGAGTGTGGGGATCCCCTGACCACCACCCCATGTCTGCAGCAGCACCAGCAGCCCATGGTGCCAGGCAGGGCACACCAGGGCTGCCACACAGGCAGGCTTCACTGCTCTTCTTGGAGAAACCAGGGTCTGCCCCACAGCTGTCCTCCTCACCCCCGCTCATCAGTGCAGCATTAAATGGGCATTATTCTGGCAACAGGCTAAATAATGGAATCACAGGATCAGTGCTTCCAGTTGGAAAAGACCTTTAGGAGCATCGAGTCCAACTATTCTCTAACTCTATCCAGGCTGGTGCTAGCCCTTGGGCCTCAGCACAGTTGTGTCTCTTTGAAACCCCTCCAGGGATGAAGATTCAGGCACCTCCCTGAGCAGCCTGTGCCAGGCTTTGAGAGTTCTTTCAGAGAAGTTTCTTCTGATGTCCAACCTAAACCTTTCCTGATGTAACTTGAGACCTTTCTTCTCATCACTTCTATTAGGGAGATGAAACTCACCTACTGGCTTCAGTTTTGGGCTCCCCAGTTGCAGAGGAACAGGGATCTGCTGCAGAGGGTCCAGCAGAGGGCTACGAGGATGATGAGGGGACTGGAGGGCATGGCTGATGAGGAGAGGCTGAGGGACCTGGGGCTGTTCAGTCTGGAGAAGAGAAGACTGAGAGGGGATTTGATAAATGTTTATAAGTATCTGAAGGCTGCCAGGAGGGAGGGGACAGGCTCTGCTCACTGCTCCCTGGGACAGGACAAGGAGCAATGGGTGTAAATTGCAGCAAAAGAGGTTCTGCCTCAACACAAGAGGGAACTTCTTTACTGTAAGGGTCACAGAGCACTGGCACAGGCTGCCCAGAGAGGTTGTGGAGTCTCCTTCTCTGGAGCCTTTCCAGGTCTGTCTGGATGTGTTCCTCTGTGATCTGTGCAAGATTGTGTGATCCTGCTCTGGCAGGGGGGTTGGACTGGATGATCTCCTTGGGTCCCTTCCAACCCCTGATATCCTGTGGTCCTGTGACCCCCACCTGGCTCCAGCCTCCTTCCAGAAAGCTGTAGAGAGCAATGAGGCCTCCCCTCCAGCCCAGACATCCCCTGGTCCCGCAGCTTCTCCTCACCAGCTCTGTTCTCCTGACCTTTCATCAGTCCTGTTGCCCTTCTGCAGACATGCTCTGGCACCACAGTGTGTTTCTTGTAGTGCGGGCACCAAAACTGAACCCCGCACTCAAGCGCGGCCTCAGCAGCACTGAGCGCAGAGAGCAACGCCTGCGCGGCTCCTGCTGGCCGCACGCTGCTGGCCCGGGCCGGCTGCCCCTGGCCCCGGGCACAAGCCGGCTCCCACTCAGCCGGCCGTGGGTCCAGCTGCTGGCCCTGGCCCCGGGCACAAGCCGGCTCTCACTCAGCCGGCCGTGGGTCCAGCTGCAGCTGCCCTGGCCCCGGGCACAAGCCAGCTCTCACTCAGCCGGCCGTGGGTCCAGCTGCAGCTGCCCTGGCCCCGGGCACAAGCCAGCTCTCACTCAGCCGGCCGTGGGTCCAGGGCGGCGGCAGGCGCAGGCCGGGGCGGCGCTGCGCTTTCTCCTGCGGGGCCCCGGGCGCCATCTGGCGGCTGCGGGAAGCCGAGACAGCGCCGCCGCGGGAGCCGCTCTCCTGCGGGGCCCCGGGCAGCTGCCTGGGGTGATCCGGTAATGAAAGGGTAGAGCCGGAGGGGATCTCATTCACCGCCAGGGCGAGCACAGAGTCTCAGCATGGTACGGGTTGGAAGGGATCATCGAGTCCAACCCCTCGGCTCAGGCAGGGTCACCCAGGACCACAATGTCCAGGCAGGTTTGGAGAGTCTGCAGCCTAGGTCAGGGCTTCAGCAACCTCACACCAGAGTGTTTCTTTTTGCTTTCAAGTGAAACCACCCTCGTTCTGGTTTGTGCCCCTTGCTCCTTGTCCTGTCACAGAACACCACTGAAAGGAGCCCAGCCTCATCCTCTTGCACCCCACCCTTCAGCTTCTGCTGAGCATTGATCAGATCCCCTGTGGGGCTGCTCTCCTCCAGGCTCCACCACTCCAGGGCTCCTCACAGAGATGCTCCAGTCCCCTCGGCATCTTTGCGGACTCTCTCCAGTAGTTTTCTGTCTCTCCTGAACTGGGGAGCCCAGAACTAGATGCAATATTCCAAATGTGGCCGCACCAGGGCAGAACAGAAGGCACGAGAGCTTCCCTCAGCCTGCTGGCCACCCTCTTCTTAAAGCACCCCAGGGTCTCGCTGGCTGCCTTGGCCACAGAGGCACACTGCTGGCTCACCAGGAACGTCTCCCAGCACCCCCGTCCGTCTCCACCGAGCTGCTCTCCAGCAGGTCACGCCTCACCTGCACTGGTGCAGGGGTTGTTCCTCCCCAGGGGCAGAACCCTGCACTTGCCCTTGTCAAGCTTCATGAGGTTCCCTCTGCCCCACTCACCAGCCTGCCCAGGTCTCAGCTGCTCCGGTTACAGGGGAGCCCGCCCGAGCCTGTGTCCCTCTTGCCGGTGCCCGGCGGCAGGCGCAACGCCTCCCGCTGCCCGCGAGAGGGCGACAAAGCCCAGCGCTGCGGGGGCGGCAGCGGGGGCCGCTCGGAGCCGGCCTGGCCCCTGCGCCCGCCTGGTGCCCGTCGCGCTAGGACAGGCTCGGGTCTCGCTGGCAGGCGGAGGGGCAGCGCGGGGGAGAAGTTTCATCTGGGCTGGCCCGGCAAGGGCAGCTGTGTCCGGGGCAGCCACCAAGCTGTGCAGGGGTGAGCAGGTCCCGCGGGCCGGCTGCGCGCCCGTCAGCAAAGAGGCTGCCAGGGGCAGTGCTGGAGGAGGCAGACAGATTGTGCCCCCCAGTTCCTCTGCGCTTTGTGCTCCCGGCATTTATTGGCACCAACCGCCGGTGAGCTGCCCGCGACAGGCTGCAAGGTTCAAATGTGGTCCTGCATGTGGGTAACAAAGAGACAGTCACAGCACGGGTTTGGTCGGAAAAGACCTTTAAGATCATCCAGTTCATCTGTTCTCTAATTCTGCCCAGGGTGGTGCTAAGCCATGGCCTCTTTGAAACCCCTCCAGGGATGGGGATTCAGCCACCTCCATGGGAAGCCTATTCCAGTGACTGGGGACCCTTTCAGGGAAGACAATTCTTCTAATGCCCAACCTAAGCCTCTTCCTTCACTCTTCAAAATGTGAAATAGCCGTGAGTCAGAGCAGAGCAACTCAGGAGCGTACTGGGATCACAACTGCCCAGTCTGCTCCTCTTTAAGAGTGGAAGATGCTATCTGCCGATCCTGGCCAGCACCTCTGGGGAAGAGGACCTGGGAGCGCTGGTGGACAACACCAGCAGTGTGCCCTTGAAGCCAAAAAGACCAACGGTGTCCTGGGATGCTTTAAGAAGAGTGTGGCCAGCAGGTTCTGCTCCCCTTCTGCTCTGCCCTAGGGAGCCCTAATGTGGAGTATTTTGTACAGTCCTGAGCTCTCCTATTCAAAAAGGATAAGGAACTACTGGTGAGAGTCCAGCAGAGAGACAAGATGATGCTGAGGGGCCTGGAATGTCCACCTTACAAGGAAAGGCTGAGAGACCTGAGACTGTCTAGCCTGGAGAAGAGCAGCCTGAGGGAAGTTCTCATTAATGCTGATTAGCATCTAAAGGGCAAGTGTCAGAAAGGTGGACACAAACTCTTCTCAGTGGTGTCCAGTGACAGGAGAAGGAGCAATAGACACAAACTGGAACACAGGAGGTTCCACATGAACATAAGGGAAAAAAGCTTTACTTTGAAGGAGGCAGACCCCTGGAGCAGACTACCCAGAGAAGTTGTGGAGTCTCCATCTCTGGAGGCATTCAAACCCTGCCTGGACATGTTCCTGTATGATTTACTCTGAGTGACTCTGCACTAGCAGGGGGTTTGGACTCAATGTTCTTCTGAGATCCCTTCCAACCTGCACCATTCTGGAATTCTGTGATCTTACTCTGCCTGTAAACTACGGCAGAACCACACAGAAGAGCACATCCTCAGTGTCGTGCTGCCCCCCTCAAAAGAGCAAGCAGCAGGAAAGACACCCAAAGGGAAAGCAAAGTTCCACAACTGCAAAGGTGTCCAAACAGATTGCAGCATGAGGCTGTGTTTGCCTTAAAACATAAGCAGCCAAAGCAGGCTGAAATACACTGCAGGTGATGTATTCAGGCAGAGGGAGGAAGGATTATATGATCTGTCAATTCCTTCTTGGCTCTGCCCTTGTAAAAGGTGCCAGGGGAGCTCTAGCATAGACTCAAAGGAAAAGGGACTTGAGAGTGTTATCTGAAATTGCACCATAAACTGCAAGGCACTCAGTTCAGCTTCCCCAGCAACGAGGCTGTTAGCCCCACTGCTGAAATGTGCTGATTGCCCATACTCTGTTGTCTGAAGCAATGATTCTGTTTGCTTCCACCTCCTGAACGGTCATGGGCTGTACTGGGAAAGCAGGCTCAGTTGTTGCTTTAAAATCAGCAACTAAGAGGAGGCAAGAGTAAGGTCTGTAAAACAGTGGCAGAACAGAACCTTCACCAGGGGGAAACTGCAAAGAAAACACTGCTCTTAAGTTGCAGCCAATTAGCTTATGAGTTCATCACTGAAAGATAGTCTTGGGACCAACAGTTTAGCAAAATCCAAGCAGCAGGAACTTTTGTAGCTGCCAGGACCAAAACCTTCAGGTGCCCTTACCAGAGCCTGCAACACTCCTAGTGCGTCACAGAGCCGTTAGCACTCTGAAGACACTGTTTTCCAGCTGCCTTGGAGCGCATTGGAGAGATGCAAAGGAGGGAGGGAGCTCTGGGGCTGGTTTTGCAGCCCAGAGGTTGAAGGAGGACAGAGGAGAAGCTCTTTGATATGACTTCTTGTAAGTGTTTCTGCTTTGCTGCAGGCTTCTGGGGCATCAGTTGTGCTGTTTCCAGGAAATGCAGAGAACTGAAGATTTCCAGAGTCACAGCACTTCAAGTTTTAACATAAACCAAAACAGACCAGAAGCTTAGTATGGTTGTAACCTCTGTGACTTTGGGCCTGGGCTAACCTCTAGCAGATGGGCACTGGGAAAGAAGCTTTCCCCACTGTAAATGTGGCTGTTTGTCCTCTCCTGCCTGTGCCCTCCCCAGAAATCACCATACAGGAACACCTAGAAAAGCGCAGCGTGGCTCTGGCTCTGGCTCTGCCCCTGCCGTGCCGCTCCCTGCCCCTGCCGCGCTTCCCTGCCCTAGCGGGACACTTACTCATGCAGTCCCCTCCGTACCAGCCGGCTCTGCACTCTGCACAGTAGATGCCCTTGATGTAGAAGTCATCAAGTGTCCCTCCCCAGGAGCCGTTGCGGCAGGACTTGCAGTTCTCAAAGATGGTGCAGCCTGGAAGGAAAGGCAGCTGTGAGGGAGAGCCGCGGCCGAGTGCTGGAGGCTCCACGGAGCACGCCGGGGCCCCTGGTGCCTGCTGCGCTGCTGACAGCCTCCCTACCGGCAGCCGTGCCCAGCCGCCACCCGCACACCCCAGGCAGCGCAGGCTGCTCTTTGGAGCCACAGGCTCGGTCTGACCTGCCCAGACCTCCGAATCTCACTGCTCTGGCTGTAAATGCCTCTCTGGAGAGTCTGGAGGTGGACAGAGGTGCTGCTCGGGCCCAGCCCAAGTCATCCTGATGTCTTCTAACCTGATCCTGCCTTCTCCTACTCTCACCTCTCACTTTGCCCTTTCCTTCATTCTAGCTTTGCTTTAGAGACGTAAATCATCCCAGAGCCCTTACAAAACCCTCGTGGTGTGTAGCCGGCTTCAGCACCACCCTTTGGCAGCTCCCAGGCCTGCCCAAGCCTGCCCAAGGCCAAGACTGCCAGTAGACAGTTTGGGCTTGCTTCTGGCAGCAGCTACACCTGCTGGGGGCACCTTGCTGAGCGCCTTGCTGCTGTCAGCAGGGTGGCAGAGAGAGCTCCCGAGCAGATGCTTCAGGGAGATGTGCTTGCCCACGCCATCCCCTGCCCAGCAGTGACCATTAGGTGCTGGTGGCTGGGCCAAAGGTGCAGCCTGAGTGCCGTGGCCCTATACACACCTGGGTGGATCAAGCAGGAGTCGCAGTCGTTGTCCTCGTTCCTGCAGCAGGGGATGGTGTAGCCAACCTTCTCCTTGCGCCCTGGGCACAGGCACTCGATCTGGTCGTACTCACAGCACTCCCGGCACATGATGTTCCACTCGGCGCCCGGGCAGCCCTCGTTGATCACGGTGTACTCTGCCAGCGGGCACAGAGGGGCAGGGGAGCCCTCGTCAGCGGCGCAGCACGGGCAGCCTGCAGCCGTTTCAGAGCACCGCGCGTGGGAAGGGACCTGCACAGGTCATCCAGTCCACCTGCCCTGCACTCAGCAGGGACACCTCCACCAGGGCAGGTTGTTCAGGGTCCCATCAAGTTTCACTATCAATGTCTCCAGGGATGAGGCTTCCAAGACCTCTCTGGGCAGCCTGTTCCAGTACTTCACCACCCTCATTGTGCTGATCTTCCTCCCGATGTCCAACCTAAATCTGCCCCACTCCAGTTTCAAACCACTGCCCTTGTCTTGTCCCCACAGCCATTCTGAACAGTCCCTCTCCATCTTTCTTGTAGGCCCCCTTCAGATAGCCAAATCCTGCTATAAGACCTCCCCAGAACCTTTTCTTCTCCAGGCTGAAGAACCCCAGCTCTCTCATCCTTACTTTGTAGGAGAGGTGTCAGATCACACACGGCATGAGGCTGGCCAAGCCCTTTGGCCCAGGACATCCCCAACTAGGCGGTAGTGTATGACTGCAACATCAACTCTGTCCAAGTGCCTAAAGAACACATGGGCAGATCCACAGTGCCAGGCAGAGAAGGTGGACAGAACAGAGGGAAGGGACACCTTCACTTCAGTCTCTTCCCTGCAAGGTCTTCCCATTTCTGTGGTGTGAAAAAGAGTTTGGAAAAGCCATAGAGGATGATGTCACTTAAGAATGTCTTCTTTGGGCTGCAGGGCTGAGTTCCAGCCCCATGTGTGGTATAGATTATTTCAACCATGATAGCATGTTTTGGTCTTAGTCCTGGGGTTTAATTTGCTGCTCTTTCCACCAGGAAAGGACAATTTTGAGGCTGGTTTCACTCCCTGTTTCCACTCAGAAGCACACCGTGTTGTACTTGGCTTTGCTGCCAAAGTAAAGACTGTTCATAGGTTTCAGAAGTTCCTTCTCTCTGGTATTTCTCACATGCCAGTGGTCTGAATTTCTTACCACTATTTAGCATAGTCTCGTATCACACAGTCACAGAGCAAGGGAACTTGAAAGATCATCTAGTCCAGTCCCCCACCCAGAGAGGTCAGGTGCTGATAATTCAAGCTGTGCTGCAAGTGCCTTTTAGGAACCCCCCTCAGGCTGTGAGTGGGCTGTGAGTGTGTCTGCTCACCAGCTGGCTGCCGGGATGCGGGCTTTGATGGTGAAAATGGAGAGAGCAGGCGAGAGAGATGAGACATGAAAGAAGCTTAATTAAACAATCTCTTCCTTCTTCCTTCTCTCCTCCCTTTTGGTGTTTGTTTCCTCCTGTTTCTGGTTAGGAACATCCTTTCTCCTTTTGTTTTACACTGGAGTAACAGGGCTGCCTCCTCATTTCCACAAGCCACGCACTCCCCTTTGTAACCCTGTACCTGGCTCCCTTCTCACTGCTGGCTTCTGTTTCATTGTGCCTCATGGCCTAATTACCCTGTCTGCTGGAGCTCCCTACCGCTGAACCTTGCTACTCTGTCTCACTTGATTCCCACAGCCTCCTCACGCCTGGTTCCTGGAAGCTTATCTTTTCCCCTGATGATGTTCACTGGCTCCATAAAACAAGCGAACACCAAACTGTTTCTTCACTTTCTTCCCTTTAACTGAGAAATGAAATTCGTCCCTCCATGCTCCTCAGAACTGAGCCTTTCCTTTCTGCCTGTGGTACTGGCTGGGGGGAGTCCACTGCTGCTCTGAGTTTGGAACCAGGCTGCTGTTTGTGCAGAAACCTTTCTGTTCCCCACCCCATCCTCAGTCCACAAAGGGAAAAAAAGCTGCTCCTGTCATAGAACCATCAAAGCATAGACTCACAGAGTCACTCAGGCTGGGGATGGGCCCTGAGTTCATCAGGGCCAACCACTAACCCTGCTCTGCCAAGGTCACCACTAAACCACATCGCTAAGCACCACAGCTAAAGGACCTTTAAGCACCTCCAGGGGTGGTGACTCCACCACCTCCCTGGGCAGCCTGTTCCAGTGCTTCACCACTCCTGCAGGGGAAAGGTTTCCCTAATGTCCAGCCTAAACCTCCTCTGCTGCAGCCTGAGGCTGTTGCCTCTGGTTCTGTCACTAATGACCTGTGAGAAGAGACCAGCATCAGTCTGTGCTCTCAGGTAGCTGCAGAGGGTGATAAGGTCTGCATCAGCCTCCTCTTCCTCACACTAACCAGTCCCAGTGCCCTCAACTGCTCCTCATCAGGCTCCTTCTCCAGACCCTTCACCAGCTTAGTTGCTCTTCCCTGCAGCCTCTCCAGCCCCTCAGTGTCTTTCTTGTGCTGAGGTGCCCCAAGCTGAATGCAGCACTCGAGCTGTGGCCTCACCAGTGCCCAGCACAGGGAGACCATCCCTGCCCATTGCTGATCCAGGCCAGGATGCCATTGGCTTCCTGTGCCACCTGGGCACTCTGCTGGCTCACATTAGCTGCTTGCCCCCTAGAACCTCCAGGTCCCTTCTGCTGGAAAACTTTCCAGCCACTCTGCCCCAAGCCTGCAGCATTTCAGGGGTTGTTGTGGCCCAGTGCAAGCCCCAGCACTTGGCCTGGCTGAAGCTCATCCCACTGACCTTGGCCATTCAATAAGGTTCTGTGATCTTCTGTTACAATGATAAATTCTTGCATCAAAATTACTTTGATGTTCATCAGTTCTGTAGCCTTTTGCCTGCAGATCTCATATGCTCTACAAAGTCTTTTTATGGCTGGGAAGTGAAGTGACTTTGCTCAAGGTCCCAGAGTACCAGAGCGAGGAGTTATCCCCATGCCTCCTAATTCCCAAAAGAACAGTCAATCAGCTCTGCCAGGCTGGCACTTTGTAACCTGTGGCCATTATTCTCTTCCAGTGAAGCCATTTATGGACTGTAGCTGGTTCAGGCTCCAGAGCAAATTGATTGCACGTGTCTAATTATCTGATTAGAACTGACACTTTGGTACATCTCACCACATCTGACTGGAAATAGCTACTCCTGGGCCACATGGGCATAGGGATCTTAGTCTTTATTGAAGGAGGGCTCCCCAAAATCTAAGGAATGAATAACTATCTGAGACATGGGAGCTTTCAGAAAGCTTCCTTCAAATTCTCCTGTGTCCCCACTCAAGTCAGGAATCTAACTTCTCTCAGGATTACTAAAGCTCATTCATAAAATGGCTCTGTCCCTCTGGGCTGTGGCTCTAAAGTGCCCAGGAGCATCATTCTATGATTCTGTGATTCATAGGTAAAGTTGCACAGGGATAAGGAGGATGTGTGTCCTTGTGGCCAAGAAGACCAGTGGCACCCTGGAGTGTGGTGAGTAGGGCCAGAGAGGTTCTACTGCTCCCTCTGCTCTGCCCTGCTGAGGCCCCATCTGCAATATTGTGTCCAGTTCTGGGCCCCTCAGCTCAAGAAGGACCTCAGCAAACTGCTTAAAAGAGCCCAGCCCAGAGCCACCAAGCTGCTGCAGGCAGTGCAACATCTCCTGTGAGCCCAGGCTGAGGGAGCTGAGGCTTGGAGCAGAGAAGCCTGAGGGCTGCCCTCATTGCTGCCAATAAAGATGTGCAGGGCAGAGTGGGGAGCCAGGCTCTGCTCAGGGATGTCCAGTGGCATTGGGTGCCAGCTGGAGCAGAGGAGGTGCCAGTGGAACAAGAGGGAAAACTTTGTCACTGTGAGGGTGCTGGAGACCTGGAACAGGCTGCCCAGAGAGGTTGTGGAGTCTCCTTCTCTGGGGACTTTCCAAACCCACCTGGATGTGTTCTGTGTGCTCCTGCTCTGGCAGGGGGGTTGGCCTGGATGATCTCTGGAGGTGCCTTCCAGCCCCTGACACCCTGTGAGTCTGTGCTGTCTCCATCTTTGCAGGAGTTCAAAGCCTGGGGAAATCAGGCTGTGAGCAACACCACCTAATCTCCGAGTTAGTCCTTCTGTGGAGTCGGGGCTGTGCTAGGTGACCTGCGGAGGTCCCTTTCAGCCTGAGTTACTCTCTACTTCTCTGCAATACTACCCCTGGCTGTTTGTTGCAGAGAGTGCATGTGCACATGAACTTTGGTATGCAGAGCTTGTGTACACAGCAGGGTCAGAGAGCAGCTGCCGCCTTGTCCTTGTTGAATCCAATTTGCAGTGCACACTGAGCCTGCAGTAACCTTTGGCGTTAAGATGGGAGCAGCAGACCTTGGCCTCTAAAGAACTGTGCAAACAACTTCGCTGCTACCTAGAGATGCTGTTTGCTCACTTGCTCTTGTCTCAACAGAGACAACGAAAACAGGCTTTTGACTTACAATGCTGTTCCCTTTCATGTTCTCAGCTACTACAGTTTGGGCAACATCGATAAGCTTGACAAGGCAGCCTGTGAACCTTGAGGGGTTTTTGAAGTGATCCTCTAGGATTTTTTCCACAGACATCATGAAATCTGTTCTTCTGAGGCTTTGCCAAAGCTAGTTGTGAAACACACGTTTGTGAAGGCTTTTCTCACCTCTTTAATGATGATGAGATCCCTTTTGTTGCGCACAAGCATCTCCAAGCTACCGAACAAGAGGCAAAGATGTTCAAGGCCAGGCTGGATGGGAACTTGAGCAACCTGGGCTAGGTGTCCCTGCCTGCGGCAGGGGTGGGAACTGGGTGATCTTGAAGGTCCCTTCCAACCTAAACCTTTCCATCAGTCTGTGAAACTTGGCCTCAGAGATCTCCGAGGGAGCTGCAGAGAGCCTCTAGTGTGTGCAATGAATGTTAGTGCTGCTGAGCTCAGCTTGGGCCCGGGGGAGGAGGAGACACAGCCCCGCTCCTGCTTCTGTTTAGGGAATGGCAGCCACTGGAAGCTCCCCACACCCACACTTGGCCATTATTACCCTAAACCAGAGGAGGATGAGGCAGAGAGGAGTGAAATACTGGAAGCCAAGCTTTGGGCAGCTGTGGCAGAGATAACTGTGGGGTGCTTTTGGGCTTGACTTTGACAGTCCTCCATAGCAGGCAGCCTGGCTCGCATCGCCCAGCGTCAAACACAGCCCAGAAAGTGGCTTGAGCTGGTTTTGGGAGAAGCAGGAAGAAGCTGCTTGACAGCCTGGGTGAAATATATAACTGAAAAGAACAAACAAGCCTATGGACAAGCAAATAAACAGTGGGTTAATTGATGGGATTTTAATGACAGAAGAAAAGCTCATTTAATCCCAGCGGAAACAGCAACTCAAGGCCATGAAAACCAAGCAAGAAATGGCTGTGCTGGGAAAGTACATGAACCTCTGGGGAAGGTGCCAGAGGGAAGACCTGCTTGACCTGGGAGGCTTGCCCAGAGCAAAACACAATGTTTCACCTGATGTTTTGAGCCCAGCCCAGGGGACAAGTGATTTGGGGGATGAGTACTGAGACATACTCAGGGTGGCTGGCAGTTCTCATGAGTTTCCAGGATCTGATGGCAACAGGTTCCTGCATCCAGCAAGACAGCTTAGTCCCTATAGCACATTTCAGATCCTAAAGGCTTTGTCAGGAGGGGATGTTTCCAGGCAGTGTTCTCCTTGCTAGCAGCCCCAGCCTTAGGGCTGAGTTACAGCGATGACCATTTGTCACAGTGATGCTGCCAACTCCTCTGCTCCCCCGTACCAAGCTGGGGGGCTGGAGGAGCCAAAGACTCCTCACTTTGGGGAACCCTCCCCACAAACAGGTGGGCCCTGAGCAGGGCATATGGGTGAGAAGCCAGCACACAAAGATGCAGCAGAGAAGAGGCAGCAGCAGTATGTGGAGGAGCAGGTTAGCGGCTCCTGCTCTGACTTCTGCTGGGCCGGTGCTGGGAGCTGGGCTGCTGGCAGGCAGATGAGCAGAGGAGCTGGCACAGCCAGTCTGCTAGGCAGCTTAGTGCTTACTGACAGCAGCTCAGCTTCTCCACAGGTCCTCAGCACTGCAAAGGCAAAGCTTTCAGCCTTAGCTCTCGACTTTGACTTGGTGTTTGTTTGCTTCTTCAAAAGTGGTGCTTGGCTACCTGCCTCTGTGCCATGAACACACAGGAGCCAGTGAAGGGGAAGCGTGGAAGTAGGCTACTCCTGGAGCTGCACTAGCTTGAAGGATAAATAGCGTTAATGGACTGGGCTATCAAGATCCTACTGCCACTCCCTTTGTGGAGGTGCAGCAAATTCAGCTCTGATTCGACTTGCCAGGCTCATGCACATCTCTCACTTTCCCTGGCCCAGGGCTCATTTTTGCTTCTTATTTTTGCTTCACCTTTTCAAACCACTCCAGCTTCCTTGGCCAAGAGGCGCTTGGGCAGCCTGGCATGCAGCAGAGGAGCTTGAACAGTTAGCAACATAGCAATCATCTCCCTGACACAACAATGTCTGGTTTCTCTATCAGCCTCATGGTCTGGATGCACATTTATGACTCAGCCAGCTCTGTCCTCACCAAATCCTCAAATACAATCCTGTTCCAAACTGCAGGGCTTTGGAAAATGAAGTGATAAAAACCACACAAGAAATTCTTTTATTGGTACTTGGGAAGAGTCATGGTGGAAGTTTAAGAGAAACATGGGTTTGAAAGGGAGTGGAAATGCAGCCCTCCAAAAGGGTAGTTTTTACAGCTCCAGTATGCTGGTAAGAGAAGCAAAGGCTCCATCAGCACTCACCCTGAAGCCTGGAGATATGTTCCTCATGCCACTGGGTTCAGAGAGGATGTCCAGGTAAGCAAAACCAAAAAGCTGCAAGGATAGCAGCTTCTTAGAGCAGTATTCTACTCAGCATAAGGCCTGCTGCAGAGGACAGTGATGAGTCCTGTGGGATGTACAATGGTCCCAGGCAGATCCCTCATGCAAAGGAAAAGCAGGCACCTATCAGGGGTAGGGAAAATAAAGCCTGATCATCAAAGCAAGCTCAGGGACAAAGGAACAACTGCCAAAAGCAAAGCTGAATTTGACCTTGCAAAGGAGAGGAAATGATAGCTAAAGTTTCTAAAGCCATACAAAGAAAATGAAATGAAGGACATGTAAGAGAGAGTCCTGTGGGACAGGGGCGTGGATGAGATGTAGGCCTGGTAGAGGATGTCAGCAGCTTTCATCTGCAGAGAGACTGTTTATGGGGAACCTGTGTGCAAGAGTTTGAGCATGTGGAAGCATTAAATAAAATGCAATCCACATATTCTAACCAGCTGCAGTTTGCACCTTGAGAGAGTCAAGCAAACCACCTTTTCAGTTTATCTTACAGGGTCAGGCTTAAGCTTGTGGTGACTGAGGAGCAGATTCAGGAGTACACTGCTGCCTTTAGGGGTAGAGCATTGTGGTAAAACTTCAGCATTTGCCAGGGAGAATTTGTCTGTCATGGTCACCTTGTAGATAGACAGGAGGTTTTTGCTGCAGAGGTCTGAGAGCTGGGAAAGTTATGTGGCTGAGAACTAGGGTGAGCTGACACAAGTCTGATTAAACCAATTACCTCTTGTGTCCTCCACTTCCTTGGGAGGATGACTTCTTTATGCTGCGGTGACTTTAGCCTAATATAAGCCCATGCAGCTGCTGAGATGGGGCACTTGCCTCCCTTCTCCCTCTGATGTCCCATTCTCACTCCTCTTTTTGATGACATTAGCTGCTATGTGGAAGGATCAGAAAGAAGAAAGGCTGACAACCTGAATGTGCTCTACAGTCCTCCAAAACAGAGAATAGGTTTAGACTGGCTCATCCAGTCCAACCCTCCCTGCAGTTAGCAGGGACATCCTCCACTGGAGCAGCTTGCTCTCAGCCTTGGACAGCCTCACCTTGAACATCTCCAGGCATGGGGCATCAACTCCCACCCAGCACCCTCCTGGTGCAGAACTTGTTCCTCACATCCAATCTCAATCTGTTCTGCTCTCATTTCAAACCACTGCCCTCGTCCTGTCCCTGCAGGCCTCTGCAAACAGTCCCTCTGCAGCTTCAGGTTCTGGCAAGCTGCTCTTAGGTCTGCCTGGAGCCTTCTCTTCTCCAGCTCCCTCAGCCTGGTAATGAAGGAGAGTGCAGGTGTTTCTTAACCTCTGTTTGCCTCAGATAACCACCGTGCACATCATGCCTGGCCTGTTGTCCTAACAGATGTGTTGGGAGGAGGGAAGGGATGATGCTGCCTCCACAACCATGTTTCCCTTTAGAGCTTATGGTCCTGTGACCCATTTTAGCACCTGGGCTGATTAGAACGGGAGCTGAAATGCATGCCTGCTTTAGTGTGCTTGTTTTAGGGGTGGTAGACCCTTGCTAGATAATTAGTGGTTCTCTTAGAGAGCCAGTCCTTTGCTGGCCAACAGTGCCTGCTTCACACAGCAGTGAGGGCGAGGGGACAAACCAGAGCCAATGGCTGAAAAGCCAACGCAGTAAGCGGAATCAGAAATGGGCATTAACTCCACTGCCCTTTTTCAAGTCCCAAATGCAGGATTGTGTTGAAAGCAAACTTAACCACTACAGAAAGCATATGCTGTTTAAGAAGCATCATGAAAACCTATCTACTGTGGGTGTTGGGTTGAGCTTGGGGCACCTCAGCACAAGAAAGACACTGAGGGGCTGGAGAGGCTGCAGGGAAGAGCAACTAAGCTGGTGAAGGGCCTGGAGAAGGAGCCTGATGAGGAGCAGTTGAGGGCACAGGGACTGGTTAGTGTGAGGAAGAGGAGGCTGATGCAGACTTTATCACTCTCTGCAGCTACCTGAGAGCACAGACTGATGCTGGTCTCTTCTCACAGGTCATTAGTGACAGAACCAGAGGCAACAGCCTCAGGCTGCAGCAGAGGAGGTTTAGGCTGGACATTAGGGAAACCTTTCCCCTGCAGGAGTGGTGAAGCACTGGAACAGGCTGCCCAGGGAGGTGGTGGAGTCACCACCCCTGGAGGTGCTTAAAGGTCCTTTAGCTGTGGTGCTTAGCGATGTGGTTTAGTGGTGACCTTGGCAGAGCAGGGTTAGTGGTTGGCCCCGATGAACTCAGGGGTCATCCCCAGCCTGAATGACTCAATGATTCTGAGTCTAGGAGAGCACTCTTGTCTTAAGCTTTCCCTTTTTAACAATGCAGATCATGTTTCACAAAGAAAGCAAGGCAAAGGCACGTTCTGCTTTGCTGCAGGAGCAGATCTGCCTTTTGTTTTCAGTAGGAGGGTGTCCATTCCACTGCTCCCATTTTCATACAGTATTCAGCAGCTATACACTCAGAAATAAATAGCCCTGATCTTGCTCCATAGATTTGCTTCATTGTGCTCCTACAGTAGAGCCTTTGGTATATTTTTAAGCTGCTATTCTTAACTAGAGTGTGACAAGCAAATCACAAACTCTCAACACGTCTGCTCCCAGGAGAATTGTTAAGTTCAATCAAAAAATATTGGGGGGGGTTTCCATCAAATCCTCAGCAGAATCTCCCATGTGACTTCCAAAGCTTGTATCCCTCTCCACACTGCTTTGTTTTGCTTTGCCTGTGGTAAAGATCAGGTATCTTGGTGTAACTAAAAGGAAAGACAAATGAAAACCGTGCTTCCTATTTGTGAGACTTTGCCCATCTAAGTGCTGTGATGGTGAGCTAGTGCAAATCCAGCACTAACACAACTAGCTCTAGGGGGTTTGGTTTCCAGGGTGGTCAGTTGGGTTTTTCTACATGTTGAAGCCGCAGTAATCCACCACCCCTCAGCCAGTGCTGCCTGCCTTGTGATGCCCCACAAGTTGTGCCATTCCCACCATTTTCCTCTTCCAACAAATCCAAATGCCCTGCAGCCCCTACTCTACCTGCTGCTGCAGAGAGGACTGACAGGTAGCTCTGGGGCAGGATTCTTCTTCCTACTGAAACCTTCCTCTTCTCTTTCCTCCTACACTTCAGCAAGCCTTGGTCCATAGTGGTGAACTTAACAAGCTCCATACCTCCTGGTGTGGTTAGCTCAACATATTGCACACCTCCTGAGCTGAATCTCTGCTCCTTTCCCCATTTTCTTCTACTTACACAAGCAATAATTCCCTTCTATCTCCCTCCTTTCTCTTCTGCCCCCTCCATTCCCTTCAGGGACAGGCCCAGAGAAAGCTACATCAAGTGTTTGTGATGTTTGTGTTTCACATCCAGTTCCAGTTTAAATATCCTCCTTGTGTGCATCTTCTCCTTGCCCTCCAAACACCTCACAGCTTCCCCTGGCTGTATCCTTTTATCCTAGCTGGATTTCAGTCTCAGGCTTCTACGCCATTAGCCAGGGTGATTTTAGCATCTACAGCAATCTGAAGAATGCTCAGCCTCCCCCTCCTTCAGCTTCTGCTCTGTGATGATGAGCTGGCATTTGTGATCATATTGTCAGCACTGTGGCCTTGTGTCTTCATCTGAGAAAGGCTATGACAGGCTAAAACAACAAGGGTAAGGCTACAGCTCAGATGTTACCATATTTCCCTTCAGGCCTTGATTTCTTTCTAGGCTAGGGGACCTTATTGTGGCCAGAAAAGTGATAGTAGCCTGATCAGGAGGGGAATGGCCGTGTCGATGAGGTTAAAGAGCCCAGTCTTTGCTAATGGGGCCTGGGGGGCAAAGCAGGACTTCAGCAACTGGGGAGAATACTTGGGACCATGTGGAGAAGCAGCAGCTGCAGTACTGCAATTGATGACAGCATCACAGGAGCATGTGCTTGTGTTAGAAACATGGAGGAGTGAGTGCTGGGCATGTCTGCAGAGCCTGCTTGCTGCTGCGGCGCGAGCCCTGGAACGCTCTGGCAGCTCACTTGCAGTTAATGTCACCCATAGTCCACACAGAGAGCAGTGAAACCCCTCAGCCTCCACCTCCTGCTTTACTCCTTACATCCCACATGGGCTCTGTAGTACAGCCTGGAGCAAGGATGGCAGAACATTCGGGGCTGCCCCTGCTGTCCCTTGCATCTCTCTGCCCTATGGCCTCCCTTGCCATTTGCCCCTGCACCACATCCCTTGTCCTGCAGGGAAGAAGGTGACATCCATATCCCCAGGAGAGCTTGTGCCAACGGAAGGCCAGCTCCTGGGCACCAACGGGCTTACAGGAACTCCTAGGAATCCCTTGAGGTGTCCGTGGGCTCAAAAATGAGCAACCCCAGCTTTTCTCTGAAACAAAAAGCAAGTTTGGTTGCCTTTGTCCATGCTAGGGACCCAAACACGTGAACTGAAGTAACCCATTTGCTAAGATTGAATGCATCTGGATGCGTCTGAGGTCATCTGGCCTCCACTTCTCTAGACAGAGGCTGGAGGGGGAGGAGAAGAGAGTTTGGGAAAGGTTCAGATAGGCAGAAACACAAACACACACATATTTTTAAGGAAATATGAGTCACTTGTGCTTCAAGTTTATTCCAAACATCAATTCCCAAACCTCTCCCACTCCTGCCACCAACCCTTGAGGCAGGCCCTGTGCAACTGGGTGTGAGAAATGGGGGGGAAAAAGGGATACATCTGTTGGGAGGAGGCCAAATGCTATTTTCCAACCTTCCCTGATGTGCCAAGGCCACCACACTTCTGAACTGCTCCCCTGAGTGCCCCTCCTACCGCCGCCGGAGTGGATGACCAAGCCCCTTTCTCTCTGCTGGGTGAGCGCCTGTGCCAGTTGCTCCACCAGCAGCCAGGGAGGGCATGCACGGTGAGGAGGAAGAGAAGGCAGAGGGAATGGCTCTCCTGCACGTCTCCTGGCCCTGCTGACACTGCTCCAGGCACGTCAGTCGCTGGTGTCAGGGGGAGCAGGCATTCTCCCTGTCAAGCCCACAGCCCTGCAGCCCTCATGCCTCACCCATGTGGTTGTCTCACCTCCTGCCTCTCTCATGGCTGCTGCCAGCTGACCCCAGCAGCCCTGCCTGCTCTGTGCCCCAGCCTGTGCCACACAGCCACTTCAGCTGGCCAGGGCAGCGACAAGTCAGCGCATGCGGGGCAGAGCTGCGGAGAAGCGCCTGTGCTTGCGTCCGAGGGGGAAGCTTTGGTGGCCGGGCCAGCAGCCACCTGCACCTGGGCGCCAGGACGCCAGCAGGGAAGCTCTTTTGCCATGGCTCCTGGCAAGGCAGACTCTGAAGTGCCGTGCTTGGCACTGGTGACTGCTCGCTGCTGCTGAGCTCAGAGTGCCTGTGCACCTGACAGCTCCCCTGGTAAGAGGCACGTCCCCCACCTTGAAGCGTGAGTGTTCCGAGGGCACCTCACCCACCGCCCTCAGGGCTGCACCTCTGGAGGAAGCAGCCTGCGGCACTGGCAGCAGACGCAGGTGTGCAGAGCCCATCTTTGTGGCCAGAGCCACAGCAAAGCTGCACTCAGCACTGAAGCTCTTATCAAGAGGAAGCCACAGCTGCTGGTTCAGCAGGAACCGGAGCTAGCCTCGAGCATAAAGGAGATCATTCTGCTTAAAGAGGCTTCCCCTTCGAAAGAAGCCTTCTGGCAGAACTGAAGCCCGGGTTGGAAACAATGTGTGGCTTTTGTTTTCTTTTGTTCCTTCACTTTCTTCCCTCCCTCGCCTTCACTCTTGGTGTTGGGGCTGGAAAGTTCCTGCCTTGCCAAACTAAACAAATTACATTGTCCAATTCAGAGGCTTAGGCGGTTCCTTTTATCATCATTGCCTTAGCACTCAGTGTTGAGAAAACAAAGCAGCGGCAAGCGAAGCGATCGCATACCCTGTCCTTGATGGCCATTGGCAAAGCAATCCAGGCAGTTGTTTCTCTTTAAAGCTGTTAAGTTTGCCTGGAAGTCATCCCTGGGCAAGCCTCCCCCCACGCAGACTCCGTGCCAGCAAGAAAAAAATAAACAAAGCCAAGCCCCTTCTTGCCATCCCTGCAGACCTCTCGGCTGCCCCTGGCAGCTCCTGAGCTCGGAGCTCTCCGCCCGCGCCGCCGGGCAGGGGCTGCTCCGGCCGTGCCGGAACGCAGACGCTCACTTACGGTACCTCTCGGCAAGCAGGAGATGAGCAGGAGCTGGAGGAGAGTGAGTGCCACATGTGTCCAGGGAGCTCGCTCCATGCTGCCCGGGCCCGCGCAGCGCTGCGACTGCTCGGCAGGGGAAAGCAGGCAAACAGCTTTTACTGGGACCTCACCAGCTCCGGGCTGCGAGGGATCTCGGGTTTCAGACCTCGGCTCGCTCCCATCCTCACCAGAGGGGAACTACCTTCAAGAGACTTCTCAGGCGTCCAGAAGCACGACGTCACCCCAAAGCTCTCCAACTGCTGCCTTAACCCTTTCTGGACCCTGGCAGCCCGGCCCTTTTCCGGTGGGTCGGTTGGCTCAGTGCTCAGCTCGGAGACACTGATTTTCCTCTCAGACAGAAAGATACTGTAAAGCGAGAAGAAAATGCAATGCAGATGCTTTGTCTGATCCATCCCAGTTGCCGTGGGTGGGCTGAAGTTAGAGACTCTCCAGAAGGAGGCACTTAGCACATGCTCCCCTTGGGCTTGCAAGCGCTGGCACATCACCAAGCGTTGCCCCTCAGGACCAGGGCTGGTATTGGCCTGGGGTCGGAGGCAGATTCCTGGCCCATGCCCCCCTGACCGGGCAAGCCTGGCTGAGTGACAGCCTTCCACTTTGTGACATGGTGAAAAGAGCCAAGCAGTCTGGTGGGGGGGCAGGTGAATGAATGGGTGAATGAATGAAGGAGGCATGCTAACAGTTCATTCCAGAGTGGATGAAGACCACAGGACACAAAGGTAATCACTTGGCAGACAGGGGCTTGAGCTAGTTAGAACCTTCTAACAGGGTCCACTTCCACCAGGAAGCGAAGCTCTGGCACAAGGGCAATGTTTTGCCAGAAGATACTGGTGCTGAGGAGATGTCCAGTCCATTTCATTTGAGTTCTACCTTTGTTCTGCCTTTTCTGCTGGTGCTTGCTGCTGGTTGTGACTGCTCCCCAGCCCACCTTTCACAGTTTTTTAACTAGTAGGTTTTTTTCACACATTTTTTCAGTGCTATCCAAAGGAAGTATTTCACAAGTCTAAGTCAGACTCTCTCCATTTTGTTTCTGCAGCAAGCTCTTCAAACTTACATATATTATGAGAGGGAAAAATCAAAATACTGGCATTTGCTTTGAGCAGAAACTTAAATATCTCCAAAAGCATTAACAAATAACTACAACTGTTTGTAAAGCTCTCAGGCATGTTGAGCAGCCTCAAAAATTTGAGAGCAGTGGCCAATGGTAAACCTTGAGTAGTTTACTGCACTGGAGAATCCATTACACCTTCAGGTGCCCTTTCACAGGTTAAATTCCTTTATCCAGGCATAACTGTAGGTCATCCTTGTCTGTCTACCAACCTACTGACTTCTAATTGTGAACAGTGCTTGTAGTGTCTGCACCTACCACATAAAACAACACTCTCCAGCCCCATATTTCATAGGAGTTCCTGTTGGGGAGGAATAAGAGCAGGCACCAGTACAGCTTAGGGGTTGCCCTACTGGAAAGCAGCTCCGTGAGGAAAGACCTTGGAGTCCTGGTGCTCCAGGGGACAGGGAGGTGCCCTTGTGGCCAAGAGGGCTGCTGATGTCCTGGGGTGCATCAAGAAAAGTGTGGCCAGTAGGGCTAGGGAGGTTCTTCTCCCTATCTGCTCTACCCTGCTGAGACCACACCTGGAGTTTTGGGCTCCCCAGTTCAGGAGACTGCTAGACCTGCCAGAAAGAGTCCAGCAGAGAGACACGAGGATGATAGGGGAACTTGAGCATCTCCCCTATGGAGAGAGACTGAGAGCCCTGGGGCTGTTTAGTCTGGAGAAGAGAAGACTGAGAGGAGATCTGATTGATGTCTATAAATATCTGAGGGGTGGGTGTCAAGTGGAGGGAGCCAAGCTCTTTTTGGGGGAAGCATAGTAATAAGACAAGGAGCAATAGATACAAACTGGAACAGAGAAGGTTTCACCTGAATGTGAGGAGATTGCATTGGTTTGGAAGTGGCCCTCCGAGGGCATCTTGTCCAACCTCCCTGCAGGCAACAGGGACACCTCCAACTAGAGCTGGCTTCTCAGGGCCACATCAGGCTTGACCTTGAGTGTCTTCAGAGACAGGGCCTCAACCACATCCCTGGGAAACCTGTCCCAGTGTTTCACCACTGTCTTTGTGAAGAACTTCCTCCTTGTGCCAGGGTTTGAAATTTGCCTTTCTCTGGAACTGGGCTGCAAAGCAGAGTGCTGCAGAAATGGATGCAATTATCAAGTTTGATTAGCCATTCCAAAGTACTGAGCAATGCATTTCAGCTTAGAGTAAAACAAGCCCTGTGATCATCAATAATTGATTACTGAGTGAATAATTCAGGCGTAATTAATATCACTAACTTGTACTCCTAATCACCTACCATCAGACCCAAGACATGAAAACACTGTGTGGTGCAGTCTGCCAGAGCAGAAGGAACAGCCCCATTTTATAGTGGAGAAAAACTGGTACACAGGGAGATGAGATCAGATGGTACCTTGAAGCAGTGGCAAGCCAAGAAGGGAACACGGTAACGTGGCCTTTGGTACTTGAAGCTCTGAACTGTCATGTTTGAGAGGACACAGTGAAGAATAAATCATGGAGTCACAGAATCACTGAGGCTGGAAAGGACCTTCAAGATCATCAAGTCCAACCAGAACCCAACTACCATGACCACTAAACTATATCCTGAATTACCACATCTACAGAACACCTCCAGGGATGGTGATTCTCCCTGGGCAGCCCATTCTCCCCAAAAGCCCACCAGGTGCTCCTCAAAGCAGAAAAAGTGAAAGAAGAATAAGGGCACGATGCAATAGAGGATTGCAGAGCAGAGCAGGCTAAAGATGAGCCAGCAGTGTGCCCAGGTGGCCAAGAGAGCCAATGGCATCCTGGCCTGCATCAGGAGCAGTGTGGCCAGCAGGACAAGGGAGGTTATTCTGCCCCTGTGCTCAGCACTGCTCAGGCCACACCTTGAGTGCTGTGTCTAGTTCTGGACTCCTCAATTCAAGACAGATGTTGAGGTGCTGGAAGGTGTCCAGAGAAGGGCGATGAAGCTGGAACACAAACCCTATGAGGAGAGGCTGAGGGAGCTGGCGGTGTGCAGCCTGCAGCAGAGGAAGAAAGTCCAACACAGAAACAGGGCACGGTGTGTAAGGGAATGATGCAGAAGGAGAAGGCTATGTGCTAAGTAGGCACATGATTCGTGTTAGGAGGAGACAAGAGAGGAAGGTGTGCCTCCCTGGGATGGACAGTTAACACGGGAACTGGTGGGGGGTTTTCTTACTGCACTTGTGTTCGGGGGTGTGGTGGGGAGGGTCAGAGTCAGGAGGACACACAGAGAATACCACCAGAGGTGAGTGGACAGCACAGGCACACGAGAGATCTCTGGCACAGCAAGAATTTCAGGGCCTTGTTTGCATACCTGATACCTACGTGTGAACTGAGTATAAATGGGACAGGATGCACGAAGTCAGTAGAGGACAGACGCCCCTCGTGCCCAGTGCTGCTTCCTTCCATTTTAACAGAGACACTTTATACTGTCTTTGGTACTGATTGGTTGTGCCTGAGATCATCTGCAACAGGTATGACACAGAAACAGCAGCAGCAGGAGAAGACAACACACAAAGATGATGCAGAAGGGTACAGTGAGGATGATGCAACAGAAGAAGAACCATTTCTCTCCAAGCCTAGCATATCCCCCCTAAAACCACCACATCCTCCTCAAAGCCCACTCTTGTTCTCCACAAGCTCACCACAGAATCAGAGAGTCATTTAAATCAGTCTGGACTTAGACCAGGATCACTGCTGTGGAGCCAGGAAGAATTTTTGTCCTTTGCAACTGCAGTGAACTTTTTCTTTCCTCTCATTTCCACAGACTGCTGCAATCTCTTGTTTCTGTTACTGGATTGTTACCAGAAAACTTTCTTCTTTGGTGAATTCTGTTCAGCTGGTTCCATCACAAATGGCCCTGATGATTTTCCAAAGGCCCAGTGGTTCTGCCAGAAAGAAATCTGTGATTTTCAGTTACTCATTTCCACTGCTACAGACTGGATGCCTTCACAGGACATCCTTCTTACAAGAACATTTGGAGCTCACTTCTCTCTCTTCTCACAAGCAAGATTCCACTGAAAGTTGTGGACTCTTCTGCCAAAGAACGGGTTGAAATCATCTGAGCTCAAGCATGCTCTCAGCAGGGTGATTGCCCAGTAATACCCACCCCACTCAAACAACATCCGAAGAAGCTATTTGAAAGGCATTGCAAAAGAAAATGGATCCACTGAAAGGCTGGAAAGGGCTTGTACCTCAGAGGGGGAATGAAGTTCAAATGAAACTCAGACCTGGGCTGCTAAGCGTAGCAGCAAGAGCACTGAATGAAAGACTGCACTGAGGTTTCATCCCTCCCCTCACAGGGCACTGTCAAATAAGGGGTGCATTTAGAGGAAGGATTATAATGTTCTTATCTGTACAACATAGCTTTTGAAAGACATCCTGACCTTAGAGCAATATCTGAGGACTATTTTATGTATCCAAGGGTATTAGGACTATTATTTGTCCTTTGGGATTCAGGTTCAGCTTGGAGAAGAGAAGGCTTCAGGCACACGTAACAGCAGCCTGCCAGGACCTGAAGGGGCTACAGGAAGGCTGCAGAGGGACTGTTTGCAAAGGCCTGCAGGGACAGGATGAGGGCAATGGTTTGAAAGGAGAGCAGAGCAGATTGAGATTAGATGTAAGGAACAAATTCTGTACCAGGAAGGTGCTGGAGCTCTGCAACAGGCTGCCCAGGGAAGGAGTTGAGACTCCATGACTGGAGATGTTCAAGGTGAGGCTGGACAGGAATCTGGGCAACCTGCTCTAGTGGATGATGTCCCTGTTGAGTGCAGGGAGTTTTGACTGGATGACCTTTGGAGGTTCCTTCCAACCCAGACCACTCTGTGCTTCTATGAACATACTCAAGTAGAAAATCAAGCATCTTTCCACCACAAAAGCTGTGGCTGGGCCCTCACATGCTTAAGCAATCCTTCTCCCAGCTCACAATGGGAAGTGCTAGAAGGGTTCTTTCTAGGGTATTTACAAAGTTTTAATGATGGCAAACCAGAGCAGGAACTCTGAGTGTGCTGAACCTCAGGATGGACATGGGAGCCACCCTGCCTCATGGGCTGTGCTAAAAGAGCATTGAGTACTGTGAGATTTTCTCTCACAGGTTTGGTCCTGTCCATGGTTTTATTGTTTGCATTGGGTCATTATTTTCTTCCCTGTGAAGAATCTCTTGGCCACTGGCATTTCTTTTGGCTTTCTCTGCATGCACTCTTAATTTGAGACAGTTTGATTCAAAGCCACTAAAGTGAAAGTCAAGACCATCACCAGGTTCAGTGCCCTTCAGAGCAGGCACAGAAGTATCTTATGGATTAGCTGATACAAATATTGTCTGAAATCTAAGGCCATGTCTATGCTACAGTTTGGCTTACCTCTTGATTGGCCTGGGCATAGATGGTCCTAGAGATGATGGAAATCACTCAGTGGTCATAGTAGATGGGTTATGGTTGGACTCGATGATCTTTAAGTCTTTTCCAACCTGTGGTTCTATGCAGTGTTGCTGCAGATGTAGCCCAGGCCATGCCTGGAAGTCCACCCTGTGACAGATAGGCAGTTCACCTCCTGCAGCAGTTCTGGGCCCATCCTGTACAGGCAATATAGAGGTGGTCAATATGAGTGCACCACTTCAGATAACGCCATCATCTAGGTCCCTGTGACTGCAGGCAAAATGGGAATTCAAGAGAGTATTTCTTCCTGTTTTAAATCATTTTCCCACACACTATCCAAAGCAAACACTAAGAAGAAATCTCTTGTGTGCAATGTTTATGTCACAGCTATCTAAAGTTGGCTTTCCTGTGCCCTCAGAAGTGACCAGCGTCAAAGACAGGAGCACGACTGAGCGCATCCAGCCGAGGGAAGTCTCCAGCTCTGAGGATAATCCTCTTGATGTCCTCTGCTGTGCTTTCCAAAGGGTTTGGAACGTTAAGGTTTCTAAGCTGTGCATCTTTCCTGAAGCACCCAGTAGGCACAATTAGCTCAGAACAGTGGTGTCTCCAGGCTGAAGCCAACACCAGCACCTTAAAATGTTTAATTGTATTCCACATGCAGCTTTTAGCTCTCTGCTCTAGACACACAACTGTCAGACATGCTGCTAGGAATAAGAGATCTTAGGCAGACCTCTTATTCACAGCACTCAATGACCCACTTAATGGGGTTGACGTGCAGGGTGGAACATCACAAGGCATAACTGGGAGAGGCAGCAGTCACTTCCCTCTCCATAACACAGGGCCCTTCTGCTCTTTCCATGGGTCAGAGGGAAAATTGCTTGTCCTGCCCCAGCTTCTGTTCCTGATCTAAGGTGTCATTCAGCCAGCACCCCTCAGTCCTCATCTCCAGCGTTTTGTACTCTTTCATGGCTCCCATGTCAGACACGAAGGTAGCATTCATGTCACCAAATGCCACAGGAAGGACATGGACCTGATGGAAAGGCTCCAGAAGAGGCCACAAAGATGATCAGAGGGCTGGAGCAGCTCTGCTAGGAGGACAGGCTGAGAGCTGGGGGACTTCAGCTTGGAGAAGAGAAGTGTGCTAGTTTGAAGCTAGCTAGAACATTTTGGTGAGAAGGATTAGATCACAGGCTGTGAAAAGAAAAACAGGGTGATGTCTACTTCACTCATAGGCTTGCTGAGATGTATAAGAACAAGAATCCAAACATAGATAAGGGAGTCTGCTTCTGCTGGGGAGCTCAGAGCTGCATTTTTTTCTCTCTCTCACCTCTCTGCCATCTCTCTGACTAATCCACTTTGCTTCCTAACACCCTGGCCGAACCTCCATTCTTCCTTGGGACTGGGGTAAGGTTGAGAGGGGTGGCAGAAGGTGGAAAGGCAGTTGGGAGCCCCTCCTGGGGACTCAGGTCTCTGGGAGGGGAGTTGTGCTTCTGCATTACCTTTTACCCTGTCTATTTCTGTATCTAACTGTACATACTGTAACTATCTGCCTGTGTATTGAGCTAAGCTGTAAATATAAGCTTCATTCAAATTTCCAGAGCTGGCTGAGTCTAGTCTGGGTGATTTCCAAAGGGGGGGGGGGGGGCAAGGTAACACCTAAACCGTCACAAGAAGGCTCCAGGCAGAGCTAAGAGCAGCCTGCCAGGACCTGAAGGGGCTACAAGAAGGCTGCAGAGGGACTGTTTGCAAAGGCCTGCAGGGATGGGATGAGGGCAGTGGTTTGACATGAGAACAGAGCAGATTGAGACTGGATGTGAGAAACAGGTTTTGAACCAGGAGGATGCTGGAACACTGCAACAGGTTGCCCGGGGAAGGAGTTGAGGCCCCATGCCTGGAGGTGTTCAAGGTGAGGCTGGCCAAGGCTGTGAGCAAGCTGCTGCAGTGGAGGATGTCCCTGCTGAGTGCAGGGGGTTGGACTGGACAGACTCTGGAGGTCCCTTCCAACCCAAGCCTCTCTGTGATTCTGTGTTAGGTTGTTGCAGATGTGAGGTGCTTTAGGTGCTCTTTGTTACAAAGTGAGAGAAGTAGAAACTTCTGCTCTGTCAGTAATAAAATCCCCAGGAGGGTCAGTTTTCTGTTCTTCCCCATGCACTGGGAAGGAGTTTTAGAAGGCTGCCTTTGCTGTAAATGTTGGCATTGAGAGTGGCTGTGGTTAGGTAAGGCTAACCCAGACCCTGTCTGATAACTTATGTGAGGACTGGATGCCATATAAAAATGTGAAATGCCATATTGACTTCATCTGCACAACTGCCTTTCACAGCTGGATTGTGCTGCCTCAGGTTCTCATTCATCATGAATATCATCTGCTTCTGCAGGGTACAGAGGCCACAGGGGTGGCAGGCAGCACCAGGCAAGGCTCTGCCCCTCAGCAAACCCTTCTGTGTTGTTCCAGACAGCACAAGTGAGCTGCTTTAAAAGTTTTCTGCTTTTCTCGGCCCCTGGAAGCCACATGAGACACAGTGGGAACAAAGAGATGGCAGCACTGAGATGTGGAAGACAGATCTGTGCTTAGCTATCTGGAGTGCTTTTAACATTGCATCATCCCCCTCCTCCACGTGAGCACAGCTGAGGTGGAGCCACTGCTTGCTTTTACAGTCCTTCCCTTTGAAGTATGACATGTCAGCTGCAAAGAGGAGGAAAGCAGTAGGATGCCTTAGTAAATTGCACTCCAAAGGAAGGTGGGCAGAGTTCTTTTTTTCCCTCTGTACATAGGCATGACATAAACAGGTCAGTCTTTGTCGGAATCCTTTGTAAGGTCAGAGTGCTCAGTATGACTAACTGAAGATGAAGTCTGGCAGGCCATACCTTCAGAAAGTGATCTCATCATGTTTGGTAGTGTGGGGAGTGAAACAAAGAAGCTGGCTGAAAGTGGATTGCTTGGGCAGATGCTGTAGCTGCTCCATGGAAAGCTCATCAGAATGAGGCATCCAGCTTTTCCCACCTTGTCCAGAAGCTTTCCTTTCACAACATTTGTGCCTGAGTGATCCTAGATGACTTCTATTACTGGATGGCTCTTGCAGTGCACTTCAGGACTGACCTCGTTAATTCGTTACTGGAGTACAAACTGCTCCACCAAAAAGCCTCATTCCTCAATGCTTGCTTTTCTTTTAGGCCCAGGGTTCATAGGACTGTTGGAATATTGCCATTAAGCACAGCCAGGCCAGGCAAGACTGAGTCTCCTCTATGAATAGTGTTCTGCCTCCAGAGCAGGACCAGATGAGCTGACTGGGATAACCTGCTCCTGCTCTGTCCTGTTCTCCATGAATAAAGGCTAACTCAATGCCTGAGGTGTTTATGGCTTAGCAACTATACTTCTCACCTCTTGCTACCTACACATGTCTAATGCCCTTTCAGGCTTGCTCAGGCTTTGCTCCCAGAGGCACACTGTGGGAACAATCAGTTATCTAACCAGGAACATGGCACCAAGAATCATTTTTCTGGTCAGACTTGAACTGGCCACCTTCTGGTACCTACAGACCAAGGCAAACATGAATTACCCCTCTCTAACATCTTGATTCAGCAGATTACCCCTTCTGGTCCTCCTGGTTTTTCCAGTTACTACCAAGACACCAGTTCCATGTCATCCCTGCCTCTCTCCTCTTCCTCTCCATCCTCTGGCCCTACAACATCAGTTTGACAGGCAGTGAGAGGGATGAGGTGAGCATCCCACAGGGGCCATCCTGCTGACTAGATCAAAGCACTGCATCCGTCTCTTGCTCACTCTCCTCTGTCCACGTGTGCTGGCTTGTCAAGATGCAGCTGCTGCTGCAACCACCACCTCTTTGGCCTGGCCTGACCAGGGCTGACAGCTAGCCCACAGCTGAGGAGTGCAGGGATAACTTAACTCTTCTAATGCTTGCATTGTGTTGCCTGCTTCCCTGGACCTCTCCTTGGCTATGCTTGAGACCTTTGCAGGTTGCCTGTAGACATTCCTTACTCTGGATCAGCTTAGCCTGATGCTGCCTGCTGCAGTTGCTGGGTCTCAGCTCACTCCTCTTAATGTGTATAAAATACATATCTGAAACTACACATACGGCTTCACATGCAGGCAGGACAGCTCTCTGCACCTGTGTTGTCAGCTATGAGAAAACCTCATTCATTCCTGCTCTTTCTTGCCACCTCTCAGACAGTTTTGACCTGTATACTTTGTGTCTTGGCCACAGTGGCTTGCATCTATTTGTGTCCTTCTCTAAGACAGCACAGAAGGGACTACAAGGAAGTCCACCTGAGCCATGGCAACCAGCTCCCCTCTATCTGTTGCTTTACTCTCACATAAATCCACTGGATTTCTCTCTTGCTGTGTCCATTGCTATTGAGAGCCAAGAGCTCCTTGTGGTGCTGCCACAGCTACCACTGTCCTCATCTGCTGCAGCCTCAGGTGGTTCCTAACGCAATTCTGGCTTCACCTCCATACTTTTCCAGAAGTGCATCCCACTGCCAAGTATACCTGCAGCCCTGTTGGTACAAGCAGTGCTGATTTTACCACAGCATCCATGGTTGGTTTGTATGGCTTCAGAGGATCACAGGATGTGAGGGTTTGGAAAGGACCTCGTGGAGATCTTCCAGTCCAGCCCCCCTGCTAGAGCAGGACCAGAGAATCCAGCATAGGTGGCACAGGAACACATCCAGACAGGGCTGGAAAGTCTGCAGAGAAGGAGACTCCACAACCTCTCTGGGCAGCCTGTGCCACTGCTCTGTCACCCTTAAAGCAAAGAAGTTCTCCCTCACATTGAGGTGGAACCTCCTGTGCTGCAGTTTCCATCCCTTGTCCTATGGCAGAGCACAAGTGAGCAGAGACTGTCCCTGTGCCTTCCTTCCTGACCCTCAGCCTTCAGATATTTATAGACATTGCTCAGCTCCCCTCTCAGCCTTCTCCTCTCCAGACTAAAGAGCCCTAGATCATTCAGCCTCTCCTCCTAATGCAGTGCTCCAGTCCCTTCAGCATCCTTGTAGCCCTCTCCTGTAGATCCCTGTTCCCCTTGAACTGGGGAGCCCAAAACTGGTTGCAATATTCCAGGTGCCTCAAGCTCCTGTTGCCCATATGCTGAAATCCGCAGGCTTTGGGTCCTGCCATGACATTGCCACCGGGTGCCTGGCATTTCTGCACCAGAATTACTGCTTCTGCTACGAACAAGCAATAGCAGCACTGCTCTCACTAAAGAGTGACTCATCCTTCTGTAGAGGTTTGGCAATGTGATAAAGGGCAAATGTTCAGGAGAAGGGAATATTTTCCCAGTGTTAGTAAAACATTCAACAAAATAAATAGGAACTCCCTGGAGATCACAGGCAAAGAACTAATCTAATTTCAGCCTCAGCAGAAACACATCTTTGGTTTTTATTCTTCATGGTTAGGCAGAATGAGGGATGTATTTATGGAAGATCACTCTCTAGAGAGTGTCTTTCCCACAAAGGGCAGGCACTTACCTTTTTTGGACTCTTCTGACTCTTCAGAAACACCCCAGGGGTGCTCTGAGTATCAGTTGCCAGATGGTTACTCGGTCTGGAGCGCAGCCTTGGGCACGCATTATCAGAGAGATTCCTCTGGCCTTGCAAACTGCTTTTGATTTGCCAATCCCATCTTTGGTGTAAAATAGCTTTCAACTGCTGCAGTGCAGGGGCTGGGCCAGCAAGACAGCAAACTCCATGGCCTCTTCTGCTAGCAGCTTTACTCGAGGCAGAAACCCTGCCTTGGAGCAGGAGCTTCAGTCCCAAGCAGGAACCTTGGCTTCCAGAACTTCTCTGCCATGGAAAGTAAGCCTGTGGGCATTTCTGCAAGTGCCTACCAGAAAGGGAAGGTGTCAGTCGTTAAACTTCCCTGACAGACTGCCTGAGAGAAACATTCTGAGAGGATGGGCTGGCTACCAGCATTCGTTAGCTCCTCCGACTTCTCTGCAAGGGAGAGAGGGGAAGCAAAAGGACCAGATGGGGATGGGCAGCATATAACTGAGGAATTCACCAAGAACAGGAAATTTTACCAGGTGAGGGGATCAAACAGATGTTGTCACAGCAAAAAAGTCTTCTCCTAGTAGGTAGTCAAAGCAAGCTCTGCTGTACCAAGAAAAGAGTGAGAGGGAGCAACACCACGAGTGAAGCGCAAAGTGATTTTCAGTTGCTGTTCAAGTCAAGTGCCTGTCACAGAAAACCGAAGGACAGGCTGCAACATCTTCAGCAACCACAGCTGGTGTACCACCCTGAGGTGATGAACTGTCATACCTGGTTTCAACTGACCTGTCAAATGTGAGGCTTAAAAAGGCTTCAGATAATGTTTCCAGAAGTGTAATTGCCTCCTATTCCTGGCCAAAGGGATTAGCCACTGGCGGGTTGCTCCGTCGCTTTTTCCTCTCCTAGCTCAGCTTTTTGAACATATTATCCACGTGTGCTAGAGGGAAAGAACATGATTAAAATCACACAGCCAGCAATCTGGCACGGCTCACAGGAGGAGGAAAATTATTGATTAAGCCAAGTGATACAGCTGGAAAAAACATGCAAGCTGAATTTCAAGCACACAAGCATGAGCGAGCGATGAAGCTCATCAGCTTGCCCCAGCCAATTGGCCTAAATATTCTGGGAGCAAGAAGGCCCACTGAAGCATCCCCAACACCCCACCTTATCAGCTGGCACAGCCTTGGGTGAAAAGCACCTTGTTATTATCCAGCTGCCTTGAAACTGCTCTTAATTCAAGCCAGGACAAGATCAGCCACAAATGACAGTGTGCTACAGGTAAAGGTGAAGCAATGCAAGGAAAAATGTTTGGGATCCCTTTGCACTCCCTTTTAGACTCTCCTGCCCTTTCCCTCTGCCCATTCCCCATGCTCACCTGGCAGGGCTGCTCTCTGTCCATGTGCCTTTCACCTCAGCCCTAACCCACAGGAGGACTTGGCTGAACCAGTCCTGACAGCTCTCATGGCTGGTCTCACCTTGAAGCCTTCAGGGGATGCAGCGTAGATGTGATCCCTCTCTCTGAAACTAGTTTATTGCTTTTCTATGCAGGAAGGAGCCTGATCACTCTTGGTGCTCATCTTGGCAAGACCACACTTCAAACACTGGATCTGTGATACCTGTTGGGGCATTTTTTTGCCTTCTGATGGAGTGGCTGGAGGGAGATGTTACTGGTCTGGTAGTTTGGCTGCCCAGGGAGGTGGTGGAGTCACCATGTTCAAGAAAAGCCTGGGTGGGGCACTTAGTGCCATGGTCTAGCTGATTGGATAGGGCTGGGTGATAGCTTGGACTGGGTGAGCTGGGAGGTCTCTTCTGACTTGGTTGATTCCATGATTCCAGTTCTGGGCTCCCCAGTTCCAGAGAGACAAAGATCTGCTGGAGAGAGTCTAAAGGAGAGACACAATGACTGGAGGGCTGGGACATCTCTGCTGTGAAGAGAGACTGAGAACCCTGAGGCTGTTTAATGTGGAGAGAAGGCTGAGAGGGGATTTGATCAATGTCTATAAATACCTGAGGGGTGGGGGTCAGGATGAAGGTGCCAGGCTCTGTTTGGTGGTGCCCAGTGACAGGACAAGGAACAACAGATACAAGCTGGAACCCAGGAGGTTCCATCTCAGCATAAGAAGACACTTCTGTGAGGGTGCTGGAGCCCTGGAGCAGGCTGTCCAGAGAGGCTGTGGAGTCTCCCTTCTCTGAAGACCTTCAAAACCCACCTGGATGTGTTCCTGGGTGACCTGCTCTGGGTGCTCCTGCTCTGGCAGCGGGGGTGGACTGGATGGTCTCTGGAGGTCCCTTCTGACACCTAACATTCTGTGATGCTGTGATTCTTCATTAAAATATGGGTTGCTTGACTTTCTTGGGGGGAAGGTGTTATTTTCCACCCTTTTCTGACCACTTGCCTGTGTGTTAGGCTTCCTTCCAGGTCTTCCTGCTGCCACACCCCATGCCTCTGCGTTCGTGGCCTGACTGTGAACCCCACAGATGACAACAATCTCTGTCTTAGCAAGCGTGCTGGGTGCTAGCAGCTCCTCGGAGTGACTCTGTGCATCTCCCGGCTGGGCTCTGCCTGCACGCAGACACAAAGGTATTTAACCCCTTCGTGGCAATCCTGCATTCAGGGTTGCTGACAGCAAGTGTCTTTCTTCTGAACACACTGGTGTAAGCATCTCTCCCTCGTGGTTCCTAACAGTTAATGAATGCTTCCTAGCAGCTCTGGACAAGGAGGTGGAGGCTGGATCTCATCTTTTGACTTGAGGGGCTGAGATAGATGTGCTGACAGAGGGAGATCAGGAGTGGAGTTGCTTCTGTGACTCAGTATGAGATGCTTACTTTGGTCACTTTTAAATCCCAGCATTTCTTCTAACAGTATCAGAGCAGGCTCCTGTTGGCTGCTGTTAGTGGTATTAGTGCTCACCCTCCTGCTGCTCAGATGTTGGGGTGGCAAGTAAAGCACCTTGAAAAGTCAAATGTAAATAGTTGAAAAGCTCAGCTTAAGGAATCCAGGCGAGATGTTTGGGTCTTCTGTGTGACTCTAAACCACAGCTGTGGATGAAATGTGCAGAATTCTACTTCTCCGAGAGGAAG
This sequence comes from Pogoniulus pusillus, assembly GCF_015220805.1. Taxonomy (NCBI): domain Eukaryota; kingdom Metazoa; phylum Chordata; class Aves; order Piciformes; family Lybiidae; genus Pogoniulus; species Pogoniulus pusillus. The sequence goes on from NC_087264.1 coordinate 53,132,234, forward strand.
GCAGCCACCCCCCACCCTCCTTCTCTTCTACTCCAGGATTGAATTCTCCACAACCCTGCTAATTTCTGCAGGGCCTCACTACTTCCCACCCTCACTAAAACACCATGAGGCAGTACTGAGCAAAGCTTTCCCTTTGTGTCATCCGGTGCAAGCCCTGCAAAGAGTTGTGTGGATGACGTGCCTCTGTTTAGGACTTTTGGTGCTCCCAGAGGCCACTCCTCTCTGAGCAGCTGTGAGTTTGCTTCTGCTTCATTGCTGTAAACATCCTGGGATGTTTCAAGGACAGAATCAGTTGGAAGGTGGACTTCTCAAGTCTGAGGGGCAGACACACAGCTGGGCTGCTTGCCACTTGGTGACTTTCCAGTCAGAAACTTCTGCCTTCCTTGGGCTCTTCTCTGGCGTTTCCTGAGCTACAAGAAGCAGAAAAAGGTGAAATGGCAAAAGGAAGTGGAGGGTGAGTCTGCACTCTTCTGGTTCCATGTTGGGGCAGATAAGAAGGCCTGAATAGTGGGACTTTCTCCATCCCCCTGCTAATTTTGTTTCCAACCTTTGAAGCTTCAGGAAGGTGTAGGCTCCCCTTCACTGCCCTTCCTTCTGAAGCTGCTGGATTTCTCTGATACTGGCTGTCGAGAGGAGACTGAGATGAGTCTTTAGCAAACTGCTACTTATTTTTCTCCAGCACTAAAGATGTGCTAACAAACCCCAGCATTCTAAACACCCAACACAGAACTTACTTCCTCTCTCAGCTATTTCTGCTGTCCATTTCTCATGTTAGTTATCAGGCTGTCCATGGAGTCTATCAGGAAAAACAGTAGAGGCAAGATCTGAATTTTTCATATATGAAGTATCTTCTGAGAAGGTCTCTGAAAATGTCTGTAACATAACAACTCTTTCAGGCTCTGTTTGTAGTTAAAAAATTAAAGACATGGACCCATATGTGCCTCTTTTGACATCTGCAAAAGCCAGCAAATATCACTGAATGTATCTCAAAGAAGCTCACTTCATCTCCTGCCAGGCCCAGGATGGCCTGACAGTCCATGGCCATCACTTCTGAGCTCTGGCACCAATGGCAGTCACTCACTGCAGTGCAAGAGCCAGCAAGCAGAGTGCTGGAGTCTTGCACTTGGGTCCAAACAACCCCATGAACACTCCAGGCTTGGTGAGGAGTGAATGGAATCTCCCTGTTACAGAAAAACCTGAGGGTGTTGGTTGACAACCAGCTGAACATAAGCCACTGAGTGCCCAGGTGGCTAAGAATGCCACCAGCATCCTGGCATGGATCAGCAATGGTGTGGCCAGCAGAAGCAGGGCAGGGATTGTCCTCTTGTACTCAGCTCTGGTGAGGTCACACCTTGAGTACTGGATTCTGTTTTGGGGCCCTCACTCCAAGAAGGACATTGAGGGACCAGAGCAGGTCCAGAGAAGGGCAACAAAGCTGGGAAAGGGCCTGGAGAATGGGGCTGGTGAGGAGCAGCTGAGGGACCTGGAGTTGTTTAGCCTGGAGAAAAGGAGGCTGAGAGATCTTCTGACTTTCTACAGCTCCCTTAAAGGATCCTGAAGCCAGGTGAGGTTAGGTCTTTTCTCTCTAGTAATAAGTGCTAGGACAAGAGGAAACAGTCTCAAGTTGCACCAGGAAAGGACACTGGAAGAAACTTCTTCCCTGAAAGGGTTGTCAAAGCCTGGCACAGGCTGCCCAGGGAGATGGTTGAATCCCCAGCTCTGGAGGTGTGTCAGAGGCAGAGATATGCTGCTGAGAGGCATAGTTTAGCCTCAGCCTTGGTAGAGTTAGAGACTGGTTGGATTGGGTGATCCTAAAGGTGTTTTCCAGACAAGGGGGCTGTGCTGTTGCATTGGTGAGAGAGGGGGGGTTTGTGTGGTGCAGTGTGGTGGGTGCCACACAAACATCTCACACCACACACATCTCACACCAGCCCTCCCTCACTCAGAAGCCTCATTCTGCAGGATGTTGGAGGTGCACGCAGCAGAGGTTTCTTGCCCAGGTGGGTTATGATATTTCTAATGCAGACACTTCACAGCTTGAAGACACAGCAAAAGGGGAAGCCTTGTAAAGGATCTTAAGGGAAGGTTGCAAACACATTAAATGCAGATCTGCTGAGCTGAAGCCTCTGTCCCAACTTCAAAAGCTCCTGCCTCCCAGTGACCTCTTCCAGAATACTTTTTTGCCTATCTCTCCTCTCCAGATGTTTGCTGGAAACTGCTGTGCCATGAAGGTCCAGATCAAAATGTCTTTGATTCAGAAATGAAAGGAATGAGGGAAAACCTCCTTTGGGCTATTTTGGATAGAACTCAGAAGGTCTGCACATGGAAATTATTTGTTTGCCAGGGATTTTGGGGGTGAAGTGCTGTCACTAGGAGCAGGATAAACTGTGGTAAACTCCACCATATCCTGCACACATCCATCATTTTCAAGAGGGAGCTGTTGGTTAGCACAGAGTCAGATGTCAGTGGAGAAGAATCTCTGCTCTTCAGGGAAGGGAGGATCTCCTGGCGGCTCAGGAGCGGCTGGCTTGGCAGCAGAGCTCCGCCACCTCCCGTCCCTGGGTGAACGAATCACACAGACTTGCTCCCTCCTTCGTGTCTGCAGCACAGGACTGGAAAGGAAGCTCTGAGAAACAGGATAATGGGAGGAGAGCTCAGTTTCCACATGTAATGTCAGCTGAGTGGCCAAAGGGATTCTGATGGAAGCCAGCAGCCTGGAGCAGGACACTGCCTGCCTGTCTACCTCTACATCCCCGGCTGTTTGGGGGCATTGGATCCCAGCTTCTCATCCCACCACAGTATGAAATGCTGGTATCTCACACTCCCTAATTTCCAGCACTGAAATCAATGCTCACCCTGTATCTTTAAGCCCTGTTTGTTGCTCCTTTTGTTGCCATAGCATTTAGTGTTTCCATGTTGGAGATTTCCCTTTACTTTTTTTTCCAGACATTACCCCATCAACACAGTTCCAGACCTGGGATTCCAGCCACTTTTGGCTAAAGGGAAACTCATTTTTGTTGGCATAAAAATATTGAGCCCTGTAAATGCCTGTGGCTCAGATTTAAGTCCTTGTGTCTATGAACAGCAGCACAGCTGAGAGTGAATGAGAGAGGAGAGGAAGAATCAAATAGACCCCTGTGCATCTTGTCTGAGCCAACCTGTCTTCTCAAGGACAAGAAGAGGAAAGAGTCTTTGCCATCCTCTGGCACAGCAGCAAACCTTTTTGGTTTTAGTGTGAAAGATGCTTGCCTCCAGGTTCTGCCTGCAAGAGAGATGGCCAAGGCTAGTGTGCCCCACCATGTATAAGGGCCTGATGTGAGCCATAGCTGAGACGAAGCGTTGCCCACTCTAAGTATGATGACCCAAAGAGAGAAGAGATTGCTCTGTTTGGGTCTGATCCAAAATCCAAGGCAGTAATAACTCAGCCAGCCCTTTCAGAGGTGTCAGTCCATGATTAACCCCAGCTTATCACTCAGGTGTTTGCTGGCATGCAGGGGCCATGGAAGGAAGTGTGACATCAGAGACCTCCTTTGCTACACCCCACCTAGGCAGCCTGCAGAAAAGTCAAGTCTGCTCTCTGCAGCCAGGGATGAGTGAGGTTAAAGGTCCCTCAAGGGACCAGAAGTGGCCAGTGTTTGGAGGAGAGAGAAGCTGAGTCTTTTGAAGTGAACTGTCTTCTGCTGAATGCTAGAGTTCAGAGAGAAATTTTGGAGCAGTGCTCCTTCCCATGCTGCACTCCTCCAGCATCTGCAAACCCTGAGAAAACAGTGATGTGGAGAAGACCAGGCACAGATCCCACTTATTAATGCTGTCCTGGAATCACTACACTGGTCTTCTGTTTGGATATTTAGAATCAGAGACCTGTGACCTCCAAGACCATTCAGTCCAACCATCAAACCAGCACCACCATGGCCATTAAACCATGGCCCCAAGTGCCATGGCCACACCTTTCTTGAACACTTCCAGGGACAGTGACTCTATCACCTCCCTGGGCAGCCTGTTCCAACTCCTGACCACTGTGGCAGGAAGAAACTCTTTCCTGACATCCAATCCAACCCTCCCCTGGCACAATTTCATGCCATTTCCTCTTGTTCCATCACCTGATACTAGAGAGAAGAGACCAACCCCTGCCTCGTTCAGACCTGCCTTCAGGGAGCTGCAGAGAGCAATAAGGTCTCCCCTCAGCCTCCTCTTTTCCAGACTAAACACCCCCAGGTCCCTCAGCTGCTTCTCACCAGCCCAATTCTCCAGACCCTTCCCCAGCTTCGCAGCTCTGCACAAGGGCCCTGCTCTTAGTAAAGCATCTGCTGCTCGGGGGATGGAAAACAGGAGCCAAGCACAAAGTCCCACTGCCATGAAGCTGTTTCTGGTGGCACTGTTGGCACTGCTCTCTGCAGCTCGCCGCTGCTGACCCACCTTGGCACACCAATTATTTATGCCGCATGAAGCATCAATCAGCTCCACTGCGGCGCAGATTGAAAGAAGAAGATAAAGTACTCAAGGGAATATGCACAAAGGTTCAACTAGCTCTAGTAGCTGCCACTGCTAATTATCAACATTATACATTTCACTGAGTTACATTAAAACAAGAAAGCGAATTCAGCTACTGGATTGTGTCAGACTGGTTGGGAAAGCTCTTTTCCAACCCAAATGATTCTGGAATTCTATGGTGAGAACATAGCAAAAGCAGCAGTGCCTGCTAGTAATGTCTCAGGAAATTACATCTCAACAGTGGGGGAAATTAAATGAGATGGAAAGTAAAATTGTGAAGCAAATCCAAACCTTTTTAACAGTGCTGTTCATATTCTGAAGGCTTTCCTTCGGTCAAATTCTGTTCACAAGCCTCATGGGTTTTGAGGAGAAGCAAACCCCAGAACCTTCCTGCCACTTTTCTTGAGCCCCAAATGGGAAGTGTGGTGTCCAGTTCAAGCAGTTTTCCAGGTTTCTACCCACTTTTGGGTGAATTCTCGTGGGTGATGCTGCTGCAGAGGGAAAACCCCTGAAAGAAAGCAATGTCAGTAAAGTGCTTGTTGGCCATGCTGCTCTGGCTTATTTTTGTGCTGCTACAAGCAGCTATGTCTAACAACTCCTTTCTTTGGGGGTTTTGTTTGTTTGTCTTCAATACATGAAAGGAAAAATATTTCTAGCAAGAGGGAATCTAGCAACATCCTCAGAGTGGAAGTCTCTCATTTGGACTTTCTCTTGAAAGGCCAGGAGAAAAGAGGGCTACTGACAGCAGCAAGAGTGAGCAAGTTAGATAAAGCAGGGTCAGGGGAGTAGATGTTGATCAGCTGTGCTGATCTTCAGCAGTCAGGAGTCCCCAACCTGCCTGCCAGAGTGCTATATAAGCACCCAGATACTTGCTGCAGCAGCAGTGAAGAGCCACTGCTCTGAAGAAGCACAGGCAAGTGTCCTGGCTCTGCCCGAGAGACTCCTCATCGGGGGGGGTGAGTTCTGCCGTGGCACAAAGCAGCCCCACAGTGGAGCAAGGTTTACAGGCTCCTTGTTGGGCAGCCCAAACAAGGGCTGACAGACAGCATCTGACCTTCCCAGGAGGTCCCCAGCCAGGAGTCCTTACCTGAACAGCTCACAGCACACTGCCTCTGGCTTTGCCAGTGTCCCTGGTGAAGTCCACTCAACTGGCCAAGGAGGAACACAAGAGACTTAAGTGAGGCAATCTCCCAGTCTGACTCAGCAATGGTGTGGCCAGTGCGACCAGGTGGACACTGGTGAGGCCACATATTGACTACTGGGCCCAGTTTTGGAGATTGAGGGGCTGGAGTAGGTCCAGAAAAGGACAAGGAAGCTGGAGGAGGGTCAGGAGGACAGGGCTGGGAAGGAGCAGCTGAGGGAACTGGGGGTGTTTAGTGTGGAGAAGAGGAGGCTGAGGGGAGACCTCACAGCTCTCTACAGCTCCCTGACAGGAGCCAGGTGGACATTAGTCTCTTCTCACTACTAACACTCCTAGCCAGGACAAGAGAAAATGGCTTCAGATTGCCCTTGGGGAGGTCTAAGTGGGCATCAGAAAAATCTTTTTCACAGAAAAGGTTCTCAACTGCTGCAAGAGGCTGCCCATGGAGGCAGTTCAGTCCCTGTCTCTGCAGGTGTTTCAAAGAGGCAGAGGTGGTGGTGAGGGCCATGGCTTAGCACCAGCCTGGGTAGAGTTAGAGGATAGTTGGACTGGATGATCTGAAAGGTGTTTTCTAACCAAAATAGCTCTATGATTCCATGACTCTGTGATTCTGGATCTTCTCCTTTTCCAGGGTCCCTTGCTATCAGTGAGCCTGACCATTTCTGGGCAAGTCAGATTAGAGCCTGTGGTGAGTACCACAGGGAATATAAAACCATCTGCAGAACTAAGGAGGACATTCATGCAATGCTGGCTGATGCCACACAGCAAAAGTTCAGTTGTGAAACTCAAATCATGTCTTGCCAGGGACAAAACCTAAGTTGCATCTGAAATCCTAAGGAGGCTTTAAAAGGACCCTGGAGAGGATTCTAAATAAAGATGCATGGAAGACAGAGTTTCACAAAGATATGAGACATGCCTCCATGTACTGAAACTGCACAGAGGAAATCCTCAGCTCAAGTTTCTTATTAATGCAGAGCAAACTAGGGTGAGGGCTGGAAACACCTTCCCTTCCCTGAGCTCTCTTATGTATATGCCAGGCTACAGATGATTCCTCTTCCTGCGTCCTCACCAGCCAACCTAACAGCCCAGCTAATTAGCCCTCTGACTAGCCAACTTAATAGCCAAGCTAGATTCAGTGCTTGGATTTTTGCCAAGAGAAACAGCTTGGAAATTTAACAGCAAGACTCTTCTCTTACCAAGGCTGCCTGAAAGTAACTCCTGCAGTTAACCAGATTTCCTGGAGCAAAGACCGGTCCCATCTTCCACTGTTTTATTTCAGAGATCCAAAGCCCAGATGATGTCATCCTTTTGCCAGTTACACCCCTGTCAGCACAGCCAACTTTATGCAAGAACACACAGTGTCAAAAGCACTGAGCCCCACGACACATCTCAGCTGGCCCTGGGCTCGCAGGCGCAGCGCACACGTGCAGAGAAGGCAGTCGGTGTCGTGTCACAGGCAGCATCCCAAGCTGTGGCTCTCTCACCGCTGGGATTGGCTTTGGGAACTACAGACCTGTCAGCCTGACCTCAGTGCCAGAGAAACTGATGGAGCAGGTTATCATGGGGGCAATAACTGAGCACCTGAGGGATGGCAAAGGGCTCAGGTCCAGCCAGCATGGGTATAGGAAGGGCAGATCCTGCCTCTCCAACCTGATCTCCTTCTATGCTCAGGTGACTGCTTGGTGGATGTGGGGAGGCCTGTGGATGTGGTCTGTCTGGACTGCAGCAAGGCCTTTGACACTGTCCCCCACAGCAAACTGCTGGCTAAGCTGTCAGCCCATGGCTTGGATGGCAACACTCTGTGCTGGGTTAGGAAGTGGCTGGAGGGACGAGCCCAGAGAGTGGTGGTGAATGGTGCCACATCCAGCTGGCAGCTGTCACTGGTGGTGTCCCTCAGGGATCAGTGCTGGGCCCCATCTTCTTTAACATCTTCATTGATGATCTGGATGAGGGCATGGAGTCAGTCATCAGCAAGTTTGCAGATGACACCAAGCTGGGGGCAGATGTGGCTGGGTTGGAGGGCAGAAGGGCTCTGCAGCAGGACCTTGACCGCCTGCACAGATGGGCAGAGTCCAAGGGGATGGCTTCAATAGCTCCAAGTGCAGGGTGCTGCACTTTGGCCACAGCAACCCCATGCAGAGATACAGGCTGGGGTCAGAGTGGCTGAGAGCAGCCAGACAGAGAGGGATCTGGGGGTGCTGATTGATACCCACCTGAACATGAGCCAGCAGTGTGCCCAGGTGGCCAAGAGAGCCAGTGGCATCCTGGCCTGCATCAGCAATGGTGTGGCCAGCAGGAGCAGGGAGGTCATTCTGCCCCTGTACTCTGCACTGGTTAGACCACACCTTGAGTCCTGTGTTCAGTTCTGGGCCCCCCAGTTTAGGAGGGACATTGAGATGCTTGAGCGTGTCCAGAGAAGGGCGACGAGGCTGGGGAGAGGCCTTGAGCACAGCCCTACGAGGAGAGGCTGAGGGAGCTGGGATTGGTTAGCCTGGAGAAGAGGAGGCTCAGGGGAGACCTTATTGCTGTCTGCAACTACCTGAGGGGAGGTTGTGGCCAGGAGGAGGTTGCTCTCTTCTCTCAGGTGGCCAGCACCAGAACAAGAGGACACAGCCTCAGGCTGTGCCAGGGGAGATTTAGGCTGGAGGTGAGGAGAAAGTTCTTCCCTGAGAGAGTCATTGGACACTGGAATGGGCTGCCCGGGGAGGTGGTGGAGTCGCCGTCCCTGGGGCTGTTCAAGGCAGGACTGGACGTGGCACTTGGTGCCATGGTCTGGCCTTGAGCTCTGTGCTAAAGGGTTGGACTTGATGATCTGTGAGGTCTCTTCCAACCTTGATGATACTGTGATACTGTGATACTGTGGCTGTGTGGTTTTGATTGTCCCACACGCAGTGGTGGCCCCACACGCCTCAAACACAAACATCCCATGCAAGCTGTTAGTTCACAAAAGTACACGGCCTCCCTTTTTGCTCTGGGACTTCTTCTAGCTTGACACCTTAGTGAGGAAACACGTGGGTTTTCTGTGCCTTTGGCATCCTTGACCTCATTTCATGCAGGCTGGGGCAGAAGTCTCTTACAGACAAGTCTTGAGAGACATGAGCTGTTTACATCTGTGTTGGTATTCTGGCCATCAAGCCCTACTAAAACCAATAAATCACAGAGTAACTTGGTTTAAGTAGACTCTTAGTGGTACATTGACAGCATTTTAACTACTTTGGACATTTCAGAGCATTTGACCATGAGCAGATTCAACCTTGACATTTTAAGATAATAAAGTAATTGAAGTGAGTGTTGTGCATTGAATATTATTTTGTTTCCTGAGCAGAATTCATAACATGAGCCCATCTGACTGTGTCACAGCTGTGGTCTTGAGCACAGCTTGAGCATCACCCTCACAGCACATACTTAACCCAGTGAATACTGGGTTTGCTTTCCTCTTGGCAGCAGGAGACAGGAGGTATAGGCTGGATGTTAAGAAGTTCTTCCCAGAGAGGGTGATTGACATTGGAATGGGCTGCCCAGGGAGGTGGTGGAGTCACCATCCCTGGAGGTGTTGAAGCAAAGCCTGGATGAGGCACTTAGTGCCATGGTCTGGTTGACTGGATAGGGCTGGGTGCTAGGTTGGACTGGATGATCTTGGAGGTCTTTTCCAACCTGGCTCATTCTATGACTCTATGAACCTTTCAAAGTCCTTGTGTGAGCTCCAGACTGCTGCAGCTCTGGGGAGGGGGAAGGTCCAAGGTCTTCACACAGGCTTGGTTCTTTGTGTCCTTCGCACTGGCAGGCAGCGTGGAGAGCAGCAGAAGTATATTCAGCCCTGAGAGGATGGTAACAGTATTGCATCTTCTGCTAACAGTGAGCACACACAGTGAGGTCGGGCATAAAGTGTTTGCAGCACAATCTGTTCCAATCCAGTACTCTGCTTCCATAGCTGAGGCCAAAAGTCTCAGCTGCCTGACTCAGAGGTGAGCGAGCTGGGGACCATCAGCTTTGCACAACTTCCAAGCCACGTGTGAAGCACGTTGTGTACCTGAGACCCATTCAGCTTATTTCTGGTGTGCGCTGGGACAGGGAGGTGTAGCTTCCTAGAGATCCTGCCACCCTCTTGTGGGAAGGCATTGGTCTGGTAGCAGATCCTGGGCAGCACTCAACTCTCCTGACCCAGAGCTTGATTGGACAGCAGCTTCCCAAGGGCCATCACAACCCTTCATCGCGGGTTTTGTTTAGTCAGGCAGGCTTGAGGGCGACCTTCTGGCCCTCTTACAGCTCCCTGAAAGGAGGCTGGAGCCAGCTGGGGCTGGGTCTCTTCTCCCTAAGAACGAGCGATAGGAGGAGAGGAAATGGCCTCAAGTTGCACCAGGGAAAGTTTAGGCTGGATCTTAGAGGAAACTTCTTCTCTGAAAGGGCTCTCAAAGCCTGGCACAGGCTGCCCAGAGAGGTGGCTGAATCCCCACCCCTGGAGCTGTTGCCAAGCGGCAGAGATGTGGTGCTGGGGGCAATGGTTTAGCAACAACAGACTTGGTAGAGTGAGAGAGTGGTTGGACTCAGTGATCTTAAAGGTCTTTTCTAACCAAAATCATTCACTGACTCTGATTCTTAATCAGGGCAGCACGATGCTGCAGCGCAGGGATGCTGAGGAGGGCTGCAAGGGCTCAGAGGCCTACACGGCCTGCGAGGGCTGTGAGGTGCACAAGGCCTGTAGGACTGTGAGGTGTACAAGGCCTGTGAGGACTGTGAGGTGCACAAGGCCTGTGAGAGCTGTGAGCTGTACAAGGCCTGTGAGAGCTGTGAGGTGTACAAGGCCTGTAGGGCTGTGAGCTGTACAAGAGCTGTGAGAGCTGTGAGCTGTACAAGGCCTGTAGGGCTGTGAGGTGCACAAGGCCTGTGAGGGCTGTGAGCTGTACAAGGCCTGTAGGGCTGTGAGGTGCACAAGGCCTGTGAGGGCTGTGAGGTGCACAAGGCCTGCAGGGCTGTGAGGTGCACAAGGCCTGTGAGAGCTGTGAGGTGCACAAGGCCTGTGAGAGCTGTGAGGTGCACAAGGCCTGTAGGGCTGTGAGGTGCACAAGGCCTGTGAGGGCTGTGAGGTGCACAAGGCCTGTGAGAGCTGTGAGGTGCACAAGGCCTGTGAGAGCTGTGAGGTGCACAAGGCCTGTGAGAGCTGTGAGGTGTACAAGGCCTGTGAGAGCTGTGAGGTGTACAAGGCCTGCGAGGGCTGTGAGGTGTACAAGGCCTGTGAGAGCTGTGAGGTGCACAAGGCCTGTGAGGGCTGTGAGGTGTACAAGGCCTGTAGGGCTGTGAGGTGCACAAGGCCTGTGAGAGCTGTGAGGTGTACAAGGCCTGTGAGAGCTGTGAGGTGCACAAGGCCTGCGAGGGCTGTGAGATGTACAAGGCCTGTGAGAGCTGTGAGCTGTACAAGGCCTGTGAGGGCTGTGAGGTGTACAAGGCCTGTGAGAGCTGTGAGGTGCACAAGGCCTGTGAGAGCTGTGAGGTGCACAAGGCCTGTGAGAGCTGTGAGGTGCACAAGGCCTGTGAGAGCTGTGAGGTGCACAAGGCCTGTAGGGCTGTGAGGTGCACAAGGCCTGTGAGAGCTGTGAGGTGCACAAGGCCTGTGAGAGCTGTGAGGTGCACAAGGCCTGTGAGAGCTGTGAGGTGCACAAGGCCTGTAGGGCTGTGAGGTGCACAAGGCCTGTGAGAGCTGTGAGGTGTACAAGGCCTGTGAGAGCTGTGAGGTGCACAAGGCCTGTAGGGCTGTGAGGTGCACAAGGCCTGTGAGAGCTGTGAGGTGCACAAGGCCTGTAGGGCTGTGAGGTGTACAAGGCCTGTGAGAGCTGTGAGGTGCACAAGGCCTGCAGGGCTGTGAGGTGCACAAGGCCTGTGAGAGCTGTGAGGTGCACAAGGCCTGTGAGAGCTGTGAGGTGCACAAGGCCTGTGAGAGCTGTGAGGTGCACAAGAGCTGCAATGGCTGCAGACACAGGAGGCCTGTAGGGCCTGCAGAGCTGAACTGCTGCCTGTTGGCACATGAGGAACTGTAAAAAGGCAGTCAGGGAAATCCCCATGCAGAGCTTGCAGACAGCCTTTAAGGCAAGGCCGGGGAGCCATCGGGGGTGCCGTGGGTGCTGGGCTCTGGGCAGGGCGCTGATGCAGCACGCGTGCCCACCTGGCTGCCTTTTCAGGGCCAGCTGATCTCCTCCATGGCCTGTGGGGCCGCTCCATGTCTAAAGGAGCTCAGATGCGGGTTCAAGCCCATCTCCAGCCCTGGGGAAACAAGCATGTCTCTTGTCCGCGACGCCTGTGTTTGTTTGTGCTGTCTCCTGCTATCTCCCTGCCCGGGTGCCTTGTGACTCGGTGGGGAATCAGCTCCCGTGGCGGCTAACGAAGAGCAGGAGGGAGAGGGAGTTCGCTGCAGTAACTCATGGCTCTGTTTATTATTCCCTTCGTTGGGGGATTCGTTGTGTGGCTCTCACTGAAGTGTTTACAGAAAGTTCAGCAGCCAGGCAGAGTCATCTGCAGGGAAACTGGGCTAAATGCAAACAAAAACGTTGGTAGGCTTCCCAGAGGAAAAAAGAGCTGCTCTGTAATGCCTCTGCTGCTCCTCCCCTCCACCCACGTACCAGGGAAGCTGAGCAGGGATGAAGACTGCATGAGCCATATCTGGTCTGAAAGATGAAGAAGTTCATCTATCCATGCCAGAGTCTTGCTTCTTTCCAATCTGTAGTTTGAGATCAAAGTGCCCAGGTGGCCAAGAGAGCCAGTGGCATCCTGGCCTGCATCAGCAATGGTGTGGCCAGCAGGAGCAGGGAGGTCATTCTGCCCCTGTACTCTGCACTGGTTAGACCACACCTTGAGTGCTGTGTTCAGTTCTGGGCCCCCCAGTTTAGGAGGGACATTGAGATGCTTGAGCGTGTCCAGAGAAGGGCGAGGAGGCTGGGGAGAGGCCTTGAGCACAGCCCTACGAGGAGAGGCTGAGGGAGCTGGGATTGGTTAGCCTGGAGAAGAGGAGGCTCAGGGGTGACCTTATTGCTGTCTACAACTACCTGAGGGGAGGTTGTAGCCAGGAGGAGGTTGCTCTCTTCTCTCAGGTGGCCAGCACCAGAACAAGAGGACACAGCCTCAGGCTGCACCAGGGGAGATTTAGGCTGGAGGTGAGGAGAAAGTTCTTCCCTGAGAGAGTCATTGGGCACTGGAATGGGCTGCCCGGGGAGGTGGTGGAGTCGCCGTCCCTGGAGCTGTTCGAGGCAGGACTGGACGTGGCACTTGGTGCCATGGTCTGGCCTTGAGCTCTGTGCTAAAGGGTTGGACTTGATGATCTGTGAGGTCTCTTCCAACCTTGGTGATACTGGGATACTGTGACACTGTGACACAATCTCACACTGTGGCATGAAGTGGCACTGTACAGCAGCAACAAAAGCAACAAAGTCCTACTGCCTTGGCCTTTTTCAGCATCCAGCAGCTCTTCCCAGTTGTCAAGAAAAACTCTTCAGACATCATCAAATGACTTCTTTACAATATCTCATCTGCAAATAGAGAAACTGAGGCACAGGCTTCACCCAGTGGCATGGGCTTCACCCAGAGAAGTGGCTTCACCCAGTGGCACAGAGGGAAAACAGAGCAGGGCCACTGGTAGGAACTAACACCTGCCTTGCTTGCCTTGGCAAACAGTTGGCTGCAAGAAAAGCTAAGGGAGAGACTCACTCCTGTGCTCTGGAATTTTCTTGTTCCTCACAAAGACACACTTTGTGCAACAGCTGGTAAGTGCAACACAGAGCCTCCTGCACTGCTCTTAAAATGGTTGTCAGGAGTCCTAAACCTGTCTGAGCCTTTGGGAGGAAGATTCTAGAATCCTAGAACTGTTTTGGTTGGCATAACCAAGCATTACTCCTCACTTGCTGTGAGTGCCCAGCCCTGGGTCCAGAGGAGGCCACCAAGATGATCAGCGCTGGAGAATCTCCTCTTTGGGGACAAGCTGGGAGAGTTGAGGCTGTTCAGCCTGGAGAAAAGAAGGCTCCAGGGAGACCTTAGAGCAGCTTTCCAGTACCTGAAGGGCATAGATCTGGGGAGGTACAAGGGCTGAGAGTGACAGGACAAAAGGCAGTGGTTTGATGCTCGAGGAGGGCAGATTGAGACTGGAGATGAGGAAGAAATTCTTTAGAGTGAGGGTGAGGATGCGTGATGGTGCTTCCAGTAAAGCTCCAGTAGGTTCCAATAGGCTTCCAGTAAAGCCTATTGAATATACAAATGTTGATGGCACTTGGGCACAGGGCAGGTGCAGCCCCTGATTGCAGTCCTCATCTCTGAAGGGTACTTTCCAGGCTCCTCTGCAGTCACATGCAGTCACTAGGGCCTGCTTCTGGCTCTTCATTCATTCCTGAAGAGATCTGCCAGTGAAATACCAGATAAGCAAATACTTAATCAATGAGATGTTTATTGAATGTTAATGATGCCTTTAATAAGGCTTAGCAATTTAAATGGGTCACATTAAGATGTAGAGTTCACAGCAGGGAAACTTCTCAATGACACTAGCCCCGTTCACAGGGAAGTCATGAGCTTAGAACCTTCAACTCTGGGACTCCTTCATGATGGGGGATGGGGCCTTTTACATCCCTGCTCCTCGGTCAAGGGGGGAGTCAGAAAGGGAACCTCCACTGCAGAATGAACCATAGGGTATGGACACTGCAGGTGTCTCAGCCTCCTTGAGTCTTGGTTTGGGTTAGTCATGCAAGTGTAGCAGTACTCCTGCGCTCACAACCTCAGCTCAGACAAGGAGCCTGACTACTGCAGCTAGATCTCATCTGGCTCAGCTGGCCTGCCTTCAGACAGCTTGGCTGTCCTTACACACATCAGGGTAGACCCTATTTATTTTCTTCAGTGAAGACTGAGAGTGGCAGACAACAACTTGCCCCCCACAGCCAGAACATGTAGGAATTAGAGTAGAAATGGCAGCCACAGCCAGTGCTCTCAGCAGAGATGTCTGCTGGATAAAGCTAGGACTGGTGGCAATCTCATCATGTGAGTCAATTAAAACTGGAGGAGTCCCCATAGGTGAGGAGAGGGTCTCAGTGTGGTTTGAATCAAGAGTCTGTCACTTCACCTGAGATGGGACCATGTCTGTCCTCAGGAGTAGATTTGCTTCCCCTGTGTGGCCAAAGTCAGAGCCTGGAACACATGGGGTGCTGCATACACTGTTGGTTCTGCTGCTGGTCTGTCATGCTGGTGTACAGCCCAGAGTGACTGGGTGTTGGGCCTAAGATGTCCCTATGGGCAAAGGGCAGGCTCCCTGGAGTATCTGGTGCATGAGCGATGGGCAGAGCATTGTTGCCACTGCAGCATGAGAGAACCTCCTCTGGCAGGACCCCTGAGCAGAAGGAGAGAGACTAGCGTGCTGCCCCCCACTTCTCACCACCCTGCAGCTTTATGCAGGGGCAGAGGACACCCTCAAGAAGCAGGGGGGCTGGGGTAAGGAAAGCAGAGATCCAGGGAATTCATACATCTCTTTCTTCTGTGTCTTCCCCCTCCAGCACTCTTGGCAGCCAGAGGGGCTCTGCTGTCCTTGGAAAGAATCCAGCTGCCTCCCCAGGCAACACAACAGAGAGAAGATATTAGGGGCGTGGAAAGTGGGTTGCTATTTAAGCTGGTCCTCCGCTCAGGGAGAAGTGAATGGCTGGCTTCCCACCGGCACAGCCAGGGCCTTCACCTTAACAGTAATTAGAGCAATTCCACTGGCAGTGCACAAGCTGCACTCCTTTAGGCCTTGCTGAGAAGTTTAAGAAGTGTCCTGGGTGTATTTTTGCAGTAGAAGCTTCATTTTATGACCCTTTTTTTTTCCCCTTCCTGTAACAATAGTAACTCTACCTTTAGCCTGGCCTCATTTTTCTAGTCAAGTCTGATCCATCTCAGTTTTTAACCAGGCCCATCAGAAGGCTGCAAGTGCCTGGAGAACACATTAAAGCGAGGATATTTTTAATATGGAGAGTGCTTAACCCCTGCCCCAGCTTACCAGGTGGTGATGGAGAGCCTCTACCTGTATCTTTCCAAATCACATGTGTGTCTCCAAGTACAGTCTGTGTGATGAATCAGGAGGAAAGAAGGTCTATGGGTTGTTATCGAGGTGGTTTGACCTTCTCTTCTCTGGAAAGACACCAAGTTTGGATTTCCTTTCTCTCTTGTGTTGTGCTACACCAGAGCAGGTGCCTGGAATCGCTGTATTGAACAATGCTCTTTACTCACATGATTTGGCAGCCAGAAGGAGAGAAGAAAAGCTATTGCTCTGCATGAATATTGCAGGCCATAGGCTCTGACCCTTTGGGAAAGTCTGCTTGAAAGCAGAGGCTGGGATCCAATGTATGAGTTGTCCTCTCCTGTGTTAATTGCCTTTTATCTGCCTCAATCACCTCAGCAGTTTCACTTGAAGAGGTTTCTTGAACCTTATCACTTCTGGTCTTAAAAAAAATTGTATTTTTGGTACTGGACACAAGTGGCTCCTGTTGTCCCCTCCAGAACAGAGAGTGTCTAGGGGCAAGCAGGGAGCAGTGGCCTCACAGAACTATCCTCACATGGATGCTGCAAGATGCAGCGAGCAGTTCACCAGGCTGCAGCACTGCCAGTTCAGAGCAGCCAAGAGGCTCACCCTAAGCCATGGAGAGCAAGGCCATTGAGCCTGATGCTGCTGTGGAAAGTCCTCCCAGTAGAACCTCACTGCCTGGCTGGAGAGGCTGGCTTATGCTTATGGGATGGATGCTGCTGACCTAGAATTTCAATGTCTTTCTTTCATAAGCCTTCTGCAGAGCCTGCTTGTCAGACACCCTGAAGAACCTCAGTGTGAGCACAACACAGATTTCAATCTGTCTTTGTGATTCACCTTTAGCAGGGACGAGAACTAATCCCCTGACCGACTGAGCATCTTCAGGCAGCTGACAAGTCTTATGAACACTTTCCAGAGGCAGGCACAAGACCTTAAGCACTTACTCATTTGTTGCTTTGATATTAAAAGCAGAGAGTCCCAGAGTACATGGGAGATAGGATCTGCTCTGCGTACAGAACAGCTCCATCTTCTGCGTGGTGCTTCAGACTACACAAAAAAAAAGGCTTTGTAGAGTCCCATCTGTTTGGGACCTTTTCTGCTCATCTGTCTACAACTACCTGAAGGGAGGTTGTAGCCAGGTGGGGGTTGGTCTCTTCTCCCAGGCAACCAGCAACAGAACAAGGGGACACAGCCTCAAGTTGTGCTAGGGGAAGTATAGGCTGGATATTAGGAGGAAGTTGTTGGCAGAGAGAGTGATTGGCATTGGAATGGGCTGCCCAGGGAGGTGGTGGAGTCATCGTGGCTGGAGGTGTTCAAGAGAAGCCTGGATGAGGCACTCAGTGCCATGGTCTGGTTGACTGGACAGGGCTGGGTGCTAGGTTGGACTGGCTGAGCTTGGAGGTCTCTTCCAACCTGGTTGATTCTATGATTCTACGATTCTATTTTTGGGACCTTTTCTGTGAAGTCAGTGATGGAGTGAAAGCCACAGAAAGGCTTCCAGGTTTCTCTGTTCCAGGGTAAGACAAGTTTGTAAGCACTTCTGTCACGGAGGGGGGACTCTGACACCTACGCTGATTAGGCGGAGGGGAGAAATTAATTAATGCAAGAGGATATTTATAAATATACATATATTTATTAACTTCCCATATTTCAACTCTCACCACTCCCAACCACTAAACTTCAATATGAAGAGGATTCTTTTACACGGTTATGAAGACATTCTAGGATGTATACCTACAGACACTTATCAACAACTAGCAAACATTCAAACTATTAACAGAGAGGGAGTTTTCCCCGCGGCTTAATGCCTCTTGGGGTCTTATACTATAATCTGCTTTCTGCTTTATGGCAGAGGGAATAGAAATTACAGAGACATTCAGGTGTTTACTCACAACTCTTATTAATTATAATCACCCTCCGGGGCTACGTCACAGCCTATTGCAAGTGTCCAGTTCTTCAGGGTCTCTGCCTGTGGACTTTGAGGCTGGAATCCTCCAGTTTCAGGGGAAATAAGAGTCTCTGACCTTGCTGCTGGCTCCTGCTGGATGCTCTGTCCAGGGGTACGCAGGCAGGATCTCCAGCTGCAGAGGCAGGATTCCATGCAGGCTGAGCACGGGTCTAAGGCTGGCTCCTCAGGCCGATCGAATGCAGACAATCTAGAGTCTGCTCCCTGTTATCTCAGCGGCAGTGGCGCACACCAGGCAGTGACAGGCAGCAGGCACACAAGGTGTGTGGCTGCTGGGAGACTGTTCTCCGTAGGTAAAGGCAGGCATGCAGCTGCAAGGCAGTACGCAGGCAGGCAAGCAAGCAATGTGGCGGAGCCGCAAGCAATGTGGGGGAGGCTGCGCGTGAGCCTGTGCACCCCTACTTATTAAATGCGGGTTGAGAGTTAATGATCTCATTGGCCACTAGAATAACCAGTCAGGTTGGCAGCCAGCCAAACCTTACCATACTAGGCAAAAGGCACTTGCCTGGACTATCCCACATATGGGCTTACACCAGGGAGACATGAGCTGGGCGTGTGGGGACTTAACACAATCAGGTGTCCTGGGCAACTGACTTTATGGCCCCGGCCTGTTGTGCCCCTTTGTGCTCATTTACCCCTGGTGCAGGCAGAGAGACATGTCCAGGCAGAGCAGGCATAAATAAGCCTGCTTTTGGGCCCACAGGCCCTCCACAACAACTTCCAGAAGTTGTCAACATGCTTGCAGGACAACTTCTCTAATGCTCACTTCTCCACTACAAAATGCAGAGCACCTTAACTTCTTCATTCCTTCCCCAGTCACAAGCAGCTGTAAATCCTGTGCTTCAGTTGCTAGAACAGCTCATGCTGAGGGATGCTTTTTTTTACAATGAGAAATACAAATCCACCTTCTTTGAGCCATCGTCAGGCATGTACTCAGGCTGCACTGCTGCTGTATGTGCACAAAGAACTCTGAGTGTGGAAAGCAAGCCCACTTACACCAAGCCCATAACATTTTTGCACACTAACTTTTTGCCATTATAGTTAATTCCACCCTTCCCACCCTTCCTCAGGAGAAATAAGCCGTATTGGCAGCAGTGCTGTTTCAGTGCTAATCCTGCATCTGTGCTAGACTCCGTTTTGCAGGCACAACTCTTCTTCCAGCCAGTCTACGCAACTTCCTCGCAAAAGCAAGAACTACAAGACACAGGTCACCCAGGTGAGGGGACTCTGTGGGAGCTGCCCTTCCTCCAGGAGCCCATAGGGTTGGATAGTGCAGAAAAACTGCATAAAGTGCTTTCTCTTCTCCTAGCTGGCACCTCAGGAAGAACCTGCCAGCAGCAGGATCCCCAGGTCCTTTCCTACTAAGCAGCTTCCTACTCACACTGCAGCAAGCCTGGAGCATTTATGGAGTTGTTGGCCTTCTTAAACCTCATACAACTGGCCTCAGCCCATCAACTTCTTGTGGTGTGCTAGGGAGAGCAACATCATGAAGCAAAATCTCAGGTTCACACACTGCCCTCTCAAGGGAAGGAGCTCATGGCACTGCTGAGGTGAAAGTGGCAGCCACCAAACTCAGTCTGACACAGAGGTGAGTTAAATCTGGCACTAGGGATACACCAAAACCTGTAATGAACAGAAAGTGTCTGTCAGTGCTCATTGAAGGAGAGAAATTTCCATGAGCCAGGGAAGGGTTTGGGGTGGGATTAACCCTGGTAGTCCAAAAGGTTCTGTGCTGTGAAATAACTTCAAAGGCAATGCCTTTGAAAGGCAAGAGTCAAAGGGTCACACCGAAGCCCTGAGCTGCGGGAGAGGATCAGATGAAGATATGCAATACTCCCACGGGCCAGAACTTGTCTGGGGCAGAGGGGGGTGGGGCAGCCCTCCTGAGCTGTCTTCTATGCCACAGCACTAGCTGCATTCTTTCTGCCAGCTGTGGCTCCAGACGTGGGAGAAGTCTCCCTCCTGCTCCCTGCTATGTTTCAGGCTCTGGTACAATGCATACTCGCTGTGCACCTGCTTTGCAGCCTTCCTTGCCCAGCAGAGATTGTTAGCAGAAGCAGGGCCCTGACAAGCAGCACAGGCAAGCTGTGTCCAGAGAAGTAAAGCCCTTACCTGCTTCCCTGTGATCTTAATCCTATGAAAGCCCTTTAGAGTCTTGCCTTTGACTTGAGTATCAAATAACTTTTGCTGCAGGGGAGAAAGCAGAAAGTTTCTGTCCAGTCTTTGTTTCTTTTATTTCTGATGGTAGGAACCACTGCTGCTTGCAGTGACAGCTACCTCACATCAACAGGACACTGGGTATCCAGGGTCAAGAGGGGAATGAGGAGCACAAAGCATTCACTAGGCTAAAACCAGTGTGAAACGCTAGCAGCTAGGTAGGCTATGACCCCAGCTTTGTCAAGCAGCTAAAAACAAGTTAAAGCAAGAACCAGTGTAGAGAAGCCAGAAATATTTTATCCTTTCAATTGCTAGGTTTCTGGGTCTGGACAGTGGCCAGCTCCCCCTTCCTCAGAACAGGGCTGAAAAGCCTGGAGACTGTTCTCCTTTATCTCCAAGCTGCTCTATGCAACGTCTGCAAAGCAGTAACAACATCTGACTGACCCAAATATATCACTGATCACAACTTCAGGAATGCTTAACGTGCTGTAAATTGAGCAGCACCTCAGCGTGGCTGATGCTTAACCCTCTACCACTCGCCTGCTTTGCAAGGCTTTCTGGCTCATAAGCAGGACTCACAGCCAGCAGGTATGCTCAGCAGAACCCTGGCTGCTTCTCCTTCCAGACTGTGCAGTTAGGAGGCTGAGTCCTTGGGACAGACACTGTTTCACCAGCTGCTGATCTGAGAGCGTGGTCACAGCATGGCTTCTTGATGAACTGCTTAGCTTAGAACATGCAAGCTGCAACTGAAATAAACCCCATGTGTAACTTGGAGGTTGGAGTCACTGTAGTGTATAGGCACTTCTCCAGGGGCATTTCCCAGGGCAGGCACTGGCAGCTGGACGCTCACTATAATGATAATTCACCCTGAAATAAATGTAAACAGAATCCAAGAATCACAGAATCAACCAGGTTGGAAGAGACCTCCAAGATCATCCAGTCCAACCTAGCAGCCAGCCCTATCCAGTCTAACCTATGTATAGAATAAAACCCAGTTTCTGATTTCAGTCCTTTTCCAGCAAGCTGTGAATTTTCCTAAAGCTATTCCAAGCTGGAAAGTGGTGGAGGAAAGAGGCAATTCTGTGTCTTTCCTTTGCTGAAAGTACCTAGCCTAACAGTGGATAAAAGCCTCCTGCTCATGGGCTGCTGGCAGTTGGTCCAACTCCTAGTCCCAGGTGACAGCCCTCGTGTTCACCCTGCAGCTTGCATGGCTTCAAAGCATGGAAATGCAAAGCAGCACCTGGCAGTGAGGCTTCAGGGTCAGAACAGCATGAGACCTGGATTCAGGGGGAACAAGAGAAACGATTACAACTTCCTGTGAAAGCAGGCTGGAGCCAGGTTGGTCTCTTCCCCCTAGTAAGAAGTGGCAGGACAAGAGGAAATGGCCTCAGGTTGCACCAGGGAAGGTTCAGATTTGACCTTAAAAGAAACTTCTTCTCTGAAAGGGTTCTCAAAGCCTGGCACAGGCTGCCCAGGGAGGTGGTTGAATCCTCATCCCTGGAGGTGTTTCCAAGAGGCAGAGATGTGGTGCTGAGGGCCATGGGTTAGCAAGAGCCTGGGTAGATGTAGAGAATGGTTGGACTGGATGACTCAAAACTTTTTTCCGGCATAGAAATGATTCTATGATTCCAGGTCATGTTGCACTTGAGGGAAGCCAGGATGCTGTTTCTCAACATTTTAGCAAGTGCACAAGCGACCAAATAACACCACTTCCGTTACAACAGTCACAACTAGATGTGAGATCTTGTTTGAAGAGGCATCAGACATAAATTTTGATGCACACAGGCTGTCCCTTCTGCGCCTCAAACTGCAGTGTCTTGCTGAGGCACCTCCAGATCGAGTGAGATTCTTTTCCCTCCGTGTTCTACTCTAGGGAGGCCAAATCTGGACTACTGTGCCTGGTTCTGGGCTCCCCAGTTCAAGAGAGACTGGGAACTGCCGGAGAGAGGTCTAGCAGAGAGCAGCAGTGATACTAACGGGTCTGCAGCATCTCTGTAAAGAGCAAAGGCTAAGGGCAGTGGAGAAGAGCAGTCCCAGAGATGGGATCTGATCAATGCTCAGTAGGAACTAAAGGTTGGGGCCAAGAGGATGGGGCTGGCCTCTTTTTGGTGCTGCCCAGAGACAGGACAAGGGGCAATGGGCACAAAGTGAAATCGATGAAGTTCCATCTGAACAGGAGGAGGAACTTGTTTGGTGTGAGGCTGCTGGAGCCCTGGAACAGGCTGCCCAGAGAGGCTGTGAAGTCTCCTTCCCTGGAGGAGACCGGGATTTGGATCCGCTGGGATTTGGGATTCCGTGAGTGAGTCCTTCACTTCCGAGCAGCTCCAACAAGTGGGTCTCCAGGGCCCGGGCTGCACTGAGCTGGGAGGGCAGCGGTATGCGGGGTCCGACTGACCAGCGCCAGCGGCCGCAGCGTGGAGCCGCGGCCGGCGGGAGGAGCTGGTGCGCCGCGGCCGTTTTGTGCTGCTGGGGCGGGGGTACCTCTCGCAGCTCTCCCTTCCTGCTGCCCCGGCCTGGCCCAAGCCCCGTCTCAGCCGCTGCCGCTCACTCTGACGTCCCACGGACAGGGCTGCGCCGGGGACTCCGGAGTCCCGGTGCAAAACGCAGTGAGAGGCAAAAGATGCGGAACTCAAAAGGACGCAGAATGCAGCTTCTGCCTTTCCCTTCCCCCCCCCCCCCCCCCCCCCCCCTTTAAGTTGTTCAGGAGTGTTACAAGAGTTTGGGTGTTTCTAGCCAAGTCCAGGGAAAGAGAGAACTCCCATTTTCATAGTAAGATGGAGGTTGGAAGGGACCCCTGGAGATCACCTAGTCCAGCCCCTCCGAATAGAGCAGGGTCACTCACAGCAGTACTGCAATGTCCAGGTGGGTTTGAAATCTCTCCAGAGATTCCACAACTCTATGGGCAACCTACTCCAGGGCTCTCCCATCTGCAAAGTGAAGAATCTTTGGGTTTCCCCTTTTGCAGTGTTTAAGATTCTGTGTCTGGTCGTTTTGCATCACTGACCCAACTCCAGCAACCACTTTGGGGAACAGCCACGGCATTGACTGGACAGAGAGGTGTTTGCGTCCACAATCGTGTCCTTCCTCAGAGATGTCCAGTACAATGCCGAAAGAACAGAGCTTAGCTGGCCTTGGCAAGGCAAGAAACTGCAAATGAGCGGACAGAAGAGTAGCTGATTGTCTTCCAGTGCGAGTCCTGAAGACTGGCTGTCCCTCGGGCATGCAACCCCGCGGGGCGGGAGGCGGCGAAGGAGGATGAGGCGGCGATGGGTGCACTGGAGAGTCACCGCAGGGCGCCGGGGCGCGGGGCGCAGTGTCTGCGCCGGCTTTGGGCCGGCAGTTGTGCCCGTGTGCCCATCCATAAGGCCGGGCGCTCACAGCCTGGCCCCTGTCTCTGGCTGACGCCTGCGTGCACCCACCTACCAAGCGTGCAGGCGGGAGCGATGCGACCGCGTCTGGTAGCTCGGGTGAAGCCCATGCACCGGTGCGGAAGGTGGTTCTCCTTCTTCCTCTCCCCCTGCAGCGTGCGGGCTCCTTCGTGCTGCCTGCGGAGCAGAGTTCCCGCAGCAGCCGGATGTCTCCCCGCCCTCCCAGGCAGGGTGTCCCGCTGCGGATGGACCCGCCAGCGGCAGCGCTTGGCGGGGCATCGCCGCTTTAAGCGGAGGGCCACGCCGGGAGACGGGGCGGGCCGGGCGCGCCTCCCCACGTGGTGCGGGTGCCCGAGCCTCCCGGCCGCCGGCGGGGCTGGGCGCACACAGCGCGGCTCTGCTGTCGGGGCTTGCCTGCTGCCGCTGCTGCTTCCCTGGGCGGTTGCTCCGGCTCGGCACTCGGCCATGCTTCAGCGCCGCGCCGAGCGGCTGAGAGGAGGGACTGTACCGCCGCCGCGTCCCGTGGCAGCGACTTAAGGCGGCGTGAGGATGAGGAAGGCAAAGCGGGCCGCGCCGGGCCCCCTGCCCATGCTGGGGCTGCTGCTGCTGGGGGCTCTGCCGGGGCTCTGGACGGTGCTGTTGCGGCGGGAGACGGCGGCGGCGCAGCTGGAACTGGAGCCGGAGCCGCGCCCGCCGCGGGCTCGCTGGGGCTGGAGCCGCTCCCCGGCGGAGCGCGGCGAGCCTGGCGGCGGCGGGCACAAAACTTTCCGTGCGCTGCTAGCGGTGCCGGCGGCGGGCCGGGAGGAGCTGGTCAGCCCGGAGCAGTTCGGCGCGGCCAGCTCTCCGCCGCCGGCCGCCGGCTTCTCTCCGGTGGAGCGGGGCATCTTCTGGAGCCGCGACCTGGAGGCGCAGGTGCCGCCGGGCTTCGCGGCGGAGGAGGCGGCGGCCTGGCTGGCGGCCGCCCGCGCCGCCCGCGTGGCATCGCTGGAGCGGGGCGGCTGCGGGCGGAGCTCCAACCGGCTGGCGCGGCTGTCGGACGGGAGCCGGGCCTGCGTGCGCTACGGCATCAGCCCGGAGCAGATCCAGGGCGAGGCGCTGTCCTACCACCTGGCCGGGGTGCTGGGCATGCAAGAGCGGCTGCCGCCCATGGCGCTGGCGCTGGTAGAGGCCCGCGGGCGGCAGTGGGAGCCGGTACGAGAGGAGCTGCGCGGCTCGCTCTGGGCCGAGGGCGCCGTGGTCAGCCTAACGCGCTGGGTGGACAACCTGACCACAGTGGTGGCCCCCGCGCCGTGGGGCGCCGAGGCGAGCGGAGGGCGGCGGCTGCAGCCGCTGTCTGCGGGGGAGTTGGGCGGGCTGGCGCCGGAGCAGCTGGTGGAGCTGGTACAGTGGAGCGACCTCATCCTCTTCGACTACCTGACGGCCAACTTCGACCGCCTGGTCAGCAACCTCTTCAGCCTACAGTGGGACCCGCGGGTGATGCGCCGCGCCACTAGCAATCTGCTGCGCGGCCCCGACGGCGGGCTGGTCTTCATGGACAACGAGGCGGGGCTGGTGCACGGCTACCGCCTGCTAGCCATGTGGGACCCCTATAACGAACCGCTGCTGCGCTCCGTCTGCGTCTTCCGGGAGAGCACGGCGCGGCGGGTGGCCGAGCTGCACCGTCGTCGCAGCGCCGCCGCCGAGCTGCGCCGCCGCTACCGGGCGCGGGAGCCGCTCTGGGCTCGCCTCGGCTTCCTTTCGGAGCGGCAGGCCGAGCTGCTGCAGGCCCGCGTCGACTTCGTGCATCGCCACATCGCGCACTGCCGCGCACAGGCAGCCGCGCTCTGACAGCCCCGCGGGGGGCGGCCGGGGTGGCGGCGTCGCCTCCGCGCTTCCTGCTTTGTGAGGCAGCGAGACCGACCTGCCGGGGCTGGGGCGCGCAGCGGCTGTCGAGGGTAGCCGCTCGCCGAGGTCCGGAGGATGCGGAGCCATTAGCACCACAACAGCCGCTTTCCGCTGCAGGGCTCAGCTCCCGAAGCCTGAGGAAGTGGACAGACGGAGCTTCCCAGCGCTTACTCGAGCAGAGAATCGGCGGCAGCTCTGCCCGTGGGGGCCAGCCACCTTCTCCCTCCGAAGGAGGCAGGCGAAAACTTTGGGGGTTTTTTTATACATATTCTTCCTTTTGCGACAGCGAATTGGAGCGCGAACGTTGGTGTTCACAGACCAAGACCTGGCTGCACCAGTGAGCCCTGACTAGCGAAACCACCCTATTTATGAAGCTCGTTTTTACCGATTTTACTTGACAAGGGTGACCCTTTCCGCTGGGTGTTTAATTCTGTTGGTGAGAGTGTGTAGGAATCCTGTGTTCCCTTAGCTCTTAGTCCTTGTGGATGTATCTGGTTAAACTGTTTTGGTTCTTAAGCGTCTGTTTGTAGTCCTCAACATCGTTTTGTCCGATCAGTAAAGTAACTGGCTAATGGGTGGCACCGGGGCATTTCCCGGGGTTTGGGAGCCTTGCTACGCGGCGCAGTGGTTGAAGTGGAGGAAGAACCGTTTCACGCACTTTACTTCGACTTTCTCGGCTTTTTTATAGAAGACGACCTTTTTCTTTTCCGAAGTCAGGTTTTCTGTACATTACCTACGTTCGTAAGCTTTTCTGTAGCATACTAAAGGGCATGATGTTTCAGTAAAGTGTTCACGTTTTGCCTTCTTTGTCCTGACTGTGTGCCTGAGCTCTGGCAGGGAAGAGCACGCCTCCTCGCTCTTCTCTGATGGGCGATGGACACCACCTTCTTCAGCTTCTCCACCCAGCTGAACAAACTTTTCTCCGAGGCGAGGAAGGGTAGAGTCAGGCTTTTATGTGCTACCCTCCTCTGTTTTTCCTGCCTGTTGTGTCACTGAAAGGGCGAAAGCTCATCGGGTGGCTAAAATAACGTGACTGCTGCATACTTTAGCTGAAGAGGCTTTTGTCTGCTTTGTGCAGTCTGAAAAGAACCGATATGTGAGGCAGTTAGTTTCAGCAAAGTGAAATAGAAGGTATGGACCTAGCTGCCTGGGCAGTGGGTACCAACCTCTTAAAGCAGGTGATATCACCAGAAACACCTTGAAGGTGGCTGATGCTTTCAGTGGTGCTTGGTTTTCTGTGCTTTGCAGTGGGGGTTGCAATATAATTGAACAGGAAAGCTTTTCAGTCTTGCTAAAATAGCGAGGTTTTTTCCTACAGAATCTTAGCTCTGGGTAGGGTGAAGCAGTAGCAGTGGGTGTGAAACATAACTTACCTGCACCTCTTGTTTAGCCTTTTTACATGTTTATGGACAGAAGAGACCGTTGCAGGGCTCAGAATGCAGCCAGAATAAGGACAAAGGGCAACATAACCCTCTTTAAACCTCCAGTGCTGGTATATATCCTGCTGTAATCAAACAGCACCATAACATCTTCAACATCTGGACAGGCACCTCTCCCGATGAAAGGCAGGAGCCTGCTCAGTGGCTGCTGCAGGAGGCGGTGCTGTTTTCAGTGTGTCGAGTGCTAACCTTCCCCTGAACTCGCAGGGGGCTGTGCGTCAGTCTTTGGTCTGTTAATACTCACTTATTTGTATTAAACTTCACGTAAAGGGAATTTTCTTGGCCATTACATTCGGTTTGGTTTGGGGTTTTTTGGGTGTTTTTGTGGGTTGTTCTTTTTAATGAGGAGCTAAGAGTTTCACGGAATGAATGGTTGATGCTCTGGCTGTATTAGCTACTGCGACTGCCTGCGTGAGTATTTGTTTTGAAGCATACCAGCAGCCTCCAAGATTAGCCTTCATTCAACTGCTTAACTGACAAGGCTCTCTATTGAACTTGTACTTTTAGTTCACTGCATTTATCTCCCCGAACAATGTGCAGAGTCTCATGTGACATTCCTCTTCCATTTACATGATAATGCACAATTTAACTGTGTGATTCGTAATTCTTCTGTAGCTTTTCCTTGTGACTCCAAGGCAGCAGCTCTGTCACATTCACCTAATGAAAATATGTTTAAATGCTAAACTGCTGTCGTGAATTTGAAACTAATTTGAAACTACTGGCCCATAAATATCTGCGGTCTCATTTCTGCTTAAGTACTTCTAGAAGCATGGCACAAGTGTGGTTTTGACAGCTAGTGGGAAACAATTTTCCTCTGCAACGTCTTTAGAGCTAGGGCCCAGGTATTTCCCCCTTTTGAGAAGGAACATGGATTTCTAGCTGGTGACATATAACTACCTCAAGGTTACCTGTTAACAATGATGTAGCTGTGTGTGGTGGTGTGAAACTAGAGATGCTGTGCTAAAGAAGTTGTCCCCTGCTGGGAAATATGTTACTCAAAGGGGATGGAGAAAGCTAGCTTGGATAAGTGATTGCTGCCATTTATTCTTCTCGTGCAGATCATCGGCTCCTGTGCCAGAGTAAGCCTTGGGTTGCCATCACATTAAGGAAAACTTTCTTCCCTCCAAGTGTTCTGTAAGTGAGTGGTGTGGTGCACTCTGTGCCAGCCTAGCTGTGCACTCCACCTGACATTTGACTGTCTAACTGCGGAGCCCAAGGGTGAGGCTCTCAAGCGTTTCATGGTACTATTTCAACGACACTTCTCTAGCTCTGCTTTCTCTCAGTGGAGTTTCCTTTGAGTCACAGCAATTGGGTGGTAAAGTGAGATCGTGGCTTATTTTAGAGCGAGAAGACTTTGAGAACTGGAAGCTGTGAGCAGAAAGTTGTTCTGGCTCAGCCAGTGCTGCCTGTGCTTCGCCAGCAGCGTTTCACCTGCAGCTGGAGGGATTGCCTGTGCAGTTTGTGTCAGCACAGGGCTGTAGGGCTTTAGGTCTCACTCAGCACAACGTTTCAGGGGACATTTCAATTTCCACCACTTCTCTGAAGCTTTTGGTGAGCTGTGTGCTTGCAGCTTGGCTGTGGTGGTCAGATGTGGGGTTTTGCATGGCTTTGGGAAGAGTCTTGGTAAGATTGCATGGGGCATGCTGTTGGTCTTAGGTGCCAGATAGCAGCTCTGATTTTCAGCTTTGTGGAGACTCATGTGCCTGACTGGGAACACTGGTTCACAAGAAACCCCCAAACCCAACAAGGACAAAGAGGAAATACCTAGAGGATGTTGTAATTTGAATGCCCTTCATTCAGGCCTATATTTCTGCATGTTTTCCTGATTACACTCAGAATGCCTCCCCCAGATTTTTTCTTTCCCTGGAATCTAAGGAGGCGTGTAGGATAGGCAGGCAGTGCTGCTCTCAGAGTTCATATTCACTCTGGGCTGTTACCTCCAAGCCCCACCAATGTGAAGGGGGACCAAGTTCAGTCCCCAGATTGCCTAAGGGTATCAAAATTCAACAAGGCCAAGTGCTGGATCATGCACTTGGGTCACAACAGCCCCATGAACGCTCCGGGCTTGGAGCAGTGTCTGGAAACTGCCCAGCAGAGAAAGACCTGAAGACCTGGGCATGTTGCTTGAACATAAGCCAGTGAGTGCCCAGGTGGCCAAGAAGGCCACCAGCATCCCAGCCTGGGTCAGCAATAGTGTGGCCTGCAGGACCAGAGCAGGGATTGTTGCCATGTACTCAGCACTGGGTGAGGCCACAGCTTGAGTCCTGGGTTCAGTTTTGGGCCACTCACTCCAAGAAGGGGCTCCAAGAGCAGGTCCAGAGAAGAGCAACAAAGCTGAGGAAGGGTCTGGAGAACAGGACTGGGGAGGAGCAGCCGATGGAGCTGGGGGTGTTCAGTGTGGAGAGATGAGGGCTGAGGGGAGACCTGGCTTTCCACAACTCCTGAAAGGAGGCTGCAGCCAAATGGGGGTTGGTCTCTTCTCCCTAGTAACAAGTGAGAGGTTGAGAGGAGATGGCTTCAAATTGCACCAGGGGAGTGTTAGGCAGCATCTTAGAAGAAACTTTCTCTGAAAGGGTTCTCAAAGCCTGGCACAGGCTGCCCAGGGAGGTGGTTGAATCCCCATCTCTGGAGGTATTTCAAAGAGGCAGAGATGTGGTGCTGAGGGACATGGGTTAGCACCAACCTGGGTCAAGTTAGAGACTGGTTGGACTGGGTGGTCTGAAAGGTGTTTTCTATCTGAACCAATTCTGTGACTTACTCAGTGGTTCCATGAAGATAGTGCTTGCAGTGGCTGCTGCACCTTCGGGGATACTGGCCAGCAGAGCCTGGGTGAATTGGTTTGTATTCCTACCTAGTGAAAAAAGCAAGACTGTCATTCACAGCACACATCTTCCCTTTTGTTCACCTGCATATCACCTGGACGTGAGGAGGAAGTTCTTCACCACCGGAGTGGTGAGAGCCTGGAATGGGTTGCCCAGGGAGGTGGTTGAGGCCCCATCCCTGGAGGTGTTTAAGGCCAGGCTGGATGAGACTCTGGGCAGCCTGATCTAGGGTAGAGTGTCCCTGCCTATGGCAGCGGGGTTGGAACTAGATGATCCTTGGGGTCCCTTCCAACCCTGACTGATTCTGTGATTCTATGATCTGAAGTGATTTGCAGTCTGGATTATTTTCATTGTGGGTTTCCCTCTGAGAGTGCCCCTTGCTGCTGGGTAAGCTCTGTCCAGGTACAGAGTCCTCTCCCTTGTGCCACAGGGGTGGAGCTGCTGGTGCCAGACTTTGCTGCTCACCTGAGGCCATGTCAGCACTTGAGTAGTAACTTGGGTCAGTGGAAGACAGCAAAAAGGTGGTTAGTTCCACTCTGCCCTGCTGGGCATACAGCACACTCAGCATCCCCAGCATCAGATTTGTTTGCTTTCCCTTTGAAGTTTGGTGCATTCTTTTTAATGGTAATCATACTCGGAATGTTTTCACTGACTGTTAATAGGTGGTCCAGGACTAGCCTGGGTGTGGGATCATGTTAAACCTTAATCCTATTTGCATGTTATTCCTGCTTTGCAACCCCAGCATAAAATGTAATTGCTGCTTCAGAGCTGCGCTCCCTGGCTTGGCTGGGGTGAAGCTCCCACGGGAAGGGGCTATGCCACACAGCAGGCACTGCCTGCCACTGCTCTGCCCCTCCTCTGACCTACAAACCCACCACTCTCCATCATTTATCAGCAGTCCTGGCTCACTGGAGAGGTCCCTGAAGACTGGAAGCTGCCAATGTGATCCCATCCACAAGAAGGGTCGTAAGGAGGAGCCAGAAAACTACACACCTGTGAGCCTGACCTCAGTGCCAGGCAAGGGCATGGAACAGGTCATCCTGAGTGCCAATACACAGCACCTACAGGATGGCTAAAGGATCAGGCCCAGCCAGCATGGGTTTAGG
Source organism: Pogoniulus pusillus (assembly GCF_015220805.1). Taxonomy (NCBI): domain Eukaryota; kingdom Metazoa; phylum Chordata; class Aves; order Piciformes; family Lybiidae; genus Pogoniulus; species Pogoniulus pusillus. Next base: position 53,162,626 of record NC_087264.1, read on the forward strand.
AAGGGCAGGTCCATGGGTTTAGGAAGGGCAGGTCCTGACTCACCAACCTGATCTCCTTTTATGATTAGGTTCCTGCCTGGTGAATGTGGGGCAGGCTGTGGATGGAGTCTACCTGCACTGCAGCAAAGCCTTTGACACTGTCTGCCACAAGAAGCTCCTGGCCAAGCTGGCAGCTCATGGTTTGGACAGATTCACTCTGTGCAGGGTCAAGAACTGGCTGGATGGCAGAGCCCAGAGAGTGGTGGTGAATGGTGCCACATGCAGTTGGCAGCTGTCACTAGTGGTGTGCCCCAACGATCAGTGCAGGGCTCAGTCCTGTTCAATGTCTTTACTGATGATCTGGATGAGGGGATTGAGTCCAGCATCAGTAAGCTTGCAGATGACACCAAGCTAGGAGCAGCTGTGGAGCTGTTGGAAGGTAGGAGAGCCCTGTAGAGGGACCTGGCCAGGCTGGATGGGTGGGCAGAGGCCAATGGGATGAGACTGAACAAGGCCAAGTGCAGGGTTCTGCACTTTGGCCACAACAACCTCAAGCAGCACTACAGGCTGGGGAGTGAGTGGCTGAGAGCAGCCAGGAGGAAAGGGACCTGGGGGCGCTGGTAGAGAGTAGCTGAAGCTGAGCCAGCAGTGTGCCCAGGTGGCCAAGAGAGCCAATGGCATCCTGGCCTGCATCAGGAGCAGTGTGGGCAGCAGGACAAGGGAGGTTCTTCTGCCCCTGTGCTCAGCACTGCTCAGGCCACACCTTGAGTGCTGTGTCCAGTTCTGGGCCCCTCAATTCAAGAGAGATGAAGGTGTCCAGAGAAGGGCAACAATGCTGGTGAGGGGCCTGGAACACAAACCCTCTGAGGAGAGGCTGAGGGAGCTGGGGGTGTGCAGCCTGCAGAAGAGGAGGCTCAGGGCAGAGCTCATTGCTGTCTACAACTACCTGAAGGGAGGCTGTAGCCAGGTGGGGTTGGTCTCTTCTCCCAGGCACCCAGCAACAGAACAAGGGGACACAGCCTCAAGCTGTGCCAGGGCAGGTCTAGGCTGGATGTTAGGAGGAAGTTGTTGTCAGAGAGAGTGATTGGCATTGGAATGGGCTGCCCAGGGAGGTGGTGGAGGCACCATCCCTGGAGGTGTTCAAGCAAAGCCTGGCTGAGGCACTTAGTGCCATGGTCTGGTTGATTGGCTAGGGCTGGGTGCTAGGTTGGACTGGATGAACTTGGAGCTCTCTTCCAGCCTGCTTGATTCTATGATTCTGTGATTCTAAGTGCCTTATCCAGTCTTTTCCTGAACGCCTCCAGGCATGGCAACTCCACCACCTCCCTGGGCAGCCCATTCCAATGCCAATCACTCTCTCTGCCAACAACTTCCTCCTAACATCCAGCCTAGACCTCCCCTGGCTGGACTTCAGGTGGGATTGAAAGAGATTGCAGGGCAGGGAGGTGTGTGTTGACACCATATTGTACTGCAATGCCTAAAGGCAGATTTAAAGTGCAGTCACATGCACTGCCAGGGTATCTTCACACTTGTCCACTCTGGCAACCTGGGCTTCCTAAACTGCTGCACAGTGTCAGGCCAGGCCTCAGCACCAAGCTAGCAGAAAGAGTTTTTGGAGCTGTGGTCGCAGGCATGAAAGGTCAGAGAAAGAAACAGATCTGCAGTCAGTTAAAAGTAGCGAATTGTACCCGAGCCCTGTCTGCAGCTGGGGGGGAAGGGATGGCAACGCTGCCGCAGCATGCAGTGAGTTCACACAGCCTGCCCTGCTGGTGGCAGAGGGACAGAGGGGAGGGCACTCCAGAGAAGGAGCTGAATCCTTGCAGAAGCTTGGGATGGCAAACAGCAAAGATCCTTTGGGGAAGTGCAATAGATGTGAAGGCAGCGTGTCCCTCAGCGCCTCCTGTGACAGGCCTCCTGCTACAGCCTCTGGAACCACTTCTTGGCAGCCTTCGCAGAAGGAAAATGCCTGCAGCAGGAGGCCTTTGCCACTCAAGTGCCCTCCCCTGCACATTTGTGGTCTCCAGAGCACAGCACGGCCTTGTGCACCAGACTCCTCACTCCACAGTTTTGCTGTCTGGTGGATTTCAGACTGCAGAAGACTTTCTGTGGTCAGGAATTCTGTTGTTGTTGTTGCCCTCGGTATTTAATTCAGCCCACTCAGTATGATTTACCATCACTTGTGCTTTGGTTTTCCACATTCTGACAGGAGCAGTTTGTTGGAAAGCTCCCTTTTGGTGCCATAAATGCCCTGTACAGAACTTAATGTCCAGCCCAGGGGGTTCCAAACTATTTGAAGCAGATGATGCTGCTGGCCCTGAGGCACCTGAGCTTGGATAAGGATCCACAAAGGTTTGGGATCACTGTGGGTTTGGGTGAGAATACACAGAGGTTTGGGATCACTGGGTTTGGATAAGGCTACGCAGAGGTTTGGGATCACTGTGGGTTTGGATAAGGCTACACAGAGGTTTGGGATCACTGTGGGTTTGGATAAGGCTACACAGAGGTTTGGGATCACTGTGGGTTTGGATAAGGCTACGCAGAGGTTTGGGATCACTGTGGGTTTGGATGAGGTTACACAGAGGTTTGGGATCACTGGGTTTGGATAAGGCTACACAGAGGTTTGGGATCACTGTGGGTTTGGATAAGGCTACACAGAGGTTTGGGATCACTGGGTTTGGATAAGGCTACGCAGAGGTTTGGGATCACTGTGGGTTTGGATAAGGCTACGCAGAGGTTTGGGATCACTGTGGGTTTGGATAAGGATATGCAGAGGTTTGGGATCACTGTGGGTTTGAATAAGGCTACACAGAGGTTTGGGATCACTGTGGGTTTGGATAAGGATATGCAGAGGTTTGGGATCACTGTGGGTTTGGATAAGGCTACGCAGAGGTTTGGGATCACTGTGGGTTTGGATAAGGCTACACAGAGGTTTGGGATCACTGTGGGTTTGGATAAGGCTACGCAGAGGTTTGGGATCACGGTGGGTTTGGATAAGGATACGCAGAGGTTTGGGATCACTGTGGGTTTGGATAAGGCTACGCAGAGGTTTGGGATCACTGTGGGTTTGGATAAGGCTACGCAGAGGTTTGGGATCACTGTGGGTTTGGATAAGGCTACTCAGAGGTTTGGGATCACTGTGGGTTTGGATAAGGATACGCAGAGGTTTGGGATCACTGTGGGTTTGGATGAGGATACACAGAGGTTTGGGATCACTGTGGGTTTGGATAAGGCTACACAGAGGTTTGGGATCACTGTGGGTTTGGATAAGGATACGCAGAGGTTTGGGATCACTGTGGGTTTGGATGAGGATACACAGAGGTTTGGGATCACTGTGGGTTTGGATAAGGCTACGCAGAGGTTTGGGATCACTGTGGGTTTGGATAAGGCTACGCAGAGGTTTGGGATCACTGTGGGTTTGGATAAGGATATGCAGAGGTTTGGGATCACTGTGGGTTTGGATAAGGCTACGCAGAGGTTTGGGATCACTGTGGGTTTGGATAAGGATACACAGAGGTTTGGGATCACTGGGTTTGGATAAGGCTACGCAGAGGTTTGGGATCACTGTGGGTTTGGATAAGGATACACAGAGGTTTGGGATCACTGTGGGTTTGGATAAGGCTACACAGAGGTTTGGGATCACTGTGGGTTTGGATAAGGATACACAGAGGTTTGGGATCACTGGGTTTGGATAAGGCTACGCAGAGGTTTGGGATCACTGGGTTTGGATAAGGCTACGCAGAGGTTTGGGATCACTGTGGGTTTGGATAAGGATATGCAGAGGTTTGGGATCACTGTGGGTTTGGATAAGGATACGCAGAGGTTTGGGATCACTGTGGGTTTGGATAAGGATACGCAGAGGTTTGGGATCACTGTGGATTTGGATAAGGCTACGCAGAGGTTTGGGATCACTGTGGGTTTGGATAAGGCTACGCAGAGGTTTGGGATCACTGTGGGTTTGGATAAGGATATGCAGAGGTTTGGGATCACTGTGGGTTTGGATAAGGCTACGCAGAGGTTTGGGATCACTGTGGGTTTGGATGAGGATACACAGAGGTTTGGGATCACTGTGGGTTTGGATAAGGCTACGCAGAGGTTTGGGATCACTGTGGGTTTGGATAAGGCTACGCAGAGGTTTGGGATCACTGTGGGTTTGGATAAGGATATGCAGAGGTTTGGGATCACTGTGGGTTTGGATAAGGCTACGCAGAGGTTTGGGATCACTGTGGGTTTGGATAAGGATACACAGAGGTTTGGGATCACTGGGTTTGGATAAGGCTACGCAGAGGTTTGGGATCACTGTGGGTTTGGATAAGGATACACAGAGGTTTGGGATCACTGTGGGTTTGGATAAGGCTACACAGAGGTTTGGGATCACTGTGGGTTTGGATAAGGCTACTCAGAGGTTTGGGATCACTGTGGGTTTGGATAAGGATACACAGAGGTTTGGGATCACTGGGTTTGGATAAGGCTACGCAGAGGTTTGGGATCACTGTGGGTTTGGATAAGGCTACGCAGAGGTTTGGGATCACTGTGGGTTTGGATAAGGATACGCAGAGGTTTGGGATCACTGTGGGTTTGGATAAGGATACGCAGAGGTTTGGGATCACTGTGGATTTGGATAAGGCTACGCAGAGGTTTGGGATCACTGTGGGTTTGGATAAGGCTACGCAGAGGTTTGGGATCACTGTGGGTTTGGATAAGGATATGCAGAGGTTTGGGATCACTGTGGGTTTGGATAAGGCTATGCAGATGTTTGGGATCACTGTGGGTTTGGATAAGGCTACGCAGAGGTTTGGGATCACTGGGTTTGGATAAGGCTACGCAGAGGTTTGGGATCACTGTGGGTTTGGATAAGGATACGCAGAGGTTTGGGATCACTGTGGGTTTGGATAAGGATATGCAGAGGTTTGGGATCACTGTGGGTTTGGATAAGGATACGCAGAGGTTTGGGATCACTGTGGGTTTGGATAAGGATACGCAGAGGTTTGGGATCACTGTGGGTTTGGATAAGGCTACGCAGAGGTTTGGGATCACTGTGGGTTTGGATAAGGCTACGCAGAGGTTTGGGATCACTGTGGGTTTGGATGAGGATATGCAGAGGTTTGGGATCACTGTGGGTTTGGATAAGGATATGCAGAGGTTTGGGATCACTGTGGGTTTGGATAAGGATATGCAGAGGTTTGGGATCACTGTGGGTTTGGGTGAGGAGGATCCACAGAGGCTTAGGATCACTGTGGCTTTAGATGAGGATCCACAGGGGTTTGTGATCGAATCTACAGGAATTTGGGGTTGCTGTGGGTTTGGGTTAGGATTCACAGGGGTTTGAGGTCACTGTGGGAATGGGTGAAGATCCACAGAGGTTTGGGGTTAGCATGGATTTTGGTGAGGATCCACAGAGGTTTGGGATCACTGGATTTGGGAGAGGAGGGAGGCTGGGAGAGTCCCCTGGCTGCTGCACCTCAAGTCTCACATTCCCCCAAACCACACATGGGAGTTACAAGGACCATTTGTCTGCATGGCCTGAGCTGAGGTTGTCTTTCCTGCTCTAACTGAAATGTGGCTGGAGCACTTTGTTCCCAAGGCAAAAAGCAGCTTATGTTCCTGTTCCACTCCCTGCCAAGTGCTCCTCCCTTAAACTCCCTCTTCTGCCAAAAGCCTTCTGCCATCACAACTGGGATCTTGCAGTCAGGGCAGACAGGTAGCACCTCGAGTGATACCAAAGCATCAGTGCAGCTGAGTAAGGAGGTAAGGGCTGGCCATGTTTTATCTCAGTGTCTCTGGCTCACATGGAATGGAGATGTGTTTCTGCACATCGGATGCTTCAGTCAGAGGAGTCATCATTTTTTAATGTGCCTGTCTTGCCAGTTTCCTTTTTGTGTCCTGCTGTGGGAGAAAGGGCATTAATAAACTATGGTTTAAAGCTGCTGTGTGAATTTTGTGGTTAATCCATAGATGATTCCGTGCAGAGCTAGAAGTCTACTCACAGAATTGGTTTAAGTGACTGCAGTTAGAAGATTTGCTTTTGTTCAGCTGGGTCACCCTCCTCAGCCCCAAAGTTTCCAATGCCCTTTAGTATGTTGAGGCTGAGGAAGAGTAACCACTCCTTTAAAATCACAGGATTTGCTCACCTGGCAAAGAGTTCTCTGTTGGCTTTTAGCAGGGCCATGCAAAATCAGGTGGCAGACATTAGGGGTGAAGTGAAGCTGGGCGTAAGGATCTGGAGGAAATGAGTGGCATTATTTGCCTTCATGCCAGCTACCCAGCAGGGCAGCTGCTCAGTGATTCCATAGCCATCGAAGGTGAAAGGCAGGCCCTGTGTTTGCAGTTTGCTAACTGCAAGCAACGGGGGAAATTCTCTGATTCACAGCTCCGTGCAGGGGTAACAGCATACATTTGGATGCAAAAGCTGGTGATGAGCATATCCTCTCTGAGCATTTTCCAAGATAGGCTTCCTCCCACTCTTAGGAATCAGAAGGGGGAGTGACAGTGGTGCTTCCTTTGTCAGCTGAGCCAGCAGGCTGCCGGGAGCCCAGCTAACGAGAGCCTGCTGCAAGAGTCAGGCTGATGGGAGGTTTTATGAGCCCCTCTATCGAAGAGTATTTCAAGATGTGCCAAAAATGAGACGTTCATCTCCTGGCTCATAAAAACAGCTACCTCTGAAGAGATCTATCAACGGGAGCAGCAGAGAAAACAAAAGCACATTCAGACTGGGAACGTCACCTTGCGTCCGGCTGTATTGCTTGCAAGGCTCCTTACAGTGCTTAGCAGCCAGCATTGAGTCATTCCCTTCCCAAACACATGGCATGGTGCAGAGGGGCACAGAAACAGCCTGGGGGCCAGCACGACGTGTTGTGTCGGATGCTGCCCAGTGACAGAGGCTCAGGCTCTTGAAACTGCACATGACAGAGCCCAGTGCAGCTACTGATTCCTCCAGCCCAGCCAGCACACAGGAGCTGCTAACCAGGCTCTTCGGGTGCCTGTCAGCTGTAGGGAAAAGGACCACACACCTGGCAGCTTCCGAGCAGCCTGCCGTTTTGTTAAGGATCAGGCTTCCTGAAGGTGTCTGCCTGGAGCTGATACTAGTCAGTTACAGGGGTGCTCCTGGGTTAAAGCTCCTCGTTTGCTTTAAGAAGAAAAGCAAACCATTTCCCTTTCTTACGCTTCTGTTGGTGCTTCAGATGATTAAAACTAAATTAGAGATGTAATTTTCTTGTCAGGGCATAGTCTTGTTATTTTACTTGCATATTGCTCCTCCTCTCCAAGGCACATAAATGAGGCACTTTTTGTAAGTAATGAGTCTCAAGGCAGCTTCATTTTCTAGACCTCTCCTATGCAATCAGGACACTGCAGTGACTGTACTCTAGACTCTCCAGTTGTACTCCCTGAAATTAAGCTAATCACATAAAAATCATTATTTCCCCATGTCTTTTGTAAGAGAGAATATTGGGGATTGTTTTTTTTCTTCTGAGTCTTAACAAACCAGGCTACATTTTCCTTCTCTTCCAAACTGTCAGGCCCAGCTCCTTTATGCCAAAGGGAGAGCAGATGACTGCCTCCTGTGGCAAAATCTGTATCTTATAAAGTAGCACAGGAACCCACCTGTCTCAGCAGTGCTTTGGTGACATCAGGAAAGCTGACTCGGGCTTAGGATGGATAGATTACATCCCCAAGTGTGGATCTGAGGCTGAGTGACTTCATGGGTGATGTGCAACTAGTAGGTGGATCACAGGTGCACAGGCAGTGTCAGCAATCGCTGTGAAGCAGGACACGCGTGAATGCGAGTGTTGGAGAGCCTTGCTTTGGCCCTGGGAGAAGAAAACCTTCAGGATCAGCCCCAGCACAACCATCTCCTTCCTCCTCCTTCCTCTCACACCCTCTTCAGTTGAAAATAGATGTTTAAGCCACAGAGCACTCCTAAGCACGTTCAGACAGGATCAAAACAGGTGGCCCAGGAAGCTGCAAGATCTGTGCTAGCCTCAGTAATCCCGAGTCTGCAGGGCAGCAGCTGGTGTGGGGAACAGAGCCGGCCTGCTCCAGGAGCAGTCACCCTGTCTGCCGCAAGCAGCGTGCCACAGCTCTGCGCTCCAGCTGGCTCCAGGCAGCCTCACGCTTGTGGGGACATGCCTGGCATGGAACTGGCTGTGCTGGGGGACAGGAGCCAGGACAGGCACAGCTCTGGCCCAACACAAGTGGAGACACCCAAGAGGTGATTTTCAGCAGATAGTGGGAGGCAAAGCCCAAGCTATTTGCAAGTGAGAGGCACTGCCTTGCTGCAGACAGGGTGCATGTCCCTGCTGCGCTCAGCCCCAGCACTGCAGAGCTCAGGCTGCAGCACAGTGACCGCTGTGGCAATGCTGATGGTGCTGCTCTGCTCTCTGGACTTGCGCACAGACTTTCATGATGGGTTCCAAGCACTTTGCAGAGATGAGTTGGGCACCACCACATTTCTGCAGTCTCGCTGCCCTGGCGTTACAGAGAGGAAAACAGGAGTGGAGAAGCTAAGGGCATGCTGCAGGGCACTAGCAGAGCCTGCATTAGCAGAACAGCGAGGCCAGAGGTGGGAGTGCGCCGGCAGATAGGGTATGGAAGGTGGGTGCAAGCCAAGGTGACCCTCACGCCAAAGTTGCCAAGACTTGGACACAGGTTTTCTGCTGCAGTGTGCTCTTACTTCAGAGGCACTCTTGACACTGCAGGCTGGCAGCAGCCTTCACCATCTGCCCTTGCTCGTGGCCCCTCAGGGGACTCACTTCCCCCAAGCTGGCAGCTGGCAGCTCAACTGCCCACACCGCTGCTGGGCACTGGCAGAAGGCACGCTCCTGCTGCTCAGCTTCCCCCACGCCTCTGCCCAGCACCACATCCCTGCCCTGGCAGGGGCAGTGCAGCCATGCTGCAGAACTCACTCTGTTTCTCAAGGACATCAGGCATGCTTCAGAGTTCAGAGAAAGTAAGGCAATCCTGGGATGAGAAGTACAAGCCTCAGGGTCAGAGCTGTGAGTATGAGAAAACTGTGCCCACAGCCTGTATTTACTGTGACATCATTGTTAGCCTCTTCTTTGTGCCAGGGCCCCTGTGTGGCACTGCCTCAAAGAGCATGGATGTGGATTTAATGCAGCAACTCAGCTGCAGGCACTCCTTAGGATCCAAATGAATTACTTCTCCCTGTGTTCACACGAGATCTTTCTGTCCCTAGCAAATACAAGTGTGGCATCAATAGCTCACATGCTTATATCTGCTGTCTTCTGGGATCCCCACCCTGGTGAGATGGCTTAATGCCCGTGCTGGCAAGATGTAAGGTTTGGCCCCAAAGAGCTCTATTAACTGTATACATTTTCTGTTGAGACCGTGGTCTTTGTGCCTTCCTGCCTGTACTAGTACTCAGAGCATCTTTGGATGCACTATTGCACAGAATCACAGCCCCACAGAATGGCAGGGGTTGGAAGGGGTATCCAGAGATCATTCAGTCCAACCCCCCTGCCAGAGCAGGAGCACCCAGGGCAGGTCACCCAGGAACACATCCAGGTGGGTTTGGAAAGCCTCCAGAGAAGGAGACTCCACAACCTCTCTGGGCAGTCTGCTCCAGGGCTCCAGCACCTTCACCATACAGAAGAGTCTCCTCGTGTTGAGGTGGAACCTCCTGGGTTCCAGCTTGTATCTGTTGTTCCTTGTCCTGCCATTGAGCACCACCAAACAGAGCCTGGCACTTTCATCCTGACACTCACCCCTCAGGTATTTATAGACATTGATCAGATCCCCTCTCAGCCTTCTCCTCTCCACACTGAACAGCCCCAAGGCTCTCAGTCTCTCTTCATGAATAAGAAAAGAAGATCTGTGCTGGTGAAGCCTTTTGGACCAAGCTCCTGCTCCTTAGGTACCACTGGGAGAGGAGTGCCAAGCCTGCAGCATGCAGCTGGGAGTCTGAAATTTAAGTGTCTGACCTTTCTTGCTGGGGTTTGTTGTTTTCTTTTTGGTGTTTTTGTGGTTTGTTGGGGGGTGGGGTTGTTTTTTCCCCTTCCCTCCTCTCCCATTCCATTCCCTTCCTTTCTCGAGGGTGCCTTTTTGCTGTGATGAGGATTCGGGAAGGATTTGTGTGTTTGTCTGCTGAAGGTTGGTGATGGCTCTGTTCGTTTGCACTCGAGACCCGAGAGTGTCAGCTGAAGTGTGCTCCTCACACAGCCTTAAGTTTTGCTCTATCAACACTTTCTTAAGTGCACTGCATTAAGGATTCCACATGACAGGTTTGCACCTGGAGGCAAAGCCTGCTCCCTCCCCCTCGTCCTTCCCTAAACCCCAAGTCTTTTCACATCAAGTATTTAACTTTCCTTTGTTCAGGATAAAATGATATGTAAAATACGTGTTGCCATGGATGCAGAACTGAGAGCCTATTGATCTTCCCCTTATGCAGGTAAATTTCAAGCAGGATATTGCACATCAGAGGGCACTCCAGCATGGATGGCAGGACAGCGACGGATTTGGGCAGGGAGAAACAACTTTAAAACTGAAGTTCTCCTAGCTCGAAAGTGTCTTGGTGAAATGAAGCAGGTGTTGTGCCCCTGGGGGGGTGCAGGAATTGTTCTTCATGTACTCAGCAGCATTTCTCTACCAGCACGTGGTTTGCTCCCTCTCCTCCTCCGTGTGCTTCACACCATGCTCACAGCACGGATCATCCCTACTGCCAAGCAAACCCACTCTGTGCCGCTGTAGCAGGAAGCAGCCATTGCTTGGTGCATGCTGCAGACTCCGGAGCAGTGGCGTTGTAAATCCCGCGGGAGAGCAGTGTGCCAGTGCTGCAGGAGAGTCCCCCACTGCTGGGTAAGCCTGCAGGTCCTAGAACAAGCAGGCAGAGAGAGGGGAGCTCACAGCTCGAGGACTCTTGAGGTGATGTCTCCCTGTTGTCCCTTTGCAACAGACCCGGTGTGCGTGAAGAGCAGGCAGGGTAGCAGCAAGGGGCACCTATCTGACAAGGGCACTGTGGAGGCAGACAGGGACACAGAGTGGGAGTGGCAGAAATAAACCTATTTCAGAAATGGCTTACAATGCTGCCTTCACTTAATTTCGACCTTATTTTTTATGCCTATTGTATTTGCCACAGCTTCATATCCCTTCCTTTCAGCAGCAGCATGCTCATATCAGAACATCAGTTTGCCGTTGTAATTATGTTGGACTGTGGCCTCCACAGAACTCCACTGAATTGGTTTCATTTAATTTTATCTAGAGAGTGTAGCACAGCCTCTGTAGACTTGCACCAGAACTGGTTCATTTTGCTTCAGACCAACATTTCCCCACTGGATTGGGTAATTATGGCCTGCACTTGCTCCTCGCTGCCAAAAGCACAGCACTGTAAAGCTGCTCAGGTCATGAGTTAAATGACTTTTTATAGGGGGGGCATATTATTATTTTTGGAAGAAGGAGGAGAGCTCTGCATACCTGTGGGCAGAGTACCAGCAGAAACCTCTTCAGTGGTGCCTGCCACAGAGCAGAGGGGGTCAGAGGAGTTTGCAAGTAGGTGAAGTGCTGTGGCCCAAGCAATGGGCCCCAAACCAAAGCCGACCTCTAGCTGAAGATCCCAACCAAACAGTAGATACTATCAGCATCTGCTCGTTAGTGCAGGACGTCTGCTCCTTAGCATCTATTACCAGTAAGCAAAACATTGCCAGTAAGCTTGTTATTGAAGGATATAGCTTAGACTGTAAGAAACCATAGCAGTGGTCATGAGAAATCATAGCAATGGCTTCAAGCTCCCTTCCTCAGAGGCTGACCACCCAAGTCATGCAGTCAGATGTCTGGCCCTGCCCGGAGGTGTGATCAAAGCCAGAGATAAAAACACTCCCTTGGTTTCTCCCTGTGCCCCGTCCAGGCTCTGGAAATACCCAAGTGAGGGTGAAGGCAGAGGTTTCCACATCTAGGATCACATAAGCTTGTTTATTCAGCAGTATAAAAGTTGGGCCCTCCTGCAGCAACTTTGAAGGTTGGGAAAGGTTCTCTAAACCCTTGCTGCAACCAGGGCTCCTCAGCTACTGCCGATCTGGATGGGCAAAGTGCTGGGGCAGCTGGTGGTGGATCTCTCTTAATCACTGTGGCTGACTTCATGTAGTAATGATTAGGTGCATGACCTTTGCTGTGTTGTTATTACTTCACTTCTTCTTTTCATAGAGTCAACCAGGTTGGAAGAGACCTCCAAGCTCATCCACTCCAACCTAGCACCCAGCCCTATCCAGTCAACCAGACCATGGCACTAAGTGCCTCATCCAGGCTTTGCTTGAACACCTCCAGGGACGGTGCCTCCACCACCTCCCTGGGCAGCCCATTCCAATGCCGATCACTCTCTCTGGGAAGAACTTCCTCCTAACATCCAGCCTAGACCTCCCCTGGCACAACTTGAGACTGTGTCCCCTTGTTCTATTGCTGGTTGCTTGGGAGAAGAGGCCAACCCCACCTGGCTACAGCCTCCCTTCAGGTAGCTGCAGACAGCAATGAGCTCTGCCCTGAGCCTCCTCTTCTGCAGGCTGCACACCCCCAGCTGTCTCAGCCTCTCCTCATAGGGTTTGTATTCCAGGCCCCTCACCAGCTTTGTTGCTCTTCTCTGGACACCTTCCAGCACCTCAACATCTCTCTTGAATTGAGGAGCCCAGAACTGGACACAGCACTCAAGGTGTGGCCTGAGCAGTGCTGAGTACAGGGGCAGAATAACCTCCCTTGTCCTGCTGGCCACACTGCTCCTGATGCAGGCCAGGATGCCATTGGCTCTCTTGGCCGCCTGGGCACACTGGTGGCTCATCTTCAGCCTACTCTCTATCAGTACCCCCAAGTCCCTTTCCTCCTGGCTGCTTTCCAGCCACTCAGTCCCCAGCCTGCTCTGTACACCAGTCAGAGGTAAGTTTATTTCTTTCACTTGGTGTCTGTATCCCTTGTCCTAAGCCCATCAATTTGCAACACATAAATGTGGGTCAGGGACAGGATTCAAAAAGTATTGTGTGAGGGGCAGGATCTGTGCTCAGGCAGAGAGAGAACCTCTTGATGTTTAGCAGAGGAACCCCTGGGTGTTTTTGCAGAGGAACCGCTTGATGTTTAGCAGAGGTAGAACCTCTTAGAAAATCCCAGCTGAGAATTTCGTCTGTTTTGCCTTGGAATCCCACGGTTTAGCAATACCGCGGGTGAGCAGGAGGGCGAGATTAGCTTCTCCTTCAGGCAGCTCGATGTCTCTGTTACTGAATGGAGCAAGGTGAGGGCATCAGCAGAAGCAGCAGTGGGGCACAGGGCTTCCCTTGTTCCCAACAATGGCTCTGTTGTAGGGCCCTTGCTCCTTTGTCATTCAGAAGAGCTCCCACAGCAGAAAGCACTTCCTTTTTTCTAGCTGAAATAGGCTCTAATAAAGCCATTGTGTTTGATCACTGGCTAAGGAAACAATAATTTAGCATAATAGGGAAAGATCATTAATGTGCAATGAACCTAACGCTCTGTTCCAGTTTTTGCTGCCCTAGAGAGATGGAGTAAACTCTTCTTCCTTAATTGAAGACTAAATAGAGTACATTTCATTTTTCATTTCCAGCACTTTTTCCAATTGGCTTGTGATGTTCACTAATGCGTGCTGAAAGGGGTGGACTGCCCAGCAGCAGGGGAAAAATTGGGTGGGAGGGTTTAGAGCACATAAAAACTCACTTGCTCTTCATCAGATGGCTCTCTAGGGCCTTAGACTTCTTTCCTGACAGGCCTCATTTCAGAAGCTCCCAGGGAGGTGTGGTGGTCTGCTGTACCACGAACCGGGGCAGGACAGAGTGCTGCTCGCAGCCCCCCTCCCACAGCCAGCCCCACGGGCGGCACGAATGGCAGGGAGCTGCACTGCCAAGGGGTCCCCTGCAGCACAGGGAAGGTTTCTGAGCTGTCGGCTGAGTGGCTTTCCTCCTGCCATGATCAGTTGAAGGAGTAAAGTCTGAGATTTAGCTCTAGGTGGCATTTTGACTGCAGCTGCAATTCCGTATGAAAGCAAGCTGATCGATGTTCATGGGCACAGGTTTGCACCACTGCAGCTCTGGATCCAAATGCCACATCCCGCTGCCGCAGGAGCACAGCACGGGTGCAGGCACAGGGCCACTTACTGTACTCAGCACTGGTGAGGCTACACCATGAGTACTGGCTTCAGTTTTGGGCCCCTTGCTCCAAAAAGGACATTGAGGGGCTGGAGAGGGTCCAGAGAAGGGCAACAAAGCGGATGAAAGGTCTGGAGAACAGGGCTGGGGATGAGCAGCTGAGGGACCTGGGGGCGTTTAAGCCTGGAGGAGTCTGAGGGAGACCTCACTGCTCTCTACAGGAGTCTGAAAGGAGGCTGGAGACAGATGGGGCTGCACTGCCTGGTAGCAAGAGATAGGACAAGAGGAAATGGCCTCAGATTGGTCCAAGGGAGGTTTGAGTTGAACATCAGAAGATTCTTCTTCCCTGGAACCGTTCTCAGGCACCGGGACAGCTCCCGGGGGTGTGGGGAGTGGTGTTTCAGAGAGGCAGAGATGTGGTGCCGAGGAGCATGATTTATCTCCAGCCGTGGCAGAGCTGGCGACTGCTTGGACTGGATGCTCTGAGCAGGAGTTTGCAGCCCAGGTCGTTCTGCTGAGTGAGCCCGCAGCACTGCAGCCCTGGCTCGCCCTGCGCTGGCAGCCGTGGCTCTGTGCCCACCTGCCGGCCCCACGAGCCCGCCCGTTGGGTGTCCGCCTGTTGGGTGTCTGCCCGTTGGGTGTCCGCCCGTTGGGTGTCCACCTGTTGGGTGCCCGCCTGTTGGGTGCCCGCCTGTTGGGTGTCCGCCTGTTGGGTATCCGCCCGTTGGGTGTCCGCCTGTTGGGTGTCCGCCTGTTGGGTGTCCGCCCGTTGGGTGCCTGCCTGTTGGGTGTCCGCCTGTTGGGTGTCCGCCCGTTGGGTGCCTGCCTGTTGGGTGTCCGCCCACGGCCCTCGGGCCTGCGTCAGGGCTGTGCCACCGCCCGCCAGCTGCAGGCTCGTACTCCCTGGTGGCGGCTTGGTGCAGGCGGCGAGGGCTTCCGTGGCTAGCGCTTTGAGCACTGGGGCAGCTCACATTGCCTGTCGAGAGTGTGTATGTGCCCAAAGGTCTCCCCTTCCACCCCTTCAGAGAACTCCTCAAAGCCACCAAAACATGGCTGGCTGCAGGCCAGGGAGGTGAATGCTGCTGGGAAAAGGCCATCTCTGAAGCTCCTCTGGAACAGGGCATTCTGGCAGAAGGGCTGCTGCCAGCATCTCACCAGCTTCCCACCTGTCATCAAGTGATCAAGGCTCCATGATAGTCTTGCTGCTCTGGAACCAGAGCCATCATCATCATCTTTGCTGCCATTCTCTTTGTGACCAACCCTTCCAACAGGGTGCTTTGCTTCTCTCTGAAGCTTTGGCCATTCCTCCAGGCCAAGAGGGCACCTGTGGGAAAGCTTCCTCTTCTGCGGCTCCTCTCCCAGGGCTCAACATCTTGGACATTAGGAAGAAGTTCTCAGCATTAAGAAGAAGTTCTCAGCATTAAGAAGAAGTTCTCAGCATTAAGAAGTTCTTTCCTCTGAGGATAGTGAAACACTGCAGCAGGTTGCCCAGGGACATGATGGAAGCCCCGACCCTGGAAACATCCAAGGTCAGACTTGATGGGGCTCAGCGTAATCTGCTCTGGTTGGGGATGTCCCTGCTGACTATAGGGGCCCTGAACTAGATGACTTTAACCCAAACCACAGATCCATCTTGCCGTTGTGCTCACTTCTTAGTTTCTTAAGGCAGTGAAGAGAGAACAGTAGAGCAAACCCACTGGGACAGAACTGCCATCCTGCAGAAGCAAAGTGTAACCCAAAGTGGAGAGACTGCCCCGTGCAGATCAGTGGCTGGAGCCACAAAGCTCCCAAGGTGGAGCCAGGCCATGGCTGAAGCTGGAGTCAGGCGGACCTTGCACCTCTCTGATTCGTGTGCAGTATCTGCAGCATCTCTTGGGAGAGGGAAAAATATTCTTGTTCTCTGCTTCCATCAGTCACCTGAGGGGATGGTAGTGACTATTGGGATGGTTCTTGGCTTGTTGAATTCATTGTCCCTTCTGTCCTGAGTATTGCCAGTCTTGTGATGCTGATGCTGCTCAGAAAAGGTGAAGCTGTTTGGAAGCAGTGCTGCCAGCACACCATATGGTTAGAGTCTATAGCTTCCCTGTTTGGAGACCTGGGGCACCTGTGTGGAAACACTGCTGCTTTGGATTTGTATCTCTTGCTGATGTTTATGCTTGTTATGTCACAAGCTGATTGCTCAAGAGATAATTGTGCTGTCCAAAGTGAAGGATGTGGTACCTAGGAAGTCTAGTGATTGGCACTCTATGAGCATCACAAGACTTAAGGTGAGAAGGGAGGGTGAGGAGCAGGGGAAATTCATTTGTTTCCATGTACCAGGAACCAAACACTTGCGTAACGGAGTTTGGGCTTGTTCTTTGACAGTCTGGTGAGTGGAGGCTACAGGGGAACTCAACAGTATTGTGAAGAGAAAATGTCTTCAGTAGCAGCAGTTGGTGGTATGGCAAGGAAGCATTCACCTACATCGGAAGGGATGCTCTTGGGGTCTTCTTGATACTGGTTTTGGAAGCCACCAGAGCCCTTGGGAGGGCATCTACAGGATGGCCAGGGGATCAGACCCACTCAGTATGGATTTAGGAGAGGCAGGTCCTGCTTGACCAACCTGTTCCCTTTTTACAACCAGGTGACTGCCTGGTGGATGTGGGGCAGGCTGTGGATGTAGTCTGTCCAGACTTCAGCAAGGCCTTTGACACTGTCTGCCACAGCAAACTGCTGGCCAAGCTGGCAGCCCTTGGCTTGGACAGGGGCACTCTCTGCTGGGTGAAGAAGTGTCTGGATGGCCAGGCCTAGAGTATGGTGGTGAATGGAGCCACATCCAGTTGGCAGCTGTCGTTAGTGATGTGCCCGAGGCATCTGTGCGGGGCCTAGTCCTGTTTAGTATCTTCATTGATGATCTGGATGAGAGGATTGAGTCCAGCATCATTGGAGCAGGCTGCTGAGGGAGGTGGTGGAGTCACCGTCCCTGGAGGTGTTCAAGCAAAGCCTGGATGAGGCTCTTAGTGCCATGGTCTGGTTGACTGGACAGGGCTGGGTGCTAGGTTGGCCTGGCTGAGCTTGGAGGTCTCTTCCAACCTGGTTGATTCTATCATGACTCTACGATTATAGGATCGGTGAGCTGGCAGATGACACCAAGCTGGGAGCATGTGTTGATCTGTTAGAGGGCAGGAGGGCCCTGCAGAGGCACCTGGACAGGCTGAGAGATGGGCACAGTCCAATGCCAGGAGTTTTAACAAGGCCAAGTGTCAGGTGCTGCACTTTGGCCACAACAGCCCCAAGCAGTGCTACAGGCTGGGGACAGAGTGGCTGGAGGGCAGCCAGGCAGAGAGGGACCTGGCAGTACTGGTTGACAGCAGCTGAACATGAGCCAGCAGTGTGCCCAGGTGGCCAAGAGAGCCAATGGCATCCTGGCCGGTATCAGGAATAATGTGGCCAGTAGGAACAGGGAGGTCCTTCTGCCCCTGCACTCAGCACTGGTTAGGCCACAGCTTGAGTGCTGTGTCCAGTTCTGGGCTCCTCCATTCAAGAGAGATGTTGAGGTGCTGGAAGGTGTCCAGAGAAGGGCAACAAAGCTGGTGAGGGGCCTGGAGCAGAGCCCTGTGAGGAGAGGCTGAGGGAGCTGGGGGTGTGCAGCCTGCAGCAGAGGAGGCTCAGGGCAGAGCTCATTGCTGTCTGCAGCTACCTGAAGGGAGGCTGTAGCCAGGTGGGGTTGGGCTCTGCTGCCAGGCACGCAGGGACAGAACGAGAGGACACAGCCTCAAGCTGTGCCAGGGCAGGTTCAGGCTGGATGTTAGGAGGAAGTTGTTGGCAGAGAGAGTGATTGCATTGGAATGGGCTGCCCAGGGAGGTGGTGGAGTCACCATCCCTGGAGGATAAGAGGTGGCTGGATGAGGCACTTGGTGCCATGGTTTAGTTACTTAAAATGTTAGGTGGTAGGTTGGACTGGATAATCCTAGGGGTCTTTTCCAACCTGGTTGATTCTGTAATCTCCTTTCCCACCTTCCCTTGTCTCCAGTGGTGTGGTTTGTTTAGTCTGGTCTTTGCCCCATGCTGAGTTTGGAGGGCTTCTTTGTGAGCACTGACCAGCCTTGTGGTCATGTCCCTGGATGTGGTTGGGACCATGACAAGGCAGGATATCAACACCACTTCTTTGTTCCCAAGTGGAAGTGGAGAGCTCAAATGCCTGCTAGCAGACAGTGCCCATTTGGTGCACCTGTCTGCTACCCCTGGTGGGCCGTGGCAGAGGGTGGTACCTGGGTAAAGCAGAAGCAGCAGCACCTTGTCCAAACCCAGCAGTCTTGCTAGTGTGTGGGGCCGGCAGCTGGGCAGAAATGCATTCTTCTCTCTTGTCTGTGTGTGAACAGGAGGGAGTTTGTCAGGAGTGGAGATGCGAGGGACTGGGTTTGGGGAAGAGCCTCAGACGAAGCATGTCTCCTCCAGCTTTGGAGTCATCAGGCTCACACTGTGGTACCAAATGCCTTTCTGATCTGGAGCCTAGGCTTCCCTTGCCCCGTGTGAGAGCCCTTGCTGCCTGAGAAGGGGAAACAGGAAAGCCAGGTTGGATCCAGCAGGCTGACAGACAGAAATGCTGGGGAAAAACTATATTGCTTAAGCTTTATCCTCTCTCTTCTGAGAACACCTGCTTCAGCCTGGGATATGCAGCAATACGTTTGCTGCTTTCTCTGCTTTCTGACTGGTACAGCATTATTTTTGCAGGGAGGAGCTGACACTGAGGTGCGGAATCCTGCCTGAGGAGGGGCAGCAGACCAAGAGTTGGAGCACTTCTCTTGGAGAGGTTCTGGCTCCCTGAGCCTGGCTGCTGTTAGAAGGGTGCTGGCGGTGTGAGAGCAGAGGATAGCCAGAGCATTGCTGCATTGTGCCCTGCGTGTGGCCTGCTCGTGGCAGAGGCAGCATGGGTGGCTGAGCTGGATGGGAAACCACGGGCAAGGCTCCTGCTAGGCTCTGTGCCTTGGAGGCTTAGGTGGGCTCCACATTAGAGAGGGGGGGGAAAGGATATCTGAAGTATTTAGCTGGCAGACACTCTGTGATTAGGTGGGAGGTCGAGGATGGACACTTTGGATGTCTCTTGACTCGGGTTAATTAGCTAAGCCTCCCTCTAGCAAAGAGTCAGCACAGCTGTTTTTTATTTTCTTCTGTTAGATGCTGTAGGTAAAATCAGGAAAATGCAGCTGGAGAAAGCCTCCATTAGCCTCTGCTTCAGCTCTTCCATTTGCCAGCAAGCTGCTGCTTCTCAAACAAGAGCAACCTTGTTAATTACCTTTGATTTTTCTCTTTTGCAGGGAGCAGCTGAAGCAAAGGCAGCAAATATTGCAGCTATTCCTTGAGTGCCTCACGCTTCACTTTTTCTCACTTGAAGCAGGCATCCCTGACTTCTTCCTTAATTACTACTTTGAAAAAATCGCTCCATATTCCCATCTATAAATAAATCAAAATAGCAATTCAGAGCATTCATTCATCAGGCCCTCAATGTGCATTCCAGGGAGCAAGGGCTGTACATGCAAGAACTGAGTTTCCCTCTCACCAGCTCCTGAGCTAGTGACTGTGGAGCATCCAAGAGCATCTCTTATAGCCCAGCTTCAGTAACATGGATGCAACAAAAGCCAGGAGAGAAATGAATTGCCTGTGGAGCTGCATTTAATTTTCAATCTAGCAGATTTCCAAGTTCACTTGGCAGCCATTCTTTCTTCCTTTCTTTTTTCCCCAATTCATGCCTCTTTTTTTAATCCTTTTTTTCTTTCTTGGTTTTTTTTTTTTTTTCATTCTTTCTTGGCCCTTTTGACTGAACAAAAGCAGTCCCACAAGGGCAGCCTAATGTATTCATAGTTTTGCTGCGACTTGGCTGATAGAATAAGCTGAAAAATCGCCGCCTCCCATTGTTGACTGAGAATCTTTGTTCTGCTTTGTAGCTGCACTAAGTGCTGCCTAGTGCCCCCTGCTCCTCAGCCTTGCAGAAGAGGGCCTGTTATGCTGAACCCCCTCGGGCTGGGGATGGTGGGACGGCTAAAGTTCAAGTTCACAGACCCAAAAGTAAGTTACAGAAGTGATGGCTTGTTTGAGCGCTCGCTTGCTCGCTCTTGCCTTTCATTCTGCCTGATGTAAGAGCTGTGTATTGTTAATGCCTATCTGAACGTTGCATTAAGCTCTAATTAAGCCTGCCAATCAAACAAAACCCAGAAAGCAGCTTCTAAAGTGCCTGGTGCTGAGTTCCATTCTTCCCCTTCCATTTGCTGAGTGTGAACATGTAACTGCTAAGTGTGGCTTTTTTGGGCTTGCTTTTATTTTTCCTTTCTTCTTCTGAACTGCAGAGAAGCTCCTAATGAACTTGTACCTCAGTGGCTTTCATTAGCGAGTGGCATTGGACAGGCATCACCTGAAAGGTCCGGGCTTTGCCAGGCTGTAGCTAAGGTTGTACTGGAACATCACAGAGAAATCCAAGTTGCTTTCAGCTTTCCATGCAGTGTCAGAAAACACCCTAGGAGTAATGTGATCAGGAGAAGTGAACGTGACAGAACTGCCTGCAAGGGCCTCTCGGGAAGGAGTGAAGGTGCAACATGCAACCCGCTGCCTGGCACTGGAGCAGGAGCAGCCCATGGTTACAGCTAATGTAAATCCTGCTTTGCTAACCAAAATCCAAGACTGGAAGTATTAAATCCTGTGGCTTTGGAGCTCCCACTGAGGCATAGGGAGTGAACAATTGAAAGGGTAAAGCCAGCATCTAGTATCTTACAAAGAGCCGTAAAAGAAGCGGCTCCTAATCCGCAGTGTATTTGTACCACAAAGCACACTGGCAGGCTTGTGTAAAAGAAGTTTTCATCACTGTAAGGAAAAACAACAGCACAAAACAGTGCCCAGGCCGAGTCAGTGATAATCTTCCTTTCAGGAAGACACAAGAAGTGTAGCTGCCTTCTTTTGATCTCAGCTGAAGAAGGATGAAATAATGGCATAAACCAGAGACCAGAGTGACTAGCCAAGACACCCCAACAGGTCTTCCCCATCTCTAACCTCAGCATCTATATTCCCGTGGGGCATGAGGGTTTTTCCACCCTTCTGAGCTGCTAAGTCTCATACTTGTGAAGTCTGGAACTTGTACAGCAGTGGCAAGGCAATGCCAAACACCTGAAGGGCCACAGAGGAGGAAAGCTGTGGCTAGAGACATGCAGTTCCTGCATAGGTTGTCCCGACTCGTAGACCTTAGAGAGAGAGCTCAGACTAATTAAGCTTTAATGCTGTGGGTAGAGAAGACTGACAGCTCTGCTCTAGCCTGACCTGTTTGTCAATGTGCTTTTGTGCCTGCCTCATTTTTCCCCCTTCCTTCCCCGACTGTAATCCTTATGGAACATCTGCCCCAGCCACGCACAAGCGGCAGCTTGTTCCCTGGACGCTGCGTCCCTGTAGATAGGCTCAGGTCCTGACACCCTTCCGCCTTTTGTTCCTCTGCTGCTTTTCCCCCTCTGTCGCTGCCAGGCTGGGTTAATCCAAACGTGGAAGTCCCCAGGTGCTGGGGGTATTTTTGGCATTAGCGTTGGAGCTCTGCAAAGGGTGGAGGAAGATTTATGATTTTGTCTCCTTCAGATCTCATGGCCTTTCCTTTCGCTGCTGCAGCTTGGATGGGTTCCAGCATCCCCCTCACGCTCCAAACTGCCTTTTATTTCTTTAATTAAAGGACCACTGGGGCGAGCAGTCTTTTGTCCTGACCATGGGGCAGGGTGGGTCCCATGTCCTTTCTGAGGTTCAGCATACTCAGAATTTCTGCTCTGGTTGCTGTCATTAAAACTTTGAAAATCTTCATCCTTGAAAGAGCCTCTTCAGCACTTCCTACTGTGAGCTGGGGGAAGGATTGCTTAAGCTTGTGAGGGCCCAGCCACAGCTTTCATGACACTTGATTTTCTGCTTATCTTCATAGAATCACAGAGTGATTTGGGTTGGAAGGGACCTCCAAACCCCCTGCACTCAACAGGGACATTCTGCACCAGAGCAGGTTGCCCAGATTCCTGTCCAGCCTCACCTTGAACATCTCCAGCATGGGGCCTCAACTCCCTCCCTGGGCAGCCTGTTGCAGAGCTCCAGCACCCTCCTGGTTCAGAAATTGTTCCTTATGTCCAATCTCAATCTGCTCTGCTCTCCTTTCAAACCATTGCCCTCACCCTATCCTCGCAGGCCTTTGCAAACAGTCCCTCTGCAGCCTTCCTGTAGCCCCCTTCAGGTCCTAGCAGGCTGCTCTTAGGTCTGCCTGGAACCCTCTCTCCTCTGGGCTGAACACCCCCAGCTCCCTCAGTCTGTCCTCCTAGCAGAGCTGCTCTGGATAGCCTGATCTAGTGGAGGGTGTCCATGCCCATGGCAGGGGGGGTTGGAACTAGATGATCCTTGAGGTCTCTTTCAACCCTGACAATGCTGTGATTCTGCAATTGGTGTGCTGAGCATGTGCTTAGGTATGTAGGTGTGCCAATTGGTGTTTTGCAGCATATGCTTATGCATGCAGCATGTGCCCAGTTGTGCCAGCTGGGAGCTGCTTGCAGTATTGGGAGTTCCCCCTGCCCTGGGAGAGCTGTGCTTTGGGTCTGCAGGTGCTCGCAGTGCTCTCTGTTAACAGAAAAAGGTGAGATTAGGAAAGGTTGCTGCTTTCTAGATGATTCTCCTTTTCTGGAAGCAATTTCTGTCTTTGGCACAGTATTTTCTAAAAACTGGGTGATTGTCAGCAATTCCCATAATGTGCATTTTTAGCAGCACTGGAGGCTTTGGGAAGCTGGGCATTTATTTTTTTGTGGCCCTGGACACAGCAGCAGTTGCTGTTTTGAAGAGAAACTTTGTCACTGTGAGGGTGCTGGTGCCCTGAAGCAGGCTGCCAGAGAGGCTGTGGAGTCTCCTTCTCTGGAGACCTGCAAAACCCACCTGGGTGTGTGTCTGTGTGGCCTGCCCTGGATGATGCTGCTCTGGCAAGGGGGAGTTGGACTGGATGATCTGTGGAGGTGCCTTCCAAGCCCTAACACCCTGTGAGTCTGTGAAGGATTCCACCTTTTCTTCACCCAAGCAAAGGTTCCAGTGCAGCAGTGAGCAGCAGGGCTGTGCAATGACACCAGCCATTGGAGGGCTTCCCCAGCTAGGGGTGCCTGCAGCTGTGTTTTTGCCATCTAAACATGAAATCAGTATGATGAGGCAATGAACTGGACTTCATAACTTCAGCTGGCAAACCTTCTGGAGTCTGTTCAAAGAGACCTGGGTGGCCTGAGAGGGAAGTAGTAGCTCAGGATGACATTTACCTTCTGGGCTGCAAGCTCACAGTGTTGGCTTATGTCCAGCTTCTCACCCACATCCCTACCATTACCAGCACCTCTTTTTGGTAGATGTCAATGAGTAGGTTCTGGTAATTTTTGATTGCCAACTGATGGTTCATCTGTCCAAAGAACTGAAGGAGGCAACTGCTGTTTTGAAAAGCAGAGCAAAGCTGCTAGGTTTCTTCTCCTTGTAGGCACTGGCCCCCACTTGGACATGGACCCATTGCCAGCCACTCTTTGAGTGTGGCCATTAAGCCAGTTCTTTATCCATCTAGTGCTCCACCCATCAAAGCCATATGTCACCAGCTTGGAGACCAGGATGTGGTGCTAAAGGCCTTGCTCAGGTCCAGGTAAATGACATCAACTGCTCACCCCTCATCTATTAGTGTTGTGACCTGTTCACAGAAGGCCACCAGGTTTGCCAGGCAGGAATTGCTCTTGGTGGAGTCATGCTGATTGTAGCCAATCACCTCATCACTGTTCTCCTGTCTCAGCAGTGCCTCCAGGAGGATCTGCTCCATGATCTCAGTGGACACAGAGGTGAGACTGCCTGGCCTGGAGTTCCCCAGCTCCTCCTTCCTTCCCTTTTTGACAATGTGAGTTCTGTTTCCCCTTTCCAGTCAGTGGGGACTGCACCAGACTGCAGGACTTTGGGAGTAGAATAGAGAGGTTTAGCAGCCTCATCTGCCAGCTCCCTCAGCACCCCTGGGTGCCTCCCATTGGGTCCCATGGACTAGAATACTTTCAGGTTCTTCAGCTGATCACGAACCTGCTCTTCACTTCTGATGGGCAGCTCCTCCTTCCAGCCCCTGCCATTACCTTCCACGGCTCCAGCAGTGTGGCTGGAGGCCTTAGCAGTGAAGACTGAGGTAAAGAAGTCGTTGAGAACTCAGCCTTTTCCATGTCACTTGTGACCATTTCACCTGTTCCATTTCTGAGGGGGCCTTCCTTAGGCTTCTTTTTACCATTAATATACCTATAGAAATTCGTGGTGCTGCCTTTGGCCTCCCTGGCTGGATTCAATTCCAACTCTGCCTTGGCTTCCCTAAGCAGATCTCTGGCTGCTGGGGCAGCTCCCTTACATCCCCCCATTCCAGATGTCCTTTCTGCCACTCCTTGCAGAGTCTCTCTTTGTGTGACACAGTGTCCAGGAGCTCCTTGCTCACCCAGGCAGCCTCAGAGCATTCTTCCCTGCTTTCCTCTTTGTTGGCATCCATTGCTTCTGGACACAGAGGAGGTGATCCTTGAACACTGCCCAGCTGTCCTGGGCCTCTCTTCCCTCTAGGGCTTTGTCCCATGATACTCTGGCAGCAGATCCCTGAAGCCATCAAAGTCTGCCTGCCTGAAGTCTAGGGTCATAAGCTTAGAATATGTCCTCCTGGTTGCCCTGAGGATCTCAAATTCAACTGTTTCATGGTCACTGCAGCCAAGGCTGTCACTGTTCTGGGTGCCTGGGAGAAGAGCCCAACCCCACCTGGCTACAGCCTCCCTTCAGGTAATTGTAGACAGCAATGAGCTCTGCCCTGAGCCTCCTCTTCTCCAGGCTGGACACTCCCAGGTACCTCAGCCTCTCCTCATGGGGCTTGGCCTCCAGCCCCCTCATGAGCCTTGGTGCCCTTTTCTGGACACATTGAAGCATCTCAACATCTTTCTTAATTTGAGGAGCACAGACCTGGACAGAGGACTCAAGCTGTGGCCTAACCAGTGCTGAGTACAGGGCAGAAGGACTTCCCTATTCCCCTGTTCCTGCTGGCCACATTATTCCTGACACAGGCCAGGATGCCATTGGCCTTCTTGGCCACCTGGGCACACTGCTGGCTCATGTTCAGCTGCTGTTGACCAGTGCCCCCAGGTCCCTCTCTGCCTGGCTGCCCTTCAGCCACTCTGTCCCCAGCCTGTAGCACTGCATGGGGTTGTTGTGGCCAAAGTGCAGCACCTGGCACTTGGCCTTGTTAAAACTCCTGGCATGGGACTGTGCCCATCTCTCAGCCTGTCCAGATCCCTCTGCAGGGCCCTTCTACTCTGTTGGTGTCATCTGCAAACTCACTGATGCTGGACTCAATCCCCTCATCCAGTGCATCAGTGAAGACATCAAACAGGACTGGGCCCAGCACTGATATCTGGGGCACACCACCAGTGACAGCTGCCAACTGGATGTGGCTCCATTCACCACCACTCTCTGGGCCCAGCCATCCAGCCAGTTCCTAACCCAGCAAAGAGTGCCCCTGTCCAAGCCAAGGGCTGCCAGCTATGGCAGACAGTGTCCAAGGCCTTGCTGAAGTCCAGGTAGACCACATCCACAGCCTGCCCCACATCCACCTGGTCATAAAAAGAGATCAAGTTGGTCAAGCAGGATCTGCACCTCCTAAATCCATGCTGGGTGAGTCTGTCCCCTGGCCATCCTGTAGGTGCTCTGTGATTGCACTCAGGATGATCTGCTTCATCCCCTTGCCTGGCACTGAGGTCAGGCTGACAGGTCTGGAATTTCCTGGGTCCTCCTTCCAACCCTTCTTATGGACAGGTTCCACTCTGGCAGCTTCCAGTCCTCAGGGACCTCTCCAGGAAACCAGACTGTTGATAAATGATGGGTAGTGGCTTGGCCAGCTCAGCTGCCAGCTCCCTCAGTGCTCTAGGATGGATCTCAGCTCATCTCATAGATTTGAGAGGATCCAAGAGGCTGAACAAGTACCTAACTACCTCCTGGATCAGAGGGAGGCTGCTCTGTTCCCTGACCCCACACACCAGCTCTCCATGCCACTATGGCACAAACTGTCCCTGGAGGGGCTCCATGGAGGCAGAGATGTGGTGCTGAGGATCATGGGTTAGTGCCAGCCTGGCTAGAGTTAGAGAATGGTTGGACTGGAGGATCTGAAAGGGCTTTTGCAGCTGAAACAGTTCTGTGGTTCTGTGATTCTAAGGACAAGAGGTCAGTGACGCTGTGGCAGCTTGTCCCCTTTGGGGAGCATGAGCTGCAAACCCCTGCAGAGTGTGATGGAGGAGCAAGTGTCAGAGCCAGGCTGGCTGGCTGGCAGCAGCAGTCAGAGTCGGTAAGAGCTGAGGTGACAGCACCGAGGCCCTGGTCCCTGAGGCCCTGGTGCTGTGCAGTCAGTGCTGTTTTGTCCGTGTGGCTCCCCACCCTGGTGCACTTGCACAGGCTGGCATGGCTAAAGGGAGGAGGCCATGAGGATGGGACTGGGCTCTTCTCAGTGGTGCCCAGTGATAGGACAGATGGTACAAACTAGAACACAGGAGATTTCCCTTGAGCTTCAGGAAAAAACTCCTCTCTTTTGAGTGTGGCAACACCCTGGAGCAGGCTGCCCAGAAAGGAGGTGGAATTTCCTTCCCTGCAGGCTGCCAGAACTCACCCGGACAGGTTTGTGTGCAAACCTGCTTTAGCAGGGGGGTTGCACTAGGTGAAGTCTCTGCCAACCCCCACCATTCTGTGGTTCTGTGATACCCAGCAGCAGGAGCTGGACCTCATAATGTTAGTGGCTCAGCAGCTTAGGTTTATTGGGGTTTTTTATGCCCTGGGAGCTGTCCTGCCCTCAGGCTGCATCCCCAGTCCTGCAGAAGGCAGGCTGATTTACCTGGCAGCCCTTTGGTCCTCAGCAAGGTGGCACAGAGACAGTCTCCCAGCAGGTACAGAGACACAGTGGAAACTGAACAGTCTCCCAGCAGGTACAGAGACACAGTGGAAACTGAACTAATTTTTTTTTCCCCCTTTTGCCTTCTCCCACTTAAAAAACACCTCACGACCAGGATCAACACCAGTGCTTTGCCACTTGTGTTAGCTGGGTGGGGAGGGACAGCCACCATGAGTCTGGAAGGTGTCCAGAGAAGGGCAACATGGCTGGTAAAGGGCCTGGAACACAAACCCTATGAGGAGAGGCTGAGGGAGCTGGGGTTGTGCAGCCTGCAGAAGAGGAGGCTCAGGGCAGAGCTCATTGCTGTCTGCAGCTCCGTGAAGGGAGGCTGTAGCCAGGTGGGGATTGGTCTCTTCTGCCAGGCAAGCAGCAACAGAACAAGGGGACACAGCCTCAAGCTGTGCCAGGGCAGGTCTAGGCTGGATGTTAGGAGGAAGTTGCTGGCAGAGAGAGTGATTGGCATTGGAATGGGCTGCCCAGGGAGGTGGTGGAGTCCCCATCCCTGGAGGTGTTCAAGAGAAGACTGGTTGGGGCACTTAGTGCCATGGTCTGGTTGATTGGCCAGGGCTGGGTGCTAGGTTGGACTGGCTGAGCTTGGAGGTCTCTTCCAACCTGGTTGATTCTATGACTCTATGCTTGGAACACAGAGATGAAAATACTGTTTGTCAGCATGTGCAGGAGCTGGTGTTTGTGCTGCTGCAGGTAGAGAGCAGCTGGGAAGGAAGATCTTATGGGAAGACTAAGTTGTTTTAGAGAGGCTCTGCAATCTAATGTGCTTCCCATGAAGAACCTTGTGTCCCCAGTCCTGCAGCAGAGACCAGAAAGAATAGATGGGTGGTGGTTGAAGCCTTTCAGTTTGAAGTGACTGGGCATGACACTGTATGGGGGAATGGATTTTCTCTGAGCAGAACAAACATTTCACATCAGGGTTTAAAAACAGTGCCTGCCTGCACAAAGGTTCCCACCTCCCTGTGGCACTTCCAACCACCCACTTCCTCCTTAACTGTCTGTGGTGCACTTGTTTCTCCCTAGCTTTTAACAGTTGCTAAGACAGCTGTTAAGGCAACCCCACACACCCACAAACCATAGATACTCCAAAGAAACCCAAACTTACCCTGTTGCTCTTGGCAAGCTCTGGTCCTACTTTAGGGTATATGTGATGGAGCTGTAGTTGTTTGTGATGTGGTCAAAGCGTGGTGAAGAGACAGCTCAGGCAGAGGGATGAAAATCCACTGATGAAACGTGGCTCCAGTGCATGCCTGTAGCCCTGTGAGCACTGGAGAACAGCCAGTGGAGATGAGCAGTCCTCGTGGCACACAGGCTGTCCACACTGCTGCTCTCTGGGTGTTTGCTGTCTGGAGACAGCTCAGCCTGGGCTCCAGGGCTTCTCAGGCCTCAGCAGAGAGGGTTGTCCAGGGGATGTCTGTCAGGGCTTGCCTCACCTTGCTCAAACCTCACTGAGGAGCTGGTTTTGACCCACCCCCCCCCTTTCGATGAAGCTGTCATATGGCACCCTCCGCAGTGCCGTGGTGGAGTAGCTGCTGGCTGTGGCTTGGGCTTTTAGCTATGAGCAGTGTGGGCTGCAGTGAGGCTGCACTCAGCAGGTGCTGAGGTGCTGAGGCTCAGAGGGGGCTGCCCGCAGCAGGCTGCAGTTCTATTGGTCCTGCAAGAGCCGAACAGAGAAATCCTCAAAAGCAGCAGACAGGAAAATGCTGCAGGGAGCAGCCCCCTGGGCAGGACCATTGGTGCCTGCCGTTGCCCACAGGGCTTGGTCTGACCTTGTGGTGCAGACCTTCAGCGGTGGTTCCGCAGCCGCTTTGAGAAGCCGGTGCAAGCCTGTTCCTGCCCTGAGCGCTCGAAAGCTTCTCCTGGTGCCTGTTGTAGACACTCTTTGCTGTAATTCAACCCCACCATTATTAGCTCTCGAGCACTCCTGCTGCCACCACCTTCCATCTCTCATTTATAACTACTGCAAGCACTTATGCCTTATTAAGTGGCTTGTTCCGTGCTGCCTCTCGCCAAAACGCTTTCACACCAGAAGCTCTGGCATGAATTGCAGATGAATTCGTTAAGTAAAGCGGGGGAAAGGCTGGCAGGATCTGACTGAAGCCATCGAGACTAATCATCTGTGGTAATGATCCAGGCTGTAGAGGCAAGGGGGTGATAGCAAAAAACAAATAGCCAAGCAGGAGGAAGACATGGGCCAGTTTTTGGTGTAATTACACAGATGCTGTAAGAAGTTTCATTGCCTGAGTTGGGGCAGTGAAAAGGAGGGGAAGGGGCTGATGAGCTGCAGGAAGAGGCAGTTTTGGGAGAATTACCCTAGATCAAGTGCCTGTTGGTCACTTGGAGTTTCCGCAGCTAGAAGCAGCTCCAGCACCACCCTGAAGCTGCAGGAATGCTAAGGTGATGCTCTGCTGGAAGGCAGGGACTGCCCAGAGCAGATCATTTACATGCATCCTGCTTATTTCTGGCTCTGCAACCAGAACGGTGTGGCAGAAACGAGTGAAACCAGAGAGCAAGTGAAGAGGTCTAGAAGGCTTTTTTTTACCAGTTGATACAGCCACTGGCAGCTATGACTCAAGCAGTCAGAGATGATGCTCTAACATCCACTCTGGAGCAGTATAAATCTGCTGGTGTGACTGAAGCATTTCCAGAGAGATGGACTCAGCTGTCTTAACTTGCACCACCACTGGCATTTTCTTGACTGATACTTGCAGTGATGGTAAAAAATGCATGGTTCTCAATTTTGGCTTACTCCTGTTATTCCTTTTGGAAAGGTCTTGAGCTCCTTTGTAGTGGGGAGAGTAAGTGAGCAGAGATTAAATGAAGGGGGTTGGTGACAGAGTCTGTGTCCTCAGCTAGGCTAGATCTGGTTAGCAGGATGTGAAGTGCTCTGTGGCAGCCACTGAATGTATCACAAAACATAAACTCCCACTGTGTGATGCTGCTTCCACTGCACTAATAGGGAAGATGCTGGAGGTCCCACTGCTCTGGGCCTGGTCCCAGGCAGGTAGTTGAAGTGACACCCAAAACACTCACTGGCCTCTTCACCTGCGCTGCTGGGTGCTGGGTTATGCAGCTCTGTGAACTGTGACTCTGGCTCGTTCTGCTGTACTCTCTCCTGCTGTCATGCCTGGGCTTTTCAGCTCGTTCTCTACCCTGAAGCAGCTGATGTCTGTGGCCATAAAAGGACTTTATCTCAACCATACAAGGCAAGGGCAGTCACCAAGATGCTGGCTTCTTGAGAAGCTGGAGGTGAGGATGAATTGCCTCATTCTTCTCACTGATTTTATTATGTTAACCTAAGAAGTACAAGGGATATGGGGGTCTCTCTTTTCCCCATGAACAAGCCAAGGGGAGAGTAGCTCACGTTTTAGCAGAGCTAAAGGTAAATGGTACCTGAAGATACATTGGAATTTGAAGACTAGAAAGATGCTTGGAAGCAGGCCCAGTGATGTAGGAGGGAAGAAGGTAGTAGTGAGGAGGTGCTGGGAGCACCGAAGTATAGGGAGTGTGGGAAAGATGCTGGAGGGTTTCTCGCTGCCAATCCAGGAGCCTGTGCCTTTGGTGCAGCTGCCATACAGCAGAGCAGAAAGGTTAGGGACAGCTAACCTCACCCTGAACTCCAGGCTGTTTAACTGCACGGGTTTGACCTGTCAGTTTCAACAGTTTGAGTGTTAATGGTGAGATAGCTGGGCACCATCACACTGCAGAGCTGCTGGGCACAGCTGCTCTTAGCCCACCTGCTTCTTTGTCATTTCCTTCAGGGTGTTGATGAGACAGCAGAGGAGCTAGCACCTGCTCAGGGGGGTTAAATAAACCCATGTGACCTAGCAAGACATGGAGAGTTAGCTGTGTGTGTGTGCAAAAGGAAGCATCCTTCAGCTGTGTTGAAGAAGGGCTCTTGTTCATTAGCCCTCCTTCACCCTGGGCTGGCTGCCTGGTACTGGGTGCAGGCTGTGCCAACGACACACTGAGCTCTTGCTGCAGACTGGCTTCTGGCAGCACCGAGCTGCACCTCAAGCAGCTGAACCTGAGTGTTTGTGAAGGACTGCTCCTGAAACTGCTGACTGGGGAAATGTGGGGTTAATTGCCGGCTGTTGCGGCAGGGGAGCAGGAGCAGGGGAGGTGTTTGTCCTCTGCTGTCAGCTGCCTGGAGAAGCAGGCAGCGAGCTCTGCCCTCCGGGGCACAGAGCAACAGAAGCGAGAGACATGAGGACAGCATCTTGTCAGCTCCAAACCTGGCCTGACCCCACACCAGGTGCCTGAGTCCTGCAGGGCTGCTCACTGGTGGCTGGCTCACAGCAGCAGTGTTGGAGGGAAGGCCTGAGGACAACATAGAATTGTTTTTGTGGGAAAAGGCATTTAAGATCCTTAGGTCCAACCATTATCTGATTCTTTCCAGGCTGGTGCTAGCCCATGGCCCTCAGCACCACATCTCTGCCTCTTTGAAACACCTCCAGGGATGGAGATTCAACCCCCTCCCTGGGCAGCCTGTGCTGTGGTTGTGAAGCCTACCAATGAAGAAACTTCTTCTAATGCCCAACCTAAATGTCCCCTGGTGCAACTTGGGACCATTTTCTCTCCTCCTATCACTTGTTATTAGGGAAATGAGCTCAACCCCTACCTGACTCCAGCCTCCTCTCAGGGAGCTGTAGAGAGCAATGAGGTCTCTACTCAGCCTCCTTTTTTCCCAGACTAAACACCCCCAGCTCCCTCAGCTGCTCCTCACCAGCGCTGTTCTCCAAACCCTTCACCAGCTTCATTTCCCTTCTCTGGACCTGCTCCATCCCCTCAATGTCCTTCTGGGAGTGAGGGCCCCAAAACTGCACCCAGTGCCCAGGGTGTGGCCTCACCATCGCTGAGCACAGAGGCACAATCACTTGTACCCTAGAGAGGTGCATGAATTTGAGCACAGAGCTCCCTTTGCACAGCCAGATTTTTGTTTAGAACCCAAAGGAGCTGCCAAAGCTACGTTTAAAAAACAAACCAGACCCAAACCCGACAAAACCCCACAACAAAACATGAACCCAAAACACCAAAGCAAGCCAAGCCAAGTCTTCCCCTGCACTTCCCCTGTAAGCACCCAACAAGTGCACTGGGAGGCTGGGACAGGTTGTGAGCCAGGGGTGTCCTGGATGCCTGCTGGTGCTGATGTTTCCTGGAGGCTGCACTGTGTTTCCAGGGACTTTGGGGCTGAGGCTGAGAGCTTTGTCCCTTCACTGCTTGCCTGATTCACTGAGGTTTACCTGGTGCATGCAGCCTGTGCATCAAGGTGGCTGGGGCACTGGGTGTTGCACTGTCACTGGTGGGTATGGTTGTGATTCAGAAGGCAGGAAGGGAGCCCCTGGAGCCAAGGCCAAGTGCCAGCAGGCCACTTTGCCTGACAGAGGGCTAACAGCATTGATGGTGAGTGAGGCCAGGTACTGATCTGGTGGATAGCTGTCAGCCCATGGCTTGGATGGCAACACTCTGTGCTGGGTTAGGAACTGGCTGGAGGGCTGAGCCCAGAGAGTGGGGGTGAATGGTGCCACATCCAGCTGGCAGCTGTCACTAGTGGTGTCCCTCAGGGATCAGTGCTGGGCCCCATCCTCTTTAACATCTTCAGAGATGATCTGGATGAGGGCATGGAGTCAGTCATCAGCAAGTGTGCAGATGACACCAAGCTGGGGGCAGATGTGGCTGGGTTGGAGGGCAGAAGGGCTCTGCAGCAGGACCTTGACCGCCTGCACAGATGGGCAGAGTCCAAGGGGATGGCTTCAGTAGCTCCAAGTGCAGGGTGCTGCACTTTGGCCACAACAACCCCATGCAGAGATACAGGCTGGGGTCAGAGTGGCTGAGAGCAGCCAGACAGAGAGGGATCTGGGGGTGCTGATTGATACCCGCCTGAACATGAGCCAGCAGTGTGCCCAGGTGGCCAAGAGAGCCAGTGGCATCCTGGCCTGCATCAGGAATGGTGTGGCCAGCAGGAGCAGGGAGGTCATTCTGCCCCTGTACTCTGCACTGGTTAGACCACACCTTGAGTGCTGTGTTCAGTCCTGGGCCCCCCAGTTTAGGAGGGACATTGAGATGCTTGAGCGTGTCCAGAGAAGGGCAACGAGGCTGGGGAGGGGCCTTGAGCACAGCCCTACGAGGAGAGGCTGAGGGAGCTGGGATTGGTTAGCCTGGAGAAGAGGAGGCTCAGGGCAGACCTTATTGCTGTCTACAACTACCTGAGGGGTGGTTGTGGCCAGGAGGAGGTTGCTCTCTTCTCTCAGGTGGCCAGCACCAGAATGAGAGGACACAGCCTCAGGCTGCGCCAGGGGAGATTTAGGCTGGAGGTGAGGAGAAAGTTCTTCCCTGAGAGAGTCATTGGGCACTGGAATGGGCTGCCCGGGGAGGTGGTGGAGTCGCCGTCCCTGGAGCTGTTCAAGGCAGGACTGGACGTGGCACTTGGTGCCATGGTCTGGCCTTGAGCTCTGTGGTAAAGGGTTGGACTTGATGATCTGTGAGGTCTCTTCCAACACTGATGATACTGTGATACTGTGATAGAGGGCAGGGATCTGCTGGAGAGGGTCCAGCAGAGGGCTGTGAGGATGATGAGGGGACTGGAGCACTGCCTGATGAGGAGAGGCTGAGGGACCTGGGGCTATTCAGTCTGGAGAAGAGAAGATTGAGAGGGGATTTAATCAATGTCTATAACTATCTGAGGACTGGGTGTTGGGGTGAGGGGGGGGACAGGCTCTGCTCACTGCTCCCTGGGATAGGACAAGGAGCAATGGATGGAAGCTGCAGCACAGGAGGTTCCACCTCAACACAAGGGGAACTTCTTGACTGTAAGGTTCCCAGAGCACTGGCATTGGCTCCCCAGAGAGGCTGTGGAGTCTCTTTCTCTGGAGACTTTCCAGTCCTATCTGGATGTGTTCCTGTGTGACCTGAGCTACATTGTACAGGCCTGCTCTGGCAAGGGAGCTTGGACTCATAGAATCAGTCAGGGTTGGAAGGGACCACAAGGATCATCTAGTTCCAACCCCCCTGCCATGAGCAGGGACACCCTACCCTAGATCAGGCTGACCAGAGCCCCATCCAGCCTGGCCTTAAACACCTCCAGGGACAGGGCCTCAACCCCCTCCCTAGGCAAGAGACTCGATGGTCTCTTTGGGTCCCTTCCAACCCCTAACATCCTGTGATCTCCCCTGCTGCTGGCATCTGCCTGCCCTCCCAGAGGTGGAGCATGGCAGTGGTTTGGCAGGACACACTCATCTCTTTCCAGTAAAATATATATATATTCTTTTTACATTCAATTATGTCTTGACAGGCTGCTGCTGTTTTCTGAGGAACACCAATATGGGAAAGGAAGTTGTTTTTTTTCTCTCTGCTGGAACTTCAAGGAGTAGGGAGAAGCCTCCTTGTGAGCTTGAGGGCTTTTCTCCATGACATTAGAGAGACGGATCCTTTCCAGACAGGCATCAGTGCCAGGCTCCTCCTGACAAGGACTGGGTTAATATCTCATGCTGTAAAGCCCCTTTTAGCCAGCAAAAGGGAGCAGACTGCCTGCCTGCTACGTGAATTGTGCTGTAGGGGTGAGCACTCTGATCTCCCAAGGCCATGCAGAATTCAGCCATGCAACAGCTGGTGAGGGAGGTGGCAGGTGAAGGTTGTTGGAGTTGCAGTAATCTGCCTGTGGTGTTGGAAGCAGACAGCTCTAAGGTGTAGGACACTATCACAGTGCTGCCATTTCCCTAACTTCTCAGGGAGCTGCTTTACAGCAGCCTGACTGCATCTGCAGTGTCTCCTGCAAGAAGATCTGCACTGGAATTCCGATTGGAAATGCACAGCTACTCTGCTGTTCCCCCATGCAAAGAAAATGCCCCAGGATGTGCTGCATGAGCATCTGAAGCTTCAGACCCAATAGCTGATGAGCAGATAGCCAGGAGGTGCCACTGAGAAACACTACTGTCTGAAGAGAAGAGCCGGAGTGAGAGCAGTGTGAGGACTGCAAAGTCTGGCTTACAGTAACCAGGTTTGTTTTTGGGAAGGCCTCTGTGCAGAGGGTGTTCTTGGCCCCTGGTTCCACTTGCCTGCTTAAACTTCTAAAAGCAACAGCACCAAAAAGCATCACAGCCCTGGAGCAGAGCAGAGCTTTGGAAAGCAGCCAGGTAATACTGTTCACAACAAATGGGCACATTCCCATTCCAGCCTGGTGAACGTCAGAGCCTGGCTGGGGCTGCACTCCAGAGCTCTGCCACTGGGACAAGGCCTGGCAGGAGCAGGGAGTCCACCTGCTCTTTTCTTACCTCTCTCCTCCTCCTCTTCCAAACAGCAAGCACTCAGGTAAGCACCTGAGCTGGTGCTCCTGCCTCTGCTTCTGTGATTAGATCTCCACTTCCAAGGTGAGGCACAGAGCCTTTGTACCCAGCAGGACAGCTGATTAATAGGATAAGTGCACCTGCAGCTGCGTGCTGGTTCAGCTGCCTGCCTGTGCTGCTTCCTGCCCTTCACCCTTACAAGTTTTAGCTGGAGGATGCCCTGTGTGAGCAGCTTTGAAGAGAACTTTCTCTGTAGGCTTCCACTGATACCCAGCTATGTTAATTAAAGGAAACCTATAGCGTAGGAAGCTCCCTGCTGGTGCCAGCCGTGCTTGTCAATTGGTGTTAACCTGTACCAGTTCAAAGATGCTGCCTGTCGATGGCATCAAGCCTGAGCTGTAAGGGATTGCCTTTTTCTGTCTCTGCTCTGATGACAGAATTTGGGTAGTGCACCTGTTGAGATCACCTCAGCTCTGTGTCCCAAGCAGCTATTGGTTGATGACTGTGCCACCATCCCACTGGCATTTTAGCTGGGCTGGGTTGGCCTTTCTGGACTGTCCAGATCACCATGTTAGTATTTTTAGGTTGTAATGAAAAAACAGTGCTCAGCCTTTGCAGGGACAAGACCAGGAAGAGAGCTTTACCATAAAACAAATGAGCAAACACATCCTGGCTGCTGCCTTCTCTGAGAGCAGAGTGCCCCAGATATGTGGTAACCAGTTTTGGGATGAGGCAGAGGGGTGGCCCTGCCCTTGCTGTGAGAAGCTGTCCAGGTGTAAGCCATATCTTGTGCAGGCAGCAGCAACAGCAACGTTTTCTTGCTTAAGGTGAAGGGTTTCTGTGCACTGACCAGCTGCTTGTGAGCAGAGCAAGCCAGAGTGGAAGTGCTGTGCACTGGTTACAGACAGAAGAGAGCACAGAAGGAGTTAAGCAAGTGGGGAAAAAGGAGGTGATTGAAGACATCCAGTGTGTCTTCATCGAGGGCAGAAAGCCAATTCCAGACTTTCTGCAATGCTGTGACTATGGAGGCTAGGAGAGCCCTACAGAGAGACCTTGACAGGCTGGGCAGAGGCCAATGGGAGGAGATTTAATAAGGCCAAGTGCAGGGTTCTACACTTTGGCCACAACAACCCCAAGCAGTGTTGCTGGCAGAAAGGGACCTGGGGGTACTGGTAGATAGTAGCTGAAGCTGAGCCAGCAGTGTGCCCAGGTGGCCAAGAGAGCCAATGGCATCCTGGCCTGCATCAGGAGCAGTGTGGGCAGCAGGACAAGGGAGGTTATTCTGCCCCTGTGCTCAGCACTGCTCAGGCCACCCCTTGAGTGCTGTGTCCAGTTCTGGGCTCCTCCATTCAAGAGAGATGTTGAGGTGCTGGAAGGTGTCCAGAGAAGGGCAACAAAGCTGGTGAGGGGCCTGGAGCACAGCCCTGTGAGGA
Source organism: Pogoniulus pusillus (assembly GCF_015220805.1). Classification (NCBI taxonomy): domain Eukaryota; kingdom Metazoa; phylum Chordata; class Aves; order Piciformes; family Lybiidae; genus Pogoniulus; species Pogoniulus pusillus. The sequence goes on from NC_087264.1 coordinate 53,199,347, forward strand.
GAGGCTGAGGGAGCTGGGGGTGTGCAGCCTGCAGCAGAGGAGGCTCAGGGCAGAGCTCATTGCTGTCTGCAGCTCCCTGAAGGGAGGCTGTAGCCAGGTGGGGTTGGCCTCTTCTCCCAGGAAACCAGCAACAGAACAAGGGGACACAGCCTCAAGTTGTGCCAGGGTAGGTCTAGGCTGGATGTTAGGAGGAAGTTGTTGGCAGAGAGAGTGATTGGCATTGGAATGGGCTGCCCAGGGAGGTGGTGGAGGCACTGTGCCTGGAGGTGTTCAAGCCAAGCCTGGCTGGGGCACTTAGTGCCATGGTCTGGTTGACTGGCTAGGGCTGGGTGCTAGGTTGGACTGGCTGAGCTTGGAGGTCTCTTCCTGTTGGGGTCCGGAGGCTGGCGAGAGGCAAGCTCGGGGTACTGACGACTCGAGACAGCAGCTGCTATGCATCAGCACATCAGTACAATTTATTAAGGCAATACAACGGCTTACATAGTGCCTCAGAGGAGGTGTGCACAACCAGCCTGGGGCTGGCAGCTGGCAGAAGTGGACAGTATAGATTTGCCCCAAGTCATGTGTAAGGCAGAGATAGGTTACCCTGTGGCAAACAACCTGTGGTTCCCAGCCAAGGGGGCTGGCAGGAGTCAGCCCCCTGGAGCTATGCCTGCCTCAGGGGCCGGCAGATTCCATCCCCTAACAGGTGTGCGTGGGTTGCTCACAGTCCACAGCCTAGCTTCCTGGGAGCCTGCAAGACTCCAAGGACATTTCCCATCACAAGGTCTTAAGTTTACAGCTCATGTCCCGCTGCGGGAGAAATTCTCCCACATCTTCCAACCTGGTTGATTCTGTGATTCTATGTCAGTGGACAAGGGAAGACCAATGGATGTCATCTGGACTTCTGTACAGCCTTTGAGACAGACTCCTACAACACCCTGCTCTCTGAGCTGGAGAGGTGGGGATTTGGTGGGTAGGCTGTCAGAGGATAAGGAGTTGGGTCGATGATGGCATCCAAAGTCTTGATGTCCAGATGGAGATGGGTGACAAGTGTTGTCTCTCAAGGCTCTGTACTGGGACCAGTGCTATTCAATATCTTCATTAATGCTATTGGCAGCCAGATGGAGGCACCCTCAGGAGGTCTGTAGATGACAGCAAGCTGAATGATGCAGCTGACATGATGCACAGAGTGGTGCCTTCCAGAGGAACCTTGCACAGGCTTGAGAGGTGGCTGAGGAGAACCTCAGGAGCTTCAATGAGGCAAAGTGCAATGTTCTGCATCAAGGCAACCCTAGAGATCAATCCAGGCTAGGGGATGATGAGATTGAGAGCAGCCCTGCAGAGAAGGACTTGGGGTTCTGGGGGGGAGGTGGGGATAAGCTGGACAGGAGCCAGCAATGGCCACTGGCAGCCCAGAATGCCAATGGCAGCCTGGGCTGCATCCAAAGCAGTGTGGCCAGAGACTGAGAGAGAGGATCCTGCCCCTCTGCTCTGCTGAGATCTCACCTGCAGGGCTATGTCTTGCTCTGGAGGCCTTAACACAGCAAGGACATGGACCTGATGGAGAGGCTCCAGAGGAGTCCACAAGGATGATCAGGGGCCTGGAGCATCTCTGCTATGAGGACAGGCTGAAGGAGCTGGGAATATTCAGTCTGGAGAAGAGAAGGCTTCAGCAAGGCCTTAGAGCAGCATTTCTGTATCTAGAGATGCCTACAAGAAATCTGGGGAGGGACTGTTTAGAAGGGCCTGTAGTGATAGGATGAGAGGCACTGGTTTGAAAGTGGAGATGACCTCTGGAGGTCCCTTCCAAGCCCTAACATTCTGTGATTCTGTGACCTGCTCTGAGAAGAAAAGAGATCCTGTGGTGAGGCTGCTGCATCCACACCCCCTCTGGTTGGTTGCAAATAGTGTGCTGTACAGTGTGTGTGGAGTGTGCAGGGAGAAAGAATGGGATGAGCCAGTTAAAGCCATTCCATTAGTCAGTGTAGTGATTTCTTTTCCTTTCCTCCTTCACACCTGATGGAGCACTTGAATAATTCTGCGAATTCTGAAGCAATTCTATCACTCAAACATCCCATTCCTCCTCTTACAGCTCCAAAGCACTCAGCATTCTCACTAGCTTCAGAGAAGCTCACACAGAGATGCTCCTTTTATTTGTGCCTCAGTTCTGAAAGGGGACCCTGTTGAGAGGTGATGTCCTTTTGTCCAGAACACCAAATGCTAATCTTGTGACTCCTTTGTCCTTCTGAGTAGACCTTGAACAGATGAGATTTTTTTTCCTATCTTCTGCTTGGCTCGAGTGTGTGGAGGTAAAGGAGGAAATCAGATCAAGCCTGTTTCGTTAAGTCTCTGTCCTTTGTCAGTCTCTGCTCTGAGGAGCACTGCAGACCCCTTGAAGCAAGGTCACACTGCTTTTGTCTGTGAATTTCTCCCTGAGTTTGGCTATCTTTGAAAATGCACAAAATGCTCTAAGAGCCATGGAATTAACTCAGAGTTCATTGATGGAGGATGGTGGTGCTTGGTCCTTAGCGCTGGCTGATGTGGAATCTGCTGTACCAGGACATGGCAGCGGCGATAGCTGAGTGGTTTTTGGATGAGAAGGTGGTGCTGGTGTGACAGAGCAAGCTGTCAAGGGCTGGATTCCTGCATCCTTCATCTTCTTGGATCATAGAAGAACCCAAGTGCTGGATACACACATTTCAGTTAGGTCTCCAGGTCCCCAGGCTAGAGCTGCGGAGCTTGTTCTTCACGTGGGGCTCCTAAACAGCTGTTTAGCTGAGTGCTAAAGCCACAACATGACTTTTTACATGCCAAAGCTTCGTGGTCTCAGTATGGAATTCAAAACAACGTCCACACAGCCTGTCAGAGCTCCACGGCTGGGTGAGTACCTCGTGTGTGTAGCACTGCACTGGTGCTTGGTAAGAGAGCAAGAGGATTTGCAGACCCCTCTGGCTATTTCCTGAAGGATGATCTGTTGCAAGTGAAAGCTTGTCATCTTGCCATCCACACATTCGCCTCTGAGATGCAGTTCATTGGGCATCCAGCCCGTGGGTGATACAGCAGGGAGGGAGTGCAAAGAACCTGAGGTTTGAAAGAGCCCAAACAAGCTGGAGCTGAAGCTGGAACCTATTTTTTTTTCTCATTGTGATGGTCCAGGGAGAGATTAACTCTGCTCAATCACTTTTGATTCACCCACAGCATAAAGAGAGCTGCAGACACTTCCAGCTGAATGGAAAGGTTGTTGAGTCACCATTTTATCTCTTTGTTCACTGCAGCTTCTTTTACCATTCTTCACTGAGCTGCCACAGCCATCTCTGAGAGTGGGAGACTTTTCTTTTCCTGGCGGTGCAAGAAGGGCAGTGCTAATCCGAATCATTGCTGCTAGCTCTGGGGGGGCTGTGCATTTAAAGTGCAGGGCATGGAGTAGAATTTATAAGAGCAATTGACTGTCTCCAGGTGTTAGGGAAGGGTATGCTGGGGTTTGTCAATGAAAATCCCTGCACTTCTGAATCAGGCTTTAGAGGACTGATGTGAAATGAGCCTCACCTGGGACCTGGGGCTTTGGATACTACCATACTACAGGTCAGTAATAACTCTCTAAGTGCCTTGCTCAATCTCTGCGTTTCAGCTGTAGCAGCTGCACTGAACTCTGCCTGCTGTGCAGGCTATAATTCAGGAGCAGTGCCAGATTAAAGTGTGTCACTCAATTCCTTACTCAGAGGTGACATGCAAAGATGTCATGGTCCTGCTGCACCTTCTGCACTTGGGAGTGGGACAGCCTGAAGTGCCAAGGAAAACCTGATCACAGAATCATAGAATCCTTTTCATTGGGAAAGACCTTCAAGATCATCCAGTCCAACCATTCTCTAACTCCACCCTGGCAGAGAGTGTTCAAGGCCAGGCTGGATGAGGCCTTGAGCAGCTGGGTCCAGATGAGAGGTGTCCTTGCCCATGGCAGGAGGCTGGAGCAGATGAACTCTGAGGTGCCTTCCGACCTGAGCCCTTCTAGGACTCTCTGGTTCCCTTACTTTGGGCTGGTTTGGGTCCTGCTGCCTGCTGTTGTTCTTTTCAGGTAGCAGTTTATAATGGTTAACTTCTGCTGCTTCACATCTACAGTGACAAATGCCAAATATTTGCATACTGGAGGTCTGGCATCCTTCCTGTCTCATGTTCCAGTGGTTACTTCAGATGACATTGTGCCTGGAAGGTGATCTGTTCGGGAAAGCCAAGGGCATCTCAGAGTGGATAAGAAGGGCTGTGGAGAGTAGGTTGAGAGAGGTTCTCCCTCCCCTCCACACTGCCCTAGACAGGCTGCATCTGAAATATCATGTCCAGTTCTGGGCCCCTCAGCTCAAGAAGGACCTCAGGGAGCTGCTTGAGAGAGCCCAGCCCAGAGCCACCAAGCTGCTGCAGGCAGTGCAACATCTCCTGAGAGGCCAGGCTGAGGGAGCTGGGGCAGAGGAGCCTGAGGGCTGCCCTCATTGCTGCTGCTAAAGATGCACAGGGCAGTGTGGGGAGGACACAGCCAGGCTCTGCTCAGGGGTGTCCAAGGACAGGACAAGGGGCACTGTGTGCCAGCTGGAGCAGAGGTGCCAGGGGGGCAGGAGGGAAAACTTTGTCACTGTGAGGATGCTGGAGGCCTGGAGCAGGTTGCCCAGGGAGGTTGTTTGGTCTCCTTTTCTGGGGACATTCAGACCCCACCTGGGTGTCTTCCTCTGGGAGCTGCCCTGGGTGCTTCTGCTCTGGCAGGGGGACTGAACTGGATGATCTCTGAAGGTCCCTTCCAGCCCCTAGCATTCTGTCACTCTCTGTGTGCTCACAGTTCCTCAGACAGCTGTGAGAAGCCACCGCAGCAATTCTACACAGTCAGTTCAAAGGATACTTTAGGCAGTTTCTTACTTTTCAGTTTAGTAAAACCTGATGTTAAAAAAGCTGCCATTCTGCTGTAGGAGGTTGCTGATTAGTGTGTTTCAGCACCACATTTCGTTTCAGGACCAGTTTGTGCAGCAGTGAGAGATGAAGGCGTGTTGCAGCAAGTCAGACAGCGCTCACGCAGCCTGCTGCCCAGGCAGGTTGGTAGCCTCCCTCAGGAGCTGGCCTGCTCTTCTCAAAACCACAGGAGCAAATCATGAGATGCTTGAGGGCAGTTGCACCAGTGTGCCACTGATGGCCCCAGACAGCAGTTTGGGTGGCCTCATGCTGCACATAGCCTTTGATCAGGTATTAAACTTGTGTCTGGTGCCAGGGTTCTTGGGTGTGCACAGGAATACTCTTTTTGATGCTCAAGGAGAAAGGGAAAGGCTTTTGAGAACGGTGTCTGTTTGGAGGGGAGGTGGAAGCAGAGAACAGTGCTTATTTTTACCCCTTTGTTCAAATAAGCTCACTGATGTGGTGCTTGCAGTGGTGCTTGCAGCCCAGGCAGGAGAGTCTCTGTGTCAGTGCACACAGAACAATGACAGGGATTGCAGGTCTGGGGCTCACCTGTGTTCTCCTTTGAGTTCAGAATTAAAGCAAGCTATAGAAAAAAAAGTAGTAGTGTTTGTCTTGGCTGTTCCTCTTGGGAGAAAGGGAAATAAGAAGGAGACAGCAAAATAATTAAAAGAAAACCATGTTTGTGCAATCCTGTCTCATAGGCAGCACTCTGATGAACAGCCCCAGAGAAAGGATTTGCTTTCTTGGCCTGACCACAAGCTTTGGCTTTTGTGACCATATCTCTTCTTGTTGGTCACAACAAGTGTGATAGATAAGGGTAAAAAACAACAGTGTGTGGGAATATATCTGGCCAGCTTTACTCTGCTCTGGTGAGACTTCAACACAGCAAGGACATGGACCTGATGCAGAAGGTCCAGAGGAGACCACAAAGATGATCAGAGGTTGGAGCAGCTCTGCTAGGAGGACAGGCTGAAGGAGCTGGGAGTGTTCAGCCTGGAGGAGAGAAGGCTCCAGGCAGAGCTAAGAGCAGCCTGCCAGGACCTGAAGGGGCTACAAGAAGGCTGCAGAGGGACTGTTTGCAAAGGCCTGCAGGGACAGGATGAGGGCAATGGTTTGAAATGAGAGCAGAGCAGAATGAGACAGGATGTGAGGAACAAGTTCTGAACCAGGAGGATGCTGGAACTCTACAACGGGTTCCCCAGGGACGGAGTTGAAGCCCCATGCCTGGAGGTGTCCAAGGTGAGGCTGGCCAAGGCTGGTCTAGTGGAGGATGCCCCTGCTGATTGCAGGGGGTTGGACTGGATGGCCTTTGAAATTCCCTTCCAACCCAAACCATTCTATGGTACTGTGAGTTCTGTCCTTGCCCTGATGGAGGATGTGGGATTAGCAACAAGAGGAGGAAGCAATCTACATGTTCAGAGATTGTGTCAATGCCTTGTAAGCAGTGGTGCTTTAATGTAATATCTTCCAAACTGCTGTCCACAAGGCTTCAGCTGCCTTCCAAGTCCAATGCCTGAAGTGTTCTGAGGTGTGCTGTAGGTGTGTAGCTGCTTAGTTATGCAAAGCCTGTGAAGCTGCTCCCCTTCATGGCACCAAAATGCCCTTCCAGATTGTCCAAGCAGTTAGCAAACGAGGCCAGTGAGTCCTGTCCCGCTGCTTTTCACTGTGTGAGAGCAGCAGGGAAGGGGGGGGGAATGTGAGTGCTTGCTGCCAAAACTTCAGCCTGCACGGATCTTGTGTGCCTGCTGCAGCCACCACCACCTGACTTGGTGCAGTTTGCAGGCAGCTGTCACAGACGTGGCTTCGAGGCAGCACTGAGTCTCTTCTGAGCCTTGTTTTGCACCTCTATTTTGGGTCACTTGACTGGAGCTCATTCCTATTGCCACAGTTTGGGAGCAGAAAGAACCTGCCTCTGTCTTTTGCAGTGGCTGCAGTTGAACTGAAGCTGTGCTGTGACAGAGCAATGAGCTCTCTGGATTGCTGGGGGTTGCTGGGCTCCTGGTGTTTGTTTGGACACTGCCTGCTCAGCACACAGCGGAGAGCTGAACAGCAACTTCCCATAGCAGGAGCAACTGCCAGGGGATAGAATGGGTCCCAGTTGTGACTAGTGTGAAAGGGGAGTAAACAGGGCTTTTAATCCTTTTTCCATAGCTATGATCATGTATTGTGCTACCTAAAGCAGGTAGTGAAAGTATTTGGCCTGCCAGGTCCTTCCTGACCCAGCATGCATGAAGGTGATGCCCTCAGCCGTCAGACTGTAAGGTCTTGTCTGCCCTAATGACAGCAGGTGGTAGACTCTTCTCTTGCCAAATATTTGTTCAGAAAGGAGGGATTTCTGAAGTGCTGAACCTAACTCCCTTGTCTTCCTTTTCCTTCCCCCCCTTATTTATTAAGTCCCTTTAAAAATAAGTCTCTTTGCTGCAGAGCCAAGATGAGGCACCCAGAGGAGAGCACTTCCTCCCCCACCCCTGCTTTGCTAATCTTGCCTCTTTTGGTAGCTGAAATTCAGTTCTGAGAGCAGACACTTTGAGACATGCATTGTATGGGCTGGCAGAGACTGCTCACAGTATTCATGCTGAAAAGCCTCTTTCTGAGCCAATTTGTGCCCAGGGGTGCTTGCTCTATTAAAAACAAGTACAATAGCTGCCTTATTAGCTTCATCTTAATTCCCAGAGTTAATTACCAGTCACTCAAAAAAATCTAGCCCCACGTTGGGCGCCAATTAAAAATGTGATGGTTTGGGCTCTTACCTGTCCCCCCCACACTTTTGGAATTGCCCCAGCTAACTCAGATGGCCTCTGGGAATATAAATTAAGCTATTTATTTTACAGCAGCAAATATACAAGCAGCTATTTACAATATATACAGTTATATACAGAAATATACAAAGGATAAACAATACAGAAGCACAACTCCCCTCCCAGAAACCTGAGTCCCCAGGAGGGGCTCTCAAACCACCCGAACACCTCCCCTTGCCCTCTCAACCTTACCCCAGTTCTCAGGAAGAAGAGAGGTGCAGCCAAGAGGTTAGGGAGCAAGGTTAGTAGGAGCAAGGTTAATGAGATGTGACCAGGTCTGAAGGCAAAAGCAGAATGAAAAGACAGAATGGAGAATGTTTTACTTCTTCTTCCCAGAGCTCTCAGCGAGACTGTGAGAGAAGGAGACACAATTGTTTTCATTTCACTGCCCCTTATCTAGTTCTTTTACCAAAACATCCCAGCTTGCTTCAAACTAGCACACTCTCAGAGTGTTCCAGCACACCTGTCTGACTGCACCCTGAAATGAGCTGCTCTCACGTTCTGCTGGGCATCCACAGCTCCTGCCTCCTTGTATTGGACCTCCGCTTTCACTGCTGTTATTGAGGAACAAGTGTTAACAGTACCACCTTCTGTGCCTGACTTGAGTGGAGAAGAAAGCTTGTATGCAGGGAGTCATTCAGGCAGGGAATGGTTTGGATTGGAAGGGACCTCCAAAAGACATCCAGGCCCCCTGCACCCAGCAGGGACATCCTCCACTATAGCACTTGGCCAGCCTCACCTTGAACAACTCCAGGGATGGGACCTCAGCTGCCTCCCTGGGCAACCTGTTGCAGGGTTCCAGCACCCTCCTGGTGCAGAACTTGTTCCTCACATCCATTTTCAATCAGTTCTGCTCTCATTTCAAACCATCACCCTCGTCCTATCCTTGCAGGCCTTTGGCAACAGTCCCTCTGCAGCTGTCCAACAATGGCTAAGCTCAGGACTTTGCTTCAGTCTTTACACTTAAGGCTGAACTCCCCTATGTACTCCAGGCCCTGGATGAAGGAGAGGAAGCCTGGAGGAGAGAACACTCCCACTGGTCAGTGCAGACTGGGTTAGGGATCAGTTACACAAATGAAACATTCACAAGTCCCTGGGCCCTGATGAGATGCACCCAAGGGTGCTGAGAGAACTGCCTGAGGTTATTGCTCTGCCACTCTCCATCAGCTTTGCCACATCATGGCAGACAGGAGAGGTGCCTGAGGGCTGGAGCAGAGCCAATGTCACTCCAGTCTTCAAAGAGGGCAAGAAAGAGGTTCCAGGGAACTGTAGACCAGGCAGCCTCACCTCCATCCTTGGAAAAATGATGGAGTGGCTCCTGCTGGAGGGCATCTCAAGGCACTGGGAAGAGAAGAAGGTTATCAGGAGCAGTCAGCATGGATTTACCAAGGGGAAGTCATGCTTAGCTAACCTGATAGCATTTTATGATGCCATAACTGAATGGTAGATTCAGGGAGAGCAGTGGATGTAGTCTGCCTTGACCTCAGCAAGGCCTTTGGCACCATCTCCCATGACATTTTAGTGAGCAAGCTGAGGAAGTGTGGGATGGAAGAGCAGGCAGTGAGGTGGGTTAGGAACTGCTTGCAAGAGAGAGTTCAGAGGGTGGTGAGCAATGGTGCCAGGTCCAGCTGGAGAGCTGTGACCAGTGGTGTCCCCCAGAAACCAGTGCTGGGGCCAGTGCTGTTCAGCATCTTCATCAGTGCCACTGATGAGGGGAGAGACAGACAGACAGAGTCTGCTCAGCAAGTTTGCTGACAACACCAAGCTGGGAGGCTTGGCTGAGACAGCTGCAGGCTGTGCTGCCATCCAGAGAGACCTGGGCAGACAGAGCTGGGCACAGAGGAACCAGATGGAGTTCAACAAAGACAAGTGCAGAGTCCTGCACCTGGGGAGGAACAACAAACTGCACCAGCACAGGCTGGGAGGTGACTGCTGGAGAGCAGCCCTGTGGAGAGGGACCTAGGGGTGCTGGTGGCTAACAGTTCCCCATGGCACAGCAATGTGCCCTTGTGGCCAAGAGGCCAGTGGGATCCTGGGGTGTATTAGGCAGAGTGTGTCCAGCAGAGCAAGGGAGGTTCTCCTGCCCCTCTACTCTGCCCTGCTGAGACCTCATCTTGAATACTGTGTTCAGTTTTGGGCTCCCCAGTTGAAGAGGGACAGGGATCTGCTGGAGAGGGTCCAGCAGAGCGCTACGAGGATGATGAGGGGACTGGAGGGCATGGTTGATGAGGAGAGGCTGAGGGACCTGGGGCTGCTTAGTCTGGAGAAGAGAAGACTGAGAGGGGATTTGATAAATGTTTATAAGTATCTGAGGGCTGCCAGGAGGGAGGGAACAGGCTCTGCTCACTGCTCCCTGGGATAGGACAAGGAGCAATGGGTGTAAGCTGCAGCAAAAGAGGTTCTGCCTCAACACAAGGGGGAACTTCTTTACTGTAAGGGTCACAGAGCACTGGAATAGGCTCTTGAGAGAGGTTGTGGAGTCTCCTTCTCTGGAGCCTTTCAAGGCCTGTCTGGATGTGTTCCTCTGTGCTCTGTGTTAGATAGGATTGTCCTGCTCTGGCAGGGGTTTGGACTCGATGATCTCCTTGGGTCCCTTCCAACCCCTGACATCCTGTGAGCCTGTGACTTTACAGCTCTTTGTGTTCTTTCTAGTTCCTCTTTTCCCAGATTCCTGCTGGACCTTCAGGAGTCCCTGCTGCTCAGCACTGAAGCTGTCTAGTGTACTTCTGCACTGGCACCCAGCATTCTTCAGATGGCCTGAAGAAACTCAGGAGGGTAGATGCTTCTCTGAAGGACTCCCTTCTCCCACCTGCACAACCTCTTCTAGATCCTTGGCTTTGTGGCTAGACTGAGTTGAACATCACAGTGAGAATGAGCTGATGGCTAATGGGGAAAAACAGATCTTGCTAGATGGTTGTTGGACTCTTGGTCTGGAGGCATATGTTTTTATGTCATTTTGAGTCAGAAACCGAGACAGGGATGAGTGCTAACTGGGTAGAAGTTGGTGATGGAGTGCTGCCTCCACAGAGCTGCCCTGCTACACTCATTGCTGCTAATTACTGTGTGTCTGTGGAGCTTCCTTGTGACTCAGGCTGTTCTAATTAACACTTCCCTGCAGATTGCTGCTGAACTCCAGGAATCTCGTTCATATGTGGCACAGATTTCACCATCCCAGGGAGACACATACACTGTGTGGCTTGCTGTGTGTGTCTCAGAGACGAAGAGAGGTGACAAGACAGCTTGAGTGGGAGAGTGCTTAAAATAACTCTGGGAACTGTGACTGCAGCTTGTCTAACAGTTGGAGTGGGGCCCCAGGCTGTGTAATACCTACCTGAGACAGCTACAGGAATATAGAATAGACCTGAAACCACTGCAGAGTTTGCATCAGAGGCTGCAGAACCGAGGAACTTTGCAACAGGTTTCAGAAATTATATGCAGCTTAGTATAGGAGACCTTTCTGGCTTAGGGCAGTGGCAGCTGCCAGAGAGCCTGCATGCTGCAGCAGAGAAAGGCAGGCTGGCTCCTCAGGTACTGCTGAAGCAGCACGGAGTGTGGGCACTTCCATCCAACAAAGGGCCCCAAGCAGTGCTACAGGCTGGGGACAGAGTGGCTGAGAGCAGCCAGGAAGAAAGGGACCTGGGGGTACTGGTAGATAGTAGCTGAAGCTGAGCCAGCAGTGTGCCCAGGTGGCCAAGAGAGCCAATGGCATCCTGGCCTGCATCAGGAGCAGTGTGGCCAGCAGGACAAGGGAGGTTATTCTGCCCCTGTACTCAGCACTGCTCAGGCTACACCTTGAGTGCTGTGTCCAGTTCTGGGCCCCTCAATTCAAGAGAGAAGTTGAGGTGCTGGAAGGTGTCCAGAGAAGGGCAACAAAGCTGGTGAGGGGCCTGGAACACAAACCCTATGAGGAGAGGCTGAAGGAGCTGGGGGTGTTTGGCCTGGAGAGGAGGAGGCTCAGGGCAGAGCTCATTGCTGTCTACAACTACCTGAAGGGAGGCTGTAGCCAGGTGGGGTTGGTCTCTTCTGCCAGGCACCCAGCAACAGAACAAGGGGACACAGCCTCAAGCTGTGCCAGGGCAGGTCTAGGCTGGATGTTAGGAGGAAGTTGTTGTCAGAGAGAGTGATTGGCATTGGAATGGGCTGCCCAGGGAGGTGGTGGAGTCACCATCCCTGGAGGTGTTCAGGAGAAGCCTGGCTGAGGCACTTAGTGCCATGGTCTGGTTGACTGGATAGGGCTGGGTGCTAGGTTGGAGGTCTCTTCCAACCTGGTTGATTTTATGATTCTATGATTCTATGACTCTGGAACTGCTGGAAAGTCTTCCCCTCAACCCATAACTCTTCTTTCACCCTCTCAATAGAGTGAGGCCTCTTTGGAAGTGGGAACTGCTTGCACAAGGTAGGACATTTGATTCCTTCTGTTAGCTGGAATGCTCCACCCTTCTAGTTTACAGATTCACAGATTGCATTGGCTTGGAAGGGACCCTCAAAGGTCATCTTGTCCAACCCCCCTGCACTTCAGCAGGGAGCAGATCAGGCTGCCCAAGGCCACATCACCTCTGATCCTGAATGTGCCCTCAACCACATCCCTGGGCAGCTTGATCCAGTCTTTCACTGCTCTCATTGCCAAGAGCTTACTCCTGCTGTCCAACCTGAATCCTTTACATGATCTGCTCTGTGTAAAACTCCATCTCTCACAGGTAAAGCCTGGGGAGCCAGAGGTTTGGGTGGATGCTGACACCTGCCCTCCATGAGGTGGGTTTTTCCTTGGTGCTTCTTGCTCTTTCCCCTTCACTCTCTCCTCCGTCATTGCCCTCTCTGTGGGCTTTGTGTTTTGCTGCCGTTCTGCAGCGTTCCAAAAGCTCCACTGAAATGCAAAAGGAAACTTTTGTGTCTTAGTGCCTTACTCAGAACGACTTTGCTTTTGCCATTTGTCTTCATCCCTGCCTGCAACAGGAACTAATGGCCCAGCTTACAGCATGGCTTCCTTTGGCTGGCAGTGCTCATACACTGTGTTGTGTCACAAACTGGACTTCTTGGCCACTTTGCTCATTGTCCCAGGCCCAGTAGGTATTTTGAGCATCTTTTACACCCCCACAAAAACCAAAGAGCCTGGCCTAAAACTGACAAGTGTAGAATGAGCCTCAGTCCCTCTGGTGTACAGAGCCTGCATGGAGCTCTCGGAATGTTGGTGGTAGCAAAGTCTAATTCTGGGGCTTGGGGTTGCTTCTCTCATGTTTTGGTTTGGTTTGGTTTTGGCCATGGGTTGCTTTTTCAGCCTCACTTACAAAGAGCCTTTAATTTTATGTCTCGGGGTTGATCTCTGTTGTTAAATGACTTCCGAAAGTGACTTTGGGCACCGACTCAACCCTGCATTGCCTCTGGGGAATCTAAGCTGAACTAAAGCTGTCTCCATCTCAGTAAAGAGTTGTTAACAGGATCCCAGCAGAAGAATAAACCAGAGCAATCTGTTCACCTTACACAGACCAACACTGAGCATTTAATAGCTGAGCTTTGCCACTGGGGAGTAGTTGTCCATTGTCTTTCCATCTGCCCTTCTTCTGTCTTGGCTTGATTAGAACTGGCTTGAGCCGGGCATGGGGACGTGGCTGGGAATGGAGATTTCACTAACACTTAATCATTTGAAAAGGCCTTTGCAAAGAATGGGTTTGAAGAGTGGGTGTGGAAACAGGAAGCTGCCTGCTGTGAAAAGACGTTTTTCTAATCTCTTTCTGCTCTTCCTGGCTTTCAGCTTGGCTTTAACCTTCCCCTGCTTAATCTGAAGGGAAAATATTAAACTCTGGAAAAGGTCGTGGCAAGCTACAAGCCAAGCACCAAACCTTCCTGGCATCATGAATGAGAAAGTTGCTTGCTTAATTGGAGGGGCAAGTATTTGCCAATGTGACAGCTCACAGGCTCCATACAATTCTCAGACATCTAACACAGCATGGCCAGAGATGGAGAGAGGGGATCCTGCCCCTCCGCTCTGCTGAGATCTCACCTGCAGGGCTGCGTCCAGCTCTGGAGCCCTCAACACAGGAAGGACATGGACCTGAAGGAAAGAGTCCAGAGGAGGCCACCAAGATGATCATGGGGCTGGAGTAGCTCTGCTAGGAGGACAGGCTGAGGGAGCTGGGGGTGTTCAGCCTGGAGGAGAGAAGGCTCCAGGCAGATCTAAGAGCAGCCTGCCAGGACCTGAAGGGGCTGTTTGCAAAGGCCTGCAAGGTCAGTGGTTTGAGATGAGAGCAGATTGAGATTGGATGTGAGGAACAAGTTCTGCACCAGGAGGGTGCTGGAACCCTGCAGCAGGTTGCCCAGGGAGGTGGTTGAGGCCTCATGCCTGGAGGTGTCCAAGGTGAGGCTGTCCAAGGCTGTGAGGAAGCTGCTGCAGTGGAGGATGTCCCTGCTGAGGGCAGGGGGGTTGGGCTGGATGACCTCTGGAGGTCCCTTCCAGCCCAAACCATTCTATGCTTGGATGTCCCTTTTGCCCCCATTCCAAGGCACACTTTGCTGTAGTTGCAAACCATGTAGGCAAAACCTGCATGAAAGAGTTTGTTGACATCTATGCAGTTCACAGTTGCTGGAATACAGACCTTCAGAGTTTCCTATGCCAGGACACCTGATGGAGAGACAGGCTGGCTTCAGCACTCTCCCCCTGCTCTTGGAGATCTGATCAGCTTTCCCACGCTGGGAACAGAGGCCTGGTTCCCCTCCTGCTGAGGTGCAATTCACAAATTAATGGGAAGAGTTCCCAGTTTCCCTGGGTACATCTATCAGGAGACTCTGGCTTCCCTTTTCACTGTAACATTAGCATTTTTATTAGAGAGAGTTGATTGAAGCATCCATACTGATCTGAGCAACATCTTCTGCTTGGAAGCATCTGCTCCATTAATCCTTTGCCCACTGCTACACATTGCACACACAAAACTTCTCCAGCCACTCTGTAGCACAATGAGCAAGAGCAACTCTTCAGCTTCTTCTTTCCTTCTTTCACCTGATGCTCTGCTGCTGCATTATCTCCATTTCAGCACACTTGGCAACAAACACAGGCCTGTGGCAGGAGGCATGGGGAGCATGGTGATGGGGAACCATATAGTGATTCATCTGTATCCTTTCCCTGAAAGGATTGCCAAGCCCTGGAATGGGCTGCCCAGCACAGTCCCCAGCCCTAGAGGGGTGGTGCTGAGAGTCATGGTTTAGCCCCAGCCTTGGTACAGATGGAGAATGGTTGAAGTGGTTGATCTGAAAGGGCTTTTCCAGCTAAACCAATTCTGATTCTATTCTATAGTCATTCAAAGAGTTGTTGAAGTGTTCCTGGAGGAATGGTGAATAAAGTCCTCTCACAGTGCAGATAAGCTGAGTCCTTTTCCTCTTCTCTCAAGTAGGATCATAGAATGGTTTTGGGTTGGAAGGGGCTTCCAAAGGCCATCTAGACCAACCTCTCCTGCTTCCTCTGGCCCATATGAGCTCCAGGGATAGGTGAAAAGATACCTTAGGAGAGCAGGAGAAAGCTAGCGTAGGGGTTCAGGTCCAGGGTTTGTTCTCTCCTGCCCATGGAAAAGCACTGGCCAGGCAGTGAGCCTCACTCAAGGCAGTGGGGCAGGTCTTTGGGGTGTGACAGAACAGGTACATATGGGGTAGGGTGGTAATTTGGAGACCTCAACTCTTCTGCAGTGGTCTGTGTGTGTGAGGTTGTGTTTGGGGATGCCTAAGCACTACTCTTTGCAGTCCTCAAGATTCTGACACGTGGAAGCCCTGGAGGGGCTGCTGGAACATTCCTCCCTCATAAGGAGTTTCCAGGGTTTGCTGGGGAGGTAGCTGTGGAGTCATCAGTAGTGGCTAGAAGGAAAAGAGATGGGGCATGTGGGTTAGCAAATCACAGTAAACTTCCACCTCTGGGTTTGTACAGTGGTTTCTGCAAGGGCTTGGCCTATGGTAGAAAGCATCTGGTCATTATTTATCAAGTCTGGTAACTGCTCATCAGAGAGTAACTGCACAGCACCTCCACCTCCATGGAGGGAGGGGTACAGGTGGTTTGATGGCCACGGTGGTGTCGGGTTGGTAGTTGGACTTGATGGTCTTAGAGGGCTTTTCCAACTTTAATGGTTCTGTGATTCTAAGAATGACTCCCTGTCTGACACAACATCCTTCTGGAGCTGCTGGATTCAACGCCAGCATCAGCTGTCCCACATCCCTGCTAGAGCTGCTGCTAGCACCTCCTGGTGCTCTTGGCATCAGCAGCTGGTTGTTACAGCACAGGACAGTCAGCTACCTTCTCAGCCTGATGTAAAGGTAGCATTTCACTGAGGAGTTCCAGTAGGGTGCTCCTTCTTCACCTAACAGCTGACTGAAGCTCTCTGCTCTGACCTAGCTTTGCCTTTGATCGATTTGCAGCCTTATAGCTGGAGCTGTGCCTTCTAGCAATAAACGATCAGATGTTTCATCCCAAACACAGCCAACAGATCAGCTGGGGTCTGAAAGCCCCCACGTTCACCAGGAGAAAAGGAACGTTTTGGAGAGCGTTACGTTCTTACTGCCAAGTTTTAGTTTTCCCAGAGCTGGGATTGACTCTTCAAATACTTTTTCATCACGTCACTGTTTTCGACTCTCAAATGCTGCTTGAGCCACTTTGCACCTAAGTAGTGAGGACAAAGGCTCTTCCAGCGGGTGACCTGTCAGCAGGGGTGGGGCAGAAAGCTCTAATGAGGGTCTAGGCAGGTTGAATTATTGGCCAGTGGACTTGTTTGATTTGTGTGGGTCTGCTTCCTGGAACAGTGCTGGAAGAGTTGGGGCTGTTCAGCCTGGAGAAGAGGAGGTTCCAAGGTGACCTTCTTGTGGCCTTCCAGGATCTAAAAAGGGTCTACAAAAAAGCTGGGGAGGGACTTTTTAGGATATCAGAGAGTGACAGAACTGGGGGGAATGGAGCAAAGCTGGAGGTGGGGAGAGTCAGACTGGACATGAGGAGGAAGTTGTTGAGCAGGAGAGTGGTGAGAGGCTGGACTGGGTTGTCCAGGGAGGTGGTTGAGGCCAGGCTGGATGAGGCTGTGGGCAGCCTGCTCTAGGGTAGGGTGTCCCTGGGCATGGCACGGGGGTTGGAACTGGCTGCTCCTTGTGCTCCCTTCCAACCCTGACTGACTCTGTGATTCTATGAGTCTATAATTGCCAGGCCATGCAGGCTGAGGGACAGTTCAGCGTGGCAAAGCCCACCGAAATAAATAGGAGGGGAAAATGTTTCTCTTTAGTGCTCACTGTTAAATGTTCATAGAGGTTTCAATTTTCTTTGGTCCTGGTGGTTTCATCAGGGAAAATCACTCCAGTTTGTCTGGGAACCTGCACTGTGGCACCTTTGTCAAAGTCCTGTCATTCTGTGTTGCAGGAGGTGCAGGCCTGAGCCAGATCTCAAAGCTTACACTTGTCCTTCCTAACTTCAATTGCTCTGATCTTTCTGCAACATTGAATTTTTCCACCTAAGGTAATGTGATATTTAAAAGCCAAAGGACCCAAACCCTTCAGATCTATTCCTAATGAGTCAGTTGCACAGAAAAAAAAAAGGCACATTCAAAATGCAGCCTCAAAGCTTCTGTCCCCTGCCCCATGCCAACAAATGCCCCTTCATTCGAGGGTTTTAGGATCACAGAATCACAAAGTCATTTTGGTTGGAAAAGCCCTTTAAGAACAGGAGTGCAACCACTCTGCCCAGGCGGGTGCTAACTCGTGGCCCTCAGCACCACATCTGTGCCTCCTTGAAACACCTCCAGGGGTGGGGATTCAGACACCTCGCAGGGCAGCCTGTGCTAGTGGCTGGGAGCCCTTTCAGTGAAGAAGTTTCTTCTAAGGGCAGCATAAAGCTCCCCTGGTGCAACCTGAGGCCATTTGTTTTCACGCCCTATCACTCGTCGCTAGGGAGAGGAGCCCAAGCCTGCGCTCAAGGCAGGGATGCGAAGAGCCGCAGGGTCCGCAGGGGGAGGCTGTCATTTCTGCTGGCTAGCGCAGCTGCCTGCCCCCAGCTTTGTCCCAGCCTGCGCAGCGGCTCTGCTGGGGTCTCTGCCCACAGCAGGATTGCTTCTGCAGCGTTTGGTTTGTCGTTGCTCAGTTCATGAGGCTGTTTACAGTAGTGTTCCAGGGCAAAGCGGCAGCTCTGTGGCTCAGCCTCTTTCTGTGGGAGCTGGGTCCTTTCCGTGCTGCTGCCTCTCGGGCTGGAGCATGTCTCTTTAAATGCCACGACTCGTGCAGCAGGCCCAGGAGCACAGCCGCAGCCCATCGGGATGGCAGCCCCCCGGATGCTGCTGCCAGCTCGGCAAGGAATAGCAGAAGGCAGGCAGGCTGCGGGGCTGACCCCTGGCCCCGGGGCAGAAGCCGCCGCCTGTGTGCAGCACCCGGGATGGAGGGGAGGTAGGGCACTGCCAAAGCCCTGACCTGCCTCGCTGGAGCAGCAGTTTCCCATGGCTGCGCTGCCTGCTGCCACACTCGGCAAACGGAGGATTCGTTCCTGCCTTCCAAGCTGACTGCGGTCAGCTGCTTCCCAGATGCTGAGCAGCCGGGGACAAAAGGAAGATCATCTGTCACCTTGTTGGTGCAGGCTTTCCCTCTCCTCTTCCCTCTGCAGGGGCTCTGTTTCGCTTAGTGAGTAATAACATATGATACTGAGGGAGCAGGTAAGGGATGGGTCAGGCCCTCCCAGTGAGAAGGCTTTGTTGATTAAAGGCTGCTGCTAGGAGAACTCTCAGGTCTCACCCAGGTGTACTCTCACTCAGCACCTATGGAACAGCAGAGATGGCAGTAAATGGGCTTGGTGATGTCCCCTGGCAGCACCACATCTCTGTCTCTCTGAAACACCTTCATGGATGGGAATTCAACCACCTCCCCGGGGAGTCTGCTCCAGCCTTTGAGAACCCTTTCAGTGAAGAAAGTTTTCCTAATGCCCAACTTAAACCTCCCCTGCTGCAGTTTGAGACCATTTCCTCCTTCTCTGTCACTTGTTAACAGGCTCCAGTCCCTGGCTCCAGCCTCCTTGCAGGAAGCTGTAGAGAGCCATGAGGTCTTGACCCCTCAGCCTCCTCTTCTCCAGACTAAACACCCCCATCTCCCTCAGCTGCTCCTCCCCAGCCCTGTTCTCCAGACCCTTCCCCAGCTTTGTTGCCTTTCTCTGGACCTGCTCCAGCCCCTTAATGTCTTTCATGGAGTGAAGGCCTCAAGACTGAACCCAGGACTCAAGCTGTGGCCTCAGCAGTGCTGAGCACACGGGGCCAGTCCCTGCCCTGTTCCTGCTGACCACACCATTGCTGATCCAGGCCTTCTGTCTCTACAGCTGTAATCGAAAAGGCTGAGTCAAGACCCAGCAGAGGTGCTCTGTCTCTTGCTGCAGTGCCTGGTTTGTGTCCAAGATGCACAGGGACCTCGTGTGGTAAGGAGGCAGAGCCGCTGGGAAGGCTGCCAGCTCTGGACTGGCAGCACCAGACATCAGGCCAGCCTGGCTGTCTCGAGGGTCTCCCACAGGGCACCTAAGGTGGCCAAGGCCTTGCTGCTTTTCATTCTTCAGTTGTTCTCACAGGGCAAGCTTGCTCAGAGTTGTTGGCAAGGGCTGTGTGGTGCAGTCAAAAAGGAGCTTTGGGCTCCTCACTCTGCTAGAGAGCTGCTTTTAGGCCACAGCGGAATGCCAGGTCTGATTGCAGGCTCCAGCCATGTGTGCTCTGTGGCTGTGTGGGACAGGCACTGAGTAGCACTCTGAGTTCTCATGAGTTTTCACAGGGTGAGCTTTAACGAAGAACAACTCCTCTGCTTCTGGCAGAGCAGAACTTTAACTCACCCAGCGGGCTGGAAGCCACTTAACTGGCCTTTTTGTTCCCCTTCAGCACAAATCTCATCCTTGCTGGGTAACTTCTCTTGCTTGTATCTTCTTCTCTCTTCTTCCTTGTCTCTTTTCAAGTATCTCAGTGGTGAGGGTCCCTTCATTCCCTTCCTCTCAGGCAGCTGTTTCAGGATCCCTACTCCATGGACTTCCCCACAGGCAAGTCTTTTTGTGACTGGCTGCTTTCTGTTCACTAATGTTTTGCAGTTGTTTCCTGTTTTCACCTTCGATGAAAAATGATTTAAAAGGCTTCACTCAGTTTCTTATTCCTTCCTTCAAATACAGCCTCTGATATATATCTACTGTTACTTTTCACCCCTCCAGCAAACACCTGACAAGTGATTACTGCCCCGAAGTTGCTGATGTTTTACCAAGGCGCAGCCTCTGCCTGTGTTTCCCTAAACTCTTGTCCTGTGAAGCCCCATTTGCTGGCAGGAGCTGTGGCAGAGCAGGGTTGGATTGGTTCACAGTGTTTTCAGACAGAGCCTGGTGCTTTCATTGCAGCTGAAAGGATGTGAAGCCCTGGCTCTCTTTTTCACAGACAAGATGTCAGCTTCAGCTTCCTTCTTCACATTTCTCTCTGGTTAGTTTCTGCAAGGTACCTTCAGCTCTCTCTTGTTACCAGGTGCAATGCTGGGAGGCCTTTGAAATTTATGTGTTTAAGACAAACTGGGAAAGCCTCCAATTTAAGAAGGGAGCTGACCACACTTAATGAGAAACTTGACAGCAGGGCTGAAGATGTCAGGTTAGTGCACTGCCATCGGGGCACCAATTCTCTTGCTGCTGTAGGTCTTCTTCCCCCTGTGACATCTCACCTGCCATTTCTGCAGCATCACTCCTTGCCCCCCCTGCACCTTCCCTGTGCCAAGTGCATATTAAGCACGCTCTAGGAAGGAGCATCTCTGTCTTATCTAGGAGATAGCATCCCTCCTTGCCTTTGGCTTAGTGCTCAGCAGGACATAGGTGTCACCTTCCAGCTTACCGCACTCCCCAGCAGTGGGTTTATCCTGGGACAGCTCTCTCAGGGTGTGACTGGGTTGGCAGCTTGCAGGGAGGGAGATTTAGACTCATGGGCCACTGCTGAGGATGACCTCTGCTGCCTGCCACTCTGGTGCCCCAGGGACTACAGCTGAGATGGGCTGGTCAGGAGATGTCACGGGCAGATGGATGTGTCTTAGTGAAGTGATTTACTTCTGACCAAGCTGACTGGGTGTCTGCAGCTCCCATTGCTAACGCAACAGCCTCCAGCCAGGAGAAGCCTCCCACAGCCACTGCTGGGTTTACTGCCTGGGTTTCTTTCCCCTCCTCTTCCTGGAGTTTTACTGCTTGAGAAGACGCTGCTGGAATCTGGAGGAAAGCAATTAATGACAGAGTTGGGTTTTTTGACTGACATAGTAATTACGCTGGCAAATGTAATTTCCCCTGCATATTAGAGATGGGATTATTTCAAGGAGATCTCATTAATGTGCTGTTCCCCAACAAAGAGCCCAGAAACCTCTCTCTTAACAAGATTAGTGTGGAGGTCAGCATGCAGAAGGCTGCTAGGGTGATACATTCATGGGTTTGCTCTATGGAAAGAAATCCTCTTCTGCTGTCTGATAAGAGCATGCAGGAATAGCTTTCATTTTAAAAGATGAAGGTCTGACATTTGCTCGTGTCCTGATAGCTGCTGGATAGGCTGTGTCCCTCTTCCTTTGCCCAGCTGCTGTGCAGCAGCAGCACAACCCCAGGCTTCAGGAGAGAGCCTGCAGAAGGACTCAGAGCAGGCAGGCAGCTCTCCTGACATCGCTCCTTAGATCTGTGACTCACTGCCTGACCTTCTTCTGCTGTCTGCTTCTCTGTCTGGCTGTAGCAGGTGGATGATGGCTGTCCTGAGCTCCTGTCAGGTTGATGGCTTTGTGCAGTACTCCAGCTCCTGTGGAGCCAGGGCTGCAGCCCTCAGCAGGCAGCGCAGACACTGCCATGGTGCCCATGGTGCTCTGGAGGGCAGTGGGAGTGCAGAGGAGCAGGAAGAGGAGCTGTGACCTTGGTACTGGTTTGAGGATGTGTGAAAGTTCCCCGGCCCTTCAGGGTCTCTGTGCAGACAATGCAGATGCTTCTCTGCTTGTGTAAGGCTTCCTCCACTCCCTGCCGATGCCTGGGGGGTGTTCTGGGGTAAGCCAGACAGTGGCTGCCAGAAACATTTCCAGTTGCCCTTCCCAGCTCCAATCACATCTGCCTAGCAGCTGTTTGGATTTTGCCTGTGTGTAAACATCCTCTTGAAACATCCGGGGCAGGAAGGCCTGGGAGCTCCCCTGCTTTCAGCAGGGGCTGTGAGGGGCACTGCTCTCATGAGAGACGCTGAGAACCAGCAGAGCAGAACCAGCTGCTGTTTATCACCAGCACTGCTGCTCTGCAAAGGCATCTCAGCGATGGGTCAGGAATCCCTGGCAAGGAGCTGGAGGTGCAAACCGCAGGAGAGGCCAGTGCTGCAGCCTCCTGTACTCACCCTGCTGCAGCAAGCTTTGTCACTGCCTCCAGTTCTGGTGGCCCCAGGCAGACGCAGAGCTGCAGGAGTGAGTCCAGAGGAGGCCACAAATGGCTGGAACCCCTCTGCCACGAGGACAGGCTGAGGGAGCTGGGGGTGCTCAGCCTGCAGAAGAGAAGGGGGATCGCACAGCTGCCTTCCAATTGCTGAAGGGATCCTGCAGGAAGGCTGCAGAGGATCTTTACCTGAAGGTATCTAGAGACAGGACATGGGGGAATGGTTTGAAGCTGAGGCAACACGGGGTTAGACTGGAGATGAAGAAGAAGTTCTTCAGTAGGAGGGTGCTGAGATTTTGGAACAGGCTGCCCTCCTGCCTGGGGGTGTTGAAGGCCAGCCTGGATGAGACCTTGAGCAGCTGAGTCTAGCTGAGAGGTGTCCCTGCCCATGGCAGGAGACTGGAGCAGATGAGCTCTGAGGTCTCTTCCAAGCTGAGCCACTCTTGGGTTCTATCAAATGTTTCTGAAGCTAACAGCACATGGCAGGTTTGCCCCTGAGGAAGGGAGATGTGCCAGGGGGCAGAGCCCCGATGTTGCTATGGATTTCTGACTGAAAGGCACCGATTTATTATAGTGGTGTGCAGTGGTGTGAAAACCTCTGGAGAGTTTACCGAGGGAACTCAAAACCCCCCCTTGGATGTGAGCTGTGTGTTTAACTGCTTTGGCATGAGAACAAATAAATGAGCCATTGCTCACCCTCTCGGCTTCATGACATCTCATTTGCCTCTCAGACAGCAGGCAGAAAGAGGAGCAGGGAAAGGCTGCTGCCAGTCTGTCTAGGTTGGAAGGGTTTTCAGCAGAGTGGTGATGAGCTGCATTTAGGAGGTGTGTGCTGATGCGGTTTGCTTATGAGTTTGATGTTGCTCCCAGGTGTAATGCTTTGTTTGTTGTTCCATCCACAGATGGAAGTGGTGCAAGAAGTGCCTTCCCTTCTGCTGTGTGAGGTGCTGAGGTGTTTGTGCAAGCTGTGGTGTTCAAAACAGTCCTATTTTGCTGTGAGGCAGGAAATGCCTGACAACATTGTCTTTGTGAATGCATGGAATTTCAGAGCGTAAAATTGTGCCTATGCCCAAGAAATGCTTTTTGAAGGGTGTATCATATAACTTTAATGTCTTACAGCCTAAAGAGATGAATGGCATCACAGAATCATGGAATAGTTTGGGTTGGAAAAGCCCTCTAAGGTCATTGAGTCCAGCTGCCAACCTGACACCACCGTGGCTATCAAACCACGTCCTCAAGTGCCATGGCCACACGTTTCTTGAACAGCTCCAGGGATTGGGACTCCAGCCTCAACCTGGGCAGCCTGTGCCAATCCTTGACCACTCTTGCAGCAAAGAAATTTTTCTTAATGTCCAACCTAGCTCTCCCTTGGTGCAATTTCAGATCATTTCCTCTCATTCCATCACTTGATATTAGGCAGAAGAGCCCAACCCCCACTGGCGCCAGCCTGCTTGCAGGGAGCTGTAGAGAGCAATGATGTCTCCTCTCAGCTTACTCTGCTTCAGGCTGAACACCCCCTCCCCAGCTCCCTCAGCTGCTCCTCCCCAGCCCTGTTCTTCAGACCCTTCACCAGCTTTGTTGCCCTTCTCTGGACTTGCTCCAGCCCCTCAATATCCTTGTACCGAGGTGCCAAACTGAACAGAATGTTCTTGGTTTGGCCTCAGCAATGAGTACTATAGAGAGGTTGGATGACTGCAGAGGACTGCCTTGCCGGGGCTGCTGGCCACGCTATTTCTCTCGCAGGCTGTCAAGGCTGTCATTCACCACAGCCATCCCAGGTGCTCTGCTTCCCAGCGGGGAGGTTTTCCCCAAGTTGTGATAGATAACTGTCGTGGAACGCAGTTTCGCGGCAGAGTTATGGGGAAAATACGCGAGGCGTTGACTATTTTATCAGTGATTTATTGCAAAGAATGCGGATTCCCTCTTCCCGAAACTACACCACCACTGTGAATTCTTTTTGATTGAGATCAAAGTAACATTTCCGAAAATGGCAAATTAAAGAGTCTATGATGTTTAAAGAGAGTTCTTTTGAGTTTCTGTGGTTTGAGTTAATAGTTCGTCAGCTACTCACAGTCCGTAGCTTGGTAGGAGTCTCTTTCTCCCGATGAGGGTCCAGGCATGCAGGCTTTAGCCTCTGCGACTCGGCGTCCGCCCGAGGCGAGACTAGATCGGCCAGCAGCTTGTTGTTGTTAAGTCCGGGAAAAAAAAAACCAGAAAGGCTGGAAAAACCCAGAAGGACAAGATGCAGACCCAGAAGGCTAGGGCAAGGGCGCAAGGGCCTCGATCCTGGCCTGTCCACCATTTTATAATGTTCCAAAACAGGACTAGCCCACAATTCGGACCACTTTTACGTTGTTAACATACATTGGTAAAAAACAGTAATCAACTTACACAATTGGATAACGTTACCTAAAACAATATAAAGACCACTCCTCAGGCCAGCCCACCTGCAGGTGCTGGGCAGGCCTAAGATAGTCGTTTCTACTTAACCAAAACAATACCCTGTTGTCTGGAAAGCAAGGCCAAGTGGAAAGGAAAACATGGCCAGTGTTTACCTTTTCACTTACCCTAGGGAGAAATCTTCCCATGGGACTGAAAGATTGTTTTGGGTTTTCGATGCTTCTGGCTTGAATGTGAGGCACTAGAAACTACACAATATAGCAAAAAGCTTAGAGAGCCTTTTGCTACTCTCCATGACAATAACTGCCTGAGATACTTTAAATCTCTGATCATAGCAGTGAGGAAGAAGGGAACTGCCAAGTGCTTGCACAGCTTCTGCTGGTGGTGAGATTTGGGTGCAGCTGGAAGTTTTGCCACCGAGTACTTGCCCTGTCTCTTTTCTGAGTCTGAGGGCTGTCCTGCTGCACTGCCCTTGGCATAAGCATGGTGGCAGAGAGGTAAAGGGAATGCAGGTTTGAGGCAGCTCTTCTCAGCCTTGCTTCTGTGGTTTCTTGGTGGAAAGCCTAAGGAGGTGAGAATGTGTCTGGGCAGTCCAAGCACCCATGGGAGCTACATGCTTCTGCATCTGAAGAGGAGAGAAAAAAAAAAGGCAGAAAGATGCCCTGTGCCCTGCTGGGGTACCTTTCCTGAAGGGAGAAGAGGAGGCTCAGGGGTGACCTCGTTGCTGTCTACAACTACCTGAAGGGAGGCTGTAGCCAGGTGGGGTTGGGCTCTTCTGCCAGGCAACCAGCAACAGAACAAGGGGACACAGCCTCAAGTTGTGCCAGGGGAGGTCTAGGCTGGATGTTAGGAGGAAGTTGTTGGCAGAGAGAGTGATGGTGAATGGTGCCACATCCAGTTGGCAGCCAGTCACTAGTGGTGTTCCCCAAGGATCAGTGCTGGGCCCAGTCCTGTTCAATATCTTTATTGATGATCTGGACGAGGGCATTGAGTCCAGCATCAGTAAGTTTGCAGATGACACCAAGCTAGGAGCAGGTGTGGAGCTGTTGGAAGGTAGGAGAGCCCTGCAGAGGGACCGGGCCAGGCTGGATGGGTGGGCAGAGGC
The DNA here is from genome assembly GCF_015220805.1 of Pogoniulus pusillus. NCBI lineage: Eukaryota > Metazoa > Chordata > Aves > Piciformes > Lybiidae > Pogoniulus > Pogoniulus pusillus. Next base: position 53,224,932 of record NC_087264.1, read on the forward strand.
CAATGGGATGAGATTTAACAAGGCCAAGTGCAGGGTTCTGCACTTCGGCCACAATAACCCCAAGCAGCGCTATAGGCTGGGGACTGAGTGGCTGGAGAGCAGCCAGGAGGAAAGGGACCTGGGGGTACTGATAGATAGTAAGCTGAAGCTGAGCCAGCAGTGTGCCCAGGTGGCCAAGAGAGCCAATGGCATCCTGGCCTGCATCAGGAGCAGTGTGGCCAGCAGGACAAGGGAGGTTATTCTTCCCCTGTACTCAGCACTGGTCAGACCACACCTTGAGTACTGTGTCCAGTTCTGGGCCCCTCAATTCAAGAAAGATGTTGAGGTGCTGGAACATGTCCAGAGAAGGGCAACAAAGCTGGTGAGGGGCCTGGAGCACAAATCCTATGAGGAGAGGCTGAGGGAGCTGGGCCTGTTTAGCCTGGAGAAGAGGAGGCTCAGGGGTGATCTTATTACTGTCTACAACTACCTGAAGGGGCATTGTAGCCAGGTGGGGGTTGGCCTCTTCTCCCAGGAAACCAGCAATAGAACAAGGGGACACAGTCTCAAGTTGTGCCAGGGTAGGTATAGGCTGGATGTTAGGAAGAAGTTCTTCACAGAGAGAGTGATTTCCCATTGGAATGGGCTGCCCAGGGAAGTGGTGGAGGCACCGTCCCTGGAGGTGTTCAAGAAAAGACTGGATGAGGCACTCAGTGCCATGGTCTAGTTGACTGGATAGGGCTGAGTGATAGGTTGGACTCGATGATCTTGGAGGTCTTTTCCAACCTGGTTGATTCTATGATTCTATGATTCTATGATTGGCAGTGGAATGGGCTGCCCAGGGAGGTGGTGGAGTCACCATCCCTGGAGGTGTTCAAGCAAAGCCTGGCTGGGGCACTTAGTGCCATGGTCTGGTTGATTGGCCAGGGCTGGGTGCTAGGTTGGGCTGGATGAGCTTGGAGGTCTCTTCCAACCTGGTTGATTCTATGATTCCATGATTCCTGTTAAGGCAGGCTTTAGGTAAGAGAATATGAGTCCCAGGATGTGAAGCTGAGAGGGCCCCAGGTGAGGCATTTGCAGGGGCAGATTTGGATAGCTGACCTAGGTGATGTTTCTGACCGCATCAGTCTGCCGCTGCACACTCGTACCTCACTACGCTGAGTCTGCTGGAAACCTGTGCTTTGCCTTTGGTCGCTCTTTGCTCGCTCACTTGTTGGCACAGTGGAAGTGAAACCTGCTTACCAGGTCTTCTTCCAGGTCTAATTTGCTGAGCTAATGTTCCCATCCTTAACCTTCCTGAGGCTGTGTAAAGTTTTCCAGGGAACTGTTTGGAAGCCTCTCTTTTCAAGGTGTCTGAGGATTAGACTGGATAAAGCACTGGGAAGTAAGTGGTCTAGATGGCTCAGGTTCAGAGATGGGGAAAAAAATCCCTTAGAGAACAGAGCAACAACAATCTTGCAGCTGAGGTGCTGAAGACCTCCACTTCTATTCCTCTTGTGAGGCTTTGAAGCCGCAGCCTGCCAGTGCCTGCGTTCATCTGGAACTTGTGAGCTGCACCTATTTCCTCACCAGCACTTTCACAGCACATCATTTCTTAAACGTCCTGTCATTAGGAGTGCTTTTGCTGTTCATTGTAATGTTCATTCTGCACAGCTGCAGATGTTGTGATGGCCCTGGTTTATGAGTGCTTTTTCTAATTGAAATTAGTGAATGGACACTTAAAAGCACAGCTAAGTGTGCTGGGGGCTCTGCCAAGGGAGCCGGGGGAAGCCTGTAGCTTCAGGCTTTCCTAACCCTCTGCAAAGCGGGGAAGCCTCCTCCCGGCTGAAAATTAGCCAGCAGCCCTTCTGGAATTGATTGGATTTTCCTGGTGACATCCATCCCTCGTGGCATACACAACAGGCAGGTGTGCTGCGTTCCGCTGGGTCGCTGGAACGGCCCCTCAGAGATGGCTGTGCTGCGGTGCTGCCCGAGCTGGGGCAGAGACTCACCCCCTTTCATCTGCCAGAGTCCTTAGGGTGCTTCTCCCGAGCGCTGCCATGCTGAGCCCAGAGCCAGCGAGTGAACAACTCCCAGCCCGTGGCCAGTGAGTGAAAGGCATCCAGCCAATGCTCAGTGAGTGAACTCTGCAGTTCGGTGATGCAGAAGCTCTGCAAAGTGAAGCAGGAGAGAGGAGTCTTTCAGTGGCAGATGTCTGGACTTCAAGCCGTGCTGATGTGAATTGTGCAGCATGTAAGGAGGTAGAGAAGGGGAGATTCACAGAGTAGCCAGTGTGCTTGTGCAGAGCTAACTGCAGAGTGCAAGAGTGCCGAGGGAGGCATTTCACAGCCACACAACACATCCGTTTGGAAGAGACCTCCAATCTCATTCATTCCAACCTTCAACTCAGCACTGCAGGGTCATCACTAAAACATGACCCTAAGCGACAGCTCCCCAGGCTACTTGAGCTGACCCCAGAAGTGCCCTGGGCAGTGTCTGAGAACCCTTCCAGTGAAGAAATATTTCCTAAGCCATAGCCCCATTCTGGAAGGTGGAGACTCAGTGCAGTAGCTTTTGTGTTCATGTGGCATCCGAAGCAGCAAAGCAGGATATAAACTGCTTTCTGGGCATGTCTGTGCATTTCCCCTGTAAATAGCTTGAATGTCTTAGAGTTCTTAGGGGCATTTTTGACCTTTTTCAGAGCAAAATGGTTTTTGACTTTCATTAGTTTATCACCATATGCCCCTCTCTCTGCTGCCTGCTGTGATGAAGCACTTCTTGGGCATGTGCCGACTCCACTGGGAGAAGTCCAGGTACCTCACTAAAGACTTGCAATGACTTTGTGAGGCTGCAAGGTCTCCTGCAGACCCACTAGGGTCCATATGTGATTTACTCTTTGTGTTTCTCTCTTGGAGCTGTCACATACCTCTGACAGTATCCTCCTCTCTCTAAAACCTTAAATGTGACTTTCTGTAACTTCTTGCTCCTAGAACAGTGAAACCCTTTGCTCTTTCATCAATTCATTAAGTCTTTTAATTATACAACAAAGGATAAGTACTTTCTTCTCCTTGGCAGTCCAAGACAAGAATCAGTCAATGCACCTCATGTGCTTGGCAAAGCAGCATCAAAAGTAGAAGCACTATCCTTGCATTTTAGAGCACCACTGAGTAGCACTTGCTTCTTGCAGAGCCAGTAGCCCTTTGGCCAAAGGCCCAGCTGGACCTCAGAGGTTATGCTGGCACAAAGACACCCATCTCTGTGCTTTGCTTTTCTACCTAAGACCTCTCTCCAAGGAAATGGTGGAAGCACTGACAGGCACTGACTGCTGCTCTTGCATGGGGTATGGGGCCAATCTGTTGAACCCTTAACAGCTCTGGCTTCCTCTTCGTCCTTCTTCACTGGGCAGCTCCTTCTTCTCCTCAGCAGCACAGGAAAGAAAGAAAAAAACTCACAAACCCAGACACAAGTAAGCAATGGGTCTAATGCAGACAGTGCAAGGGGCTTTGTAAGCCTTAGGACAAGGAAGTACAGGTCAGTAGCAGCAGCAAACAATGAGATGTGGAGAGATGAGTCTGGGAGAGAAATATTAGCTGTGACTGATTCCTGTGATTCCTATGAAAGGAGTCTGTGGCATTCTTCTGGTTGGCAGTGAGGTGCAGATCTAGACAGCAAGAAGTTCCAGCAGACACAGCCTGAGGCAAAGGGCAGATGCTGTGCGCCACAGCAAAGCTTTTTGCTGGCCAAGGCCTTCCTGGAGAGTGCAGGTTTGGCTCCTGAACCTGGGAAACGAACCTTGTGGGAACCTCACCCTTTTTCTTGCCCTCTTTTCACGTTGCCCAGTCCTAATTCACTTTGCAGTGTCTGTGTGCACACTGTAGTGCTGTCCAGCTCTGCAGAGCCTGTGGAGTTGCCTGTCTTTGTGTGGAGATGGCAGCATTGTGAGTGTGCTCCAGGGATGCTGCCACATAACACGCTTGTGCTGCCGTGGACCTTAGCCACTCTTCTGTCTTCCACAGAGAGCTTGCACATCTATCCTCCCCTTCTGCAGAACAAACCACAGGCAATTAAAATCACCCCAAGGTCTCCCTGGCTTCCTGCTTCTAATCTACATTCTCAAGAATGAATCAAAATCATGAGAGGAAATTTAGTTTGGTCTTATCCCTCTTCATGACCTGGAGCAGAGGAGGGGGGAAGAAAGGCAGTGAGACAGATTTATAACACAAGAGCTCAGCACCTTCACCTGACAACTGGAGGTCTCACCTGAGCAGACCCATGGTGTGAAGAATGGCTGTGTGCACCATGCCCCTTGCTTCTCATCCCTTGCAGTGCTGCAGCTGCTATTCTAAGTCATTTTCATGTGTTTTTCCTATTTTATCTTGCTCTTTTGCTGCAGTGTTTCGTATGCAGTTGGTTTTGTGTCAAAGCATTTATTTGTGTGGTTCCTTTCTGGATCAAGAGAGGGAAATGCAATGAACAAGATGCTAGTTTGGGCTTGTTGTGGGGGCAGGGAATTAATGTGGCTGAGTCAGGCATATTCCCACATCCGAGCTGAACACACAGCACCAAGTCTTTTAGCTGCCAATTTGCCAGCTGCTTTAAGGTGGTTTTGGATATCCCTAGAGATAGGGCTTGCCTGCACCACCCATCTGTCATGGAAGGGAGCAGAGCCCTTTTGCCTTATTGCAGAATTTTCATTTATACACACAATTGTGGCTCAGAGGCCTTCCATCGAAAAAGTCAAAACAATATCTCCTATCTGCTTGCACTGACACAGCTGCTGTACCAGCACATGTACAGGCCTTGGGAGAATCTCTCCCTCAGAGAAACAAAGACATAAACATGGCTATGTTTTGGAAAAAGGGTTCGAATTCTCAGACATGGTGACCACCCGACAAACATCTGCTGGGGGCTGACCCCTGGCTGGTTCCATAAGTTGTTTTTGGTGAGGATTAGCCAATTGTATAAGTTGATTATAACTTTGTACCAATCTGTAAAGCTAACACAAGTCTGCCTGAGTTGGTTGAACACACCTCTTCTAAAGTACTATAAAAAATATACCTCTGGCACCTTACCGTAACTTAACTGGCCCCTCGCTCTCTACCCTGCTCTTACACCTCTCTTGCTCGATACCCTGATCGCTGATCACACATGCACACACCCGCAGCATTCGCATTGCAAACAACCAGCTCCAGACGGCACCGTTCCAGGCAGGGGCCCGATCCTTACGAGCCCTGGGAGTCAGCATTCAGCTCGACCTGACCCGCGGAGCCTCGGACAACGGCGCCTTAAAATTCATAAAGACTTTGAAACTTTCCTGAACTGCATTTGAACAGTGAGTAACTGACGAGAACTTAATTTAAAGGCTGAATAATCTCTCAAGCTTCAGTGAACTCTCTAAAAAAATCCCAGACTCTCTCCCTAAATCCTGGCATTTTCAAGCCACAAACTCTCTTTCTAAATTCTTTTATAAACTGTTGCTAAATTCCTGATTTCTTGTACATAAATCATTCTGTGATTTAATTCGCAAACCGCATAGAAAGAACTTACGTGGGATAGTTGTAAATAAGTTTGGGGAAGGGATTTCTAGTGTATATAATATTAAATCATTTATACCTTTTATAAACATCGGCCTCGCATATAATTTCCTCCAAACCTCCCCCTCCAAACAAACTTTCCCGTCCGCGACACCATCTGTCAGGGATTGTGACTGCGTTTACATGTCCAGTCACCCTGTTTGTTTTGGTCTGTCCCCCTACATCTCGCAGCGGGGGATCTTGGTGAACCTGTGCCGTTAGGAGAGTCTTTTACCGGTCGGACATTCTCACACACCGCCGCAGCTTTGTCCATGTGGGCACCACTGGAAGGTCTCCCCCCAAAGTGCCAGTCTCCATCAGAGTCAAAGCCAAACTGAAGCCTGGGAGTATTTAAGTCCATTAATAGTTCATCCCACGTCATGACATGCTCCTGTGCGTTTTTCAATCTGTGCTTTCCTGCAATCGCCTTTTCAATTGTCTCTATGTTTGCTGATGCTTGGACCTGCAAACTTGCTGGCAACCCCCTCATGAGAGGGTGGAGTCTCTCTGGCTCAAATGGGGTGCTTAAGAGACCGTCAGTCATATTTTCCCTTATCATATGCTGCTTGCACACAGGCAACTTTACAGAGTGCTGTAATTAGCTCAGAGGAGCTGGTGACTTCTAATTCCATCACCTCCCCTCTGTAAGCTGGATGGAAGCTGCTGCCCCAGTAAGCTGTCTGTGCAGTCAGGCTATGCAAACGCTTGGGCTCACAACACATCGTCCCTCCAGCCACCAGCTGCTTCTGTAGAACCTAAGACTTTATCTCCACCAGCCCAGGAGACACTATAGATGGGTTCTGCCACCGAGCCACCTGGCTCCCTCGCATATTTGATTTGCAAGACACTCAGCTGAGTGGCTGTGCACCACTTAGTAACAGTGGTAACAGCAGTGTGTTTGCCACCCTTGGTGTCCAAAATGTGGCTTTTAGTCACCAGCAACACGCTTTTTGGTCGCGTGGTGTTCTCCTCACCAGAGATCTCTTCTCCATTTGCTACAGGGGAGTGCCTCTCTGGTTTGGACTTGGACTTGTTGAGCCATGTTTTAGCTTTCCACAGCACAGGGACAGGCACAAGAGGGTCCTCTGAATCAATAGTGGCAGTGTCTCTTCCACCACATTGGGTGGGATTCCCTTTCCCCAGAATGTCCATTGGGACATTCTCTGCCTTTCCCCCCAGTTCCTGTGGCTCTGCATCGCTTAGTTCATATGCACAGAGCGGGGGTCACTGCACCAGCGTCTGTGGAAGCGATGATTTTCCCTTCCACCTGAGCTCTCAAGGCACCTGCGAGGCTTCTAGAGTGCATGAGTGTATTTTCCCAAGCATTCTGCCTCCTTGCCTCTTCCTCTAATAAATCCTTTTCCAAGGACTGAATTCTTTTCTCATAGATTTCAAATCTGACCTGTGCCTGGGCCACCACTGAATCCAATACAACAGCATAATATTCTGCTGTGGACTCACAAATCAGAGAGTCAGAACTCTCAGCTAATTTCTCTGTGATTTTCTCTCAATTTTTATGTTTTTGCTGAGCCCAAATTAAATCTACTCCTGTGATTATGCATCTTTTTCTGTGAAGAAATTCCACTATGGAATTACCCTGCATTAGCTGTGCCATAATGTCATGGAGGCAGGGAATTAACGTGGCTGAGTCAGGGACTCTAAAAATAGAATTATTTTCTTTTCCTGAAAACCCCTGGTCCCAAACTATATACAAAACTAGTTTAGGTTTATCTACAGATCCTAATTTGATTGAGAATTCTTCAAAAGGATGTTATAGACAAATTTAGGGATTTAAGAAGTTAGGAAATGGAAAAGGCTAAGCTATAAGCACAGCTGTACTCCACTATCAATCAGGCTGAGCAGAGATTTAAGGAAAACAGCAGGTTTTACTCACAGAGGTGAGATAAGCATTCAACAGTGATCCCTTGCTGGATTTCTCTGCGGCTCAGCTCATCCTCCTGACACTGTAAGCAATATCCAATAGTCTGGATCCATGTAGCAGAAGCCCAAAGTGAGCAGCTGTCTCAGTTCTAATTGAAATCCCCAGAGACTCAAATAAATCTGATAGAACCAAATAACAATTGATAGAGTGCCCTTCCCTCTTCCCCTTTCTTTCCCAAAAGAAAGGAACTAGATGTAGAGAGAGGAAAAGGTAAGGACATCCAAACAAATCAATCTCACTCCATTTGGAAGTTAAAAAAAAAAGTTTAACAATAAATGTAAAAGGTATCTGAGGTGGGGAAGTTACAAAGGTATAGGGAAGGGAAAACAAATACCAAATGTGTAAACACAACCCAATTTTGATGGTAAGGAGTTTGTCTGCCTAACAAAGAGAAACAGGCACAGGATGGTGATGTCGGTAAGCAGGGAGCACAGAGAGAGAGAAACAGGAAGTCCCCCTGCTTTTATGGATAGGAAGGGGGAGTGGGCTAACCATCACCTGTTCAGACCCACCCCTAGGGATGGGTCAAGACCACCTAGGGTCAGGCTCAAGGTCACTCCCCCTGGAGGGTTAACCCTGTACAGTGGCAAAGTCGCCAAACTCAGAAGTGTCTCAAGACAGGGATTCGCAGAAGTGATGCTGCTCAGCAGCGGCAGGGAATGGCCAATCTGCTCGGGGCTCCCAGTCTGGAAGGCAGCCAGGAAGTTGGCTGCTGATGTGGTCTGAGAGTTACAGGGCCCAAGTGCTGCCTGGAGAGAAAGCAGTTTTCATGCCTTCTCCTCCCCATTCAAACCCACAGAGGGGGAGAAGAAAGGAATTTGGAGTGCTCTGGAACAAGGCTAATGCAGGATTTGGTAGGCACTCACCATCTCTGCTGTCCTTGGGTGGGCTCCTACCTCTGAAGGCACATGAATAGTAGCAAAACCTGGCACAGGACTGTCCACCTTTTGAGGTCATCCCTCTAAACACATGTGATGGTTTGAGCTCTTACCCACCCCCCCCCCCCACTTTTGAATTTGCCCCAGCTAACTCAGACGGACCCTGGGAATATAGATGAAGCAATTTATTTACAGCTAGCAGAATTTACAAGCAGCTATTTACAATATATACAGTTATATACAATTATATACAGAAATATACAAAGGATAAACAATACAAAAGCACAACTCCCCTCCCAGAAACCTGAGTCCCCAGGAGGGGCTCTCAAACCACCCCAACACCTCCCCTGGCCCTCTCAACCTTACCCCAGTTCTCAGGAAGAAGAGAGGTGCAGCCAAGAGGTTAGGGAGCAAGGTTAGTGGGAGCAAGGTTAATGAGATGTGACCAGGTCTGAAGGCAAAGGCAGAAGAGAAAGACAAAATGGAGAAAATTTACTTCTTCTTCCCAGAGCTCTCAGCGAGAGTGTGAGAGAAGTTGACATCAATTGTTTTCATTTCACTGCCCGTTATCTAGTTCTTGTACCAAAACAGTCCAGCTTGCTTCTAACTAGCACAGCACAGAGGAGCTCTGTAATTCAGGGTGCCTATGGTCATTTGCCCTGCTGAACAGCCAAGGAGAACAATCATAGCTGAGGAAGGATGTTCAGTGACTGGGACTTCAGATTTGGAGTCCCCTCCTCAGAGCTTGGGTAACAATTGTAGTCTGTGTCAGCTTCAGAGGCTGAAATGCCTGTGCCTATGCCCTTCTGCCTGAGCTTCATGCTAAAACCATTGCTGAACGGGGCATGTCTCTAGTCCACAGCCCTTTGTTGCAGCACCCTTAGAAGGAAACCTGCAGAAACCAAAGATAAGCTGCAGCAGCAGAGGAGAGAGTACATGTCCTTCCCAGCCAGCCCTGCTCCACCGATGCCTGTGCAGGGCAGCTGAAACCAGGAACCACTTTAGCCCAGAGGCAGCTCTGCCTTGGGCCCCAGATGCTGCAAAATGGAAACATCCATTCTGGTTGTTTCCCTTTCAGGTTGCTGCTCTGTTTGCTAGAAGTCAGGTCTCTGCATGAAGGGCTCAGATGCTTTACGATGACAGAGCCCTGCTCTCCATAAGGACTCTTCAGCACAAGTGCTGAACCACCTGTTCTATTGAGAAATACTTGCAGCAGACTCTGGGTAGAGAAGGAGCACTGCTGTGCTTTGCTGCAAAGGGACAGTTTGATTGCAGGAGCACGCTCCTGTGTGTGCTACACACATGAGGGTGTGCAAATGATGCATGAAACTCAGATTGCATTTTATCTCCTGGGTCAGAAGAAACAGCTACAGTGGGGCTTGGGGGGTTTCCTGGTGCTGTTTGGACACTACAGTAAGAAGGACTACAGAGGGAACTCAGCTGCCTTTCTTGGGAAATCATGTCTGGCATGATCTCCCTGATCATGCCAGAATCTGCATCTTCCCAAGCAAGTGTGAAACCTCTGGCCAAGGAGGAGGCAGATCACACAGCAGTTCTGGGAGCAGAAGAGAATGCTTTGCCCATTGCCCTGTCATTGAGGATAGCTCTCTTGGGGACAGCCTGGCCAGTGGCATGGCTGGGAGCACCACAGCCACTTCCTTGCTTGTGTGCAAGGTGTGTGTGGGCTTGGAGAGCCTCTTGCAGTGTAGAGTGCCCACACACCTTGCTGTGCTCACCAGCTTTGTGCCAGCCAAGTTTCTGCTGCTACCAGCAGCACCCCGCTGGGAACCATCCAGGTACAAAGAGGGAACTGCTGGACCTCAGGCTGCTGGCTTGGCTTCAGGGCCATGGGTGCTGCTTGCTTTCTCTGAGAGAGAATATTCTCCTCTTGGGCTACTTCACCTCTTCTTTTTGCTGCTTTTGGCTTTACTTTTCTAGGCTATTTTGGTTCTTTTGCTCTATAGAGCAGCTGTGATGCTTATCACAGTTCATATTGGGCGAACATCCTGATGTTCCAGTTGGAGCTAGAATGTGGTAGCAGTGCTACAGACTGAACCAGCACAGGGGACAGAGCTCTGCTAACCTCGGTGCCTCCAGTCAAAGGTTTTTGTCTGAAGGGGTGAGAGAGAGACTAGAGTTAAAATCTTTTCCTGGGCTGCCAGATAGAAAGCAAACGTTTGCACTGCTGGGAAGAATTGCTGGAGGTTCTCCCTGTGTGCACACATCCATCTGAGAAAGGGCAGCGTGCCTGTTAGGAGTGAAAAGATTGCCCTGGGTGAGGTTTCGCAGCATGTAGCTGGGTGCAGTTCTCTGAGCTTTGGAAGTGCCTGGCTGGTGTGGGAGATGTTGATGCTGTACTGCTGCGAGGCTTCCCCAGCTGCCGATGGTGCCTGCAGGCAGAGTGACTGGAGTGAGGCTTGCCACTAAACAGCTGGGGCAGTTGAAGCCCTGCTGCCTCGGAGGTGACGGCTCCTGAGCCACTCTTCCCAGGAGCCAGCTCATAAGACAAAGGCTTCATTCAGAGATGACCAAGGCAGCCTCATTTGTCCCCAGACACATTCCTCCATCAGCACTGCCCCGTTCCTTTTTCCTTTTACCCCTCCACTCCCGTTCACTGCAGAAGCCCCTGCAGCTCTCTCAGCACACCCACTGCCTTCACCCTGCTGTACAACTCACCAAACGTGGGGCAAGAGTTTGGGTTTCTGCTCCCAGTCCCTTGGCCTCTTGGATAGTGGATGTCTGCAGAGCAGGCTGTGGCAGACAAATGCACCAAGGGGCATTCCAGCAAAGTGGACATGACTTGCTGAGACTCCCAGGGAAAGCCCTGAGCCACGCTGCTGCCACTTCCCACAGCTTCTGTGGAGAGGCCTCCAGCTTTCCCTCATAGCTGCCTGTGATCCCCCTTGGACTCAGCTGCTGTCTTGGGTGTAGGAACTGTGGGGACAGAGCAGCTAAGTGCCCTATCCACAGCCTTGCCACCAGCATTAAATATGAGAGCTAGCAAGAAAAATCTCAGTACGAAAGAGGTGGGAAAGGCAACTGGAATGGTAGCACCATGACAGGCCAGAGGGTCCCACGTGTAAGCAGACTGAAGTTAAAATACAGGAGGCTTCTGGAAGCAGCTTAGTGATAAAAGGAAAAGGTATAAAAGCCAAGGAGTGCTGGTAAAGTGCCTTGCAGACCAGACACACATTTTGGAAGATGTCTGTAGCAAACCATAAATGCCAAACTTTGTACAAGTGTGTGTTTGTAGCAGTCAGCTGGACAGCTATAATATGTAAACATAAACAACAGCCTCTGCAGAAGTGTTTGTAGCTATTAGCTGGAGATTTGTGATGTGTAATCTTGAAAAGGCCCAGGTCTGCATTCCTTTGGCTAAGGAAAGCAGGAAGGAGATAAAGGACAAGCAGAGACATCCTGACTTCAGACCAATAAAGCAATTAAGGGAGGCCTGCTGATCAAAGATGAAAAAACCCTGTGAGGAAGCCTTCATCCCAGATGACCACCCAAGACCACTGGAGCAGGGTGGAGAATGGGAAAATACCTGTAGTAATGAGCTCCAAGAAATAACTGTAATAACCCTACCTCCTACCATGAACGTGTATGCTCTTGTAACACAGACTGTGGCTTATGCCAGCATAGGGTGTGCAGGACTGGCAGAGACATCCCTGCTGTCACACAGCGCTGTAAGGAACATGTCTGCTTCAGAACTCTTCATGAGTTGTGGGGGTCACTTTGCAGGTCATTTGCTCAGTGTGGAGTTTATCCATGCTCCTTCTGTGAAGGCTGGATAAATAAAGCCAAGTAAGCCTTGGAACAGCCTGCCCAAGGCAGTGGTTGAATCATCGTCCCTGAAAAGCTATGTAGATGTGGTGCTGAGGAACATGGAAGTTAGAGAATGGGTGGGACTCATGACCTTAAAAGTCTAGAGTTAAATCAGATTGAGAGGAGATCTTATTAATGCTGATTAAAACAAAGAGGAGTTCCAGGAGGATTAACCACAGACTCTTTTCAGTGGTACCTAATGACAGGACAAGGGGCAATGGACACAAACTGCACCACAATAGGTTTCATGTGAATATAAGGATAATGTTCTTTTTGAGGTTGGTAGAGGCCTGGAGCAGGCTGCCCAGAGAGGTTGTGGTGTCTGTGTCTGAAAACATTTAAAATCTGCCTGGACATGTTCCTGTGTGATTTACTCTGGGTGACCCTGCTGTACCAGGGGGTTTAAATGTTCAGAGGTGCTGTGATGGTTTGGGTGTTACCCGTCCCATCCCCCCTGCCCCCACTTTGGAAATCACCCAGACTACACTCAGCCAGCTCTGGAAATTGAATGAAGCTTTAATATTTACAGCTTAGCACAATATGCAGGCAGATATTTACAGTATATATAGTTAGATACAGACATAGACAAGGTAAAAGGTAATACAGAAGCACAGCAGCCCTCCCAGAGACCTGAGTCCCCAGGAGGGGCTCTCAACCGCCCCTGCACCTTCTTCCCATCCCTCTACCTTACCCAAGACATTGCCTTATGCCCAAGGAAGACTGGAGGGTCAGCCAGGGGGGTTAGGAAGCAGGTGGATTAGTCACACAGATGGCAGGTTAGGGTGGAGAGGGAAGTGCAGCCCACAAAGCCCAGAGAGTGACTTTGTTATCTGTATTTATGTTCTTGTTCTTATACATCTCAGCAAGCCTATGAGTGCAGCAGACATCACCATTGCTCCCTTTTCACAGCCTGTAATCTAATTCATGGTCTAGTCCTGGGGTCCTCAAACTGCAGCCCATGGGCCGGATACAGCCCTCCAGGGCACTCAATGCGGCCCATAGGTATTTACAGATCTCCCCAACCCCCCTGCCAGGGACTGGGGGGGAACCAAGCAGCCACTTCCTGCCACTGAATCCACTCACTGGCCTCTGCAGCTCCCAGGCGCCCCCAGCACTGGGCTGGAACCAAACTATAGTGTGGCCCCTGACACTGCTGGGCTGGAACCAAACTATAGTGTGGCCCCTGACACTGCTGGGCTGGAACCAAACTATAGTGTGGCCCCTGACACTGCTGGGCTGGAACCAAACTATAGTGTGTCCCCTGACACTGCTGGGCTGGAACCAAACTGTAGTCTGGCCCCTGACAGCGTCTGAGGGACAGTGTTTAAAAAGTCTGAGGACCCCCTGGTCAAGTTGACTGGCTAGGGCTGGGTGCTAGGTTGGACTGGATGATGTTGGAGGTCTCTTCCAACCTGGTTGATTCTATGATTCTATGATAAAACATTCTAGCTAGCTTCAAACTAGCACAGGTGCCTTCCAACCCCCACCATTCTGGTACTCTGTGTGAAAGGTCCTAGAGACCTGTTAAGGAGGGGGTTGAATCTGGGCTAGGAGTGAATTGTAATGAGGCTGATGTAACAATTCCTGAATACATAAAGAAATTTTCCCCAGTCTTGTTTGCAATTAACACACACACACAGATTCTATTATGTGCTTGGTAAAACTGTTTTTTAACAGAGTGTATCTGTACAGTCAGATTAAATGTAAATGATTTAGGAAAGGGGCTGTTTTTAGAGAATACTTCTAACTGGAGAGTCTTGCAGCACAAACTGCCACTTGAAGGTTAAGCACAAACTGTCACAAACTTGAGAAGAGGGAGTTAGTTCACTCACCGGTTAAGAGTCCCAATATTTGCAATCCAAAAGCATAACCAGGAAAAGCACAGTCACAGCCATGTGGTGGACTTCCCCCCGTGGTGCTGGTGTGATGGGGCTGTGCTGCTGGTTTAGTCCAGCTGGAGCACGTTGTCCAAGAAGGCCCACGGACACAAGACAAGTCTCCCGTGGCTCTCAGGAAGCCGTCGGAGCGGTCAGCCCCCCGGGCACAGAAGGATCCGGGTTTGTGGGCTGGAGCAGTGCGATCGAGTGCTGTGTATAGCAATGAGCCGACCCTGGGGCCAGAGCGGCAGGCAGGCAGGTCCCAGCGTCGCAACTCCTTGCTAGGCTCGGCTGAGCTCAAGCAGGCAGCTGTACCCCAGCCTAATGGCAAGCCATTTTCAGTCCCCCAGCTCTGCCAGGCAGGGTCAGGGCTGCTGGTCGTAGGCAAGGCCCCAGTTACATGCGATGCAAAGCACCATGGCACGCAGAGGCGCGTCAGGCAAATGGGTAGCAGAGACAACAAAAGCAGCAGCAGCAAACAAGCAAGTTTGCTAGGTTTTAAGCACTTTGATGAGTGTCTTTGACTAATAGCAACAGATAAAACCACCCCTGGAACCAGTCCTAGTTATTTCTCAAGAGAAGGGAGATGCACATGCGCAGCGTCCGTGACCTGTGCTTGTCACAAACAAAGCAGGCTGCAAAACAAGGCCAAATACGATGTCTGCGAGAGACTGAGATGTGCCAAAGCTTCTCTCTGCTTTCCTGCTTCTTCCACGCAGGAAGAGGAAGCAGGAAGGGAGGGCCAAGGTGGGTATTCAGGCAGGTGTTTAGGGCATGTGATGGGTGTGTATTCTAGGTAGAATTTGAACCTTCCAGCACAAGACCTTAGCCAGCGCTCACCAGCAGGTCTTTCAGCAGGGTGGGAGTTGGTGTCTGGTTTGAGGCTTAAGGGGATATCAATCTGCAGGGCTGTGTCACCAGCAGTTTTCAGTGACTCCGAAGTTAGGCGTCAGAAGCAGCAAACTAGAACACAACTGCAAGGGTACAAATCACAAGGAACCATGTGGCATGGAAGGTCTGGCCCAGCTCTCTCTTCAGATGTTAATCAGGACTTTGTCCTCTCCAGCACCTTTCTTTCTTCTGTTAGTTTCCATTCTCTCTCCCCTGCCTGTAGGTCCATGTGGAAGTCTGTGTGTTGGCAGCCAAGCAGGAGCTGGGCCAGCTGGTGGCTAATGCCAAAGCCAGGACTCGCACTCCAGGAGGACTCTATTGATGCCTGAGAGCCTGCACATGCCTCCTCCGCAGTCAGTCGCCCACTCGTGCTGCCAGTCCTGCTTGCCTATGGGAACACATTTCTCTGCTGGGTCTCCTCCCTTCTACCCAGCTGTTCTTTGTTTCCCTGCACAGCAGCCGAGTACCCCCCTTCAGTGCCCCAGCCTCCAGCCCAGGCTCTCCTGCTGCCTGCCTCATGGACAGCTCAGGCTGAAGGCAAAGGGGCTGCTTGGGCCAGGACACTCTGGAAGGTGAGCTCCGCAGGGCGGCTGCCAGCTCCCTGACTTCACCTGGGCCCTTCTCACCCTTACGCTGTTCGAGCGGGTGTGGTGCCGCTGCTGCAGGGCTTCCTTCTCGCCTTGCGAGGCCACACGGACAGCAGCGATGTGAGCTCCGTTCGAGGCTGCTGAGCAGCTGCTGGGGGAAGTGATGGTGCTCAGCATTGTTCTCCTCCTGAAACTGCTGCCTGGGCAGCATCTCAAGGCATTCTGCATGTGTGTCTCTTTAAACGTCCTGCTCCTCAGACTGCTCTGTCTTCATAGTTTCCAGTCACTGCGTTTTTATTAACAGTGTCCGTGGCAGTGAACAGCCTCGGAGGGCTCATCCCGGCAGCGTTCCCGGCTTGGAAGGAGGAAGCCATAGTGGAAGCATTCCTTAATAAGGGGAGGAGGGGAGATTAGAGAGGATGCTATTGCCGGAGTAATAGGTTGAAAAAAACATTCGTCTGAGCTCAGATTATGTCTCAAATGACTGACTTTAAAAGGTTGTTACGCTTATGAGAGCTGCTTTCACTCACCACGATGTGTCTGTCGGGGACACGCCTTGGGGCTCACTCGCAAACAAGCCACACACAGAGCTGCCAATTTTCGCCACCCCCTTTCTGCCTCTTCTGCCTCTTTTCAGCGGGCACTCACCGCCCTCTTCCCAGCGGGAAAAGCAAGGGTGTTCAAAGGAGAAGGAGGCGGAAGACAGGCTCGTCCCGCAGTAAGTGACAGTGGCCTCCCCGCGGGGCGGCAGCGGGGCTGGGTTTTGCAGAGAGCCTCCTTCCAGCTTCCCTCAGCCACCGACCCGCAGGCGCAGCGGCAGCAGCCTCTGCCCCGGGAGGGCTGCGCCCTCGCAGCGTGCGGCGGGCAGCGGAGCTGGCCCGGCTGTGTGTGCCGACCATGGGCTTGGCTCCTCTGCGCTCCATCGTCTCTTCCAGCAGTTACTGCCTGGGTCGTCTGCTCCTCCCCGGCACCAGTCGGTGCTGCCTCGCTTCTGCACCCAGCTCCTGGGTGAGCTCAGCGAGCAGCCTTCGTCTGCACTGAGCATCCTTTGCAGGGCAGCTGCCTCGCAGGGAGCCGGCATCTGTGCAGCTTAATTGGTCTACCAGCTCTACCCATTCTCTGCTTTCTTTTGCTTACAGAGCTCATCCTTTCCCTCCCAGTTCTTCTTTCCCAGGAGAGAGGGAGCAAGATGATGATGATCACAGGATCACAGGATATTAGGAGTTGGAAGAGACCCAAGGAGATCATCCAGTCCAACCCCCCTGCCAGAGCAGGACCATACAATGCAGCTCAGGTCACACAGGAACACATCCAGACAGGCCTGGAAAGGCTCCAGAGCAGGAGACTCCACAACCTCTCTGGGCAGCCTGTGCCAGGCTCTGGGACCCTTACAGTAAAGAAGTTCCCCCTTGTGTTGAGGCAGAACCTCTTTTGCTGCAGCTTACACCCATTGCTCCTTGTCCTATCCCAGGGAGCAGTGAGCAGAGCCTGTCCCCCCCTCCTGACCCCCAGCCCTCAGATATTGATAAATATATTTATTATATCCCCTCTCAGTCTTCTCTTCTCCAGACTGAGCAGCCCCAGGGCCCTCATCCTCTCCTCATCAGGCAGTGCTCCATCCCTCATCATCCTCACAGCCCTCTGCTGGACCCTCTCCAGCAGATCCTGTGCCTCTTCACCTGGGGAGCCCAAAGCTGAGTGCAGTACTCAAGATGAGGTCTCAGCAGGGCAGAGTAGAGTGGGAGGAGAACCTCCCTTGCTCTGCTGGACACACTGCTCCTAATAGGCCCCAGGATCCCACTGGCTCTAAGGGGGACAGTATAGGCAGGCTGCACTTCAGTCACCCCCCTCCTCAGTGACAAAAGGCAGGTGTGGTATTTTGAGGGGTCCCCAGGTTCCCCTTAACCAAACCCATGGGGACAGAGGCCCACTGCAGGTGGCTGGACCTGCTGTCCCAGGATATCACACCCTAGGACCCATGGGGGAGTGGGTGGGCAGGCAGCTCAGCCACTGAGGCCCTGTGGGCCCAGCTGGGGGGGGGCTGGTTTTGGCCTACCCTACAGGGCAGCTGAGGGTGAAAGGGGTGGAGGACTCCAGAGGCCCTGGTTGGCTGTAGTGGGTTGTATACTGGTTCCACAGGCTGCAGAGCTGGGCACAAGCCAACCTTGTGAGGTTCAACAGGACCAAGGGCAAGGTCCTGCAGCTGGGTTGAGGCAATGCCAAGCACCAATCCAGGCTGGGCAGGGAGTGGCTGCAGAGCAGCCCTGAGGAGAGGGACTTGGGGGTGCTGCTGGAGGAGAAGCTCAGCAGGAGCCAGCAGTGTGCACTTGCAGCCCAGAAAGCCAAGCAGAGCCTGGGCTGCAGCAGGAGAAATGTGGCCAGCAGGACCAGGGAGGGGATTCTCCCCCTCTGCTCTGCTCTGCTGAGACCCCAGCTGGAGTGATGCATCCAGCTCTGGAGCCCCCATGACAAGAGGGATGTGGAGATGCTGGAGAGTGTCCAGAGCAGGGCCAGGAGGATGCTCAGAGGCTGCAGCAGCTCTGCTGTGAGCACAGACTGAAAGAGTTGGGGCTGTGCAGGCTGGAGCAGAGGAGGCTCCCAGGGGACCTTCTTGTGGCCTGCCAGGATCTGAAGGGGGCTACAACAAAGCTGGGGAGGGACTTTTTAGGCTGTCAGGGAGTGACAGGACTTGGGGGGATGGAGCAAAGCTGGAGGTGGGGAGGAAGTTGTTGAGCAGGAGAGTGGTGAGAGGCTGGAATGGGTTGCCCAGGGAGGTGGTTGAGGCCCCATGGCTGGAGGTGTTTGAGGCCAGGCTGGATGAGGCTGTGGGCAGCCTGCTCTAGGGTAGGGTGTCCCTGGGCATGACAGGGAGGTTGGAACTGGCTGCTCCTTGTGGTCCCTTCCAACCCTGGTGTGATTCTGTGATTCCATACCTGATTGCCTTATGTATGCTCTTATAAGTAGGAATTCTCTCTCACCTTCCAATCAGTGTGCAGTGCTCTCATTCTTACTCCTGGAAAGGAGTTAGAGTAGATTCTGCTCTCCAGAACCAGGTGTGCTGGTGTGCTGGTGGGCCAAACTGCAACGGATGTTGCAGAAAGGATGATGTGGTTGCAGTGATTTGACCTCTTTCTGGGGACCCCTGCTGAAGCTCCTCTTGCCCTGGCAGTATCTATACAGCATCATAGGCTTGGTTTGTAGGCTGCAGCCCTGCAGCACCTCCTGTGATGCACATGGCTGTGTGGTCAGGCTCTGTTGGCTTCTCACAGCTTCAGAGCCAAAAAAGCAAACAGGAAGGTGCTTAGCTGGGGTTTTTGGAAGGTGCTGCATGAGCCAGGTTTCCAAATCCTCGTGAGCTGGAGGGGATTTTTGGAAGGGGCTTAATTCCTCCTAAGAATCCCCTCCCTGCCTAATACATGCTAGTTAGCAAACAATGCTACAGGCGTGATATGACTTTGTGTGATGACTGAGCAGGGTTTATTGTTCCAGCCTAGGGATAATCTCCTCACCCTGTTTAAGCACCTTACCCCCTCTGACTTTCCTTGGTGCCCTTTCTGCCATCATAATGCTAACAGATTTTATTTCTCTTTACAGTTAGTAAAGTTGATTCATACCCTGAGTAAAGCACATCTCAGACCTAGCTGACAAGCCACATATTTTCCAATCCCTTTGCATTTTCAGTAGTGAAAAGAAAGGCAGACAATAAGAGCTCACTTTAGGTCTAAGAGCAGTGGGGGCTGTGGATGCAGTTCAAACTCTGCAAGGCTTCTGGTGGGAATGTTTCACAAAGGACACTTTGTCTCCTTTGGCACAAATGCCACCAAATAGTGGAATTTATTTCTTAACTATTTTTCCAGGGCCCCTCTGTTTCCAGTGTGCTCACAAACACTTCACATAGAGACCTGCTCCTGTGGAATGGCATGAGGGGAGGACCAGCGGTGGGGATTTGCTTTCTATGCATGGCATGGTCTGCTCTCTTGTTCCTAGGATACACTTCCCTGACTTCATTTATGGGCTTGCTTTATTATTTTCTTCCCTTTGGCTGAGATCTGTTTTGACTTTCTCACTAAGCTCCTTTCTGAGCAGGGGCAAAACCAACAACACTGAATTTATTTAAGTGGAATTAAAGGGCAGCCCTTGTGCTGAGGCTGGGGCTGGGCTGCTAAAGCATGCTCAGCCTCCTGAGGTGCTAAAGAACCTCATGTTTCATTCAGAAGCCAACTGTGCTGAATAGCAGAGAGCAACTTCAGAGGGCTGCAGTGGGTCTCTAACACCAGGAGCACCCAGTGACAAATGGAGCTTCAGGAGGCCAGGGGACAGCTGTTTGAAAAAGAAAAGACTTGGCCAACCACACAATTTTGTTCTATACTTTCTGTTACATTAAGGGCCTGCCTGGTTTGCTTGCCCCAGAAACAAGGTCTGGAAGGTGATGTTGTCCCTTAGCTCCTCTGGTGCAGCATCGACTGTTAAGAGGAGTGGGGTGCTTAGTCCAGACAGATACATTAAGAGCCATTGTCACTAGTGAAAGTGCAATGAGAGTGCTTCATGTACAGAAGCATCATCTGGTGGGCCATGAAAATTCAGCCCTACATCTACACAGCTGTTTCCCTTGTTCACACACAAGATGTGCTTTGATTCCCCCTGACCCCTTTTAAAATGAGAAGGGAACAGAAGCTTCCATCAGAACTGTCTGGAGATGTAGAGACTGGACAAGAGGGCACAATAGAGACATGCATTGCTTTCATGGGCATACCAAAGGCACCACACATGTAAGAGGCATGCAAGCTTCAGCTGAAGAAGGTGTTTGTGACAATGTTCAGAACACCTCTGGCAGCTGTAGAACTCTTGAAGGTGCAGGAGCAGCTGTCCCACTGTGCCAGCTGATGAGGGAGGCAGCTGGACTGGATGGGCAAGGAGCTTCTAAAGGACTTAAGGGAAAATAAGAAGGCATATCACCTTTGATAAAAAGGGGAGGTATCCAGGAATAGGGCAGCAGTCCTTAAGAACAAAGGGGTCCAGGATGGTTGGACCTACTTTAAACAGGAGCTCTTGAAGGCACAGGAGCTGGCAGTTCCCATGTGCCCAAAGATGAGCCGGCAGGGAAGGCGACCAGCCTGGATGAGCAAACAGCTCCTGAAGGAATTGGGGGAGAAAAAGAGGGTGTATCACCTCTGGAAGGAGGGGAAGGCTTCTCCTGACGTGTTTAAGGAGGTAGCCAGATTATGCAGGAGAAAAATTAGAGAGGCTAAGGCCCAGCTAGAACTTAGGCTGCCTCCTCTGTGAAGGATAACAAAAAGCACTTTTATAAATGTATCAGTGCTAAAAGGAAGGGCAAGAAGAGCCTCCACTGCTTACTGGACCAGGAGGGGAACACTATAACTGATGACTAGGAAAAGGCTGAGGTCCTGAATGCCTTCTTCAGCTCAGTTTTCAACAGCAAGGAGGGAGGAGTTCAGGGCAAGTGGCCTCTTGAACTGGGGGATGGGGTCGGGGAGCAGTGTGTTCCCCTGGAAATCCATGAAGAATTAGTTCAGGACCTGCTGAGCCACCTGGACACCCACAAGTCCATGGGACCAGATGGGATCCATCCCAGGGTGCTGAGAGAGCTGGCAGCTGAGCTGGCCAAGCCACTCTCCATCATTTTCCAGCAGTCCTGGCTCACCAGAGAGGTCCCAGGAGACTGGAAACTGCCAATGTGGTCCCCATCCACAAGAAGGGTGGGATGGAGGAACCTGGGAACTACAGACCTGTCAGCCTGACCTCAGTGCCAGGGAAACTGATGGAGCAGGTTAGCTTGGGGGTGATAAGAGCTCACCTGAGGGATGGCAAAGGGCTCAGGTCCAGCCAGCATGGGTATAGGAAGGGCAGATCCTGCCTCTCCAACCTGATCTCCTTCTATAATCAGGTGACTGCTTGGTGGCTGTGGGGAGGCCTGTGGATGTGGTCTGTCTGGACTGCAGCAAGGCCTTTGACACTGTCCCCCACAGCAAACTGCTGGCTAAGCTGTCAGCCCATGGCTTGGATGGCAACACTCAGTGCTGGGTTAGGAACTGGCTGGAGGGCTGAGCCCAGAGAGTGGTGGTGAATGGTGCCACATCCAGCTGGCAGCTGTCACTAGTGGTGTCCCTCAGGGATCAGTGCTGGGCCCCATCCTCTTTAACATCTTCAGAGATGATCTGGATGAGGGCATCGAGTCAGTCATCAGCAAGTTTGCAGATGACACTAAGCTGGGGGCAGATGTGGCTGGGTTGGAGGGCAGAAGGGCTCTGCAGCAGGACCTTGACCGCCTGCACAGATGGGCAGAGTCCAAGGGGATGGCTTCAATAGCTCCAAGTGCAGGGTGCTGCACTTTGGCCACAACAACCCAATGCAGAGATACAGGCTGGGGTCAGAGTGGCTGAGAGCAGCCAGACAGAGAGGGATCTGGGGGTGCTGATTGATACCCACCTGAACATGAGCCAGCAGTGTGCCCAGGTGGCCAAGAGAGCCAGTGGCATCCTGGCCTGCATCAGGAATGGTGTGGCCAGCAGGAGCAGGGAGGTCATTCTGCCCCTGTACTCTGCACTGGTTAGACCACACCTTGAGTGCTGTGTTCAGTTCTGGGCCCCCCAGTTTAGGAGGGACATTGAGATGCTTGAGCGTGTCCAGAGAAGGGCGACGAGGCTGGGGAGAGGCCTTGAGCACAGCCCTACGAGGAGAGGCTGAGGGAGCTGGGATTGGTTAGCCTGGAGAAGAGGAGGCTCAGGGGAGACCTTATTGCTGTCTGCAACTACCTGAGGGGTGGTTGTGGCCAGGAGGAGGTTGCTCTCTTCTCTCAGGTGGCCAGCACCAGAACAAGAGGACACAGCCTCAGGCTGTGCCAGGGGAGATTTAGGCTGGAGGTGAGGAGAAAGTTCTTCATTGAGAGAGTCATTGGACACTGGAATGGGCTGCCCGGGGAGGTGGTGGAGTCGTCGTCCCTGGAGCTGTTCAAAGCAGGACTGGACGTGGCACTTGGTGCCATGGTCTGGCCTTGAGCTCTGTGCTAAAGGGTTGGACTTGATGATCAGTGAGGTCTCTTCCAACCCTGATTATACTGTGATAGCTATGACACTGTGAAGAGTGCAAGGATGTTGCTAGGTGTTGTAGGGAAAAAAATAGAGGTAAAAGCCCATTTAGAACTTAGGCTGCCACTGCTGTTAAGGAGAATAAAATATGTTTCTGTGAATAGATCAATGGCAAAAGAAGGAGCAAGGACAACCTGCACTCCTTATTGGATGTGGAGGGAATACAGTAACAAAAGATGAGGAAAAGGCTGAGGTACTTAACACCTTCATTGCCTCGTTCTTCAGCAGTGGGACAAGGACAGGTTGTCTCCAGGACAACTGGCCTCCTGAACTGGCAGATGGACCCACAGACCAGTATAGCCCCCCTGTAATCCAGGAGGAAGCAGTAAGGGACCTGCTGAGCCACTTGGATCCTCACAAGTCCATGGGACCAGATGGGATCCACCCTAGGGTGCTGAGAGAGCTGGCAGCTGAGCTGGCCAAGCCACTCTCCATCATTTTCCAACAGTCCTGGCTCAGTGGAGAGGTCCCCGAGGACTGGAAGCTGCCAATGTGATCCCATCCACAAGAAGGGCCGGAGGGAGGAACCGGAAAATTCCAGACCTGTGAGCCTGACCTCAGTGCCAGGCAAGGGCATGGAACAGGGCATCCTGAGTGCCAATACACAGCACCTACAGGATGGCCAAGGGACCAGGCCCAGCCAGCATGGGTTTAGGAAGGGCAGGTCCTGCCTCACCAACCTGATCTCCTTTTATGATCAGGTTACCCCCTGGTGAATGTGGGGCAGGCTGTGGATGGAGTCTACCTGGACTGCAGCAAAGCCTTTGACACTGTCTGCCACAAGAAGCTCCTGGCCAAGCTGGCAGCTCATGGTTTGGACAGATTCACTGTGTGCTGGGTCAGGAACTGGCTGGATGGCAGAGCCCAGAGAGTGGTGGTGAATGGTGCCACATCCAGTTGGCAGCTGTCACTAGTGGTGTGCCCCAGGGATCAGTCCTGGGCCCAGTCCTGTTCAATGTCTTTACTGACGAGGGGATTGAGTCCAGCATCAGTAAGTTTGCAGATGACACCAAGCTAGAAGCAGCTGTGAAGCTGTTGGAGGGCAGGAGAGCCCTGCAGAGGGACCTGGACAGGCTGGATGGGTGGGCAGAGGCCAATGGGATGAGACTGAACAAGGCCAAGTGCAGGGTTCTGCACTTTGGCCACAACAACCCCAAGCAGCACTACAGGCTGGGGACAGAGTGGCTGAGAGCAGCCAGGAGGAAAGGGACCTGGGGGTACTGATAGAGAGTAGCTGAAGCTGAGCCAGCAGTGTGCCCAGGTGGCCAAGAGAGCCAATGGCATCCTGGCCTGCATCAGGAGCAGTGTGGCCAGCAGGACAAGGGAGGTTATTCTGCCCCTGTACTCAGCACTGCTCAGGCCACACCTTGAGTGCTGTGTCCAGTTCTGGGCCCCTCAATTCAAGAGAGAAGTTGAGGTGCTGGAAGGTGTCCAGAGAAGGGCAACAAAGCTGGTGAGGGGCCTGGAACACAAACCCTATGAGGAGAGGCTGAGGGAGCTGGGGGTGTGCAGCCTGCAGCAGAGGAGGCTCAGGGCAGAGCTCATTGCTGTCTACAACTACCTGAAGGGAGGCTGTAGCCAGGTGGGGTTGGGCTCTTCTGCCAGGCACCCAGCAACAGAATGAGGGGACACAGTCTCAGGTTGTGCCAGGAGAGGTCTAGGCTGGATGTTAGGAGGAAGTTGTTGTCAGAGAGAGTGATTTGCATTGGAATGGGCTGCCCAGGGAGGTGGTGGAGGCACCGTCCCTGGAGGTGTTCAAGCAAAGCCTGGATGAGGCACTTAGTGCCATGGTCTGGTTGACTGGACAGGGCTGGGTGCTAGGTTGGACTGGCTGAGCTTGGAGCTCTCTTCCAACCTGGTTGAGTCTGTGATTCTATGATTCTGTGATTCCAGTTCCTCAGAGTGACCCCAATGCTAACATCCACGCAGAAGACAGAAAGTAGTTAGCTGGAGGAGAGCCTTTCAGCGCCTATCTTATTGGTGAGTGGAGAGGGCTCTCCACGTATGTGGGACAAGTCTGTTTCTTCCCTCCTTGCTTATTTCTCTA